>NC_059199.1:29790892-30990892 GCF_020615455.1 Coregonus clupeaformis
GCCGATAGATAGTATTTGAATTGTTGTCGACCAGTTGTTTTATACCCATCCTACAGAGTCATATTTTAAGTCACTGAAGCTGTGACAGTCGTTGGTTATGGATATACCGATAGGGAATTAGTGGAGAGGTTCGGTTGGGGTGCCAATAGGCGCAAACAGCTGCGTCAAAATGGATGCCCAGTTCCCCCATGTTGATATGGGTTAGGAAGGTTGTCACAACCTAATAATCGAGCATGCCAGTGCATGATTGTAACAGAAAATCTTGCTTATTTCTATCTTCCATTTTGACTCGGTGTAGTGATGTCACAGACTACCAAAACCCTATTGATTAGTCATGGCAAAAATGACAAAATGTTCAATCCATCATTGTACACAGTGCATTCGGAAAGTATTCAGACCCCTTGACTTTTTCCACATTTTGTTACATTACAACCTTATTCTAAAATTGATTAAATAGTTTTTTTTCTTCTCATCAATCTACACACAATACCTGATAATGACAAAGCAAAAACAGGTTTGTAGAAAAACGGAAATATTGGATTTACAAAAGTATTCAGACCCTTTACTCAGTACTTTGTTGAAGCACCTTTGGCAGCGATTACAGCCTCGAATATTCTTGGGTATGACATTACAAGCTTGGCACACCTGTATTTGGGGAGTTTCTCCCATTCTTCTCTGCAGATCCTCTCAAGCTCTGCCAGGTTGGATGGGGAGTGTCGCTGCACAGCTATTTTCAGGTCTCTCCAGAGATGTTAGATCGGGTTCAAGTCCGGACTCTGGCTGGACCACTCAAGGACATTCAGAGACTTGTCCCGAAGCCACTCTTGCGTTGTCTTGGCTGTGTGCTTAGGGTCGTTGTCCTGTTGGAAGGTGAACCTTTGCCCCAGTCTGAGGTCCTGAGCGCTCTGGAGCAGGTTTTAATCAAGGATCTCTCTGTACTTTGCTTTGTTCATCTTTCCCTCGATCCAGACTAGTCTCCCAGTCCCTACCGCTGAAAAACATCCCCACAGCATGATGCTGCTACCACCATGCTTCACCGTAGGGACGGTGCCAGGTTTCCTCCAGACGTGACACTTGGAGGTTTCATCATACCAGATAATCTTGTTTCTCATGGTCTGAGAGTCCTTTTAGGTGCCTTTTGGCAAACTCCAAGCGGCTGTCATGTGCCTTTTACTGAGGATTGGCTTCTATCTAGCCACTCTACCATAGAGGCCTGATTGGTGGAGTGTTGCAGAGATGGTTGTCCTTACATCATTTAGCAGACGCTCTTATCCAGAGCGACCTACAAATTGGTGCATTCAACTTATGATAGCCAGTGGGACAACCACCTTTTTTTAAATTTAATTTTTTTATGGGGGTTGGGGGAAGAAGGATTACTTTATACTATTCCAGGTATTCCTTAAAGAGGTAGGGTTTCAAGTGTCTCCGGAAGGTGGTCAGTGACTCCGCTGTCCTGGCGTCGTGGGGGAGCTTGTTCCACCATTGGGGTGCCAGAGCAGCAAATAGCTGACTGGGCTGAGCGGGAACTGTGCTTTCGTAGAGGTAGGGGAGCTAGCAAGCCAGAGGTGGATGAACGTAGTGCCCTCGTTTGGGTGTAGGGTATGATCAGAGCCTAAAGGTAAGGAGGTGCCGTTCCCCTCACAGCTCTGTAGGCAAGCACCATGGTCTTGTAGTAGATGCAAGACTAAACTGGAAGCCAGTGGAGTGTGCGGAGGAACGGGGTGACATGAGAGAACTTGGGAAGGTCGAACACCAGACGGGCTGTGGCGTTCTGGATAAGTTGTAGAGGTTTAATGGCACAGGCAGGGATCCCAGCCAACAGCTAGTTGCAGTAATCCAGACGGGAGATGACAAGTGCCTGAATTAGGACCTGTGCTGCTTTCTGTGTAAGGTAGGGTCGTACTCTGCGAATGTTGTAGAGCATGAACCTGCAGGATCAGGTCACCGTTTTGATGTTAGCGGAGAACGACAGGGTGTTGTCCAGGGTCACGCCAAGGTTCTTTGCACTCTGGGAAGAGGACACAATGGAGTTGTCAACCGTGATGGCGAGATCATGGAGCGGGCAGTCCTTCCCCTGGAGGAAGAGCAGCTCCGTCTTGCCAAGGTTCAGCTTGAGGTGGTGATCCGTCATCCATACTGATATGTCTGCCAGACATGCAGAGATGCGATTCGCCACCTGGTTATCAGAAGGGGGAAAGGAGAAGATTAGTTGTGTATCGTCAGCGTAGCAATGATAGGAGAGGCCATGTGAGGATATGACAGAGCCAAGTGACTTGGTGTATAGGGAGAATAGGAGAGGGCCTAGAACTGAGCCCTGGGGGACACCAGTGGTGAGAGCACGTGGTGCGGAGACAGCTTCCGCCACGCCACTTGGTAGGAGCGACCGGTCAGGTAGGACGCGATCCAGGAGTGAGCCGCGCCGGAGATGCCCAGCTCGGAGAGGGTGGAGAGGAGGATCTGATGGTTCACAGTATCAAAGGCAGCAGACAGGTCTAGAAGGACAAGAGCAGAGGAGAGAGAGTTAGCTTTAGCAGTGCGGAGAGCCTCCGTGACACAGAGAAGAGCAGTCTCAGTTGAATGACCAGTCCTGAAACCTGACTGGTTTGGATCAAGAAGGTCATTCTGAGAGAGATAGCAAGAGAGTTGGCTAAAGACGGCACGCTCAATAGTTTTGGAAAGAAAAGAAAGAAGGGATACTGGTCTGTAGTTGTTGACATCAGTGGGATCGAGTGTTGGTTTTTTTGAGAAGGGGTGCAACTCTCGCTCTCTTGAAGACGGAAGGGACATAGCCAGCGGTCAAGGATGAGTTGATCAGCGAGGTGAGGTAGGGGAGAAGGTCACCGGAGATGGTCTGGAGAAGAGAGGAGGGGATGGGGTCAAGCGGGCAGGTTGTTGGGCGGCCTGCAGTCACAAGTCGCAAGATTTCATCTGGAGAGAGAGGGGAGAAAGAAGTCAAAGCATAGGGTAGGGCAGTGTGAGCAGGACCAGCAGTGTCATTAGACTTAACAAACGAGGATCGGATGTCGTCAACCTGTGGCAAAGAGCTTCCTAGGGTTAGAGGCAGATGCTTGGAATTTAGAGTGGTAGAAAGTGGCCTTAGCAGCAGAAACAGATGAAGAAAATGTAGAGAGGAGGGAGTGAAAAGATGCCAGGTCGGCAGGGAGTTTAGTTTTCTTCCATTTCCGCTCCGCTGCCCGGAGCTCTGTTCTGTGAGCTCGCAATGAGTCATCAAGCCACGGAGCTGGAGGGGAGGACCGAGCCGGCCGGGAGGATAGGGGACACAGAGAGTCAAAGGATGCAGAAAGGGAGGAGAGGAGGGTTGAGGAGGCAGAATCAGGAGATTGGAGGGAGAAGGATTGAGCAGAGGGAAGAGATGATAGGATGGAAGAGGAGAGAGTAGTGGGAGAGAGAGAGCGAAGGTTGCGGCGGCGCATTACCATCTGTGTAGGGGCAGAGTGAGTAGTGTTGGAGGAGAGCGAGAGAGAAAAGGATACAAAGTAGTGGTCAGAGACATGGAGGGGAGTTGCAGTGAGATTAGTAGAAGAGCAGCATCTAGTAAAGATGAGGTCAAGCGTATTGCCTGCCTTGTGAGTAGGGGGGGACGGTGAGAGGGTGAGGTCAAAAGAGGAGAGGAGTGGAAAGAAGGAGGCAGAGAGAAATGAGTCAAATGTAGATGTAGGGAGGTTGAAATTCCCCAAAACTGTGAGGGGTGAGCCATCCTCAGGAAAGGAACTTATCAAGGCGTCAAGCTCATTGATGAACTCTCCAAGGGAACCTGGAGGGCGATAGATTACAAGGATATTAAGCTTAAATGGGCTAGTGACTGTGACAGCATGGAATTCAAATGAGGAGATAGACAGATGGGTTAGGGGAAAAATTGAGAATGTCCACTTGGGAGAGATGAGGATTCCTGTGCCACCACCCCTCTGACCAGATGCTCTCGGGTATGCGAGAACACATGGTCAGACGAGGAGAGAGCAGTAGGAGTAGCAGTGTTTTCAGTGGTAATCCATGTTTCCGTCCAGCGCCAGGAAGTCGAGGGACTGGAGGGTAGCATAGGCTGGGATGAAGTCAGCCTTGTTGGCAGCAGAACGGCAGTTCCAGAGGCTGCCTGAGACCTGGAACTCCAGGTGTGGGGGTGCGTGCAGGGACCACCAGGTTAGAGAGGCAGCAGCCACGCGGTGTGAGGCGTTTGTGTAGCCTGTGCGGAGAGGAGAGAACAGGGATAGGCAGAGGCATAGTTGACAGGCTGTAGCAAATGGCTACAATAATGCAGAGGAGATCGGAATGAAATGAACTAAACATCTGGGAAAGGAGAGAGTAAAAACCAAAACTCCCAAATATAACTCTCCCAACTTCCACTTTAGAAATTATAATTGTTGTAAACTACAGCGGTTCAATGTTTCTAGGAATAGACTAACTTAGTTTATTCAGCTAGCAACTTGGTACCATATTCTTCCGTGAAAACCGTCCAGGTTACCGAATCCTATGACGCCAAAGCTAACTAGCATGCCAGCCTCCAATAACACGGTTTAGCACCAATACTCGGTTACAACAAACCACCAGTGTGTTAACACGCCAAGCAGATCATTTGTGTCCGTGTCTAACGTTGTGTAAAGTTTTGGGTTAGTTTTGACAGATTGAGTGAGTACGTCGTCAACTTATTCAGCCAGTTAGTTAGCTAGAATAGTTAGCATACTAGCTAGCCATTGCTCTCTGCCAACGAGCTAACCCCTCCTCCCACGGCACGAACACACAGACAGCCAAGCTAACGTTAACTAGTCACCCATGTCCCAAATTCCCTTGAACGACTCTGGTTACCAGTATGTAAAAACAAAACAAAAATAAATGTAGGTTATAACTTACCCTTAGTAGCTACTGTTAGCCAGTTAAGTGCAAAGCTAGCCACTGAATCGATTCAGCCAGTTCGCGTCTGTCCCAACGGAGAGAACGCGTCTCCAAATATTAAAGCTAGGTCGTTCCAGCTATTGTTTAATTAGCTATCCAGGTAGCTACATTTCGAGTACAGTAGCTACTAACTACCTAACGTTAATGCTTCAGATAATGAGGTTAGAAAAACAGCTGAATGGTAGGTAGCTAGCTGGCATAATTACAGGTACTTTTTGTTGGTGCGGTCATCTTCAGGACAGGAATACCGGCTTACTTAACGGAGGAATAAACACACATGTTCATCGTTGGTGTTTCAACCAGAACGCGGGAAAAATGCCCTTTGTTTATTTTCGCACATGCGCAGTTGTACATCTCTCATAGGGCATAACTGTACCAGTGTAAGAACACAATTTATAGCATATTAGTCTATATGTTAACACCCCCACTTGCTCTTATACTGTACAAGTCGTATTCAACCTAACTATCAACACATTTAGCTTACAGTTATACATCTCACAAATGTCAGTTTACATTCCAAACATATAACCCAAGAATTTTTCATTTTTGAACTTCGTTACAGGTTTAGTCAAAACATCTGCAACCATGTCTGCCGTTGGACAATATTCAATACTTATTTTGCCATCACTGAGCGCAGATCGAATGAAATGATATCTGATGTCAACATGTTTACATCTCTGACGACATACTGGGTTCTTTGACAGAGCAATTGCACCTTGGTTATCTTCAAAGATTGTTACTGGTGCATATTGGCACTCACTATCCATCTGGCCCAATAACTGTACAAGGTACAAACTTTCTTGTGTAGTAGCAGCCAGTGCCATGTACTCTGCTTCACATGTAGATAAAGCTACTGTTGGCTGCTTCTTAGACCTCCATGAAATAACAGGTCCACATTTAGTTAAACTAAAACAATACCCTGTTATGCTTCGTCTGTCACTTTGATCTGCTGCCCAATCAGCATCACTATATGCTACGAGGTTGAGTTTTTCCACCCCCTTTTTGTAACACAACTCCTGATTCATTGTCCCCTTCAAGTACCTCAACACATGTTTAGCTGTTATCCAGTGTTGCTCTTTTGGTTCTGATAGGTATTGTGACAGCTTGCTGACAATCCAGCTGATATCCGGTCTTGTACATGTCATAACATATATCAAGCTGCCTATCACTTCACGATACCTTTTTTGAATCAATAGGTTCACCATCACCATCAAAGTTTTTTTTTTTCACATGGTGTTGACCTTGTTTTACAGTCTGACATACCAAACCTTTCCAGTATCTTGGTTATGTACCTTGTTTGGCTCATCTTTATTTTCCCTTCACTTTGTGTAAAATCAATGCCTAGGAAATGTCTAAGCCTCCCAAGATCTTTCATCTTAAATTTTTCACTTAACATTTCTTTTACACTTGTGAGTGAGTCACTATCACTAGCAGCGATAATTAGATCATCGACCCAAATTATCAAAATGATCCTTTCTGTTGCAGTTTGTTTTGTTGTAAACACAGTGATCAGCTGGGTTCTGTGTAAAACCATTTTCACTAAGGTGATCATGCAACATTTTGTTCCAGTTCCTTCCCTGACTGTTTCAGGCCGTACAGTGACTTGTTCAGTTTGCAGACTAGTTGCTCACCTGTATCTGACCTGACTTCAAAACCCTCTGGTTGCTCCATGTACACTTCACAGTCAATAGGAGCATGTAGATATGCTGTTTTGACATCCATCTGATGTAACTCTAAGTCATACTGAGCTGCTAGCTGCATCAAACAACGTACTGATGTCATATTTGCAGTTGGAGAAAAAGTCTCCTTATAGTCTATTCCTGCCACTTGACTATATCCCTTTGCAACATATCTTGCCTTGTATGTCTCAGTCTCATCTGAATTGTTTTTGACCGCATAGACCCACCTGCCCCCACTGCATTTTTACCCTCTGGCAGTGTGGTCAATGTGAATGTATCATTTTCCCTAAGGGAATCCATCTCCTCCTTCATAGCAGTAGCCCAAATCTCTGATTTTGGTGAAATCATTGCTTCTTTGAAGGTTTGTGGTGCATTGCACATTACTCTGTAGCAGTAGTCAACACTAGGTGGTATCTGGTCATCACACTTCACTTTACACTCATAGTCTTTTAAGTACTGTGGCTTCTTCCTCTCTCTGTCTGGATAGTGTGGACTCTGACTATCTGAAGTCTCGATTTGCACATCTTGTGTCTCTTCGGAATTTTGATCTGCCATCTTGGCTTTTGGCATGGGGGATTGAAATCTCTCCCCACGAAGATCATCACTCATTTCCAAATCTGTCTGAGTTTGGCGTTCGACTACACCTTTTGTAATCGAACTTGACTAATCTGTTTTTAAGAACTTTTCCAGTGTCTGGGTAGTAGACTAGGTATGCTGGACTATTTTTATCATACCCGACAAAAATACCCTTTTCACATCTTGAGTCCAACTTTTTCTTGTTCTGTCTGTATGCATAGCAAACAGATCCAAATTCTTTCATCTTTGAAAGATCAGGCTTTCTCCCAGTAAACATGTAGTGTGGAGTCTGTCCTACACGCTTATTGTAACACCTATTGCGAATTACTGCAGCAGTCATTACAGCATATGTCCACAATTTCTTTGGTAGGTTGCTCTCAAGTAGCATGCATCTTGCCATTTCAAACAGTGTTCTCCAATTTCTCTCAGCGGTCCCATTTTGATGGGGTGAGTAAGGGGCTGAAGTTTCATGTCTTATGGCATTCTTACTGAGTAGTGACTGGAACTCTTTGGCTGTGTACTCTGTGCCATTATCTGACCTGACACACTTTATTTTTCCATAAGGGCCACATCAGCAATAAACTTCTCAGTAGCTTTTACAGTATCACTTTTTGCTTTTAGGAAATACACAAAAACTGCCCCTGAATAATCATCCGTAAATGCTAGAGTATATCTGAACCCATCTTTCGCCTCTGGCTCAATAGGGCCAGCCAAATCAGTGTGCACAAGCTCAAGAGCTGCTTTTGCCTTTTCATCAGGCTCTCTGTTTCTGCTCTGAACAAATTTTCCCTGTGTGCAGATTTCACAGTTGAGGGTAGATTTGTCAATCTTACCTGTGATTTTCATTCCCTCTGTCACATTTTCTAACTTTGACACATCCTCAAAATTACAGTGGCCAAGAATTTTGTGCCATGTGTGAATATCATAGCACCCATGACATCCATCATCATTTTCATCACTTACAGTGTTAAGATAGTAAAGTCTATCGTACTCTCGATGTCAAAAGTGGTACCGTTCTTGTGGATGAGCTTGTTACACCCTGTCGAAAGTTGACTGAAGCTCCGTTGGCTGTCGCTGCTTTAACAGAGAAAATGTCCTGTGGAAACGACGGCACGTACAGCGCCTTCGTCAGCGTTGTTTTCACCCGACGACCCGTGTTGTCTCTCAGGTAAACCTCCGCTGCACCTCTCCTCTCCGCGACACCATTCGTTCTTGTTCCATCAGCCAGCTCCACGGAATGTTTTTCCGGTTTGAAAGTCTCGTCAAACTCCTTAAACTTCCCGATGTCCGTGACTATATGTGACGTTGCTCCCGTATCAACCATCAGCCCTTTATGTTTCAGTCCACGAAGCTGACAGTCACTTATTTTGAATGCAAATGTGTGGCCTTCAGCATCTGTTGCTTGTTTCACATTGTCTCTTCCTTTTCGTCTGCAATTTGCGTCAGTATGAGTGGAGCGCTTGCAAAAACTACACCACTGTCTCCGTTCTCTGTGCTCTCCAGTAACAGTACATTCCCGGGCCTTGTGCCCTTTCTGGCCACAGTTGAAGCAGGTTATCTCGGTCCCTTTATCTCTTCCTCTTGGCCAGCTAACTTTATTGTTACTTGCCTTCATCACGTTGTCGTCAGTGGAAATGGCGCTAAACTTCTCGGTGCTTTCATAGCTCCTCAACTTGGTTTTGAACTTGCCATAAGTTGTTGGCTCGTCACTCTGCGTTATGTGGATGGCAAAGCGGCTTAAATGATTCGGGCAAACCTTTCAGAATCATTGCAATCAACAGCCCGTCACTTAAAGTCTCTTCAGCATTCCTCAGTGCTGTAATAGCCGTCTCAGCACGAATGATATAATCCGTAACACTTTCGTCACTGGCTTTCTGAAGAGAAGTTAGCTCAGTGTAGAGGCTAATCACACGTGGCTTCCCCTTTACCCGCATAATGTTCCCTCAATATCTTCATACGCTTTTCTCCCATCATCTGCTGCTTCTCTCATTATCAGGGAAAGACTTTTATCATCCAAAACCTGTATCAATTCGGCGTAGGCTTCTTCATTTTTCTCTCCGTCTTCTTCATCTTCATCCACGCTCAATATGGTGGCCTTTAGCCCTAGCAAACGCAAGTGTCCCAAAAACCGTCTCCCATAACTCGTAGTTTTTTTCATCTCCGTCGAAACATAATCTATTCCATCGGCTTCCATGTTCCCTCCTGGGCCCATAACCTGTTGGTGCGGTCATCTTCAGGACAGGAATACCGGCTTACTTAACGGAGGAATAAACACACATGTTCATCGTTGGTGTTTCAACCAGAACGCGGGAAAAATGCCCTTTGTTTATTTTCGCACATGCGCAGTTGTACATCTCTCATAGGGCATAACTGTACCAGTGTAAGAACACAATTTATAGCATATTAGTCTATATGTTAACACTTTTTCTTAAGCGTTAAATAACATTGGAAACAACTATCCACAGTTGCTAATAGTTACCAGTAGCTACCCGCTAGCTAGCTAGCTAGCTTTATTGGTCCAGTTAGTGATTGTAGAGGATTTACTAACGCGTTAGTTCTATTAGCTATGCTGACTATGACGTTACTTTAGCTAATATGGTGACAACAATGTAGGCTGTGTGGAGCGGTTTGGCTTGGAATGTTTTTTTCGCTTGATCACATACAGCTGATGTGTTGTGCATTGAAGTCCACAAGGGTCATTCTAACAGGTGAGAGGAAGAGAGCGCATAGATGTGAGAAGGAATACAACGTGGCTGCAATGAAAGTGTACTGTGTTTACGCGTGATCAGTGGTGTATTCATTTTCCGATTCTGTTGAAAAACGTTTCTTAAACGGAACAAAACGGAGATAAACATGCCTGAATTTATCCAATAGAAACTCTAATTTGCAACTGTTGGACTAATGATTACACCCTATATCAGCTAGATGCAGGCAAGAGTGTGCAAGGCGGTATTGAATGTCACTGTCTGTCCAAATTTGTCTCTCGACCTGTGTGCACCTACATTGTAAACTTAGGATGCAGTAGGAAGATGAACCACCAAAGGCTCCTGTGATGCATATCTTGTAACGTCTCAGGCTGCTTGATTTGAGCTCTAATACAATGATTTGGAGTTCTCATAGGACAGGTTCTGTACCCCTATCTGCATGCTTTTGAATCTCTCCCAATGTCTCTTTGAATCTCTCCCAGTGGCAATGTCTAGTCTTTGATCAAGCGATGAAGACTGTATTTCAACCATGAAATGTGATTACCTTGATGGATACAACATGAATGAATCAGTAACCAAACCCAAACCAAGTCTGCTCATAGTGTATTTTACTGTCTTATTGTGATTAAAGTTCAGACGATAAATTGCCTTTTGTATGCATTATGGCCGTAAACACAGGCACATACACTGAGTATACAAAAATTTAAGAACATCTTCCTAATATTGAGTTGCACCCCCACTTTTGCCCTCGGAACAGCCTCAATTCGTTGGGTCATGGACTCTACAAGGTGTCGAAAGCGTTCTACAGGGATGCTGGCCAATGTTGACTCCAATCAGTGGCGGTCTGTGCCGTTTAATATGAGGGAGGACGACTTTTTTTCATGAGCATGGCCTTATGTCATGAGCATGGCCTTATTTCTATTACAGCATATTGGATGACTGTCATTCATATTCCATTCACCCGGTTCAATGTTACAGCGATAGGTTTCGGCTACTACATGATATTCAAAATTTCCCTACACCCATCATGAGGTTGCTACAACCTAGCCTATGAATGAAAGTTTACAACGTAGGTGCACACAGGCCGAGAGACACACTCTTGCCTGTATCTAGCTGATATAGGATGTAATCATTAGTCCAACCATTGCAAACAAGAGTTTCTAATGGACAAATTCAAGTATGTTTATCCCCGTTTTGTTCCGTTTGCTTCTGTTTAAGTAACTTATTTCAACAGACTAGGCGGAATGAATACACCCCTGATCGTGCATAGACACACAGCCATGTTGTGTTCCTTCTCGCATCCATGCGCTCTCCTCCTCTCACCTATTCCCTTCGCTTTTGGACTTCAATGCACAACACATCAGCTGTATGTGACCACGCAAAATAACCTTTCCAAGCCAAACTGCTACACACAGCCTACATCGTTGTCACCATATTAGCTAAAGTAACGTCATAGTCAGCAAAAACAATAGAACTAACGCGTTAGTAAACCCGCAACAATCATGCAGTAACGTTACAGTGTACAGTCAGTAAGCAGTTACACCGGCGGGCCCCGGTGGCAATACATTTGTAAAACCAAAAGCTTAAATTGACTTGGAAGAGTTCCAGTGTTGTGTTGGATAGTCATAGCCAGCTAGCTAACATAGCATCCCTCTGTTTGAGCAGGGTGTTTCAGTAGGCTAAACTAGCTAGCTGCATTTGTTAGCTAAGTAAGTGAACTGAAAGTGAAAAAAAAGACAATCTCTCTCTATATATATTTCTCTCTTGCTTTTCCTTCATTTTGGAAGAAATGAATTTGTTCAAAACTGTTCAACTATTGTCTTTCTCTCTCTTTGAGTCAACTACTCACCACATTTTATGCACTGCAGCGCTAGCTAGCTGTAATTTATGCTTTCAGTACTAGATTAATTCTCTGATCCTTTGATTGGGTGGACAACATGTCAGTTACATTTACATTTTTAGTCATTTAGCAGACGCTCTTATCCAGAGCGACTTACAGTTAGTGAGTGTATACATTTTCATACTGGCCCCCCGTGGGAAACGAACCCACAACCCTGGCGTTGCAAGCGCCATGCTCTACCAACTGAGCTACAGGGGACAGTTCATGCTGCAAGAACTCTGATAGGTTGGAGAACGTCCTCCGGAGGTTGTCATAATTACTGTGTAAGTCTATGGAAGGGGGTGAGAACCAGGAGCCTCCTAGGTTTTGTATTGAAGTCAATGTACCCAGAGGAGGACGGAAGCTAGCTATCCTCCGGCTACACCATGGTGCTACCCTACAGAGTGCTGTTGAGGCTACTGTAGACCTTCTTTGCACTCTTGTGTTTTAATAAATTATTTGGTGATGTGATTATATTTTAGTATAGTTTTATCTAAAAAGGATAACTTTTTCAATGTTTTACCATTTCACTGACGAGGATGGTCCTCCCCTTCCTCCTCTGAGGAGCCTCCACTGACTCCACTGCTTCCCACAGTTGTGTCAAATTGGCTGGATGTCCATTGGGTGGTGGACCATTCAAATCCAATCCAATCAAATGTTATTTGTCATATACACGTGTTTAGCAGATGTTATTGCGGGTGTAGCGAAATGCTTGTGCTTCTAGCTCTGACAGTGCAGTAATATCTAACAAGTAATATCTAACAAGTAATATCTTGATACATACAGGAAACTGTTGAGCGTGAAAACCATGCGTTTGATGTATTAGATACCATTCCACTTATTCCGCACCAGCCATTAACACGAGCCCATTCTCCCCAATTAAGGTGCCACCAACCTCCTGTGACACATACACAATCCATGTCTCAATTGTCTCAAGGCTTAAAAATCATTCTCCCCTTCATCTACACTGATTGAAGTGGATTTAACAAGTGACATCAATATGGGATCATAACTTTCACCTGGTCAGTCTATGTCATGGAAAGAGCAGGTGTTCCTAATGTTTTGTATACTCAGTGTATATAGACATACTGTATAACAGGCATAGAAACACATACAGGCACATATATGGCACATAATATAACACATTTAGTATCATGGACCATTTCTCCTCTAAGGACGTTCTCAGGGCTGTGGTCTGTAGTCTCTCTGACCATCACGGCACCTGGGGCCACAGGGCCACTGTCATGCGCTTTTCATAGAAACGACCATGTGAGGTCCCTCTCACTGTGGCAGTGTACTCTCACAAGGCTTGTATTGTCCATGACAAGAGAAAGAGGGAGAAATGTAAAGAGCGTTTGGGAGAGAGAGATGAAAGGAGAGACAGAAAGAGTGAAAGAGAGGTTGGGTGTGGAGGGAGTAATTGAGAGAGGGAATGGTAGAGGAAGAAAGCATGTTTGGGTGCCTTTACATTATGACCTATCACTGACTGTAAAATAGAGACCTTGTAGCAGTCTTAAGGGTAAGCAGCAGGAGGCAGGCGGGTAGAGGTGGTTAGATTTATTTACAAAATGGAGTTAATGTTCCGAAGCTATGTTTATCACTGTACATATTTACAAAGTTCAGACTTCAAACTTCAATATTTAAAAGAAAAAGCCTTCAATCAGATTTAAAAAAAAATGTCTTTACCATAAAAGACACAGGTGGGGTCTACCTGGCTCGAATGCAGCCTTCCTGTTGAGATACAAAAAACGATCTGAGAAGAAAATCCCCAAGTGGGCGTTTACTGTAAATACTGTACACTTGGTCACTCCTTGGACCATACCATGTCAAAATGACAGAAATGCATTTGAAACATTAAATGGGGAAACAAAACACTCTCAAATGGTGGGAATTTGGAGAGCGGACTACCTATAGGAGACACCTAGTAAAGTAGCCTGGTTTTAAACCATAACCAATAGGTCCTGATTAGAAAAACCTTACATTCTGGACCATGATATACATATCCTGGCTATTATCATTTTGATCATGTTCATGTGGAATATACAAAGCTTGAGTGCAAAATATTTAGGGAGCTTTGCCCAACCATATAATTATGGCAGCCTTGCACTTCATTCTCTGTTTTCATGTTTGATTGTGGCGTACCCTCAAGTAGCTAACAGTGATATTATCTGAGTTCATGAATTCCTATGGAGTTGTGGCTTAGCTTGTGGTGCAGGTAGGATACCAGCTGGCACCAGGAAGCCCAATTCACTGCAATACTCAAAGTTACTAGGGCAGCACTGACGCTTTCAAAGCCTAAAATTGTGGATTTAGGATAAGCTGACCACACTGTGTATTAACCCAACCTTTTTCTATGTAAAATATTGACTGGTCATGGATCTGTTTTCTGAGACTCTCTGTGTTTGTCTTGCAGTATGGACGGTCAGACAGCTACTGTGTGGCCACCACGACGGAGAAGGATGAGAAGAAGTCCCCCAAGAAGGCGGACTCCAAGGCGGACAAGAAGACCAAGGACATGGATGAACTGAAGAAGGAAGTTCCCTTGGTATGTAGTGCATAATTCCTACTTCCTGTTTCTTGTCAGTGCACCATGCCCTACAGCAGTGTGTCCTGCAACCTCCAGTCCTGGGACCGGCACTGGTCCCTGGGATGTTGCTAACTGGTCCCTCAGATGGTTAGCTGAGACCAATTTAGTACAATTTAAAGTGCTAGTTTTAATCTAAGGAGGAAGGACCATAACTTGCCGGACCCTGGTATAATAAAAGGTTGAGAAACACTATTCTAAAGAGCACCCACTGGGCACAGACGTCAATTCAATGTCTATTCCACGTTGGTTCAACGTCATTTCATTGAAATTACGTGGAATCAATGTTGATTCAACCAGTGTGTTCCCAGTCTATACCAGTGTGTTTCTTTGTAAATTCTGTTTGGGACAACAAAAAAGTTTTAAAAAGATGACTTCTCAGATTATTGGAAAATTGATTTTGGCAGCCTGTATTCCTACAAAAATCTATTTTATTGTTGGCAGTAAGCAAATCTCATGTGTGTCAAACAAAGGATTTATTTTTTTATGAATAGTAGTTTGTGGTTAGAGGCAATGCCAATGTAAACTAAGGAGGATTTACTCTGTTACGAGGCATACGTCCAAACCATGAGAATATGAATATCCCTCTGAAACACAGCCGGAAAATGTCTCAAGCGCAATTCACAATCTAATTGGCCATTCCCTCCCCTACCCTGAACGACGCTGGGCCAATTGTGCGCCGCCCCACGGGTCTCCCGGTCGCGGCCGGCTACGACAGAGCCTGGATTCGAACTAGCCTCCGGAGTGGCACAGTGGTCTAAGGCACTGCATCGCAGTGCTAGCTGTGCCACTAGAGATCCTTGTTCGAATCCAGGCTCTGTCGTAGCCGGCCGCGACCAGGAGACCCGTGGGGGGGCGCACAATTGGCCCAGCGTCGTCCAGGGTAGGGGAGGGAATGGCCGGCAGGGATGTAGCTCAGTTGGTAGAGCATGGCGTTTGCAACGCCAGGGTTGTGGGTTCGATTCCCACGGGGGGTATGAAAAAAATAAAAAAAATAATGTATGCACTCACTAACTGTAAGTCGCTCTGGATAAGAGCGTCTGCTAAATGACGTAAATGTATTTGCAAATATTTAGTTAAAACTATAGATTTATTCAAGGTTTTTAACTTTTCTCTTTTAGACGGAACACAAGATGTCCATCGAGGAGGTATGCCAGAAGTATGCTACTGATATAGTCCAGGTAAGTTCATCACCTCAAGAGTTTTCTCAAAACCTGAGTTGGGGCTTTTAAAATTAAATACATTATAACCTTAATGGTAATATCAGTTATCACACAAAATATCTAGCTAGCCAACAACCACAAATGATGCCCAAGGTTATATCCTTTTAACAGCAATCCCTCTCCTTCCTCTCTCCCTCTCCGCCCTTTCTCGCCCCCTCCTCAGGGTCTGACCAATGCTAAGGCTGCTGAGTACCTGGCTCGAGATGGCCCCAACGCCCTCACGCCTCCCCCCACCACCCCAGAGTGGGTCAAGTTCTGTCGCCAGCTGTTCGGTGGCTTTTCCATCCTGCTGTGGACTGGCGCCATCCTCTGTTTCCTGGCCTACGCCATCCAGGCCGCCACCGAGGATGAGCCCGCCGGAGACAATGTGAGTGACAGACCCACACAAAATGGCCACCATCGTCACTTGGCAGGGGATAAAGGGATGCAAGGGTATACATGTCCTTTTTGGTTCAGCTTAATGTAGTGTTTCCAAAATGGAGCATTAGGATTCAACTTGTGGGGTTGTGGCTGATTCCTACTTGGCACTAAAAGATTTGGGAAACTCAATTAAGTGTCTAGTGTTGATATGAGTCAATTTCCCATGTGTTTTTTAGATCCAGCTATATGCCTCAACCAACCTCAAATGAATGGGAAATATAGACACCATCTAAAATGATAAATGGTTAAATAATATTTATGTCTCTCTCTCCTTGCTCTCTCTCTCCAGTTGTACCTGGGTAATACAAAGAGGCATTTGAATTTCATTGAATTTCTCAATGATTTATTTCCTATCCTATATATTTCCATTAATTCAAAGTCAAATTCAAATAATTCTGCATCCCGTGTACTATTTCAATTCAAATTCAAGAACTGAATTGGAATTCATTAGCCATTCTCAATTCATTTCTGAATTGACCCCAACCCTGCATGGCTTTTGGTATTTTAGATCCAGCTATATGCTTTAACCAACCCTAAATGAATTAAAAAGCTAGGCACCATAATAACACTATCAAACAATTAAGTTCAATTGTTCTTTCCCAGAAAACAGTGAATGTTCCTACAACGTTAGGTAACGTTCGAATAGAGTCCCAATTTGGTTTTCAACTAACATAGCATGTCAACACCCCATGAATGCTTTTAAAATGTCCTGGGAAAATGTTATTTGATAAATATTAGTAGAAGGACATAATGGTTATAAGAACGTCTGGATAAAATGTTCCAATACTGTTTGTTTTTTACATTGTTTGCTGGGTTCTCTCTCTCCAGTTGTACCTGGGTATCGTTCTCTCGGCTGTGGTCATCATCACCGGCTGTTTCTCCTACTTCCAGGAGGCCAAGAGCTCCAAAATCATGGAGTCCTTCAAGAACATGGTGCCCCAGGTAAACAAACCTCTTCTTCAGTGCTTGACAAGGACTGAAATAGGTTACAGTACACATTTTGGGTGCTGGTACTGTTTATATTTAGGTGCAGGAGCTCTACAATATTTTTGAGCTAATATTCTATAAGAGGAACAGGAGCTCAAGCAGTAGAACATTTGAGGTGCCAGTACTCAGCTCCGGTGAGCTCCTGCCCAAGTCAAGCACTGCTCTTCTTTGATCTCCTTACCACCCTATCCGCTTGTCTCCTACAATACCACCACTTATAGCAGGGTTCCCCAACTGGCGGCCATTCGGCCCACGGGCCGCCAACAATTTATTATTGTTGGAAATAAAAGACTGTAAAAACACCAGCAAATCAGCTCCAAGTGATTTTAATTATGGAAATCTGTTCCAATGTATTCCCACAGGTAATGTAGAGATATATGTGATCGTATATATAAATGTAAGCAAGGTTTGAAATGATTCGGTTTTAGTCAAACGTTATATCTGTTTGGGCTTCTTGCAGTCAATTTGCAGTCTACAAATTATTTGTAATTATGTTCCATCCCCCTGACCATCCGCTCAAGAAAAAATTGTCCCGCGGCCCTGACCATAGGGCTCAGTGTCTGTAATCCTAATTCCAATCCTATTAGTCCCATCATAAGTGTTTTACAAATCTTAATCCTAACTTGTTTTTCTAGATGACTATGGGTGGGGTAGTTGTGGCAGTGACTCAAAATAACCTGTGACCCTAATCCAGATGTTCCCCCCTCAAAACACACATAGCCGACATTGTTGTGGCCATTGTAACCATGGTCAGTTAGTGGTTAGTCTATTCTACATCTTTGTGAGCTAATATGATGCATATTGTCATTCAGTGGTGAGTTAGTAGCCACTCAGACAGTGTCTCATATGTTCAGTCTGAATGTAGTCCATACATACAGCCCATATTTTCTATCCACAGTCCATCTGTAGTCAGTGTCAATGGTTAGTCGGTTACTTTACAGTCTATTATTTATCTGCCAATATCTATGCAATTACATAGTTATAACATAATAACCCATCATTACTGGTTAGTTTATGGTCAGTGATAGTATGTCGTTTGTCTATGATCAGTCTGTGGTTGCTGGTGACCGTTGGTTTTACTGTTACTCCAGTGTTACACCTGTGTTTATAGCCAGTTAATGGTTGGTTTATGGTTCCTACTTCACCATTGGGGTACCTCTGTCCACAGCAAGCGCTGGTGATCCGTGAGGGTGAGAAGATGCAGATCAATGCTGAGGAGGTGGTGGGTGGAGACCTGGTGGAGGTGAAGGGAGGAGACAGGATCCCTGCCGACCTCAGGATCGTCTCTGCTCACGGCTGCAAGGTAAACACACACACACCCACACACACACCCACACACCCACACACACACTCACACACACACACAGCATATGTTTTACTATCGACCTAAAACTGATTTCCATTAAAAATCCTATTTTCCCTAACCATAAACCTAACCCGTACCCTAACCCTAACCCCTGACCCTAATTCTAACCCTAACCCTGATTGTAAACCTAACCCCTAAGCCTAAAATAGCCTAACCCCTCCCACACACACACATAGCTCACATTAAAATATAGCACACACCCCCACAACTACACATTTTACATACAAGTTTTTTAAAAATTGTAAACAAGTTCCCTGGATTTTGTCCTTTTCCTATAGGTGGATAACTCCTCCCTGACTGGCGAATCAGAACCCCAGAGCAGGTCACCTGACTGTACCCATGACAACCCCCTGGAGACCCGCAACGTCGCTTTCTTCTCCACCAACTGTGTTGAAGGTACAGTCGTCTTGGCAACTGCATCCTCTTCATCTCCATCCTCCTCTTCCTCCTGAACCCTTTCCTTCTTCTCATTTCCTCGCCGTAATCATCACTGTCGTCGTCGTCATAACCATCATTCCCCCATCAATCTACTGTTTTCTTTCTTTCTTTCCCTCCCTTTCTGTTTATCCCCTGAACAGGTTGAAGGGGAACATTGTGGCTGCTATAGCAACAAGGCACCCACCATTTTAACAAGCACTCTACCCAGCGCCCACACACACTCTGTCTCTCTCTCCTTCTTTCTTTCACCCTCTCTGTCTGCCTTTTCCTTCCCATCTGTCCATATCTTTTCATCTTTGAGAACTCTCCATCTGGTGTCAATATTAGCTTACCATCTCCCTATGGCTCAGTGGTCTAATGGTACTGTCAATACAGGACGACATACATAAAGGGCTAAAGTCTAGAATCAGATCAGCTTTAACCCGCAGGAACCGACAACTGCATAGCCTTTGTTTAGGCTGACATAAATGCTTATTATTTTGTTTAATTATTTTCAAGGTGAGTGTCATTATTTCTATGTAGCCTACACTTTCTCTTTGTAAACTTCTAACGCGGGTGGGAAGGGCGTGGCTTCGTGACAATAACCACAAGAGCAGCTGCTCACCGATTTGACAGCTCCAACGCAGTTACAGCTCCGACATTGCCTAAACAAAAAACGATAATATGCTATGCAATTTTCGGTTATGGCAGGTTAACGCTAATCTGATTGAATCTAGGCCATCGTTGTCTGATGAAGCTTAGGCCACCTGTAGGCCCCAAATATACTAAAGCGCTATGATTTACCTCATAGAATGGTATATGCCGCCCCCATGTGGTCTGGAACGATGTTTGACATCTGCATTGGTGGCAATAAGAAATACTTCAGTTGTATTTCAGGAAACAACATTTCAGCAATTCACTATTAGAAATGTTTTGAATGATTACTTTAGGGCTATTCATTATAAGGGAGTGATACACAAATTATTATTAAAAACGTATGATTTAATGGCCTCCCGAGTGGCGCAGCGGTCTAAGGCACTGCTGTGACCAGGAGTTTCATAGGGCGGCGCACAATTGGCCCAGTGTCATCCGGGTTAGGGAAGGGTTTGGCCGGGGGTACTTGGCTCATCGCGCTCTAGTGACTCCTTGTGGCGGGCCGGGCGCCTGCAGGCTGACTTCGGTCGTCAGTTGAACAGTATTTCCTCCGACACATTGGTGCAGCTAGCTCCTGGGTTAAGCGAGTGGGTGTTAAGAAGCGTGGCTTGGCGGGTCATGTTTCGACCTTCGCCTCTCCCGAGCCCGTTGGGGAGTTGCAGCGATGAGACAAGATCGTAATCACGAAATTGGGGAGAAAAAGGGGGTAAAAATTACACACAAAAAACCATATGATTTGCACTCAAACTCAGTGTATGGGGGTAACTCAACATCATTTTACGCAACATGATACCACAAATGATATTACAAATCTAATATACTGTAACATGTAAGTCAAGTCATCTAACTTCCTTCTCTCCTCCTCACCGTCACCAGGCACGGCGCGTGGCATCGTGGTGTGCACCGGCGACCGTACCGTCATGGGCCGTATCGCCACCCTCACCTCCGGCCTGGAGTCGGGCAAGACCCCCATTGCCAAGGAAATCGAGCACTTCATCCACCTGATCACAGGCGTGGCCGTGTTCCTGGGCATCACCTTCTTCATCCTGGCCGTCTGCCTGGGCTACAGCTGGCTGGAGGCTGTCATCTTCCTCATCGGCATTATCGTGGCCAACGTGCCCGAGGGCCTGCTGGCTACTGTCACTGTGAGGGGATATTTTGGTGGATTTTTGTGTTGTGTGATGTGGGGTGGGGTTAGAAGGGGTAGTTGGAGGTAGTGAGGAGAGGGGGGTGGGTGTGTGTGTGTGTGTGGTGTGTTTGTGTGTGTGTGTGCAGTAAGGAGAGGTGTGTGTGTGTGTGTGACTGGTGATATGAGTGTAGTTGTTTTTCTGTGTCTGCATTTACAATACATTTTAGTCATTTAGCAGACGCTCTTATCCAGAGCGACTTACAGTTAGTGAGTGCATACATTTGTCATACTGGCCCCCCGTGGGAAATGAACACACAACCCTGGCGTTGCAAGCGCCATGCTCTACCAACTGAGCTACAGGAGACCTAACAGAGATACCTATCTCTGTCTGCTGTGTGTTCCTCTGCTATGTTGGTCTCTGTGTCTCTGTGTCTCTTTCCTCTGTGTTGGTGTCTCGTGTTTTTGTACTTCCGTGTCTGTCTGTCATTCTCTCTTACTCTGTGTGTTCTATCTCTGGGCTAGTATTTCACTGTGTCCCGGTATCATTGTGTAGTTATGCATCTCTTTATCTGTAATAGAGTCTCATGCGTTTGTATCTATGTGTCTTCTGTGATGGTTGTGGTGGTGTATCGTATCTCTGTTAGTGTATCTCTCTCTTTTTCTCTTTCTCTCCATAAAAGGCAGCCCGTTGTGTTTTGTGTACCTGTATCTCTCCTTTTTCTCTCATTCCCTCTCTCCTTCCCTCTCTGTGTCTCTTTTTCAGGCTTTCTCTTTTTTCTCTCATTCCCTCTTTGTGTCTGTGTCTCTTTTTCAGGCTCTCTCTGCGCCTGGGTCATTCAGTGTCAGTGACACCCCCTGGTCAGTTGTCTTCTATGACAACTGTTAAGCGAGACTGATATATGCTAGGCTAATGTTAATGTTAATGCTGGGCTGTTGCCTCTCTCGCTGCTTGGCTAGTAGCCTGTATGAGTCATGATATGTTCCGCCATTTTGAAAGTAGCATGATACACCGGCGCCCACCTTTCACTGCTTTTACTCTGTGCTTGGCTTGCCTACTATTTCTTTCTATCTTTCTGCATTGCACCTCTGGGCTGTGAAATATACTTTAGTATTTCATTTGACTCTAGTGCATTTTAATGTAGTGGGGGGCGGGGAATGTGGACTGACGGGGGTTCACACAACTCTCAAGGGTAGGTGTGTAGTTGTATTGGTATCGGTTTGTCATGGGTTTCTTATCTGTAGATGCAAGTAAGTTGTTGATTGGTTTGAGGGTCTAGGGCATCTACACCTGGAGTTGTGCACCCCGTGTTTTTACTTTTATGACTTGGTACTCATCTTTTATTTTATTCTCCCCAATTCTCTCTCTCCTACTTTCTGTCACCCTGTCTTCTTTTCCCAATCCCTGTTGCTCTCTCTCTCTCTCTCTCTCTCTCTCTCTCTCTCTCTCTCTCTCTCTCTCTCTCTCTCTCTCTCTCTCTCTCTCTCTCTCTCTCTCTCTCTCTCTCTCTCTCTCTCTCTCTCTCTCTCTCTCTCTCTCTCTCTCTCTCTCTCTCTCTCTCTCTCTCTCTCTCTCTCTCTCTCTCTCTCTCTCTCTCTCTCTCTCTCTCTCTCTCTCTCTCTCTCTCTCTCTCTCAGGTGTGTCTGACCCTGACCGCTAAGCGTATGGCTCGTAAGAACTGCCTGGTGAAGAACCTTGAGGCTGTGGAGACCTTGGGCTCCACCTCCACCATCTGCTCTGACAAGACTGGCACCCTGACCCAGAACAGGATGACTGTGGCCCACATGTGGTTCGACAACCAGATCCACGAGGCCGACACCACTGAGGACCAGTCTGGTAAGGGAGAGGGGTTTAAGTTCACTGAACTCATTTATGTTCTTAATATATATATACAATATCAAAGGAACTATATTGGGTTTGCATATTGTGATCACAGTTATTAAGATGGTTGCATCAGTTTATGTGATTTAGATAGCCTTGTATATTGATTGTTCCTTCTTTGGAACTGACTGGAATTAGATATAATTTTGCAAACCAGCATAATGTGGCTTGCAGGCCTGATGTGGCACCCGAGACAGAAGTTTCAGAGCACTGTGTTAATGAATAATTAGGCCATCAAAAATGTTGTTTGTAACGTCTTGTAGCAAACGTCTTGTTTGCATTTTGAATGATAGTACATTTACTTATGCAGGCCTTGATAAACGCTTCAGGGCTGCCTGAGGGCACATGAATGCAACAACCATGTGTCTGTCACTAACAATTCTCCCTCCCTCTCTTCTCCCCAGGCGCCTCCTTCGACAAGAGCTCGGAGACGTGGTTGGCGCTGGCGCGCGTGGCGGCCCTGTGTAACCGGGCGCAGTTCAAAGCAGCTCAGGACCAGCTGCCCATCCTGAAGAGGGATGTGGCGGGTGACGCCTCCGAGTCAGCGCTGCTGAAATGTATCGAGCTGTCCTGCGGCAGCGTCAAACAGATGAGGGAGAAGAACAAGAAGGTGGCCGAGATCCCCTTCAATTCCACCAACAAGTACCAGGTGAGTGAACAATATGGAGAACAAGTGCACACCCTGGATCCCGTAGGTATCAAACATCTCAGAGTAGGAGTGCTGATCTAGGATCAGATCCCACCTATCCATGTGATCTTATTCATTGTGTTATAAAAGGCAAAACAGGTCTAGAGGTGGGTATGACCTGGGTCTGCTTTAGTATAAGATTGTCGTTAACATATCTATAGATCCTGAACCATAGAAAAATAATGATTAGTAACCCTGTCCTGAACTTAGCCAGGGTCAAACAAAAGAGACCCCAATGTTTTACCATTTTACCTAAGCATGTGCTTTGCAGACATAACAGGGACAGTAGTCTTGGTTAGGGTTTAGCCGGAGTGTGGATATGAAGCTAGGGTTAGGGAAAACTAGGGTTTGTATAAGGAGTTTGAATAAGAGGCTGAACACAAGTGTTTTATTGTGCTCCCCCCCCGCCTCCCCCCACCGCCAACCAACAGCTCTCTGTGCATGAGACAGAGGATGAGAACGACAACCGCTACCTGCTGGTGATGAAGGGAGCGCCAGAGAGGATCCTGGACCGCTGCTCCACCATCTTGATCCAGGGCAAGGATCAGCCTATGGACGAGGAGATGAAGGAGGCCTTCCAGAACGCCTACATGGAGCTGGGAGGACTGGGAGAGAGAGTACTCGGTGAGACAGCAGGGTGAGAGGGAGAGAGGACAGAGGGGGGAGGAGGGAGGAAGTCCCGGGGAAAAGAGAGAGTTCCAGAACGCTTACACGGAGCTGGGAGGACTAGGAGAGAGAGTACTTGGTGAGAGAGAGAGGGAGGGATGGATGAGAAGAGGGAAGAGAGGAAGAAATGGGAACCTAAAGAGGCCTTTCAGAACGCACACTAATACTAATGATAATAACAATCTAATACCTCCCCAGGTTTCTGCCACCAGCTAATGCCCGAGGACCAGTACCCCAAGGGCTTTGCCTTCGACTGTGACGATGTCAACTTCACCACAGAGAACCTGTGCTTCGTGGGCCTCATGTCCATGATTGACCCTCCCCGTGCCGCCGTGCCCGACGCTGTGGGCAAATGTCGCTCCGCTGGCATCAAAGTCATCATGGTGACCGGCGATCATCCAATCACAGCCAAGGCTATTGCTAAGGGTGTGGGCATCATCTCTGAGGGCAATGAGACAGTGGAGGACATCGCCTCTCGCCTCAATATCCCCATCAGCCAGGTCAACCCCAGGTAAGAGATATGAGGAAGGAGTGTGTAATATACTCAGTCAGTCACTCAGTCACTCAGTCAGTCACTCAGTCAGTCACTCAGTCACTCAGATACTCAGTCAGTCATTCAGATACTCAGTCAGTCACTCAGTCACTCAGATACTGAGTCTGTCACTCAGATACTCAGTCAGTCACTCAGATACTCAGTTAGTCACTCAGTCACTCAGTCACTCAAATACTCAGTCAGTCAGTCACTCAGATACTCAGTCAGTCATTCAGATACTCAGTCAGTCAGTTAGTCACTCAGTCACTCAGATACTCAGTCAGTCAGTCAGTCACACCCAAATGCTTGAATACACGTATTCACCAAAAACACTAACTTTCTGCATTTCTGTGTGTGTGTATCAGCGATAGCAAACATACTCTCACTCACTCTCTTCCTGTGTGTGTGTGTGTTCCAGGGATGCCAAGGCATGTGTGATCCACGGGACAGACCTGAAGGACCTGTCTCAGGACCAGATGGATGACATTCTGAGGAACCACACTGAGATTGTGTTCGCCAGGACCTCCCCCCAGCAGAAACTCATCATCGTGGAGGGCTGCCAGAGACAGGTGAGGTGCACACACACGCACACACACACACACACACACACACACACACACACACACACACACACTTCCTACATATTCTATTATACAGTAGTAGATAAAGAGGAGGCTTTTCACAATATTCACTAACCCCCCTCTCCTCCCTGTCTCTCAGGGTGCCATCGTGGCTGTGACTGGTGATGGTGTGAACGACTCTCCCGCCCTGAAGAAGGCTGACATCGGTGTCGCCATGGGGATCTCCGGCTCAGATGTGTCCAAACAAGCCGCTGACATGATCCTGCTGGACGACAACTTTGCCTCTATCGTCACCGGAGTGGAAGAGGGTGAGAGAGAGAGGGAGGGAAGAAGAGAAGGAGGGAGGGTAAAAGAGGATTATTAGCAGGGAGGAAAAAAGGTAGGCGGGAAAGAGGTATACAGATGTAGGATCTTAATTTGATCACCCTGTTGCAGGAGATGTAACACTTTTAGTGTATTTAAGATTTAAAAAGGCTTCTGAAGTTTGTAATTTTCACTTTGAAATTTAATCCAATAAAAAAAATGTCCATTAATTATAATCCACATAATAATTCACATTTCCTGTTACTGCAGGATTATTTTCCTGCTGTATCAAACTGGCTCAAATTAAGATCCTACATCTGTAGGCTCCTAGGGAGGAAGAAATGAATGAGAGAAAGAGGTTGGTATGAATGATGGGTAGGATGGCGAGAGTAAAAAAGGTCAGCGAGAGGAGAGGAAGGAGATGAGAAAAGAGGGGTAATGGAATATTTGGAGACAAAAAAAAAGTGACAGTTAGAAAGATAACTTAGCTGTAATATGAGCCCATTGTTTGAAAATAAAATATATAATGATGTTGTCCTGGTGTAGCCTATACAAGCCTTTACTCTTGTGTCCCTCCAGGCCGTCTGATCTTTGACAACCTGAAGAAGTCCATTGCCTACACCCTGACCAGTAACATCCCTGAGATCACCCCTTTCCTCTTCTTCATCCTGGTCAACATCCCACTGCCCCTAGGAACCATCACCATCCTCTGTATCGACCTGGGAACCGACATGGTGAGATACACACACCCACACATGCATGGCACATGCACACACACAGGCAAATTGTAGTTTGTTAAATGTATACACTATGAAGATTAAAAATACAATTTGAATCGAAGGTCAGTCGTCCTGGTCAAATCGTTTGGTCTGTTGTCCTTTGCATCACAAAGAGAGGCAGTGTATTGATATCCACTGTCTTCCCTTAACCTTAATGTATGTCTACAGGTGCCAGCTATCTCCCTGGCCTACGAGGCAGCAGAGAGTGACATCATGAAGAGACAGCCCAGAAACCCAGCCAGGGACAAACTGGTAAACGAGAGGCTGATCAGTATTGCCTACGGACAGATTGGTGGGTCTTTTAAAAGTCTATCTCTGTGTTCAGGTCCTTAGTCTGCGTTGGATTGACTCCCGGCCTAATTCTAATTCTAATTCTATTAGCGTAGTAGATAAAGCTAACACCTCTTCCTCTCCTCTCTCTGTCTCGGTAGGGATGATACAGGCTCTGGGAGGGTTCTTCTCCTACTTTGTGATCCTGGCGGAGAACGGTTTCCTTCCCTCTTTATTGGTGGGCATCAGGCTAAACTGGGATGACCGCTCGAACAACGACCTAGAGGACAGCTACGGACAGCAATGGGTATGCTAGACAGCCTTTCTTCCTTTTTTTTCTTTTTTTTTTCTTTCTTTCTTTCTCTCTTTTTCATTAGCTCTCTCGGCTTTACTCACTATAACATTTATTTTTTTGACCACTCTTTCATCTTATTTTCTTTCATCCAGTCCTTATTAGTCTTATTAAATGAATTGCTCTCTGGCATCACCGCAACTTTCCACTTAGTCATCACCACAACTTTCCACTTAGTCATCACCACAACTTTCCACTTAGTCATCACCACCACTTTCCACTTAGTCGTCTCTACCTCTACTCTCATTCACTCTTTAACTCTCTGTCCTTGTGATTTTCTCTCCCTCCCATGCCAGACTTATGAACAGAGGAAGATAGTGGAGTACACCTGTCACACAGCCTTCTTCGTCAGTATTGTGGTGGTACAGTGGGCTGATGTCATCATCTGCAAGACCAGGCGCAATTCTGTATTCCAGCAGGGCATGAGGTCAGAACCCTTTATCTTTGCATCTGTCATCTAATGACACAGACCTTAGCATGACTAAATAACAGACATCTTATTTTCTGTATTTAGATTAATCATGTGTTTTATAGGGTTATGAAGCCCCTCTAATTTATGTCTCTCATAGCTAGGATAAATGTTGAGATTCATTATTTGTTTGTTTACAGGAATAAGATCCTGATCTTTGGGCTGTTTGAGGAGACGGCCCTGGCTGCCTTCCTGTCCTACACCCCAGGCATGGACGTGGCTCTCAGGATGTACCCCCTCAAGTGAGTACTCCAGCCTCTCTGTCCTCATTCACACATAGCAACAGTACCCTCTACTGAGTGACGTTTATATGGCAGTTACTTGACAGTAAAGTACCACCGTGTGGACTGGAGACAATTTCAATCTATGAATTGAAAAAATGATTTCCTCTTTAAGCACAATTATTCATTCTACTGAATGGCACCCTGGCTGTAACTAAAACATTTATTTGTCTTCCTTGTTCTCTCCATCCATCTCTTTCTCTCTCTTTCTCTCTCAGGCCCAGCTGGTGGTTCTGTGCATTCCCGTACAGTTTCCTCATCTTTGTTTACGATGAGATCCGAAAACTCATCCTGCGCCGGAACCCCGGAGGTACTACTCTCTCACGAACACACTTACTGTACTCACACAAATCTGTAGCATAATGTACTACAGTACGCATAATAACATTTACTAAGATAGAACCGGATGTTTTTACAGAGCATTGTGGGTACTGTTGTACATCATGCTACAAAATCCTACATGCACAAACCCACACAAACTCACATACAAACATGTAGAACAGACATGCACGTTAGCATACACTAAACCAGGGTTCTCCAACCCTGTTCCTGGAGAGCTACCCTCCTGTAGGTTTTCGCTCCAACCCCAGTTGTAACTAACCGGATTCAGTTTATCAACTAACTAATTATTAGAATCGGGTGTGCTAGATTAGGGTTGGAGCGAAAACCTACTGGACGGTAGCTGTCCAGGAACAGGGTTGGAGAGCCCTGCACTAAACCATCTTAGGTGAATTCAAGTTTCCTTTGATAGAAATGTTTGTTATTTTAATTTAAAATCTCTCTCTTCCCTTTCTTTTCTCTTCCCCTTCTCTCCAGGATGGGTGGAAAAAGAGACATACTATTAAATGATCAAAGCATTCTTTACTCCCCATTCCTCCCCTAAATTCATTCCCCTCCTTCTCTCTTCCCTACTGCCACCCATCCCTCTAATCACATACCAACCATACAAGAAACCGCATCTGAAAACTCCTCCGTTCCCCATCGTGTATTTTCTTCCAACATCGCCTTGAGGACCAACCACAGAGGAGGAGAGGAACAGGACGATCACGCCAGATCCCTGTGCCCCTCTCCGTCTCGCTGCCTTTTTTTCTACCCAAAGACTACAGCATAGTCAATACTGCCAATACTGTTCTAATGTTTACTATACAGTTATAAGACTGTTCATAAATGTGCTAATACACTGTAATGTACAAACTACCGGTGTAACTCTTCTCTATCAACAACAAAATGGCAGCTGCATCTAGATCCCACGGCGAGCGTTGTGGCGTCGTTGTTACCCGTTCTACCCCGCCGTCCCCTCTTGACACTCTCACTCCCTCCACCAATTAACATTCCCCTCCAGCCACTCCCACCACTCCAGTAAACGTGGAATACTCACTCACGCCCTCTACAGGGGGAAAACATGTCCCTCCTCTTTCCTGCCTGTGTTCCCCTCCCCTCCTTCCCCCTCCTGTCTTCTGCCAATGTTGTTGTTGTTTTATATTAGAAGACTGAGTGTTTTTTAAACGATTGTTCGTAACATTTCTGGGTTTCTTTTTTTATGCTAGGAGTGGGTCTGATAGCTACTTGTCTGTGAGAACCGTGCGACCTCCCCTGACCTTGTAAACGTTCCCCCTCACTCCCCCCAACACCCTGTTGAAAAAATACAACATTCTTTCTGTGTCCTAGGAAAAATAGATTTCTCTCCAATTTCATTATTTGAATAAGTGAAAAATGGAATGAAGCACTGTACTTTACATGCGAAACAGCAGCAAAAAAATCAATAAAAAGAAGGATCCCTATTTTTTCAGTTTGGTCTCAGTTAGTTTTTTGTGAGAGGTTTGGCAGAGAAAGACAAGACTGTAAATACATCTTTCATACTATCAATGCTCCTGATACCACTTTAAGGTAGACAGAATGTCTCAACTTATATACCAGGGGGATTGAAGGGTTGTCTGCAATGAGGTGTGTTGGGAGCACTGATAGTGAGTGAGCATCACTTCTTCTTACTGCACATATTTTCAAACAGCACACAATTATGCTACTCTACCTACTCACTCATCATGGTTGGGCAAATAAAATAAAAAATAATACAAAAAAAGGCCATAAAAAGAAAGACAAATCATGGAAATATGCTAATGAATAATATAGATAAAGTAATATTACATAGGTATCCACTCTCAGCAGAATACATATGGGCATAAATGATGATGCTCACATCCTTTCTGTACACCACCAGTCTGTCACATTGCTGTACGTCCATTTCTGTTTTTCCTACCATTTAAATCCTGATACATTGCTAGTGCAATGGAAGCCATATAAGTCCTGAGGAACATATATATACATATGAGTCCTGAAAACACACATATAATATATACATTTGTGAATATTAAGATATATAAATATATACAATTCCTGAAAACACAAGAAAGTGAACACTTTTTGGAAAAATATATTTAAATTCATACAACATACTTTGCAATATACTATGCGAGATGAATACTTAAGGAACCATGGAAGCTCAAGAGTTTGATTCTAGTATATTCAATAATGAGTTCCACTCATAAAGCTCATAAACTCAGTCATACTTCATCACTTTATTTGAATGGGTATAGAAAAGTCCCTTGTTTTTGCAGAGCCCACACATTATTTGATACAGACATTTATTATTATTCATGAACCACAAATCATAATTACATATTGTCGTTGAGATTTATTACGTTCATGTTTATTTGAAAATTATATTTTAACATGTATGCCTATAATGTACGACTTAGGGGCAGTCAGGGGCCTGCATTTCTAAAGGTTTTAACTGTTTATCTCATAGGTTTACGGCGAAGGGTGTGTGTGTGTGTGTGTGTGTGTGTGTGTGTGTGTGTGTGTGTGTGTGTGTTTTGTTTGCTCTAGTAATGGGCCTCTGACCGTGTGTGTGTTTGTGTGTGAGAGAGAGAGAGAGAGAGAGAGAGAGAGAGAGAGAGAGAGAGAGAGAGAGAGAGAGAGAGAGAGAGAGAGAGAGAGAGAGAGAGAGAGAGAGAGAGAGAGAGAGAGAGAGAGAGAGAGAGAGAGAGAGAGAGAGAGAGAGAGAGAGAGAGAGAGAGAGAGAGAGAGAGAGAGAGAGAGAGAGAGAGAGAGAGAGAGTTTGTGTTTCATGAATACTATTACAGGGCTGAGGGAGCCAATGATGGCTTGCCCATTTGTCGCACACAAATACACACACACACACACCTATATCCTGGGGATATAGGTCACCCCGTTTGCACTTGCTTTCTAGACCTTCTCTCTCATGAGACTGTCTTCTGATCTCTCTTCATTGTCCGTCAATTACTAGAAACCAGTTTCACCTAAATGGGCACATACAGTCCTTCGTTGTTGCAGCACATCAATGACTGTAGCAGCTCCTGGAGCCAGGGGCCTTTGTGAGCCTCTGAAATACACATCTTTAAACCCAATTCACAAACGCAAACAGTAGCATCCGCTTCATTGCATAAAAAAACATACTTTGAAGCTAGCTACTGTACCTCTCAGCACAGCACAAACATGTCTGCTCATTATGATGCCCACACACACACGAACACACACAAACACACACACTCCTCTCCCCTCCACCCTGTAATCTCCCTGCACCGTGCCCCCCTCTCTCGCGCTCCACTGTTCTGTGTGATAGAATATCGATCGCTCGTCTCGGCGCGTCATTGAGGGGGGAGAAGGGAGGGTATGGTCAGACATGGTCCAAGGTTGTTTCCTTGGCAACAGGAGGATGGGTCAGAGGGTTGCCATGGCTCCTAGGTTGCCGGGGTCAGGTGGTGGGGGAGGGGTCAGTGGGTGGGCCAAATCTGTTTGCGTGTCGCTTAATGGGTAAGGGGGGTTGGGGGTGGGGAGAGCTCCTGCAATATTGGAGTGTCAGTAATGAATGTGTGGATACAGGGTGTGACACCGTCATGCACATATTACAGTGTAGGCCTTTCATTCACACAAACACACACACAAGAAAATATAAACAGGTCAGATTACATAGTCCAAAGTAGTATGACACATACAGATGTAGGATCTTAATTTGAGCCAGTTTGATACAGCAGGAAAATAATACGGCATCCACAGGAAATGTCAATTAACTATGTGGATTAAAATTAATGGCCATTTCTGTAGGGGTTGATACATCTGACATTTATTTTTTAAACCTCAAATACACTACAAGTTGTATTTTTCCTGCATTGCAAGTTCTCCTGCAACAGGGTGATCAAATCTAGATCCTACATCTGTATATACAGTGGCTTGCAGTGAAAGTATTCACCCCCCTTGGCATTTATCCTATTCTGTTGCCTTACAACCTGGAATAAAAATAGATTTTTGGGGGGTTTGTATCATTTGATTTACACAACATGCCTACCACTTTGAAGATGCAAAATATGTTTTATTGTGAAACAAACAAGAAATAATAAGAAAAAAAAACAGAAAACTTGAGCGTGCATAACTATTCACCCCCCCAAAGTCAATACTTTGTAGAGCCACCTTTTGCAGCAATTACAGCTGCAAGTTTCTTGGGGTATGTCTCAATTAGCTTGGCACATCTAGCCACTGGGAATTTTGCCCATTCTTCAAGGCAAAACTGCTCCAGCTCCTTCAAGTTGGATGGGTTCCACTGGTGTACAGCAATCTTTAAGTCATACCACAGATTCTCAATTGGATTGAGGTCTGGGCTTTGACTAGGCCATTCCAAGACATTTAAATGTTTCCCCTTAAACCACTCGAGTGTTGCTTTAGCAGTATGCTTAGGGTCATTGTCCTGCTAGAAGGTGAACCTCCGTCCTAGTCTCAAATCTCTGGAAGACTGAAAAATTTAAAAAAATTAAAAAGGTTTCCCTCAAGAATTTCCCTGTATTTAGCGCCATCCATCATTCCTTCAATTCTGACCAGTTTCCCAGTCCCTGCCGATGAAAAACATCCCCACAGCATGATGCTGCCACCACCATGCTTCACTGTGGGGATTGTGTTCTCGGGGTGATGAGAGGTGTTGGGTTTTTAGTCTCATCTGACCAGAGTACCTTCTTCCATATGTTTGGGGAGTCTCCCACACCAAACGTGTTTGCTTATTTTTTTCTTGAAGCAATGGCTTTTTTCAGTCCACTCTTCGGTAAAGCCCAGCTCTGTGGAGTGTACGGCTTAAAATGGTCCTATGGACAGATACTCCAACCTCTGCTGTGGAGCTTTGCAGCTCCTTCAGGGTTATCTTTGGTCTCTTTGTTGCCTCTCTGATTAATGCCCTCCTTGCCTGGTCCGTGAGTTTTGGTGGGCGGCCCTCTCTTGGCAGGTTTGTTGTGGTGCCATATTCTTTCCATTTTTTAATAATGGATTTAATGGTGCTCCGTGGGATGTTCAAAGTTTCAAATATTTTATCAACCCAACCCTGATCTGTACTTCTCCACAACTTTGTCCCTGACCTGTTTGGAGAGCTCCTTGGTCTTCATGGTGCCGCTTGCTTGGTGGTGCCCCTTGCTTAGTGGTGTTGCAGACTCTGGGGCCTTTCAGAACAGGTGTATATATACTGAGATCATGTGACAGATCATGTGACACTTAGATTGCACACATGTGGACTTTATTTAACTAATTATATGACTTCTGAAGGTAATTGGTTGCAGCAGATCTTATTTAGGGGCTTCATAGCAAAGGGGGTGAATACATATGCACGTACCACTTTTCCGTTATTTCTTTGTAGAATAATTTTGGAGAAAAAAAAAATATATCATTTCACTTCACCAATTTGGACTATTTTGTGTATGTCCATTGCATGAAATCCAAATAAAAATCATTTTAAATTACAGGTTGTAATGCAACAAAATAGGAAAAACGCCAAGGGGGATGAATACTTTTGCAAGGCACTGTAGTCAGCATATTTTACAGGTGGAAACCGTATAACGAGAAAAGACAATAGCCACATGATTTACAGTACATTCTTCTAGAGCAAGCATCTGAACAGTGTACAAATAAAATGTTTTATTTTGACATTGTAGTAATACAACTTCATTTACGTGCACAAACATTACATTTAAAAAGGCACAAACTTCCTGGGAAAGGACAATTTTCAGTGACGGAAATAAATAAAGAACGTACCCTTAGGTAAGGAGCTGGCTAACTAAGTATAATCTATATAAATAAATGAAAAAGGAAGTCAAACACTCACCTCTCCTTGCTGTGGATTTCGGCTAAAGAGCCTTCATCAGGGTGTGAGGACCATTTTCAGACATAAAGGTCAAAGTTCACGGTCTTCACTGTGACTTCTTCCATTTCTGAGGGATGATCCTGCTCCGTTCTATAAAGAGCAGAGCACAGCGCAACCACTGCAAAATGGGATCCATGTAAAGGTAAAAGTACAGTTCGGGGATGTGAAAGAGACAAGAGTCAATGGGAGAGAGATCAAATGTGGATACTCAAAGTGGTAAAATCCTGACATGAGATAAGGGTGTGCAACACTTTTAGTTTTATGTAGGTTTACAAATTCAGGATTGTGGGTGGTCTGATGAGTAAGACAGGAAATGAATGACACAAGATGGTGAAACCCATCATTCGGACCGTAGGTATAAAAAGGAATTAGGGCTGCTAGGGGATCAACATGGCCAACATGGCCAACATGGCCAACATGGTGAAACACACAACTATCTATCCATAGCTGCACAATTAGGTGCTCAAACACAATAATGACCCTGAGGATGGAAAATAATTGTTTCAACTTGTTGTTTCTCTAAAGCTCAGAACATAGACAGACATAATATATAATTGTCTTAGACACTGCAGAGTTTAGGTTTTAGCATCGTACAGATACCAACACACATGGAGTTAAGTTCTCTGAAAAAGTATTCAATCCTAAAATAGTTGAAAAGAAAATCATGTAAAATGCAACAGACAGAACCCTGTAGACTTAACGGATGGGATAAATTAAAGCACACACTATTGTTGACAGCCGTATTGGGTAACTGAACATATGAAATAGGAAGATGGAGAGAGATAATCCATTCCATGCATGAGGGTAAATTACAACGAATCAGTTGTCATAAAAAGAAACCCCAAACCATTGCAATTCATGACTAGGAATTTATTCATAAAAAATAAGAATAAGAATAAGGTAATAAGTCATGAAAAGTGTCAAGTTTCTCCAGCATCATAATGATCATGATGCCAAGCATCTAATAAACTCTTGGATTCATCCAGTCAGATTGCAGAGAGGGTCTGCAGCCAGAAGATGGCACTGACAGTACTACTCCCATGCCTCCTTTTGCTTTGAGACGCCTAGTAAGAAGTCTGAACATCACCTGTTCATTCTCAGTTTAAAAAAAGGTCAGCACTTTACATTATGCGTTGTTCCAGGGTTATATCAGAGGAATAATTGACACAACTACATTGTAAACTACAAGTGAAAGTACAGGGAGTTACATAGTAGGAAACTAATGACTGGTAATTCTGTTTTTTTTCCAGAAAATAGACAAATGTAGGCTATAAGAGCAGCATAATTGCTATATAATCATTGCACAAATATTGACTTATTACAGAGAAATTCTACAAGGTATTCTTCTGATAGACTTATTATAAGGCCCTACAGTTTGATATAAAAAACCTGAATCTTGTCAGAAATACATTCTAATAGCTTCTCCACAAATCAGCTAATCAAGACAGAAACCTAATAAGATTAACAGGTCAAAAGTAAGGTTATTTGAGCCATGAACGCAACAAAGAAAGTATATTTTTAATAATAAACATATTTACGTTGTATAGCCTACCCAACAATAGTCATAATTTATTAATTGGTCGTGTTCCCCTTTCAGACGTTGCATGCATCAACCAATGGTTGCGCAAGTCATCGACTAACAGATTACTAAAGCATATGCGTCAGCAATGCCTGGGCAGAGGAACGTGCCCAATATCTGCATTGAAAACAAAGGGCGTTGATGACGCTGGCCAGATCTTACAACGCCTGGATAGGTATTTTACGTATCAGCTAACCACATCATATGTTATATCTGTAAGTCGCTCTGGATAAAAGAGTCTGCTAAATGACGTAAATGTAAATGTAATAGCAATCTGGTGCCCGATGGCACAGTCAATGATATGGCACGCAACCATAGGTTGATGCATGCAAAGTCTGAGCAGGGGAACGCGACCAAAACCTGGCTGGTTTCTCCAGATATTACGTATATTTAAATGTCTCGAGCGCGCGGAGCTTCTCTTGACAAACTTTTGCAAGGTGACCGACAGCTGGTAGTTTGTTCGTCGTGGGCCAAAGTTTCTTAATTCACAAAATGCGAAGAAAGGTAACATTGCCACAGGTTTAGCATTCTTTGTGTTCTTAGACAACTGGTTATGGCAGTTTTCGTGTTTGCCAAATGAACCACCAAACATTTCCAATTTTTTCCCCCTAGGCTATTGCAGGCAATCTGCTCTACCAAAAGCTTGGTTTCCCCCTCAATTTACACAACAGACCTTTAGGAAACATTTAAACTTTTCTCTCAGTTGTGATGGTAGCCTAGCCTAAAATGATTTCCTATGTGCCATATTTATGTCTCTAGGTATGCTCCTAATCAGGCAATCACAGGTGTAGTCTTCTTCTTCTTCTGCTGGTTTTCCGGCAGACTAGACACTTTGTTACGTATTGCTGCCTTTCACTGTTTGGAAAGTGCATTGCAAATTGGTTCACAAAAAAGGGAAATGGGAAATGGGGAAAAAAGGAAATTGTACCACCATCTAACCCTATATACTGTATATATACCACTATCCCCAACCCCTTCCCACTACTTTGGCCCCAACAGATCCTACACCAGGCCGTCGGCCTGGGAGGCTTCTCTAAAACCCCCCTTTAGTTCTTTCACACTAAAATCTCTGAAACCCCAAGACTTCTCTACTGCTGCTACTACCAATTCAATCTTCTGGGATTTCCTTTCCATTTGTGCAGTACAATTAATGACCATAGCAATAAACGCCAAGAAGCCAACCTCACTAAAGCTTAAACTGTTCGGGTCACTCTGTACTGGCCTACTACTCACAGGGATCCTCTCAGGCTCCATCACCCTTTGCCCACCATCCTCTACTTTCCTCACTGCCTCAAAATACGACACTTTCTGCACTGCTCTCACCCTGGAAACTTCAACCTGTCTCACTCACACAGGACATTTCTGATCCCCAGCAACATGGCCACCCCCACAATTCAAACACCCTTTTTACAACCGAAACGCCACACTCTTTTGCCCCATGCCCTCCTGCACAATTCGCACACCTCGGAATCTCCCTTCTACATACTGCTGCAACATGACCATAAACTTGGCACCTGAAACACTGTAGTGGGTTCGAAACAAAAGCGCTCACAGGATAAATTAGAGACAGAAAAATTACAGTGCCTTCGGAAAGTATTCAGACCCCTTGACTTTTTCCACATTTTGTTACGTTACAGCCTTATTCTAAAACGGATTCAATATTTATTTATTTTCAGCAATCTACACACAATACCCCATAATGACAAAATGGAAACAAGTTTTTTGAAATTTTTGCAAATGTATTAAAAATAAAAACAGAAATACCTTCATTTACATAATTATTCAGACCCTTTGCTATGAGACTCGAAATTGAGCTCAGGTGCATCCTGTTTCCATTGATCATCCTTGAGATGTTTCTACAACTTGACTGGAGTCCACCTGTGGTAAATTAAATTGATTGGAAATGATTTGGAAAGGCACACACCTATCTATATAAGGTCCCACAGTTGACAGTGTATGTCAGAGCAAAAACCAAGAGATGAGGTCAAAGGAATTGTCCATAGAGCTCCGAGGCAGGATTGTGTCGAGGCACAGATCTGGGGAAGGGTACCAAAACCTTTCTGCAGCATTGAAGGTCCCCAAGAACACAGTGGCCTTCATCATTCTTAAATGGGAGAAGTTTGGAACCACCAAGACTCTTCCTAGAGCTGGCCGCCCTGCCAAACTGAGCAATCGGGAGCGAAGGGCCTTGGTCAGGGAGGTGACCAAGAACCTGATGGTCACTCTAACAGAGCTCCAGAGTTCCTCTGTGGAGATGGGAGAACCTTCCAGAAGGACAACCATCTCTGCAGCACTCCACCAATCAGGCCTTTATGGTAGAGTGGCCAGACGGAAGCCACTCCTCAGTAAAAGGCACATGACAGTCCACTAGGAGTTTGCCAAAAGGCACCTAAAGACTCTCAGACCATGAGAAACAAGATTCTCTGGTCTAATAAACCAAGATTGAACTCTTTGGCCTGAATGCCAAGTGTCACGTCTGGAGGAAACCTGGCACGATCCCTACGGTGGAGCATGGTGGTGGCAGCATCATGCTGTGGGGATGTTTTTCAGCAGCAGGGACTGGTAGACTAGCCAGGATCGAGGGAAAGATGAACAGAGTTACATAGAGATCCTCAATGAAAACCTGCTCCAGAGTGCTCAAGACCTCAGACTGGTGTGAAGGTTCACCTTCTAACAGGACAACAACCTGAGCACACAGCCAGAGCCCGGACATGAACCCGATCGAACATCTCTGGAGAGACCTGAAAATAGCGGTGCAGCAACTCTCTCCATCCAACCTGACAGAGCTTGAGAGGATCTGCAGAGAAGAATGGGAGAAACTCCCTAAATACAGGTGTGCCAAGCTTATAGCGTCATACCCAAGAAGAATCGATGCTGTAATCGCTGCCAAAGGTGCTTCAAACAAGGACTGAGTAAAGGGTCTGAATACTTATGTAAATGTCATATTTCCGTTTTTATTTGTAATAAATTAGCAAAAATTTCAAAAAACCTGTTTTTGCTTTGTCATTATGGGGTATTGTGTGTAGAAAAACAATGTAATACATTTTAGAATAAGGCTGTAACGTAACAAAATGTGTAAAAAGTCAAGGGGTCTGACTACTTTCCGAAGGCACTGTATATACCCTAGCATGACTTTATCCAGCAAACATTCTGTATCAAAACTCAGAAGGACAGACAGGGTCTCTTCAGTCTCGCACTCGACAACGGGGATCCTCAACTTCAGTTGATCCACCTCAACACTCAACACCACCCCAGTTATCACTCCTTTCAGCGGCGCTCTTCTCCAGAGAGCAAAACAGGACACAGCTCTCGTCCCGAGTTGCGAAACGCGTAGCGCCCTCTCCCTCTGGGCAGCAGAAACACCAGTCCACCTCTGGATACCTTGACTGTATTGACAGAACCCAGCTCCTTCCTAGCCCAGCCTGATACCACAAACGGATCTGCCAAAACGGCATGGATCAACCTTCTCCACAAATCGTACTTCAACTGGGACAGAGTCATGGATTTTTTTGATTTCACTAGCCGTCGACTGCTCAGGGTTTTCAGGAGAGGAACATGTAATTATCAATCCTGCTGTAATTGACTCAAATGAGAAAGTACTCGGCTTGTATTTTGTAGACGTCGGTTTGTAAGGTTTGTACTTCGCGCCCTTCTTTCTGCCTTGTGTCATCTCGCCATCTGCTATCTTTCCTCAATGTTTTCCAGCCACAGATGTAGTCTGTCTCCCAACATTTATAAACCCATTAGAGGTAAGCATTCACGCAAGAATTTGGTTCTGGGGTTCAAGATGATCACAGGTGTAGCCTAGGGCAGGCTATCTACTGAGTTTAAACTTCTATATTTTTCATATTAATGGAATTTACAATGTATCTCTCATGAACCTGCACATGGCAGCAATTAACAAGCTAAAAAATATGCATATAGGCTATATATTAACCTACCCAGGCTATTTCCTATATCAGGCTTCATACTCAATTTTCAGTAGGCCTTAATCATCTTTTTGATATTGAGTTCATGTTCCACTGAAATGAAAAATAAACATAATGTGTGAATGCCATAGATTCAGTTGTCACTGTCTCATACTCTTTGACTGTAATAATTTGCTTATCTGATTAAATGAATTCAAAATAAATAGTACTGTATTGACATTCACATTATATTCTCCTCTTGATTATTTTATCAAAGAACAATGGTTATTGTTGAATAACTTCTTCCTTTAAAGCTTAGGCACACATGGTGGTTGGGTCATGAGCTGATGTCCATCACCTGCTGCCCCGGCTTTAATCTCCCTCTGTACACACACACACACACACACACACACACGTGCCCCCTTTCCCCCTTTCTCTCTGTAGAGCCGGCAACTCAGTTGTCATGGAAACAGCCAAGATGCCGAGTAGGAGACAGAGGGAGGATGAGGGAGACATGGAGCACAAGAGGTATAGAAAATGTGGCTGAAGGACATGTACAGATTAAAGGTGAGTGTTTTTTAACTCTACTTGTGTATGTGACGGGCCTCTTTTAACCCACCAGGTCTTAAACTGTGGCTGTTCAATGAAACTACCTCAGTGGCTGCGCCCCACACTCGCTTTTCCCTCAAGGCTGCCTCTCTCTCGCTCTCACTCAAAACCGCTTACACACCTTTGCACTGCTGCCTTAACTATTAGTTTCACCACTTTCCTCTCTCACCTGCTTTCGCTCCCTCTCTCTGTTTATCGTTCTCTCTCTGAAAAAGCCAGATGGACAGAGGCCCTTTTATTCATAAGGGGCCTTATGCACGTGCCTCCGACAGAGTACCTTAAAGCGTTAAATTCATGAGACAGCCCCCCCTCCTTCCTTACAAGGGAGGCCCCAACAATCCTCTCTCTCTCACTCTCTTACACACACACACACACACACACACACACACAAACACACACACACACAAACACACACACACACACACACATACACACACACACACATACACACATACACACACACACACACACACACATACACACACACATACACACACACATACACACACACACACATACACACACACTCTCTTGCTCTCTTGCTCTCTCTATCTCACCCCTTTGGCAGTGCAAAAGGCTCTACCAATCACTGATTCACCATGCTGTTAGCTGAGGGAGGAGGGTGGTCATGAGGGGGGTTCTAGATGTATCCCTCCCTACTAACATTGCATTTCAATATGGCAACCCAAAAACTAAAAGTAACGTTACTAGCTACCTATCTATACTCCCTCCCAGTGGAGCTCTTATTGTATGCTGTTGTAATGGAATAACTTCTTAATTAGATCTCTTTTGAACCTATTTATAAGATTGTGCATTTACAATTTTGGTGGAGAGGTACTCCAAATACTGTGTGTACTGTGGTTTTATCAATGAATCTGTGGTATACAGCTCAGTTTCTGTGTGTATCTTACATGGATTCAGGTTATATATTTTAAGATGAAGGTTAGCTGCTAAATAGCAAACTAGGTGAATGAAAAGAACAGAATGTTTTCCTGTATTTGTTATGGATTCGATTTTATAGACATTCAGGGGCATCCTGAAGACCACAGCATCCAGAGACCTCTGAGAATTGTGATCTATCAATAGGAGCAAATAATTAGAAAAAATATATATGTTATACCATATGAAATTGGCTACACTACACATACAAGGTCCAGTTACACGTGTAAGGTCCAATTACTAGGAAATGTCATTCCTATAACACAGAAAATGGTTGATATTTTCATCAATTTCATCAACATTTTCATCTACTGCTATTCATCAATATTGCAAACAAGATTGACAATACAACAGAAGACCATGAGATATAAATTAATTACTGCATCACAATTTGTAGGACTATATAACTATATATTTATGTTACAATTCTGCCACATTGAGCTGACTTGTGACCCATGACAACGCACAGAAGATGGTCGGTCAGCCATAATGTTGGGGGTAAACTGCAGCTGTAGGCCACTCATTTTGACACTGCCCACGCCATAGGCTCTGACCTGCAGGTGCTCCACGCCACCCGGGAGAGAGCACACTCCTCCCTCACAACAAAAAGGTCAAAATGTGATTTAAACAGATGCGCTTTTACAGGTAGATTCTAGCCATAAGCTATAATTATGACCTCATAGTCGCACTGCCGGTCGAGGTGCCTTTGTCCCGGAACTTTGATTATTTACTGCTGTTAAGGCATAATTATTATCGAATGTGGTCAATATTTATTCGGGGGCACTCCAGATGACTTCGGTAAACATGAAAATAATAAGGCTCTACGAGCGGACCAGTGTGTTAGCGTATATACAAGGCCGATACGCTGTCATGGGAAAATCGATGAACACACCGAGTTAATTATGATAAATCAATTATGAGGAGGGAATTGTCCCTTTAAAAGAGCGCGCTGCCAGTTATAAATTGTCAGAGATTAAGGAGAGGAAGCGACTCACTTGGCTCTGCTGTCCGCGTGCAGTTCTAAGCTCCTGTATCTTTCTCACCCGCGCACCTGCTACATGTTATTTCGGCCAAGCGAGGCACAATGGGAGGTAAATGGGAATCCTATGTTTCTTTTGTATGACAGACACTTGGCAGTTGATTGAAACCTAATTCAACTTGTTCATGGTATTTTTTGCTTTGTTTCATGCCAATTGCTTCGTGTTAATTTGTTGTTAATGTGAACTTTATTACACTCTCTCTCTCTCTCTCTCTCTCTCTCTCTCTCTCTCTCTCTCTCACACACACACACACACATACGCACAGTCATTACATTGTCATAGGACTTACATACAGTCTCTCTGACATCAAAGCTTTCGTGATAATAACACATATCAGGTAGAACACATGGCAGTAGCTTGTGGTCACTACACATTTCAGAATAATTTCCTTTCAAGCAGAAGCTATAGGCTGATAAATAAATGGAAATCCTATCGGTCAAGGGTGTGCCCCACAACGTCAAAGGGATTTCACCCCTAGTTTGTGACTGGGTAAACGGTTAACACATAGCCAGAAACACATTTGCACGTTTTTCTCCCTCGCAATAAACAATGCAAAGATTGCGCTCACTACTTCACAAATTCCTCAAGCTGTTTGTATTATTATTATTATTATTATTACATTCCAAACATTTTGAGTCAATTAAAATGTTGAAGACATAACATATTTTAGCCTTATAATAAGACATTATAAAGGCCCATATATAGCATAAAGCATTATACTTTCAGGCTTTAAGAAAGTAAATAGTTACCATTAGTATTATTAACTTTGAACTCATGTTACATGGTTGTAGATTAATCAACTGTGGACATAATTGACATACTTAAAAAAAAAACGCTCACATTAGGTTGATTGTACTTACATGATATCAAACCAAGTGCACTTATATCAGCTTTTTCTAATTTCTATAGAATAGCCTTAGAAATGTGCTGTAAATCTCACTGTGTAGGTTATGGATGAAACAGGATAAAACAGATATCAAAGCAAAGTATGTTGATTAATCTACAACCATGTAACATGAGCTAAAAGTGAATAATACTAACGGTAACGCTTTACTTTCTTAAAGCCTGAAGGTGTAATGCTTTATGCTATATATGGGCCTTTATAATGTCTTATTTTAAGTGTTAGGCTAAAATATGTTGTGTGTGCACTTGGTTTGATATAATGTATACAATCAACCTAACGTGAGCGTTTTTTTTATCCAAACCTTATTGGAAGTTAGCCTACTTAATGTATTTCGGCTGCTAAAGTAATATCGGATATAGACATTTAAATGTTTCGGCATTTAAAATGTCTCTCAAGTAGGCTAGATATGACAAATTATGTTAATATTCATATTCATATTCATATTGTATGCTACTGAAATGTGCATATGCGCGTATGCAATTAATCTATTCATAGTAGCTCAATTAAATAATTCTTACCGTTCTCTACCAAAGTATAAAGGTGATACGATTTTATTTAAACAATTATTAATTGTATGAAGTGGGCTTTACTCAAGCAATATGAAATCTGATTTTTTTTTATTCCAGCAAATTGAAGATGAATTCCAAATAATATTTTATTAAAATGCAGGCAATTTTGGCTGTAGTTAATAGGCTATTTGGCATCATGTATTCATTCTGATCAATGTATTGATCAAGTATGCGATTTGAAGGAACTTGACAAATGCGGCTTCATTGGGTAGAGTGTGGGTAATGCCTATAACGAGAATGTCCTTGATGGACATAGAAAGAGAATGAGCATGTTCCTCTTTTTATAAAGCAACACGTATAGTTGCTCCATGTTTTGACATTCATTTGACGAGGTTTTATGTGGGAAAATGTAAAACATCATTGGATTTAGTAGGAAATTACCGTCAAAGGATTTTCGAATTTTTGTTCACATAGCTAGGCCTAATTATTTTCACATTCATATTCCCTCTGAACATTGCATTTTAATATAATGTATATGTATGGTCGTTACTTCCGTCTTCTTCTTCAGTGTTGTAAAGGTCGGAAGGAATTGACAAATGTTTCATCATTATCTATGGATTTCCCAATAAACAACTGTGTCAAATGCATATTAACCAATGAGTAATAATAATAATAACACTCATAATAATCATAATAATAGAAATATAATAATTAAAGAATAATATAATTATGTTATTTAAATTAACATAATACATGTGTTATGGACATTTCATTTATAGTTTTAACATGCATGAAAATAACGTGGATGCCCTTTATACAAGCTAGTAGGCAACATAGTAGCCAACACCTCTACTGAATGTAGGCCAACCTATTGTTCCAGAAGTCAAGGTTTCACGAGAACGACTGTGTCGTAGAATAACTTAGACCAGGGCTTTCCAATCCTGTTTCTGGAGAGCTACCCTCGTGTAGGTTTTCGCTACAACCCAAGTTGTAACTTACCTGATTCAGTTTATCAACCAGCTAATTATTAGAATCAGGTGCGCTATATTAGGGTTGGAGCGAAAACCCTGATTTAAACAGATCCTAAAAACCTAATACACGTTTCGAGATATAGCCTACCCATTGCAATAGAACCGCATAAATAGTGGTCCTACAATAACACTAGCAAACATCCAAACCAAACCTGTAAATAATTACTGAAACCATTTATCTAATTTTACATAAGTCTTATTGCTTGCAGGAACCCACTAAATATCTAACTTGTCATGGTAGACATTTATTATTATTACCGAAAGAGGGAGTATTGCCTTTTTCATCAATTTTGGGAGCGCTTCTGTCACCTACCGCCGCCAGACCCAGCCCATTAGAGCGACCCGGTGTCAAAGGGCAGGTGGTCACTCTCGTGAATGAAGACAGACCGCAACTGCAAAGTAGGCAGCCTATATCCTGCATGCATCGCATCCGCTCCTCATTCTGCTATAACGACGTCGTTATGGTGGACGCTATCAACACCACGAACGAATATCAATATTAACCTTTGTTCACACGTGAATAAAGTTTTTTGCGCAAAACTTTTGCTCTTAAGTAAAGGATTATCATACTGGAATATGCAGCAAACCGGCAGCTTTAACCCATCCAAAATATATGTTAGTCTACAAAGCAAATGTGTTTGCTTTTATCAATGAATTCTGCAGAATTTGCATAATTGAAATTTATTTTATGCAATTTCAGCATTCTATCTCTCATAAGCAATATGGATGATGTATTTTCTTGATAACAAATTGGGAGTTATTATGTGTTTAAGCTCCCTAATAAACATCTACATATAGCCTTAATTCCCTGCAGTATCCATATACTCAATGGTTCTGAATTTGGCTAATGTTACTCATTGAATTGTGGAAACATTAGCAAGAGCAAGGTCAGAGAAAGATTTAACTCGATGGATATATTTTTTGCTGGCATGGGCATTGGTAGTCAGACCACGAATGGACTGGAAATGCGATAGTATGCCACAGTGAGTAATCAATGTCCCTATGTAATGATTATTAGTATTAGTAGCCAGAGGGTAATAGTGATGAACCAGATATTACTTCTGATCAAACAAAATGGCTGCCACTGATAATCTGCAGTGACAAAATAATTCCGAATGAGAAACGGAAAGTCAATTTTGTGTTAAACATCCTATTTTAAGAAGTAGCCCCATCTATGCCAAGTGGTGAATAAGTATTGTAGCATCTTGCACACACACACGCACACGCACACACACACACAATCTCAAACCCATAACCACCACTGTCTGCAGGGTTCATTGTCCAGGTGATTGGGATGCAAGCAGGCGATCAAGCAGAGGGGGTCAAGGGTCAATTTCATCCCAGACGGCTGACCTCATTCGACTGAAGCTGACCCCTGTGGTCAAGCTGCTGCTGGCAGGGGATGTGGAGTAGAGAGGGAGAGAGAGGGAGGAGGGAGGGGGAACATCGAACTTGCTCCCCCTGGAATGCCCTGCTCCTGTCCCTCAGCCACTGGGGTGGTGGTCACCCCTCCCTCTCCCTCCCTTGTTCCGTCTACTCTCCCTACATCTCTCCTCCCCTCTCTGTGTGGCAAATTAACACTTGACCTTGACTGGTGTACCCTGGCCTACCCCCTCGACCCCTGACCCTCCTCACACTCCACACCCCTCATCCCTCAGCCCCTGACCCTCCTCACACTCCACACCCCTCATCCCTCAGCCCCTGACCCTACTCACACCCCACACACCCCTCATCCCTCAGCCCCTGACCCTCCTCACACTCCACACCCCTCATCCCTCAGCCGCTGACCCTCCTCACACTCCACACCCCTCATCCCTCAGCCCCTGACCCTCCTCACACCCCACACACCCCTCATCCCTCAGCCCCTGATCCTCATCACACTCCACACCCCTCATCCCAGCCCCTGATCCTCCTCACACTCCACACCCCTCATCCCAGCCCCTGATCCTGACCCTGCTCACATGCCACACCCCTCATCCCTCAGCTCCTGATCCTCCTCACACGCCACACACTCATCCCTCAGCCCCTGATCCTCCTCACACTCCACACCCCTCATCCCTCAGCCCCTGATCCTCCTCACACTCCACACCCCTCATCCCAGCCCCTGATCCTGACCCTGCTCACATGCCACACCCCTCATCCCTCAGCTCCTGATCCTCCTCACACGCCACACACTCATCCCTCAGCCCCTGATCCTCCTCACACTCCACACCCCTCATCCCTCAGCCACTACTGCTTTAATACATGCAGTCCATCTTGATGACACACGTTCACTCTGCAGTAAATACACTCACAGAAACACACAGACCCTTTTCAGACTGCTACATTTGTTGGTCATCAGCTTAGGAGTTTTGATTCTATGACAATAATTTGCTAGTTTAAAAACACACATTTATATCGTTTGCTAACTGTTGTTAAATTCTCCTCTTGAGATACAAAAAAATAAAAATGCTATAATTTACATTTGCAATTACTCCTTTTACTGAAAAACTGTAAATCTAATAAAATGTACATTGAGTGAGACACACATTCAGTCAAACGTGTTCCCTCTAATTTGTTAATAATATTAGGGGTTCCTCCCTTTGGCACATCCACATCTCTGTAGTATAATACTAGGGGTTCCTTTCCCTCCCAGTCACAAGAATGGATGTAGAGGTTTTCCATTGTCGACACAGAAGACCTAGACAATGTTTCTGTCTGAGTTGTTGCTATATATCAATATACTTTTGGGGCTGATTATCTTGGCACAGGGATTTCAGTGCAGTGAGAGACCACAGTCAACGGATGGCGCCAGCGAGCGGCTGCCTCTCCCGCTAAACTTCCCCACCAATCTCACCAGCCCAGGGGTTCAAAGAGAAACGTGAGGGGGGTGGTTTGGGTGGAGCGAGCCAAAGATGAAAGGAGGGTGGAAATACGCCTCACCAAGCACTTGTGCCTCGATACCTCCCCTATCCCTCCCTCCCAAAATATCCCTCTCTCTCTTTTCTACCTCTCCGTTGCCCGTAATCCCTCTTTACTCCCCTGCATATGTTCCTTAATCCCGAATATGTGGGGCCCCCAGTCTCCCATCTTTGTGCCTGTAATGCCGTAACCTCTGTTGATTCCTCTCTGGGCTGGACTCTGGCTCTCCCTCTTATCACTGTCCAACACTCTCAGCATGCCCTCTCCATGTCTTCTCCATTCCTCACCAGCACCTCTTCATCTCTCGCCGTTTTTTTTAAAATCTCTCTTTCTCTGACATATTTCGGTCTCCTTCCATTTCTCACTCGCGCTGTTGTCGTTCTCGTTCTCACCATTTTTGCGGTTCCTAGAACACGTACGTACACACTGGTTCAGGGTCACACACACACACACAAACACACACATTACCCCTCCTCTGTACTTTCCCTTTGTTTATAGAATTCCCATATCTTTTGTCAAACGTTGTTCGAACACATCAAGTCATGTTATTTTAAAGCCCTTGTCAATGGATTTACTTGGAAATTATCTCTCCCTATCGAAGGAGAACAGAAAAGACAAGAAAAGACCAGAATACGTAATGCCGCTGTTGCTCTATCATTGCACAATAAGTCTTCACATTTTCATTGTACACCGTTCCCTATACCCGGCTGGTGTACTGCCTCTCACCCAACACTCATAAAATACCTGCTTGCGTTCTAATTAACGCCCTCGTCCAATAATAAATAATGGTCCTACAGCGGCTCAGCCGGGTCATTACGTCATGTGAGTGGATGTCTCTTAATCCGTTGTCCAGACATAATGGTCTGAGACTACCATTCTGAAGTAGAGGGTATTCCTCTATGCAATTGCACCCCATTTTCTCTCTGAACAAGGGGGAGAGTGTTCGTTGCTGAGTGCATTTATTTCTACAGTGAGATACTGACAGTGAAGAGAAACTGGACTGTGGCACTCTGTCCTTTTTAAGGCCTAAAATGATGGGCACCTATGTTTGTCTGTTATACATGTAGTATGTAAGACATGAATGTACCTACCTATAACAAGCACTATACATTTATTCAAAGCTTATAGGTATAATATGTTACAATGTTGTAATGCACTGTAAGACTTAATAAGCCACTATAATGTTTTATTCGTCTCATAATGATCTTGACTAAATAACAACCATTGAATCAGTTGTAAATGACATGGACAGACATAACATATTATAAACAATATAAAGGAGGTTCATGCATGCAATTTTATTGAACTGGCTAGATATATTTTGGCCATTGGCAGTTAGTTGTCAATATCAGGATTCTATAGAAGATGTGACATCTAAAGAATAAAAGGTTTAACCAAGTGAATAGATCCTAAATAGGCTAAACTCAATTTATATAATTTCTATGTTTATTTTTTTCTATTGTAAATAGACTGTATAGTCTACCCAAGGTGCAGTGTTTTTATTAAATTATTTATATAGTTGTTATTGATCCCTGTAGCTCAGTTGGTAGAGCATGGCGCTTGAAACGCCAGGGTTGTGGGTTCGTTTCCCACGGGGGGGCCAGTATGAAAATGTATGCACTCACTAACTGTAAGTCGCTCTGGATAAGAGCGTCTGCTAAATGTAAATGATCCTTTTGCTCACGTGTTTGTATCTTTATTCTGTGTGTGTGTGTGTGTGTGTGTGTGGATATGACGTAGCAAAATACCTTTGGGTTTGGCTAGGTATGAGGGTATGTACGTGAGTGTCTGTGTGAGTACGCAAGTGTGTGTGTGGGTGTGGGTGTGTGTGTGTATGGGTGCAAGTGTCATATCGATAGGTTAATAGCCGCAGTGTCAGATTTAGTAACTCCCTGATTAGTTGCTAGTTCACTAATCCACACACAAGTGAGGAGTTATTGGCCTCACCATTGATTTTTGCACTACAAGTAATGCCAGGAAAAGCTGGGGGTTGGGGAGGGTGTGCAACTATTGATCGACCCCAAATAAACCCTGCACGCCCCTCTCACCTCTCTCTTCTTTCCTGATTGGATACTATTTGATACCGTGGCGGAAAGCCGGAACCCAATTGGTCAGCCATAGCGTTTGGGGTGTAATAATTGTATTGTATTGTATTAGTTGGACGGATTGATTGACAGGTGGACTTACGTGGTCACACATGGATGAGTGACCCTTCATTTGGCCATCTGATGGACCGTTGAGCCAACTGGCCATGCTGACCATCCAACACGCAGACAGACGCATGTTATTCACACAGTGACCATACATTTTAAATAGTGAACGACCACCATTTTGGTTGTTTTTCTCTGAAAATAACCTTGAGCAGCAGTATAGTGTTTCTCTTTTGGTTTTCGCCTTCGTTTGAAAGCCCAACAACTGCCATGTATTGTGAAATATTTGGAGTAAATTCCATCTCTTACTATTGACAAGTTCCTAATTTCTCACACATAGATACTTATTTTCTTCTCTCCACCATTCTATTCCCCCATCATTCATTCCTCGCTCAACATGTCCTTCCTCTCCTTCCTCTCTCCTTTCACTCTCACCGATTCCCCACAGTACTCTCCTCTTATCTCTCTCCCTCCGTCTCTCTCTCTTTTCTCTCTCCCCCTCTCTCTCTCTCTCCCTCGTGTAAGCAAGAGACGTTGTTAAACATTTTTCTTCTCTCTTAATTGTTTTGACTTGTGCCATTGGAGTCCTGATTAGGGCGCATTGATTTCCCAGTGCTAAGTGCATTGATTTCTACATTTCTCATTGATCCCGGTTCTAAATCTACCCACACACACAGTCCCAGTGCACATGGCCACGGCACAGAGTGAATGAAAGATGGAGGGGGAGAGAGAGAGGGGAAAGAGAGGGAGAGAGAGAGGGCGAAACAGAGGGAGTACAAGAGATAGAAGAGAGAGGTTAGCGAGTAGTTGATCCTATTAGTACAGTGGAATGAAAATAACGTGTCTGTGTTTAAAGTAGATTAATGTTACCAAATAGAGAACCTTTACGAGGCAAGAGTGGATATGAGAGAAAGATTTCAGAGGAAAATACCTTGACAAGGCTTGGTTTTAGTCCGTCTTGCTATGTTATTTTTTAAATGATATGGTCAGTGGGATCTAGAATGTGTATAATAGATAGCCACCATGCTGATGGGGAACTAGTGCACACACACGCACGCACACACATACAAACACACACACACACACACACACTTTCACCCATAGCCACAGTCTCCCACCAGATTGGGCAGTAGTGGCTCTTATCCCCTGAGCGTAGCTAAGGCTCACGTACCCCCCACCACCATGGCTGTGATCGAGGGAGGGGGGATCAACTCCCTGTGCAGGCTAGTCTGCATGGGTCGGATAGCCGGATAGCCTCCTCCATGTCATTGCATTAGATGGAGCCTTGATGCTGCGTTAGCACTAAACTAAGCTATTTGGCAACCCAGCTCACAGGACTAGACATAGGCTCCGGCAGCACAAAGGCTCCACCAGGTGTGGCAATGGAAAGTCCCTTTACATGTCTTCAATCCATTACACCCCAGTACAAGGATGAAATAGGATGCAGAATATGTGTGAAATGTAGACAGTGGAGAGAAAACAGGCTCAATAGGAATAAGAATGTGTGTGTGACTGTGAAATACGGATGTGTTCAGAATATGTATGAAATGTACAGTACTTGAAGGATAAGAAGAGTAGGAGGCTATGTGTGAAATGAATGCTGAGCCAAAGCCCACATACATGCTCTTACTATGACTTTGCCATATATTCCATGGGATCAGCTGAGCTTGTAAACTCTAAGTATTGGTGCTGATGTGCTGATGGCGTTGCTGCGGCAATGATCATCGTATTTGTGCCATATTGACTGCTAATGTTTTACGACCATCTTTAGCTGTCTTCCGCAGGTGTAAGTATAATAATGGATATGTAGGGGGACTATTGGCAGGGGCCGGACGGGCTATTGACATTGTGTCAGCATTGATCATTTAGTCAAGTTACAGGGAGAGAGAGAGAGAGCGAGAGAGAGCGAGAGAGAGCGAGAGAGAGAGAGAGAGAGAGAGAGAGAGAGAGAGAGAGAGAGAGAGAGAGAGAGAGAGAGAGAGAGAGAGAGAGAGAGAGAGAGAGAGAGAGAGAGAGAGAGAGAGAGAATGGTAGATCAAATGTCAAAAGGACAGATAATAAGGAAATGACATGAGCTTGAGAGATTGATAATTGAATTGTATTAAATAGAAAGTGTGTGTGTGTGTCAGGAACAGTAGAGCTCTGTTTCTCTGTATTAGGGGCTTGTTAGAGCGGCCAACGAGGTGGTGATATAATTGTAAGCTGGTATTGATTGGGGGCGCCTTGTTATTGACGAGAGAGAATTTAATTTAACCAACTCGTTTGTCAACATGACATTGCCATTTAACAATGAACTCTCTCTCACTCACACACAAGCAGGCATGCACACACACACAAACACACACACAGGTGTGTGCACGCACACGCACACAAACACACACACATTGGCATTACATTCTCACAAGACTAACAAACATGCTTGTCGTAGTATGAAAGCTATACAAATGCAAAAATGCATATAAAATTGCTGCAAAAAGACCAGCATGTTTTAACTGTGCCAAAATATTAATTTACTGCTTTTTTTGATAAACATATGTTTATTATAATTTAAATAATAATACTTATCATTGCACATTGTGTCATATTGATATGATTCCAAATAAATAGATTATGGAGAAGAGTCAAATGATGAAGGGCTACACATTTTTTATTTTTTTGTACATTTTAGTCATTTAGCAGATGCTCTTATCCAGAGCGACTTACAGTTAGTGAGTGCATATATTTTCATACTGGCCCCCCGTGGGAAATGAACCCACAACCCTGGCGTTGCAAGCGCCATGCTCTACCAACTGAGCTACTGGGGACTTGCCTATATGTTCACTATACAATAACTTTTTACAATAACATGTAATGTCTGCATTTACCAAGCTCTTTCTTTAGTGATATGAAAATTATCCACCGCAAAAGCAGCCGGTTTTCCCTGCAAGCCGTGCAGCAACCAGCGTTAGTGAACCTGCGCCAGCTAGCCGGCTCTGGGATTGTGCAAAAGAGCGCTGAAGGCTGAAGGCAGGCAATATAGTCTACTACACTACAGTAGCCTGTGTGTCTGCCCATCACTGGTTCAACCTACTTTTGTTCGTATGATGTTGACCGAACCTCTGTAGACATGATATGGACGCGTGCCAATATTGCCGGAATTGAATGGAACCACTGCTTGGCTTCTTTCAGGCCAACGTGGTCTCAGAGCATATCATATTATTCTGTACATAAATCTGAGGCACTTCATTCAGTATGTTATGTTTCGTATGGTAAGTATTAATCCATCATCCATTTTGCATGATATGTTACGAATTACTTTTGATTTAGTCTAAAGTAACCTTCTGTCTTACATAACCATACCAAACATAACATATCATACTATACTAAACAAAAATATAAACGCAACATGCAACAATTTAAAATATTTTACTAAGTTACAGTTCATATAAAAAAAATCAGTCAATTTAAATAAATAAATTAGCCCAAATCTATAGATTTCACATGACTGAGAATACAGATATGCATCTGTTTGTCACAGATACCTTAAAAAAAAGGTAGGGACATGGATAGGAAAACCAGTCAGTATCTGGTGTCACCACCATTTGCCTCATGCAGCGCGACACATCACCTTCGCATAAAGTTGATTATGCTGTTGATTGTGGCCTGTGGAATGTTGTCCCACGCCTCTTCAATGGCTGTGCAAAGTTGCTGGATATTTGCGGGAACTGGAACACGCTGTCATACACGTCGATCCAGAGCATCCCAAACATGCTCAATGGGTGACGTGTCAGGTGAGTATGCAGGCCATGGAAGAACTGGGCCATTTTCGGCTTCCAGGAATTGTGTACAGATCCTTGCGACATGGTGTGGTACATTATCATGCTGAAACATGAGGGATCAATGGCATGACAATGGGCCTCATGATCTAGTCAAGGTATCTCTGTGCATTCAAATTGCTATCGATAAAATGCAATTGTGTTCGTTGTCTGTAGCTTATGCCTGCCCATGCCATAGCCTCACCGCCACAACGTTGACATCATCTTCATTTGAGTGTCCCGGATTTATGTTTACTATGTTAAGTCTAGTCTATGAGACCAGTCTGTTCAGGCCTGTGTGTGTGGGATGTTCTCTATTATGTGCGCCAATGTTTGTTTGCCTTTCTCTTTGTGTGAGTGTGTGTACGCGCGCGCGTGCATGCCTGCGTGAGTGCGTAATTGTGTGTGCGTAATGTTTGTGTAGCCTATGTTTGTCAATTTTTTCATTGTGTGCTCATGTGTGATTATGGTCAGGAGACCAGTATGGTGACAAACCGCATGCTTGTTATAAAATGTTTACAAAATGTTCGAAAATGAAAGGATGCCGGTGTCAATGGTTCTACCACTATCTTCCTCTCCTCTCCTTCAAATCCACACACCTTCCTTCCTCAGTCGCGCAAAACACACTATATTCTACAATAAATAATTGCTTTTGTCTGGAAGGAGTTTGGATGGGGGGTTCTCAGCGCGTGCCCTCTCCTGCGAGGGGGGTTCCTGAAGGACAACTAGTCGCTTCTTTTTTTTTCTCCCTCTCTTTCGTTCGTTGGACATGCGGATGTCATCTGTCAAATGGAGAGGGGCGTAAGCGGGGGGAGAGAGAGAGAACGGGGACAATAAACCTCACGGCTCCATTGTGGTGTCTATGCCGAGATTAAATCAAAAGCACGGCCAGAACAGATCCCCGTCTCCATTGTTAGAATAGGCTTCGTAACAATATGTTTAACAATAGTCATTATGTTTTATCCACAACTGAGTTGATATATATTGTATGACTTTTTTCACTCTCCAGTTTGGTTATTAGCATTGCCAATGCCTCTGGCTTTTTATGATATAGGCCCATAATTTATCGATAACTCATTAACAACAGCTCCCACCACAGAAGCAGTGAGAGGAAGAGGGAGAGAGATCAGGCTCAGCGCTTTCGATTTTCCCATATTGACTGCTATGTTTAGCGTATAGATTTTTCTATTTAAAAAATCTATGTCGGCAATAATCTTGAGTGTAAGTGCACGGCACAGATTGTGGCTTTATAACTGACAGCATACAATGTATCGGTGTAGGGATGGGAGGGGTATGGGTGTAGGTGTAGGAATGGATGACTATCCTAGGATGTGCACATGCTAGGCTACCGCTGTAGAAGCTCACCAACCTGCTGTTAATGGCTTTTTACGCACACAACACAATGATGTCCAAATGCCCCAAATTCACCAATTTAGTAACTAGCTCAATTACTCATACCATAAGTTTATGGTATTACTATGCTGGCAATGCTGCCTATGACCTTGCATTGCATATATATAGTCTACATAAATGTAGGGGGAGAGGTGCGAAAAATCACCTGCACAAAAATACACCAAATACCAACTCGGAATATGTGTCTATTGTGTAAACCAATCGATTAAGAGACCACCACGATTATTGGCCTCATTGTGAATTAAGTGTAATCAAGAGATCAATACAGAGGATAGGTCATCTTATATGGGATTAGTAAGAAAATGGGAGAGCAGGGGTAGAAGGAAGCGGGGGAGGAAAAGAAAGAGGGGGAGAAAAAGGGGGTGGGGGACTGTAGGCTATACGGTGGGTGCTCTCTCGCCTCAATGTTGCGAGCAGCGGTGTCAGAGCGCTTTCAGACTGGAGGGAGTCAGACCGAAAGAACTGGGGTTCCCAAATAACGGGAACATAGAGACAGACACACAGACGGATGGCGGGACAGAGCCAAAGAAAAGATACCGCATAAAGGGTACCGTGTTTATGTTTTTCGTTAACTTTCATTTAGTAAAAGAAAAGCTGGTTTATTTATTTATCTTTTATTTATGGATTGATTGCGTTTTAATTACCGGCCTGTGACAGAGAGAGGGGGAGGAGCGAAAACTAGACGGCGTCCCTGTGTAGCCTTAGTCATTATTTGATTATTTAAATGTATCAAATCATTTAATTATATATTTTATCATAATACTTCTTTGTGTGCATGTATCCCTCAGCTGACCGACAGCAAAACTGCTAATAACCAAATATAAAGAACCAAAAATAACAACTTAACACCAACAGTTGTTAACCTTTTCTATTCCGACCATACACTTGCTATAACAGACAGTGAGAAAGAATAGTTTTTCATCAAAGAAAAACTGGAGAGCTATTTATTTACAAGTGTAAACCAAAGCAAAACCGATCGAGGCAAAATAGGCCACTGTGATGCGAAGAGTCGCACACCTGTCGAGATAAGCAAAACATATGGAAATACCTTCAAGAATATAATAAAATAATATTCCATACAGTTGATATCTAGGCTGTTTTGTAGCTACATACAGGCCTAACTTTTACCAATGAGAAAATACCAGCGTTAGAGAGTCACTCTACGTCTATTAATTCTGTTAATGACTAATATCAACAGAAGCCTATTTTACATATAGCTGGCGTTGTGTATCCCGTATCCCGACTATCCGTCTGTGTGTTAGTCTCAAGTGAGGACCGTTGTTTGAACTACCAAGGGACCATATATCCACATCGATATGACATAGAAGCACAAAACCAAAAATGTGAATGTACCATAGGCTAGACACAAACTCAACCAAATATTCTTACTACCAAACATCTTTTGAAACGTCTACCTGGAAAGCATACGAAGAAAAGCAACAAAGAACAGAAGACAAGCGCAATTCGAAGAAAACTGCAAATAAAAACCAAGAACGAAAGCGGATCATGTTTGTTCCCTTGCCGGTGCCGTTCGTCTTTCAGAGAACTGCTTCCGACTTCAGCGCCTGGCGTCTCAAGTCCCCGCTGGCTCTACGCTCCAGCTCCGGTAAGACCTTTACTTATCCCGCTATAGGTGTTTCATTGGCCATGCTCCTCTACATTTCACATACATGAAAAAAACTGAACCAGAGTCAGCTAATACCTGCCCATTGCACTGGCAAGTCCTTAGACCACCTATCGAATCTTCAAAAAGAATGAGAACATTTAGCTTGAGTAGGTTACATTTCTCTCCGAGTAGAATTTTCCCCCAAAAAGACATTAGAATAGTTGTATAAAAATCCAAAGTGTAAGAAAACATCTTATCCCCAAAATGTTGTCAAGAAAATGTGGTTCATTATTTACATCCGTTAAACAGTTGCCTATGTGCTGTATCCCATGCTGTTCCCAGACCATTTTCTCGCCCCACTTCCATCCCCATCTGTCTCCTCTTCTCCGCTCCGTCTGCCTCTGTCTATGCACCCGTCTCTCCCGCTTTCGTCTCATGGACGGTTAAGGGAATATTCATGGTAATTTATTGATCCGGCGGAGATCGATCCCGGGGCCGCGGGAAAAAGAGGGATAGATGGTGAGAAACCTTGCGACAAGGCTGGGAGTGGGGAGTGGAAAAGATTGAACGAATTACAGGCCATTCTACTTTAATTATCACATTCTCAGTCAAAGTGTTGATGCGTAAAGTTGATAGGCCTAGTCAGGTTGTGTAATTATCAATGAATGAAATGATACATTATTGGTGACTGTTGTGTTGCAACAACCTGTGGAGTGTAAGAACTATCTTGTCTTTTACTATCTTTGTCACTTTTTGGTGGAGGTGATTTTATCTAACAACGAGGAGAGAGGGAAGGGGGCGGGAAGATGATGCTGTCCCTGTCTCCATCCAAGTGGAAAATTCAAATGACAGATGGGGCCGAATATATGCACCTCTCCCGGGCTGTGATGATAATGAAGGCTATCTACTTAACTACATGTCACCAGGAGAAGAACGGTTGACATTTTTAATGAGTGCTGGTGGTGGTAGCCATGCAGGAGGACGGCTTGACAGGGCACGTATGTCCATTGCTTTTGTTGTGAAAGAGAGGGGTGGGAAGAGGTGACAACCGTTATAGGTAGGTAATTGAATGAAAGGAAAGTAGAGTATAGGTTATGAGTGAATAATAATGAACACAGTTTGGAAGATGTTTAAAATAGGATAAACAAATGATAACATTATTGATGTAGTTGAGGGTTAACTAAAGTAAACTCAGTTTACACCTTTTTATTTTGTGAATAGGGGTTATCCACTTATAATGTCTGATAAGAATTTTATTTGCATATGGGTTTACCCACCTATTTACCCCCAATGTTCAAGGTTGACCCACCTACATCCCTGGGTAACACACCTACTAGCTTAAAGTGAACATACTCCCATATGCAGGCTTGAATAGAAGGGTATAAGTCAATACTCGTCTAAAACATCAGGGCTGGAAAAGTGAATATACCCCCTTCTTTTCTTCTCTCTTTTTTCATTCCTCCATGTCCCATGAGGAAATGGGTAAAACATAAAGACACAGATGGTCGGTCAGCCAGTAAAGAGCATCTAACATAGAAGTATCTCTCTCTCTCTTTCTCTCTCTCTCTTTCTCGTTCTATCTGTCTTAACTTTGTTCCCTATGGGGGGCTGGGTGGGTTTTCAATTGGATTTGCCTGGTGTTTTGGTCTGGCCCATAAGCCTGTTTAGCTAAGTCTGTTACCCACACTTCCCCTTCTGATCTGAGGACAGATGATGGAGAGAGAGAGAGAGGGGGCTGCTGGGGGTTCAATCCTAGCATGCTTAGAGAGAGTGAGAGAGAGAGAGAGATAGAGGCTAAAGTGGGGGTGTTAAGGAGTGAAAGAACGGGAGAAGGAGGGAGAGAGAGAGAGGGTACAAACAGCATACGTTAGCAAAGATGTGCTATTGGGCTACCAAGTGGATCTAAGCTAAGAGTTTATGGGTTAGGTTGACTGTGGCGTTGAATACTGTATATGTGGCAAACCCACTAACCCCATAAAGGGTTTTTTCCAGCCACCATTTTGATGGCGGTTTGTCAAATTATCGTGGTGTTTTTGTCCGGATGTGCATGTCCAGTCAGCAAACACAGCATTAGGCTAAATGGGATTGGCTCAAGGGTTCAGACATGGTTTGAAATGCATTTGGAATTGGTTTCAGGGTCAGTTTCCAAGTTTAGAAAGAAGCTGAAGTATAGTATTAGAGGTATATCTGCAGTATTAATAGTAGAAGTAAGTAATACCATATTAATAGTAATAACATATGTTGTTATCTCCATAGAAAGGTTAGGGAAAGGTTACTGAAGTCCCATTGAAATCATTTTACATTTTAGTCATTTAGCAGACGCTCTTATCCAGAGCAACTTACAGTTAGTGAGTGCATACATTTTCATTCTGGCCCCCCGTGGGAAACGAACCCACAACCCTGGCGTTGCAAGCACCATGCTCTACCAACTGAGCTACAGGGGACAATGGATGGTTTCGGCAAAAATAAGTGTGCAAAACGTCTATTTTCCCAGGTACTTGAGTGTATTGGGACCTGCCATTACCCCGTTAGTGCCTTAGGCTTTGACGTTGGTCGCAGCCAGAACAAAGAAAATAAAAAATAATGTTTTATTTGGCTTTAAAATCTCCAGAGTTCTTTTTGCACATAAAAAGCCATCAAATTCAGAGTGAGTCGGCACTCTGTCTGTCTGGTGAGAAACTGTGAATGTTTGTAGCTGTGGTGATACTTTCGGTCATGCTATCGAGTATACTGCATGTTTTGACTATCCAGGCAAAACTTTGAGTTTTTAATTAATCAGATTCAGATTCATCATTGTATTTTAACACAACCAAAGGTTGGTATTTACTTTCGTTACAGCATGGTAAGATAACTCTGATAAAGTGCTCAACAATGACATACTAGACAAAAATCAATGGACTACCCACTGGGCACTGACGTTAATTCAACGTCTATTCCACGTTAGTTCAACCAGTGTGTGCCCAGTGGGTAGAGTTTAGCTGGAGAGTTCACAGTTGCAGCGGTATAGTATCTAACAGGCAGTTTTCTGGTCCAGCTCCCTAACCACTCCACCACCACACACTGTTGCCTCCATGCTGCTAGATAACTGCTTCCAGCCAACACTCCAACTCCTCACCTCTCTCTGTCCAGGAGGAGGCTGTGTACCTGGGCTTGGTGAGGGGAGAAAGGGGGGGTGGATGGGTGAAGGCTTGGAGGCCTGGATTAATTGGCTAGCATTTGTGTGTGTGTGTGTGTGTGTGTGACAGCTCGGGTCTGCGAGAGAGGGCGGACAGGTTGTATACTCGATAATTGCACATTGAGGTCAATTATAGATCTGTCTATGTGTCTTATCTGAACCAGTATAAATTCACAGGTACGTACTGTATGAGTGGTTTTAACCTTGCTCTGATATTGATCAGGTTTCATTGACTACTCTCCACCTGTGTATGTAGTGTGCTGTGTGTGTGTTTGTGACGGAATGTGGGTCAGGTGTGTGTGTGTGTATAGATAGGATTTAAGGGGGAGCGTTAGCGAGTCCCAGTGCTAACATGATTGCGAATGACAGTATGTCCACCAAGGTTTGTTAGGGACATAATGGGGAATCAATAGACACAACAGAGGTGTCAATACAACATGCTTTATTGCATTAAGCCACCTCTCCCATCCCTGCCCCTAACACCGACCCACTCTATATGCCTGTCTCTCTCCCTCTCTCGTACACACGTACACACACACGCTTCTTTTTTTGGTCTGCCGCTAATGAACTCATTGCAGACCACTGATGTAGCCTAGCTGTAGAGATGAGAAATATAAATGGACCTCTCGATATAACTAAATATGGAGGGCAGATTTCGGCTCGGCCTCACCGCCCACCTTCTCCCTAGCTCGGCACCTACTGCCCATGTTACCATGGAGACATTCATAGGCCATTAGACACATGTAGTTATAAAGGTAAACACATTCTCTCTTCTCTCTCTCTCCGCGCTCTACTCAGCTTACCTTCAGAGCCTTGATGGTCACAAAGACCATTAGGAGCCAAATTGGCCTTATTCAGGACACAATGCTATATTTGACTGGCCTGAGTGAGTTTGTGTATTAGTGTGTGTGTGCATGTCCTTGGACATCTTTGTGTGTCTCTGTATGTGTCTGTGCGTGTGTCTTTGTACATCTTTGCGTGCGCGTGTGTGTGGAATCTTTGTGAGTGTTTAAATGTGCATATGCCAGTGTCCATCACACATACCCAAATGATGACTACAAGCACAGCAGGGCCTCCTTTTCCAATGCACAAACCTCTAAGTTCTCAATGGTCAGTGTCTGCATGCCCGTGGAATGGAACTCATTCTCAACCCCTAATCGAATGCACTTAGCCACGGGCCCCTTTTCTCAAATGAACAAACAAATAGCGTACAAGCAGGCACGTTGTAGGGGGAGCAAGCAATGTCTATACATACATCTCATACTACATTCCCCTCTCCCTCCCACAATACATTACCTTGGCCCTGCAATAGCACTGGAGATGAATAGCCTAGCGAGCTAGCCCCGCCGACTATGCCATAGTGAAAAACCTGCAGCCTTTTCTGCTGATTAGCTGCTGATCTGAGGTCAAGGTTAGCCACCTCTTAATTAAGCAGAATAATTAGATTTCACACTGTACAGCAACATAACACAGGGAGCAAGAGAGGAAAGGAGGGGCGGCACATTGGCCCTTTGTGACACGCGCTAGGCTGTTATCCCATCCCCTCTTTTGTGTGCTTCTCATTGAGGCCTGGTATGAAAAGAGGGAAAAGAAGGGAAAAGAGGAAAAAGCGCCCTGGAGAAAAAAGGGCCCGCTATTTTGATTTCGGAGGGCTTATCATAACGAGGAAGAATGTGTGACTTTTTTATATTTTAGTGAGATAGTAGCGCCAGGGCTAAAGCCCCTTGCTGTTGAATGTAACTTTAGTCGGGGTGAGATTAAACGGAAAGAGAACGATACACGTTGTGTGTGTGTGTTTGTGTGTTTGTGTGTTTGTGCTTGTGTGTGTGTGTTTAATGTAATCCCACTCCCTGCACACATAGAGACATGTTGGCAACAGCAAGCCATATAGTTGGATTAACGAGACACCAGAAACGTGTCCTTTGTGTGGCCATTTCACATGTTTGTGTGTGCCTTGGCAGGCAGAATGTTGCGGCTGTTGATACATTTAGGCAATAAAGGGGAATAATACAACTTGGTCCTGTTAGATTGAATTTCGCCCCCCTCTCCCATTCCCCTCCACTGGTTGTAGGCTAGTGCCGTTTTGGGAGAGATTTAGGCCCCCCAATTTAATTTAGCGGACGTGAACGGATGAGGGGGGGGGGGACAACGACACTCTGTCCTTCCTCCTTCCTCCCTCCTTCCTCCCTCCTGCCTTTGTGAGTGCAAGGGGTGACTGCCAGGGGTTTGAGTGAAAAATGTAATATCATGCACCCACAAATGTCTGCGTGCAACAGACAGAAGTAACGTAACAACAATGGCGCGGCTGGCTCGGGGGCCAGCGGATGCTCGGGGTCCGGCTTTTAATATATCTGAGTGCTCGGGCGCTTCAACCCCCACCTGCCCCCTATCCAACCCCACACCCTCCCCTTCTCAAATACATATATGCACTTTACACACACTCACACATTTGCACTCACACATTCAGTATGTATGTATGTACGTACACAGGGATTTATTAACATTTGGTTGGACCATAGTGCCTGCAGGCTATAGACAAGAGTACAGACACACAGATGGTACAAATGCACCAAACCCAAGTGTATGAATAATCAGATACCAGTACAGATCTCCATGGACCATTGAGTAGTTTTAGAGCCTACTGTGTGTGCTCACAATAGACACATATTACAAGGGTACACTCCCTTTAACAGAGATACACATTACAAGGGTACACTCCCTTTAACAGAGATACACATTACAAGGGTACACTCCCTTTAACACAGACACACATTACAAGGGCACACTCCCTTTAACACAGACACACATTACAAGGGTACACTCCCTTTAACAGAGACACACATTACAAGGGTACACTCCCTTTAACAGAGACACACATTACAAGGGTACACTCCCTTTAACAGAGACACATATTTGTCTATCAGAAGGAAGCATTCCTTTTCTCTTTTCCATGCTCACCTCCTAATCACCGTTTCCCTCTGTTCTTTTTCATCCTCTTGTTTTGCTCCAGGAGAGGAGTGCTCCGTCCTGAAATGAAATTAATCTGTTGTAGTACAACCCCCCCCCTCTCCCTCTCCCCCCCCCCCTCTCCCTCTCTCTCCCCCTCTCCCCCCTACCCCCAGCTCAATCTCATTCTCTCTTTGCACTATGGGGAGAATTGAAGTCATCACTTTAACCTCTCCATATTGAATGTGAATCTGTTAGCTAGCCTCACTCTCGCAGTAACACTCCCCTGCCCTAATCCACACACACACACGTATACATACATGTTCACACACACACACACACACACACACAGACGCACACACATTTGACACACTGACAAACCGTCCTCTGTCGCTTTATCCGGGGGCTTCAATCAAACACATTATTATGAATCTGTGTGTCTAACCAATGCAGCAGCAACACTTTTTAAAGGCTACATCTTTTTGAAGGCCACTAGTGTGGAGACAGATATTTACAGGCCCCTTTTCCCCTTTTCCTCCTCACTTCTTCTTGTTGTATCCTATTTGGGCTGTTCCCTTGGTTGAACCTACCCCTTATTAAGAGGAGTGTATTGAATGACGAGGTGCCTGTATTACATAAAGAAGAGGGAGAGAGCTACTTCTCCCTTCTCCCTAATAGCACCCCTCAGGGATTTAGGAGTGCAAGCCTGCACACATAGCGCTGAGGTAGGACAGGTGAAGTTGAATCCTCCCCCACCACTCATCCACTGTATGAATATGGTAAATCTCCAGTCCACTCGGTGGCATAATTCTCTAAAGAAAATGGGTCCTAGTATACCGGTATTCCTCAGGGGGATTTCTTAAGGAGATTCTGCTATTTAGGCTAGCTCTCCCTTCTCCTTTTTTCTGGGGGCTTTTAAAAGCCTAGCTAGCTCCCTCCAATCCAGCTATCTATCTATCATGGTGTTGCGCACAGAATAGAACACAGAGCCGAGCATGCAAAGCTAAGGCTGCTGTTGGATGGCCCAATGTTCGCTCACTACCCCTATCACTATCTTCTTCGGTCCATGCATGGCTTTTTGCAGCCGTCGTTCCCCCTCCCTACGCCTCTGTGTAGATAGCTAGCTGTAGCAAGGTACATTTAGCCGCTGCCCTAAGGCAGTAAATGATCTGTGATGAACCATGTGTGGTTGTGTAGTGCTGAGGTTTTACGACCCATCCTTGTAAAGGCCAAAGACTGTGGTCAGGCACTGATGATTTTAAAGAGATCATTTGCATTCTTAACATTTCCACTGGAATTAGATTGAGTATCGAGTTATTGACCACTCACACTTTACATTTTATAGATGGGGGAATCAGTGATTGAATAAATGGGTCTATTTGAAAATGTCTCACTATAATGTAAAATGAGTCTATATATCTGATGGCCCAAATTTACGAATTCATATTTGATTGTGCTAAACATGCTAAATATTTAATGGAGAAATCAAGTGTGTTGTCCATATAGATGTCCCCTAAATATGCTTCAATACCCACCCACTTCACCATGTTAAATAGGCACAAATGTTAGCATTTAAATGTAGCTATGCTAAAATATTAATGCTAATTCACATGAGCTGAGGTGTGAGTATGTGTTTGGATGAAATGGGATAAGTGTGAGTGTGCTTTCAACCCCCTCTTGGAGCACAGTCCGTGGCCCTTACCCCTCGGCTCTCCTTTGTCTCGCCGTGAGGTGTGCAGGGGGGTCCGGGGGGTTGACCCCTGACCTTTATCCTTCTTCACTGCCCTCCCTCTGTTGTTTCCCCTTCCGCTAATTCATATGCAGCCGGCCCATCAAACCCATTCTATTCTTCTCTTTCCTCTGTCCACGCCTGGCCTATCTGTTGTGTCACGTCTCAAGTTCAAGGCCCGGAGCTCTGCAGTAGCTGGGCCAGACTGGCTATGGCATTAAGTGGATTAGCTGGCTACTCTATATATTAAAGATACTGATGAAGATATTTAGACTGGGGTTAAAAGTGGTGATCTTTGTGTAAGGGGGCTTGAAATTAAGAAATTATATTCCATTTTTGTTATTTACATTTTAGCAAACGCTCTTATCCAGAGCCATTAGGGTTTAGTGCCTTGCTCAAGTGCACATCGACAGATTTTTCACCTAGTCGGCTCAGGGATTCAAACCAGTGACCTTTTGGTTACTGGCCCAATGCTCTTAAAGGCCAGGCTACCTGCCTCCCCATAAAGCAAAATAAAAATGGAATAGATGTTGAAAATGCTTTCTGAACAGATGGAAAATGAACAGATGTGATCCGGATTGGTTGGATACCCACTCAGGCTATATTGTCTGTCTTGGGATACAATTCTCTGTCAAATGGTTAGTTTGGTTATTAGATTTGCTTACAAGCTCATACAAACTCATACAAATGTATACAAGCTCATGCGCACACACACACTCGTATACATACATACGCACACACTCGCACACACACACACGCACGCACACGGACCACACACACTCCATTGCCAATGCAAGTACATCTATGAAAGGTGGTTCTCATTGACATTGAACATAACATAAGGCCCAAACATAAAACCACTCTGAGAAAAACGGCTCTATTGTGGACCAACACCATTATACCCACACAGGAAGAAAAAGTCAATGAAAATGGCCAATGGTTAAAAGCTTTACATTGTGTAAAACCACATTGTGCATTCTTTGCAGAAATTGCAGACACACAACTCCCAAGGATGCCCCTCTGAATGCATCGTGGGAAGCAATTTGTGGCCCCTCCGAGCGTTAGCAAATGACTGTGTTCATGGCATTCCTGGTCATAATGGAGCACAGAGCACCATTTTCTTTTAAAAGCGGCATAATTGAATGATTATTAAGGTGACCTCGAGGTTGTGCTCCTGCTGTATGACTGTAGTCGGTCCGTGGTTCAAGAGCTTCCAGTCGTGGTGGAAGTGTCGCACCGTATCCTACAAATCCCACAAAGCCAGATGTCCGCAACGTCTCGGTCCGACAATACGACTGTATTTTTTTTACGCATCTTTTACATGCTTTATTGTGAATGATTGAAATGGGGTGATAGAGTACAGTAGAGAGAGAAGGTGTAAACAGGGATCAAACCCCCACCGCTGGGTTGCATGAAATGACTAGATAGACAGGGTGCTGAAATGACTAGATAGACAGGGTGCTGAAATGACTGTAATAGAACTAGGTAGCTTTCACTAAGACTAATAGTGTGCAGTTTTCCCTTACACTTCCATCTTATCACTATATATTTATTGAATACGGTGAATTATGTTTTTCACATGCATGTACAAAATTATTATCAAACATTTTCTCTAGACAAATTGTAAATTTGTTTTAATTGATTTGTACTGTAAGTTAACAAATGATTGCGCAAATAATTATTGTGGCAGTAAATGTAGAAGGGAGTAGTAAATACACAAAGTGTTGTATGATATGTTTATATTTGGATACACCACTTCGCCACAACATTACTCATTTACTAATGAACCCAATTTTTTAAAGTAGATTTATTTAATAGAATTTTGGTGCAGCACCCAATAAACTAAATCAAACGAGAGCCGTTTTATTTGACACATCCTATCTCTCATTTCCCTTGCACACACTCTCTCGCTCATTCAATGAGTGCTTCTGTAGTTAACAAGGGGTGTAGGTAGGAGACCGGGCTAGGAAATGAGAAATGACCCAACCCCACACCCCTAACACCCCCGCCCCCCCAACACTCCTCTCCTTTATCCTTCCCCCAGGAAAGAAAGAGAGAAAGAAAGGGGAGAGAACAGAGAGGTGGAGGGATGGGTCGGATGAGGGGGGACAGACTGAAGGCATTAAAATTCATAGCCTTTTTTATTTTCTGTGCTGAAAATCAATACTGTCTACTATGGATGAGGTGAACAGTGGGCAACAGTGGTTGCGGGCCAGGGAGGGAGGGAGAGAGGGGTGGAGGGAGGGAGGGGGGGTCGTCAATATTGCCAGTGACACAGCCACTGCAGGCCAAGGTAAAAATACTGCTGGACAATGGTGGGGGAGGGGGACCAAGGGTTCATTAAGTCTGACCAACAGTGTTGGATGCACAGCGGGCCCTATTGTCCGAGCATCAGGACACACACACACACACACACACACCAAACAGCACCCACACCGGAAAAAATCCAGCCACTCTCCATCAGAACCCCCAACCCTGACAGAGGAGCGTATATGTATGTAAGTCAGGCGTGATTTGAAACAACGTTCCTTGCCATACTGTAGTGGTGGTAGTGGTGCACCATAGGGAAGCTCTCTGCTGCACACATATATAGGATGAGGACCGGTGGTTACTATGGGGATAGGTGTGAGCTAGGGCTGGTGGTTTTGAGGTGTAAACCGTCATAAATAATGGAAGGAGCCGATCCACATTGAAATGCAAAGGGTGCACCTCTGGCATGTGGGGTAATATTGGCTTTTTGAAAATGTATTTTTCACAAGGATCATCTCTGCACACACATGTGTGTTTTGCATTTACATACGTTTGCATTTGAAATTTCCGTAACAAGTCAACTAGAGTAGATAAGGGTTTATTAAGTTCTGTCACTCATGAATTGGGTTCCAAAGCAATATCAAAGTGACAAATAGTAACTGGAATGTCATATGCATAATATTTTCTAAATGTAATTGATTTTGCTGCAGTTAGAACATTTTACGCAAACTCTGAGCTGGAAAATAAATGGTCATATCTTTATGTAATATATTGAATCCCACAGCACTCTAACACCTTATGCCAATAACAGAAATACATTTTTCTTTATTTTCTTCTTTAATGATTAACTTACTGTAACATGATTTATACATTTTGATCAATATTGATCATTATTGACATATTTCTGCCCATATGGTGGTGTGTACTGGGTTGGGTTCATATATAGCCTCTCTCTCTTCATACTCAGGGGTGTTCCCTGAAGAAACATGCCAACATCAGCTGAACAAATGAGCTGGATATTCAGTCAGAACATGGATGAGCCAGTTAACTCAATATGACTGTGTGTGTTGTGTGTATGAGAGAGAGTTGGTATGTGTACACTTTTTGAACCTCGTAGTATAGGAATATTTGAGTGAAGGTTGGACATATTAATTTTTAGGGCGCTTGGGAGTTGGAGTGAGTGTAATGTCATATAGTATGTACAGTTGAAGTCGGAAGTTTACATACACTTAGGTTGGAGTCATTTAAACTCGTTTTTCAACCACTCCACAAATTTCTTGTTAACAAACTATAGTTTTGGCAAGTCGGTTAGGACATCTACTTTGGGCATGACACAAGTAATTTTTCCAACAACTGTTTACAGACAGATTATTTCACTTATAATTCACTGCATCACAATTCCAGTGGGTCAGAAGTTTATATACACTAAGTTGACTGTGACTTTAAACAGTTTGGAAAATTCCAGAAAATGATGTCATGGCTTTAGAAGCTTATGATAGGCTAATTGACATAATTTGAGTCAATTGGTGTCATGATTAAATGTCAGAGAATTGTGAAAAACTGAGTTTAAATGTATGTAAACTTCCAACTTACATTTTAGCAGACGCTCTTATCCAGAGCGACTTACAGTTAGTGAATGCATACATGTTTATTTTTATTTTTTTCATACTGGCCCCCCGTGGGAAACAAACCCACATCCCTGCCGGCCAAACCCTCCCCTACCTTGGACCAATTGTGCGCCGCCCATGGGTCTCCCGGTCGTGGCCGGCTGCGACAGAGCCTGGACTCGAACCAGGATCTCTAGTGGCACAGCTACTACTGCGATGCAGTGCCTTAGACCACTGCGCCACTCGGGACTTCAACTGTATGTGGTGTGACTGCAAGTGTGCATGTTGTACTTAGCTGTGTGTACACTACATTGGGATGACAGTATCCACAGCTAGATAATGTCAATAGCATTGGCTACTTCTCTGTGCACCAGAGTATGGTCCACTTAGCTTCCTGAGAATGCGGAGTGCACAGAGTCAAAGTGTCAGTCTGCATATTGAATCAGCCAATAAGTAGGCGTCCAGTCTATGCAGGTGCAGGATGCATGTCAGTGAATGGGGGGAACCATTTGAAGTGAGAATGTGTCTGGTTGGCAGTGGGCCAGGGCATCAATAAAGCCAACTGGAGTTTGAGAGCCAGTGAGAGCCATTTAAAGTCAATTTCTCTCAGGCCCTACAGTACTTCCCTGGACCCCGCCATGACACACCGGCCAATTAGAACCATGGAGGTAGTATAGCACGGCCTGTCTTAACACTATACTGCAGGGGATGGTTCTGTGTGTGTGTGTGTGTGTGTGTGTGTGTGTGTGTGTGTGTGTGTGTGTGTGTGTGTGTGTGTGTATGCAAGTAATGAATTGCATAGATAGAAGTGTCTCATCTAGAAAAATAACATATACGTACTGTAGTTATTGTACGTGTTAATACATCGTTTACGGGTACACACAAGCACATCACACACCTCACACACTCATGACGTTTCTATGTGTCTTTTAATTTAATCCTCGATAACACCCTCACAAGCCCCCCTCTCTCTCTCTCTCTCTCTCTCTCTCTCTCTCTCTCTCTCTCTCTCTCTCTCTCTCTCTCTCTCTCTCTCTCTCTCTCTCTCTCTCTCTCTCTCTCTCTCTCTCTCTCTCTCTCACACACACACACACACACACACACACACACACACACACACACACACACACTCACAACTTGCTCTTAGGCCCGTCTGTTCCCTTAGCGACCGTTTCCAAGGTGCCCATTTCCAAGGGCCAGGGGAGGGGACTTGTGATGTCAGGCATGCATAACTATACACCTGTAGTTGCTACCGCTTTATTCCTCCATCCCTTAATCCCTCCCAACCTGTATCCCTCTGTTTTGGTGCTCAGCCTCCTTTCCCGCTTACAGTAGTCCATCTCATAACCATTTAAGTTACAGTGAGGGAAAAAAGTATTTGACCCCCTGCTGATTTGACCCCATCTCAATCAGAAAGATTTCTGGCTCCCAGGTGTCTTTTATACAGGCAACGAGCTGAGATTAGGAGCACACTCTTAAAGGGAGTGCTCCTAATCTCATCTTGTTACCTGTATAAAAGACACCTGTCCACAGAAGCAATCAATCAATCAGATTCCAAACTCTCCACCATGGCCAAGACCAAAGAGCTCTCCAAGGATGTCAGGGACAAGATTGTAGACCTACACAAGGCTGGAATGGGCTACAAGACCATCGCCAAGCAGCTTGGTGAGAAGGTGACAACAGGGTGCGCTTATTCGCAAATGGAAGAAACACAAAAGAACTGTCAATCTCCCTCGGCCTGGGGCTCCATGCAAGATCTCACCTCGTGGAGTTGCAATGATCATGAGAACGGTGAGGAATCAGCCCAGAACTACACGGGAGGATCTTGTCAATGATCTCAAGGCAGCTGGGACCATAGTCACCAAGAAAACAATTGGTAACACACTACGCCTTGAAGGACTGAAATCCTGCAGTGCCCGCAAGGTCCCCCTGCTCAAGAAAGCACATATACAGGCCCGTCTGAAGTTTGCCAATGAACATCTGAATGATTCAGAGGACAACTGGGTGAAAGTGTTGTGGTCAGATGAGACCAAAAATCGAGCTCTTTGGCATCAACTCAACTCGCCGTGTTGAGGAGGAATGCTGCCTATGACCCCAAGAACACCATCCCCACCGTCAAACATGGAGGTGGAAACATTATGCTTTGGGGGTGTTTTTCTGCTAAGGGGACAGGACAACTTCACTGCATCAAAGGGACGATGTACGGGGCCATGTACCGTCAAATCTTGGGTGAGAACCTCCTTCCCTCAGCCAGGGCATTGAAAATGGGTCATGGATGGGTATTCCAGCATGACAATGACCCAAAACACACGGCCAAGGCAACAAAGGAGTGGCTCAAGAAGAAGCACATTAAGGTCGTGGAGTGGCCTAGCCAGTCTCCAGACCTTAATCCCATAGAAAATCTGTGGAGGGAGCTGAAGGTTCGAGTTGCCAAACGTCAGCCTTGAAACTTTAATGACTTGGAGAAGATCTGCAAAGAGGAGTGGGACAAAATCCCTCCTGAGATGTGTGCAAACCTGGTGGCCAACTACAAGAAATGTCTGACCTCTGTGATTGCCAACAAGGGTTTTGCCACCAAGTACTAAGTAATGTTTTGCAGAGGGGTCAAATACTTATTTCCCTCATTAAAATGCAAATCAATTTATAACATTTTTGACATGCGTTTTTCTGGATTTTTTTGTTGTTATTCTGTCTCTCACTGTTCAAATAAACCTACCATTAAAATTATAGACTGATCATGTCTTTGTCAGTGGGCAAACGTACAAAATCAGCAGGGGATCAAATACTTTTTCCCTCACTGTATAACCATAGAACATCAACTCAGCTCAAAGGAACTATTTTCTGAGTGCTAAATATTTTTAAGCGTGCAGAGGATTAATTTCAATCATCTACTCCATTATCTATGTGTTTTTTCATATTTATTTTACTATGATAGCGTAGACTCGTGTTTGTTTTGCCCTTTAGTTAATTTCTAGGGTCCTCAGTAGGCATTGACTGCATATTGGTAGGAAGATCCCACTTCTGAGCAGACAGGACACCATTATGTTTTCTTAATCTTTACTACGATAAAACCGGATATGTTGTCAGAGCATTATGGGTACTGTAGTACATCATGCTACATGGGTAACTAACCATGTCTTAAGGGGTCAGATTGTCCTCTCACCCTGGGCCGTTGCCATGTTATTTTTCTCTTACTACCCGAAAAAAGACCTCAATGTGTTAAGTTCACTGCTTTCTGATTCGCTGTGTTGGGATGGGTCTTGTAGTCTGAGATATTTACCATCAACAGGGGTGGAGTTGAGGAGTGGAAATAGGCCAACATTCTCCCTGTTGGATCAGTTTTATAAACTCTGACACTCTGTTTCCCCTGTGCCATCCCCTCTTTCGCTCCCATTTCAACTTTTTCTCCCTCTGCCGCCACAACTGTTGCACCTCAAACTCTCAACCTTCCCTGTTTCCGACTCCCTTGCCCTGCCCTGTCTCTCTCTCCTCCCTCCCTCCCTCCCTCCCCCTCTCTCTCTATTGATCTAGTCATAGTTTTCCGTCTTCACTGTGCTGGCTGGCTGGCTTTAATCAATACAGATAATTGTCTGCTTTCTCCCGATGCCAAACAGTCTGTGTTTTTTCTCAATGAATCCAGGTCTTTCCCCTCCACACCCCTCCCTCCCCCTCCCTTCGCCCGGGAATCCCTCCATTAATGACAGGAGATAACCTGCTTTCCTTACCGATTTTCTCCCCTCCCCTTCCCTCCCCCCACCCCTGCTCCCTCGTTCATCGATCGGCGTGAGATATTGCCCCGTGTGCCCTTTCTACGAATGTAAACACAACAAACACGTGGCGTTTGTGAGTACAAACACACACGTTGACACACACACACACTCCACATCAGGTAGGCCTGGGCCGCGAAACGCATTACTCTGCACGTATCCCCCATCAAGCCTAGAACATGTTAATAGGGCTATGCGACTGCTTAGGCTGTGAGTGACTTTGGTTAGTGTCAATGGACTGCTGTGATTAGCATGTGTTCTGTGTTTTTTTTATCGGACTTGGCTCAACATTGTGCACTTCGATAAACTTTTGTCACACACACATTCACTGAAAAAGTTGTATTTTTATTCAATAATACATTTTTTAAAGTCCTAAAAAATGATAGAATTGATGTGCTCTTTGCTCACATTGACAAACGCAAAACACATACTGTGTTTTAAGTCCAACTAAGTGCACATAATACATTGACTAGCGTGGGCCCAATCATGCACTAGAATGATTACCTAGCTAGCTTTATACAGTAGGGGCAAGGCCAATCTGTAATTACATGGCCTCTACACAAAGCCCCTCAAATCATGTCAAAAGAACTAGACTCCACACTGGGCTGCAATGTGATCCGGCACACCACATACAAAACCCTGAAATGAATAGCATGCAACAGGCGTTTGAATGGAAGGTGAAAGGCCATGAACATTCCAAACATACATTAGGTATGGTATGCAAGGTCAAAATATACAGAACAAGAGCACACAACATACGCCGACACAAAGCGAAAATGTTACAAATGTATGTGCAAGGCCAACGTATCAGCATATTCAGCTAGAATAGGCCTATAGAAATGTCATATGAAACTACAACTCTATCCACAAAATCATGAATAGAAAATAACTACCTCAAGGACCATTATAAAGTTGAATCTCTTCACATATTGTAGATACAGTTGAAGTCGGAAGTTTACATACACTTAGGTTAGAGTCATTAAAACTTGTTTTTCAACCACTCCAACCAAATTTCTTGTTAACAAACTATAGTTTTGGCAAGTCGGTTAGGACATCTACTTTGTGCATGACACAATAAATTTTTACAACAATTGTTTACAGACAGATTATTTCACTTATAATTCACTGTATCACAATTCCAGTGGGTCAGAAGTTTACATACACTAAGTTGACTGTGCCTTTAAACAGCTTGAAAAATTCCAGAAAATGATGTCATGGCTTTAGAAGCTTCTGATAGGCTAATTGACATCATTTGAGTCAATTGGAGGTAGCCCTGTGGATGTATTTCAAGGCCTACCTTCAAACTCAGTGCCTCTTTGCTTGACATCATGGGAAAATCAAAAGAAATCAGCCAAGACCTCAGAAAAAAAATTGTAGACCTCCACAAGTTCATCCTTGGGAGCAATTTCCAAACGCCTGAAGGTACCACATTCATCTGTACAAACAATAGTACGCAAGTATAAACACCATGGGACCATGCAGCCGTCATACCGCTGAGGAAGGAGACCCGTTCTGTCTCCTAGAGATTAACGTACTTTGGTGCGAAAAGTGCAAATCAATCCCAGAACAACAGCAAAGGACCTTGTGAAGATGTTGGAGGAAACAGGTACAAAAGTATCTATATCCACAGTAAAACGAGTCCTATATCGACATAACCTGAAAGGCCGCTCAGCAAGGAAGAAGCCACTGCTCCAAAACCGCCATAAAAAAGCCAGACTACGGTTTGCAACTGCACATGGGAACAAAGATCGTACTTTTTGGAGAAATGTCCTATGGTCTGATGAAACAAAAATAGAACTGTTTGGCCATAATGGCCATCGTTATGTTTGGAGGAAAAAGGGGGTTGCTTGCAAGCCGTAGAACACCATCCCAACCGTGAAACACAGTGGGTGGCAGCATCATACTGTGGGGGTGCTTTGCTGCAGGAGGGACTGGTGCACTTCACAAAATAGATGGCATCATGAGGAAGGAAAATGATGTGGATATATTGAAGCAACATCTCAAGACATCAGTCAGGAAGTTAAAGCTTGGTCACAAATGGGTCTTCCAAATGGACAATTACCCCAAGCATACTTCCAAAGTTGTGGCAAAATGGCTTAAGGACAACAAAGTCAAGGTATTGGAGTGGCCATCACAAAGCCCTGACCTCAATCCTATAGAAAATGTGTGGGCAGAACTGAAAAAGAGTGAGCGAGCAAGGAGGCCTACAAACCTGACTCAGTTACACCAGCTCTGTCAGGAGGAATGGGCCAAAATTCACCCAACCTATTGTGGGAAGCTTGTGGAAGGCTACCCGAAACGTTTGACCTAAGTTAAACAATTTAAAGGCAATGCTACCAAATACTAATTGAGTGTATGTAAACTTCTGACCCACTGGGAATGTGATGAAAGAAATAAAAGCAGAAAATAAATAAATCTCTCTACTATTATTCTGACCTTTCACATTCTTAAAATAAAGTGGTGATTCTAACTGACCGAAGACAGGGAATTTTTACTAGGATTAAATGTCAGGAATTGTGAAAAACTGAGTTTAAATGTATTTGGCTAAGGTGTATGTAAACTTCCGACTTCAACTGTATATCTGTACATGTATTTTTACAGGTTGTACTTCCTGTACACAATTTCAAATCTAAAGCACATCCTGTTCTCTCTCCCCCAGCTGTTATGATCTGTGCTTCTTCTCACTCCATTCAACAACTTGAGTGCGACAGAGAGACACAGTGGAGAGACATTGCGGCCATTTTGTTTATCTTGTTTTGCCGCCTGCAATGTGAACGAACCCTGATCCAATTTATACTGGTCAGTGGTGTGAAATGGCGGTCAGCCGGGGATGCGAAGGGCTCTACAGCCACTCGGGCCTCATTGCAGCTATGTTTAAATGGCCCTAGATGAACATGACACTGTGCTGGTCCAGCATGTAGCCTACCAGCATGCCTAGGGCCACGGCACACAGGCAGGACACACACACATGTGTGCGCACATATGGATGCAGGACACACACACGAATGCAAGCACAAGCGTGTGCACACACACACATACACACACACACACAGATCTTTCGATCCTCTATACTCCTGTATTGTATATGGTCCCCCTGTTGTTTTGTAACAAGTGCAAACCTCCGTCCTATATATGAAGTCGTTTTTTCTTTCTTCCATCAAGGTTATCACTGTTATAGTCTCCCCTGCGGTTTCAACTAATACAAAAGACGAACACACACACACACACACACACACACACACAAACAAACACACACTCACAAACACACATAATTGCTGCAGCATTACACAGACTACTGGTATAACCTTTTTGACTAGTACAATCAGTAATTGTATGATTGTATGATTGCTCAAATGGGCAGTTGCAGCATTCTTACACAATTATGTTCTACTTCGATCATTTCTCTTCCTCACAAAATGGATTTCCAGGGATATGAATTGAAGGGATGAAAATACATGCATCGATATGTTTGAAAAACCATGGTAACACTTACCTTACCTTACTTAGCCTGCAGGTATAATGGCTTATATCTCGTAAGCGTGTTGAAGCCTTTATAATAATGCTCTAAAAAATATTTAGTTTTTGTTTCAAGCTATAACTACTAATTGTTTACATCATCTGAGAATTTAGCTAGATTATTCCTACATAATCTCATATTGCATTAGTCATTACAGATGTAGGATCTTAATTTGAGCCAGTTTGCTACAGCAGGAAAATAATCCTGCAGCAACAGGAAATGGGAATTATTATGTGGATTATAACTAATGGAGTTTTTGTAATGGAAAATCAAGTCTGAAATTTCGAAGTGGAAATTACAAACTTCAGAATACTTTTTAAACCTCAAATACACTACAGGTTTTACATTTCCTGAATTGCAGGAAAGTTCTCCTGCAACAGGGTGATCAAATTAAGATACTACATCTGTAACTATATAGTCATGCTTATTAGGTGGCTTTGTAAGAACCTGAATCTACAGAAATAATTTAATCAATTTCAATTATGTTTGATAATTCAAACAGATTTGACCTCGTGATTATTAATGTAGTCAAAACTTAAGAAGTATACAAGCCCACTCTCTAAACAATTGGCCAGTTAGAGGATTTTACCAAACGGAACAAAGCAGTGTATTTTCCATAGGATTTTCGGCCAACTCGAATCCGAGCCAACACACACTCACACACACTCAGACACATTGTTTTTTGTCCTTGTCGAAAATTGCTGTGCTTGACGACCATACAGCGCCGACATGGCAACACGACATTCACCGTCTGAGAGAGGAGAAGGGCCTTTTTTCGTGTGTCATTTTGTGAGTGAACATAAGTGGTGACGAGACGGTCAGAGGGTCCGCTGATGGAGGGAAGGTAAAAATAGAGAGATAAGAGCTGTGGCCAGCAACTGTCGCATCTACAAAAGGAAGTATGGCCCTCAGGATCAGCCATCCTGCCAACCCCCACCCTCGCCCGATTCGCTCAACACACCTTCCACCAAATGGAGTTTGTTAACTGAACAACGAGACAGTGTAGTCTGCATAACTCGGGCTAGAGTCTGCCTCGGGAACTGTGGGTGCAGATTCCAGGCCCAAGGGCACACGGCGACATTGCAAGAGGCCCGATCGTCGAATCGCACTCCCCGGGGAATTTGTTGGACCGCCGATTGAATCCCCTCCTATCCCCAAATTCAGAATCTGCCCCTCTTATCCCTAGTCCAACCGTGAGTGCTCAGGGATTTCTGCTGAATTTCTAGTCAGGATGCCAGTTGTGTTGTTGCGACTGGTCAAATCCAGCATCTTTCATCAGAAATATATTTATCCATTTACATGTGTAAAAAAATATATTTATTCAGTGTTATAACTGACTTTTCTATTTTCTATATATTTTTTGTGCTTTTGCTGAGGGTATTTTTTACTGGCATTTACTAGACTAACAAAAATCTGAGGAAGGGAATGACAAAGGAGGAACAGAGAGAATATGGGAGACCAGTGGGGGGAATATATGGAGACTTATACTCATGTTTTCATTCACATTTATATTGTCTGGCCTCTGAGCTTTATGTGTGTGACTCGGGCGTTGTGTTTGGAGTGCGGTTAGGTAAATAAAAAGCTGGGCGCTCTGCCTCTTAACCTCTGAAAACAGGGAGACGCGAATTTGAATCCCCCAGCGAGCTGAGCCAGAGAGAGAGGAGAGAGGGGTGAGGGGAAGAAAGGAGGGAGGGGGGGGGGTGGGGGGTGGGGGGGTAAGGAGTGGAGGCATCGGCCATTGCGAAAGTGCCTCCAGAGTGCGTGGGTCTGAGCAACCCCTGTGAGGGGCCCCGATCGATACAAACTCAGAGCAATAAAGCTTTCTCCCTGTCATCTCCACAGAATACAAAGCAGAATGGGGAAGGAAGGGAGGGAGAGAGAGGGAGGGGGGGCGAGAGGGGTGAAAAGCTGTTCCGCTAGCCAGACCAATTTCCTAACCCCCCATCCCCTCCCCTCTCCCCTCCAACCCCAACCACAAACCACCACCTTCTTCTCTCTCTCTCTCTCTCTCTCTCTCTCTCTCTCTCTCTCTCTCTCTCTTTCTCTCTTTCTTTCAGACCCTTCTTTCCTCCCTCTTTTTCCCTCCGTTTTTTCACGGCTCTTCATGTGCACCTACATCACGTATTATATAATTAATGGTGTTTGAATAAATAGACTCAATAATTCATCATTGTTATATTAAAGAGATTGATAGAGCGGAAGAAGGAGAGGAACTGAGAAAGTGTGGGCCCAAAGGAAAGGTGAAACGCTGAGAAAAATAGAAGGATGAAGGGAAGGCGAGAGAGAGAAGAGAGATGAGAGGTTTAAAGGGGGGTATATGAAGAAAGAAGAGAGGGGATAGGGTGATGGTCTTAGAGGAAGGGGGAAGGGAGGAAATTGGTATTACACTGAGAGAGATGGATGTGCCGATGGATGGAGGGAGGGAGGAGGGGGGAAAGGGGGAATATTTAACAGGACAGGAAGAGAGAAAGACAGGAGGGATAAAGAGGTCAAATAATCGTTCTCTTTAATTGAGAGCCAATTTAAGTCTAGGCCAATCGATAGACCTATAAACCGAGCAATCTAACACCGACCATAACACATACTGTAGATCACATTGTTTCGTTGGTTAGGAGGCGCTGTCATGTCGAATGACTGTCTGTCTGTACGCGCTTTCATCACACTTTTGATGCAGATGGATATTCACAACAGTTTAGCCAAGTTTTATGTCCATAGAAATAGAATCTATTCTATTCATTCTAGTCATTCTAAGTCTAAGTTTATGTTCCCTGTTGTTCAAGTCAAGAGAGTCGCTAGACATTCTTATATCTAAAGCCTTTACGCTTTCATTTTGGCCACATCCAGATCTCTTTTTCAACCTCTCTCTCTCTGGACTGTATGTTCGTCGGTCTCTGTCTTGTCATTTTATTCTCTTGAGTCCTATCTGTAACCTCTCTATTCGGAAGAGGCACTGTGTCTTTGTTACTCTCATTGTCACTCCCTCTTCCTTTTGTCATTCCTCCTTTTATTGGAAAGGCCCAATGCTCTACTGCCACTACTTTCCTTTCTATCGCTTCCTCTAAAAACATTTATTTGGCTTCTCCTCCATTTTCCGTAGACCCCTCCATCCTTGTGAATTTGTCCCTTTATCCCTTCATGCCAAGTCCCCTGCTCTCTCTCTCTCTCTCTCTCTCTCTCTCTCTTTCTCTCTAATACTCTGGTCATCCCTGTTTCCATTCTCTTTCCATTCTGTCCCCGCCACTGCCCCAAAACCAGCCTTCCATCCTCCCTCTCCCCAACTCTTCCTCTCCCTCCATCTTTTTGCGTCCAGCCGTCCACCCCAACGGAGGAAGGGATGAAGAGAGGAAAGTAACACGCAGTGGCTATTTCCCCTTCTCCTCTCCCTCCATTTCTTTGTTTATCTGCATCCCTCCATCCCACTCCCTGGGGAGGTCAGTAATAATGGTGGAGAAGGAGTGAGGGAGAGAACTGCGATTATTGTCTTGTCGGGAGTCAGAGGGATCGATCGGCCCAGAAATATGTGGTGCGAGAAAGAGGTACTGTATCGGATATAATAAACACTCCAGAGAAGCATTCGCACACACACACACGCACAAACACACACTTAGACACATGTACAAACATACATCTGCACAAAATAATTGCCTATCTGCACACACTCACTCTTGAGGGCCACGGAAAGAATCTGAAAGACATTCAACTTTGCTGTAAGAGAGGAACAAAATAAAGGCAGAGTTATTTTACTGTAGATAAAAACTGTATTGGTCCTTAAGGGTGTTTTCAATGCCATTCAAGTATGTGCAGTCACCTTACAATGGCTTCAGAAAGTCTAAACAAATACACCGTTCAGCGCTATGTTTTCTTCCTATTCAAGCCTTTCAATTAGTTGGGCTACAGAGTGGAAAAACATATTTATTCTTAATGATTAACACACACACACACACACAGGCACATACACATTGAAATTTCACTGCTGTTGCCTGGCAACGGGCTTATGTGTCCTATTGGAGTGCAGTGTTGTCCAGTGATGTCATGACCGCCACTGCTGACCAGTGCTGCTGCACCCTGTAGTTCTGTGAACCGGGGATGTATAGTAAAGGAGAGAAGGAAAGAGGTATAGGGATAGATAGAGAGATAATAAAAAGAGAGAGTAGCAGAGGAGAGCAGTGATAGGTGCAGACTGAGAGGGGGGAAAGTGATAGATGAGCAGCTGTCAATGTTGCTTTACAATCCAAGCTTATTGGATTAACCTTATCAAGTCTACAAAGAAGTGGCCTAATGCTGCATCAATCTTTGTCCAGTAGTATATCCTCAGAAATTCATCTATTTTTTCCAGAGATTCATCTATTTGCAGAAATTCGTAATTTGTTAAGAAATGAATATTAGACATCCGGAATAGCCTACGTCTGAAGTTGTGAAAAGCAGTGGTAGAAATTGTTGAATGTGTGGGTGTGTGGTCAACAACTCACAACAACCCCTGTTCACAAACCTGACCGCTTATGGTCAACTCCCCCTTAAGAAGAGACTACGGTCTCATTTTAAACCTTTAACTCCCCACTGTAAATCCAGCCATTGTTCCATTCCATTGTCTGTAAACCAGGTAGTGGTCCAACTCCTTGAGGGACTTAAAAAATTAAATCATGTACTGAGTTACATTGGCCATTTGTGTGTCAGTGTGAGGCAGCTTGGCAGTACAGCAGCAGCAGTAACGGTATAGGTTCTTGTCAGTGGATAATGCAACGGTCACGTCATTTTCTCCGTCTCCTCATTGGGCCTGCTCAGATGCAATTCAGTAAGCCTCTACACTGATTTACCGATCTCTCTGATTGTTGAAATTCTTAGAACACACAGGTCCTATAGTTTTATATACGTCCCCAGGACAGTGATAGTGTATACATTGGGAATAGCAGTTAGCAGTAACATGGCGTCCTGTGGGGGCAGAGCACAAGTGAGCATGGTCTCTAGAGCCCCATAGACCACAGGGTCCCCCAGAGGGTCCCCAGATGAGTCCTCTGTGTGTAAGTGTGTGTGTGTGTGTGTGTGTGTGTTTGTGTCTGTCTGTCTGTCTGTCTTCTCTGTCTGTCTGTCTGTCTGTGTGTGAGAGAGAGGTGGGGGGTTGGGGCCAGGGCCGAGCGAGGCAGGAGGCGCGGGGTGAATAGGGTGTTTGCTGTTGGTCGGGGCCATGTGGCTGACCTCTTGACATCCACACGCCTGCCTGGCCCCTCCTCTCCCCAAAAAGGCCCCCCTGTCACCCCCTGAAGCCCCTCACACTGGCCCCATCCACCCCCACACACACAACCCACGCGCCGTCTGTCACCGTCCCCTGACAGGCGTGAGCGAGATGGAGCAAGACCCCTGCAGCCACCCTCCCTCCTCTCCCCTCCCCCTCTCCTCCTAATTCCCTGACAGTGACCCTGAGCATCCCTCTCCTCCCCTGCCTCGGCCCCTGTCAGAGCCCGCACCGCCCAAAGACAGATACATCATCTGCCGAGAGGCCCCCCACTCACATTAGCACTGCTAGACTGGGGACCCTCACAGCCTGCTGGCCAAGGTATATAGAGATGGGCTGGGGGGGTGAGGTATGGTGGGGGGAAGTAGAACCCCTGGCCAGAGGGGTGATGATGTTAAGTATGGGGGTATGACTGTTAAAAACCCTGTTACGTGGACTCTTTTCATGTATTATGTGGATGAGGTGGTTGTGTAAATGCGTGTGTGGATGATGAGTGTATGTGAAAGCAGTTATATCGGTCATCTTCCAGTATTCTTCTTCCAGTATTTCCATCTCCTCTTTTTAAATAAATGTTGTGGAGATGCAATGAACTTGAACCATATGCTTGACAGCATAGACTTTGAGCAGTGAGCAGTGTTTTGCTGTGTTTGTGAGTTTCACAAAGTTAGACTGTCCGAGCTCTTACCACGCTAGAAGCAGGCAATACTGAGTCTATGTAATAAAACTGAGTCTATGTAATAAAACTTAATCTAAGGTAGTTGAAATGTGAGAGCTTATGTGTTGCAGTTATGAGGAAATATAGTGTGCTGATGATGAGTGAAGCACCACAGCAGGTCTCATCCTGCTGGTTGTCCTACAGCAGTCAGTCAGCCCCTCCTCAGAATCAGCAGGTTAGTGCTGCCACCATGTGGCGGTCTTTAGCTACTGTAATTTCCTCAAACCCTGTTAATAGATTCTCAAACGAAACTGAATATTTATGATAAGAACATAACTGCCTACATAGGCGACTGTGGAGAACTGAGAGTAAGACATTTGAAAATTAGAGAGAAAGAGGTGCATGGTGAGTGAAGGCGGGCGGAAGGCGATTTCTCATCGTATGACTAGCAGTTTCCAGCAGCCACCCAAGCACTTTCCAACTGTGACACTTTCACCCGTTCTTTCCTTTTCCTCTTTCGGCTTGCTGTTCTCTTCTTCTGCCCAGCCTCTCACTTTCTTTCTCCCACGTTGTACGTTCTGAAACCACCTCTCCTTCCTTCCTCTTTCTCAGACCTTGAACTTGATACTGACCCTAATACAGTTTCTGTTACATTTCCACAACTCTAAGCACAAAAATCGAAACAGATCATCAAAATGGCTTGTTTCAAAACTAAGCACATTTTCAATTGACTGAGTACAACAAACTAATTCACAAAGTCAATTGTTCACTGCACCAAATCACTCTTTCAATTTGTATACATATTTACAGTGCATTCGGAAAGTATTCAGACCCCTTGACTTTGTCCACATTTTGTGATGTTACAGCCTTATTCTAAAATGGATTCAATCGTTTTTTTCCTCATCAATCTACACACAATACCCCATTGTGACAAAGCAAAAACTGGTTTAAAGATTTTTTTGCACATATATAAAGAAAAAAAAAACTGAAATATCACATTTACATAAGTATTCAGACACTTTACTCAGTACTTTGTTGAAGAACCTTTGGCAGCAATTACAGCCTTGAGTCTTCTTGGGTATGACGCTACAAGCTTGGCACACCTATATTTGGGGAGTTTCTCCCATTCTTCTCTGCAGATCCTCTCAAGCTCTGTCAGGTTGGATGGGGAGCGTCGCTGTACAGCTATTTTCAGGTCTCTCCAGAGATGTTCGATTGGGATCAAGTCCGGCCTCTGGCTGGGCTACTGAAGGACATTCAAAGACTTGTCCCGAAGCCACTCCTGCGTTGTCTTGGCTTTGTGGTTACGGTCGTTGTCCTGTTGGAAGGTGAACCTTCGCCCCAGTCTGAGGTCCTGAGCGCTCTGGAGCAGGCTTTCATCAAGGATCTCTCTGTACTTTGTTCTGTTCATCTTTCCCTCGATCCTGACTAGTCTCCCAGTCCCTGCTGCTGAAAAACATACCCACAGCATGATGCTGCCACCACCATGCTTCACCGTAGGGATGGTGCCAGGTTTCCTCCAGACGTGACGCTTGGTTTCATCAGACCAGAGAATCTTGTTTCTCATGGTCTGAGTCGTTTAGGTGCCTTTTGGCAAACTCCAAGCGGGCTGTCATGCGCCTTTTACTGAGGAGTGGCTTCCGTCTGGCCACTCCATAAAGGCCTGATTGGTGCAGTGCTGCAGAGATGGTTGTCCTTCTGGAAGGTTCTCCCATCTCCACATAGGAACTCTGGAGCTCTGTCAGAGTGACCATTGGGTTCTTGGTCACCTCCCTGACCAAGGCCCTTCTCCCCCGATTGCTCAGTTTGGCATGGCGACCAGCTCTAGGAAGAGTCTTGGTGGTTCCAAACTTCTTCCATTTAAGAATGATGGAGGCCACTGTGTGCTTGGGGACCTTCAATGCTGCAGAAATTTTTTTGTACCCTTGCCCAGATCTGTGCCTCGACACAATTCTGTCTCGGAGCTCTACGGACAATTCCTTCAACCTCATGGCTTGGTTTTTGCTCTGACATGCACTGTCAGCTGTGGGACCTTATATAAACAGGTGTGTGCCTTTCCAAATCATGTCCAATCAATTGAATGTACCACAGGTGGACTCCCATCAAGTTGTAGAAACATCTCAAGGATGATCAGTGGAAACAGGATGCACCTGAGCTCAATTTTGAGGCTCATAGCAAAGGGTCTGAATACTTATGTAAATAATAATAATTAATTTTTGTTTTTTTACATTTCTAAAAACCTGTTTTCGATTTGTCATAATGGGGTATTGTGTGTAGATTGACGAGGTAAAACAATAATTTTATCAATTATAGAATAAGACTAATTTAACAAAATGTGGAAAAAGGGAAGAGGTCTGAATGTTTTCAGAATACACTGTAAGTATCCCCTTACGAAAAAAGATTGCAGTCAGAGTGCAGTAAAACTGCAGTACACTTTAGTCTAACTGTAGTTAGAATGCAGTACAACTGCAGTAGGCTGCAAATACTGTGTCCAAAGTAAAACCTTTTTTTTTACAGCAGTAATTTTGCAGTGTAACTGCAGTTACAGTGCAATATGACTGCAGTTCAACTGCAGTACACAGCAGTTATTCTGCAATCACTACGTCCAAAATACCACAGTCGACGGCAGTTACTGCACTTTTACTACAGTTTCAAAACGGCAATCTTTTTTTGTAAGGGTCTGCTTTTCAAAATACATATTCACTTTAATTTTGATAGGATTTTCTTGCCATTTCTTTACAATACAATTAACTATCACTTAATCAAACTGCTCAAAACAGATAACTACTGAACAAAAATGATGTTAAGCCTAGTTAACGTATATAGTTTGATAACTGCTGAACACTGTATCAATTTGACATCAATTTATGTTGGAAGGTAAAACCAAATCATATATGGATGTGGCTGTAAATACTACATCATAATTCTCCATCAGCCAGTGTGCTTCAATAGTACAAAGTGAAAAGAGTCACTATGTGCTACCATTTGGAATGATAGTGAGGTGTACAATGCACTGCTGAAATACCTGGGTGGTATATAACAATATTTTCCACTCATTATCTGAATTTCATTGATACACTGTAAGCTGATGAATTTCAAGCAGAGAGACAGGCAATACTGTATCAGCTGACAAATCATGTAGAAAAGGTGATCTTGTAAAATGTTGCATGGGGCAGAAATGGAATACAACACCGTGATACATTTTTACAGTAGCTTTACAATACCCTTATTTCTGATTGTTTGTCCTACGTATGTACTATATAAGGATAATGAAACAGCAAGACTGACACATTTCTCAACATGCTCACAACCTGCCATTGGATACAAATTATAAAAAATTGTGCATGTCAGGTTATAGTCAAATAATGTATAGAAAAGTATATTTACCATCTACTACTCCTTCTATTGAGCACTTCAAAAATAACAGTTTTGAAATGTGTATCTTGTATTTTTTGCTATTGGATTAAATGGTAAATTCAAAAGGCACTCACACATCTGAGCTATCTTTGTTGCAGGTGCATGGTAACAGTTGAATAACATGAGAAAAAATAAGAAACCTGCACACTGCTCTTGCTAGTATCACTGCTCTTTATTAAGCTTCACGTATCGGCCTCAAGGCCTTCGCCAGAACATAATAAAGAGCAGTGATACTGATAACAGCGGTGTGCGGGTTTCTTCTTTTTTCTCATTAAATGCTAGTTAAAATGACTAAATGGTGATCCTATGTGCTCATGCCATTTCACAGAAAACAGATTTTGCACAAATGACTCAGGGGTGAAAGATGTGTGAAACCTCAATGAATGCACAATCAAAGGTTCTGAACATACAAGTGTTATCAGTTTAGAGTTTTGTGATTAGAGTTTTGACAATATACCACTTACATCTGAAAAATGTTCCCTCCCCTTCCGCTTCCCCCTCAAAACATGACCTGCATTGTCATATTTTTTCCAATACCCCCCTCTCTTTCTAGTGTTCTTTCCTTCACTCATGCACTACATGTGTTACAGGATGTGGGGGGAGGAGGAAGGGGGTGTAAGAGGGGGATGGTGAAAGGGTGGCACCAGTCCTAGTGGGAGGAGGGGAGATTAAGAGTGAGGTGATAAGGTCCTGTTCATCATCACCATCTCTTTAAACTCACATATTAGCATGTAGAATTAAGCTAAAACCTGACCCCTAACAGGCCTAACATTCACATTTATGATTTATTCGTTCTCTCATTTGACTATTCAGGCTCAGCTACAGCTATATTAATATCTATAGATTTAAACGCTCAGTTTGCATTTTTTGTGTAGCTACATCTTAGGCCTTGCGTGAAAGAGTGAATGTGGAAAGAAGACAATAAAAAGAGAGAGGAAATGCAAAAAAGAGACAGAAAGCAGGAAGGTCAGCACAGAATAATTACTTTCTTGCTGTAAAATGGTGGCTATGGCGCACAATAATGTCTGATTCCCAGGTAAGTACTACGCTCTTCGTCTTGTACCAATTACTGGTTAATGGTCTCTCCTGGGGTGGAGGCTTTGGGGGTTAATTAGCGTTGCCGTCAGTAACAACCACTGCTAATTAGTGAACATCAAAACGAGCTCTGCCGGTCATAGTTGTAATGAAATGTCAGTTCATCTCTCCTGACGAAGATCAACGTGTGTGTGTGCGCGCGCGCGCGCGTAAAGCATAGACTCATGAATGTACAGGCTACCAGGGTAACATTTCACCTCTACTTCTAGATGTGTATAACCATTGTTAGGCGGTGTGTATTTGGCGGTGTGTATTTGCATGTCTTCGTGTTATTCTGTAACACCCACTCTCTTTCAGGGGATGGAGGCAATACAATATGAAGACTAGTGATGGAAAGTAAAGTATGTCAAGTAGTAGGCTATTCCATAACAATGAATCACAGGTCAGAGGCAGGGATTGACATTATGGTCAGAAAGGCACAAATCAGGACTTTGCTTTGGTTGCCCTAAGATTATGATCACATTCCTGGAAATGTAAATGAGCTATTAACACGCAGCCATATACAGTAGTATGTCTATTGCCTGCCGTTCACCTACACATAGGGGAGGAATTAGAAAGATAAGTTAGCCTACTGATTTTTATTTTATTTAGGTTGTTATTAGTAAAGAAAATCTCAGAGCAGGCTCAATTCGCCCAACTGCCATGAATTGTATTTCACTTAAACAATGGGGAGGAACCAGAGAGATCAGTTTCAGGGTAGGCTAGTGGAATTATTTGCAGTTTGATTGTTTTTACTCAGAGCAGCACGCTCAACTTTTGCTTCATATAATTATAGGCCTATTATAATTGTAATTAGAGCCATTAGAATTGTAAGAAGGCTAAACCAGTGACTCACCATGGTGTTAGTGTTGAAAGTGGAAGAATTTAGGCATCCAAAAAAAGCTCATAGAAATGGTATGCCTATAGAGACTGAACGGGTGGGTGGAAGATGCTCGAAGTTTCGCTTATACGCATAGAGGCTTATTACTGTAGACAATCTATTTGACCTCCTCTTCAAGTAGGCTTTGTTGGTCAGTAATGTAATGAAACAGTGTGTTCACTTTAGCCTTGTGTTAACTATTTAGGCTCATTGTTTGGCCCAATAAATGGCGCGAAATTAATCATTGGGCTTGAGGATATCTGCAGGTATGCAACATGAGTCACGCGCAAATATACAGCCTTGATTTTAGGAAGGACACTACCATACCAAAGCTTCCAATAAATATGTGTATTTTCTCATGAATGTCGATAACCCAGGTAACTCTTGAATTGTATCATTGTTTGAAAATGTGAAGTTTTTAGGATTTCATAACAGCTAGGCTAAACGTTTGTCTATTCACATGTGGATATTTACATTAGAGGTAAAAACATCGAATGGAAAATGTCGGAGTTGACATGACATGTTCACATGACACTACATATGTTCATTTCAGGTTCATAAGGCCTAAAATTAATTATTATTTGAAATATAATTACTGCAGCTATTATAACATAGGTAGGCCTATACTGCAATTAAAACAAGTGTAGACTATTACTAAATCTTATAAGATATGCATGCAAAAAGTATAGCCTATTAGCTTGTTAAATCTCTATTCAAAACGTGTTGTGTCATTCGCTGTAGGTCGAACTTAACCTTTGTTTTTTCATTTATTCAAGACAAATTATGAAGAATATTTTTTATTTCAACAAATTAAAATCTATTTGAGGCATAAGGCTACATTTGGAGAATACTACATTTCTGTCAAAAGCGTGTGTGCCGAAATAAATTCACTTCAACTTGAGCCTCTTATCTATTCTGCAAAATTACCTGTTGTAATCATTTGCCTAGACCTATGCAATTACATTATCGAGGTTTTTGACAGACATTCCCAAATATGTAGACCTAGCCTATATGATACAGTTACAGTATTCATATCTCCAATTATGTGAAAAATGTATTATAATAATTTGTATTGTGTATTTATTATATGTAATGTATTTGGAAATCTTGAAAAGCACTTTCACATTTATGTTTGCCATGAAATCGTTTATTTTTCCGATTCTGAAAAAACATATGACTGTTATTCATGCTGCAATTTCCCTTCCAGAAAATCACATTCCTTTACCAACGCTGACTTTATTACAAACAGATTAGTTGGATTTATGATGGGGGGGTGGGGGGGATTTGAAAAGACTGATCTGTGCCACCTAGCCTTGTGCCAGGTTTCCTAACCATTTCATTTGTGTTCATTAAACCACTCTGATGGAAATGTTGTCTTTGGCTGCTTTCTGGAGTCTTACTGCATAAGACTGAACATGGCCCTGTGACACTCTTGACTCGGGAAGCCACTGTGTGAGCCGAGAAGAAGAAGAGATGGAGGGAGGGAGGGAGGGACTGGGAAGAAAGGATGAGGGATTTTCTCCCAGTGAATCTCTCATCTTCATCCCTCCATATATGCTGGGCTGGGGATGTTTGTCAGTTGGAAACATGTTATATTTACCCTGCTTCCCTCTCTCCCCAGCAGATATCAGGATGTCAAAACCAGCAGAGGATGAGAAGCCTGGGGCAGACTTTCCAGGGGAGAGCACAGGTAACCATTTTGAGACTGCATTATGTGTTGCTTTAATATCAGTTATCATCATTGTGTGCCATCATTAGGCCTGTTTCATTTTATAGGAATGTTTGAATGAAAGTATGTTGTGTGTATGTGTGCTTACATCTGTCTGTGTTCTCATATTGATTGGTAAGAGTGGGCTAATCTGGTGTATTGTTTTTGGATGTGTTTACATTTAAGTAATTTAGCAGATGCTCTTATCCAGAGCAATTTACGGCAACATTTAAGGTTAAGTGCACATTGACAGATTTTTCACCTAGTCTGCTCGGGGATTCGAACCAGCGACCTTTCGGTTACAGGCCTAATGCTCTTAACCGCTGTAGGCTACCTTGCCGCCCTATGACACAAAACATCCACAATAACAGACCTCAAATCTTCTACTTTGGTCACGTTTCTCACATTTTCCGAATAGAAAATGAGAATGTTTTAGTCAGCCTGTTTGAATGACTTATGCACGTGACACAATACCTCCATATAGGTCACAGCTCAGAGTCATATCATGACACACCTATGTTTCTACTAGATTTAGCTGACAACTAGGATGTGGAATGTTAGTAATTTACATTTGAAGTAACCTATTTCAAGTTTGGCAACAGCCTGAGGCATTTACAGTAGATTATTAGAATTCCATCTTTCACTTTTTATTTTCTCTTCTCTGTCTTTCTTACCCTCTTTATCTTACAGACTCCGAGAGGAACAGTCCCGATGCAAATGATCAGGTTTGTCATCTCAATTTAATTTAATTGAATGTAAAATTTATAGGGCTGTCAAATGATTAAAATTTTTAATCAAATTAATCAGAATTTTCAGTGGATTAATCATGATTAATCACTATTTGCAATTACACCTGAATCCTAACAATTTTTTTTCTGAAATGCATACCAAAAGATAAATAACAGGACACAGATACATAATTTTCATATTATGTCTGTTTATTAACACAGCCAAATAATGGTGTTTTAAATCAAGCTGAAACATACTACACACCATAATATTTGTCTTTGTAATGTTCCATCACTTCCTCTTTGGCATTCCTCTTAACCAGGATGTACAATTTACAGTATTCAATTGAACAGAAAGCAATAAATGTAGTCAAATCATAACAGTGACCTACCACATTTTTGCACAATTTGAGTCATCTGTGGAAAAAAACATTTTCAATAAAACTTTTAAATCAAACCAAAGAACAATCTTTTACCTTTTCATCCATTCTTTAATCCAGTTGCTCAAAAATCCAGTTGCTAACTACTATAACATGTTGCACTGAAACTGGTCTTTTTGTTTGAACATCACCTTTCAAATCTACTGAGCTTCATCATCTTTCAGCCAGTTGCTGAGGCAAACTAACTTGTTCACATTTTCTGAAAGTAAAGCTGACCTTTTCTTGTTCACAATGTGACCTGCAACTGAGAAAAGTCGTTCACAGGGAACAGTGGTTGCAGGAGTGGCTAGATATCAAATTATCTGAGGTTGATTTTGTTAATTGCCTGCAAACATTCAGCGTGGTCTGGCGCAAACCACTTGCTGAATCTGACGGCCCAGCAAACGCATGTTTGGCGTTGACATGGTACTTCAAGCTTGAACAGCTCCGGTGAAATTGAAACTCCTTCTTACAAATCTTGCAAATAACCTTGTACTTGTTAACTGTACCATCATCATTCTTTTTATATTTGAATCCGTCAATAGGCCCACTTTGCTCACCTTGCTCCATCTCGCCTCTAGCTCCCAACCACTTTCCTGACCTGAATAATTTGTCACACTGCGCATGCGTGAAATGCGTTAAAAAAATTGACGTAATTAACAGCAAACAACTAATTAACGTCGTTAACGCGCTATTTTTGACAGCCCTAAAAATTTAGTTTGTTGTTTTATTTATTGTTATTTGTTTTTTATATATTCTTGTTGTTTGCTCTAAGGTTGTAATAAGATTATTTGAATAAGTGTATACAGTAGAACCTCAAAGATACAAACCTCAGAGTTAGGCACCAACCGGTCATCGAACGGGCAAAATTAAACCGGGACATGTAGGCCTACTAAATGCAAAAAAACTTCTGTAGGCTACAGACAAACATAAATGCTGGTTAGATTTGCTAAAAACATATCAGATATTTACAGTATCTGGCTAAATTATTAGAAAAGATATGCAATCAACATTTTCTATAAAGGTTTGATGCTGTCTTTAAGTTAATTTCAAAGTGTTAAAGACATTTCTGTGTTCAGGACCACCTCCATTCCTAAAAATTGTCCTATCTCTAAGGTCCTACTGTAATACTTTTTTTTGGATAGGTTTGAATTAAGGTAAAAATGAAAATGATTAGGAGACACGTGGATTCAATTGATGAGTTCTATCAAGGTATTCTATCAACCTGGAATGGCAACAGTGTTTATGGCTTTGCACATGAATAGATTTAAAGATCTGTGTCTGAATGGGTTTTTTGTTGCCTTTCGTCTCCTCACAGGTTCAGCCAATGAAAACGAGTCCCTTCAGTCTTTCTTCTACCTTGAGCAGCACCAAGGTGAGTGAATTAGTGCACTCACATGCGAGAGAGAGAGATAAAGATGGTGTGTGTTTGTGTGTGTGAGTGGCTTATCTATTTAGTCCCTACAGACATGCCTCAGGTGGTACTGCATTGACATTGGCCAATATGCAAATTAGGATGTTTGGGCCATTACGAATGCTGACATGCCCATCAACTCCTGACAACTAGAGAGTAGGAACGAGCACAACTCACTTTATAAAGACATGCTGCAGAACAGGAGGAAAAACCTTTTGCTTTCTCTTAAGAGAGACAGACTATAGACATTGATATATAGAAATGAAGGGAGATCGAGGAAAAAAAGAGTGTTATGGGTAGATGGATGGATAGGAGCTTCCTCAGGTCAGAAATCATCAGCCAACTTGGAATATTCTAAAATTATATACACAACAGAGCTCAACATTTTATGCATGGTAATATATTTTGTACTATATGTTGTGAGCCCCCATTAGGGCCTAAAATGGTGATCAAATTCATATATGGTTGATTTTGCAAATACCGCACTTTCAGATGTGAAATGTTTTTGAAAATGAAACCTCTTATAACTGCTTTTTATCTATCTGAATATTTTCTTCACTCTGTCTGGAAACAAGATCTAATAGTGGCTGAAACCATACTATTTAAGAATATAAAGATTTTTATCGGTTTCCCCAAATACCCGAGGGGAAATGTCATTACCACCACGTCATAAAATTTGCTATTTTAGTTTAAAAGGAAATTACAGAAATTGTGCCTAAGGTGTTTTATATAACATTTCACATGAATTGTTTTATTTATTTATTATATGTATTCATCATTGTCATGTCTAAATGTCCATATATGCCTTGATGATACTCAGAAACATGTATTTATTTACCACGTCAAAATCTTTATATTTTACATTATTTTAGGAATTATCTTAAGAACAAGCATATAAGATTCACATATGGGAAAAATCATCACTTTCAATTGTAATTTATTACACCTTTTCCTCACAAATATGTACCGTGATGGTAATTTTACATTTTAGTCATTTAGCAGACCCTCTTATCCAGAGCGACTTACAGTTAATAATAATAATAATAATAATAATATGCCATTTAGCAGACGCTTTTATCCAAAGCGACTTACAGTCATGCGTGCATACATTTTTGTGTATGGGTGGTCCCGGGGTTCGAACCCACTACCTTGGCGTTACAAGCGCCGTGCTCTACCAGCTGAGCTACAGAGGACTCAGTTAGTGAGTGCATACATTTTATTTTTTCATACTGACTTAGCTTGTGGTAATGACAGCGTGTGGTGGAAATGACATTTCAGATATAACAACTGATGAAAAATACCATTAAACATTTTAATGTCACAGTTGTACATGTTTAATTTTATTGAAGATATAGAACAGACCATTCGTTCCAATTCATCCCAAAGGTGTTCAATGGGGTTGAGGTCAGGGCTCTGTGCAGGCCAGTCAAGTTCTTCGACACCGATCTCAACAAACCATTTCTGTATGGATCTTGCTTTGTGCACGGGAGCATTGTCATGCTGAAACAGGAAAGGGCCTTCCCCAAAACTGTTGCCACAAAGTTGGAAGCACAGAATCGTCTAGAATGCCATTGTATGCTGTAGTGTTAAGATTTCCCTTCACTGGAACTAAGGGGCCTAGCCTGAACCATGAAAAACAGCACCAGACCATTATTCGTCCTCCACCAAACTTTACAGTTGGCACTCTGCATTGGGGCATCCGCCAAACCCAGATTTCTTTCATTGGACTGCCAGATGGTGAAGCGTGATTGATCACTCCAGAGAACGCGTTTCCACTGCTCCAGAGTCCAATGACGGCTACCTTTACACCACTCCAGCCGACGTTTTGCATTGCGCATGGTGATCTTATGCTTGTGTGCGGCTACTCGGCCATGGAAACCCATTTCATGAAGCTCCCGACAAACAGTTATTTTGCTGACGTTGCTTCCAGAAGCAGTTTGGAACACGGTAGTGAGTGTTACAACCGAGGACAGACGAGCTTCAGCACTCAGCGGTCTCGTTCTGTGAGCTTGTGTGGCTTACCACTTCACAGCTGAGCCGTTGTTGCTCCTAGACCTTTCAACTTCACAATAACAGCACTTAAAGTTGACCGGGGCAGCTCTAGCAGGGCAGAAATTTGACGAGCTGACTTGTTGGAAAGGTGGCATCCTATGACGGTGCCACGTTGAAATTTACTGAGCTCTTCAGTACAGGCCATTCTACTGTCACTGTTTGTCTATGGAGATTGCATGGCGGTGTGCTTGATTATATACACCTTTTAGCAACTCGTGTGGAAGAAATTGCCAAATCCACTAATTTGAAGGAGTGTCCACATACTTTGTATATATAGGGTATGTGCTTGTCCTCTCCTTGGTTGATTTAGGGGGATCTTATAGTCAGTAATAACCATAGTAAGTCACATAAATAGACATCAAAATCACTCAATTATCCTAACATAATACAAAATGTAATGGTCTTATTTAGCAAATAAGTGTTGAATTTCAACTTAACCATGATCATATATGTAATTTGTGTCTGTTTTCAGGTCTTAAGGTTAGTAAAAATTGATGAACTAATACATTTTGTCATTACCACCACATTCTGTCCATACTATCACAGTTCATTATGTGGTGGTAATGACGTGTGGTGGGAATGACACTTTTACCATATTTGGTCATAAATAGCAGGGATTCTAGCATGCTAACTCCAGTTGAGCAGCTAGCATACAATGTGTCCTAAATACACATAATTAAAACATAATTTCAAAAATCAAACATAATTTGATGAAATTATAGCCTATTTGGTAATGACGTACAATACAAATATTTACCTTTATATTTCTATTATTTCCCTGCATCAAAATTAGAATTTCCCTCCATGACATCCATGTGCTCCACTGTCACTTCATATCCATGGTATCCAAGTACACAAACCTTTTTTTATTTTGTATTATCATGTAATTTGCTTGTCGTGGTGGTAATGACACACTACTTAGACACGACTGTATTTTGTGTAAAAAAAAAGTAACAAATGGCTTATGCACAGCTAATGTGGTCCTCTGTAGCTCAATTGGTAGAGCATGGCGCTTGTAACGCCAGAGTAGTGGGTTCGATCCCCGGGACCACCAATACGTAAAAATGTATGCACACATGACTGTAAGTCGCTTTGGATAAAAGCGTCTGCTAAATTGCATATTATTATTATATTAATATGTATATAGTTTCCATTTATTTGACAATTTTTTTTAAACAGGTGCATTAAATATTTTCGAATTATCAAGACTTTTGTAAGTGTAATACATAGCAGAATGTAAAAAGTCTGGGTTTGAGGCAGGACAAAAACTGTGTAAAACAGTAAAATCCAGACATGAAATGCTTTAGAAAATAAAAAATAAAAACATATTGAAAGCTGAAAAATACGTTTACGGTTATTTTAGTCTCTACTGAATGGATGTGAAATTAAAACATCTAAATTAGCATTTTATCTTAAAAATCTAACCCTGAGACACAAAAAGGCCCGTATTTGCAAAATCACCCATATATACAGTGACTTCGTAAAGTATTCAGACCCCTTAACTTTTTCCACATTTTGTTACGTTACTGTCACGTTACCGATGTGGATGTGGTGGAGGAGTCAGGCGCAGGACACTGAGGTAAAGTCCAACAGTATATTTAATAGTCCAAAGAAACTGGAAAACCTCTGACCTCAAAACCACAAAGAGGCGAGGGAGAATTACGCACACGCGTAAACACTAAACACAAAACAAACAGGGAGCAAAGACGTAGCTCCGACACTGTGGCAGTAAAAATAACAACACACAATAATACTAACACAAAACAAGGAACTTATAGGGCACGCAATCAACACACAAATGGCCACAGGTGATACAGACAGACAAAAGCAATCGACTGACGAAACATAGAGCGGTGGCAGCTAGTACTCCGGGGACGGCGCTCGCCGAAGCCTGCCCGAACCAGGAGGAGGAGCAGTCTCGGCCGAAACCGTGACAGTACCCCCCCCTTGACGCGCGGCTCCAGCCGTGCGCCGACCCCAGCCTCGGGGACGGCCAGGAGGACGCGGACCCGGGCGCGTGGGATGCCCATGGTGAAACTCAGTCAGGAGGGATGGATCGAGTATGTCCCTCCTGGGCACCCAGCACCGTTCCTCCGGACCGTACCCCTCCCACTCCACGAGATACTGGAGACCACTCATCCGGCGCCTCGAGTCCAAGATGGTCCGGACCCGGTACGCCGGGGCCCCCTCGATGTCCAAAGGGGGGCGGAGGGGTCTCTCCTATCTCATCTTCTTGGAGTGGGCCAGCTACCACCGGCCTGAGAAGAGACACATGGAACGAGGGGTTAATATTTTTATACTCTATAGGCAGTTGTAACCTGTAACACACCTCGTTCAATCTTCTCAGGACTTTGAAGGGCCCCACAAACCGCCGACCCAGCTTCCGGCAGGGCAGGCGGAGGGGCAGGTTTCGAGTCGAGAGCCAGACTCGATCTCCCGGTGCGTACACCGGTCCCTCACTGCGGTGGCGGTCGGCGCTCGCCTTTTTGTTGACGGATGGCACGCTGCAGATGGACATGGGCAGCGTCCCACGTCTCCTCCGAGCGCCGAATCCACTCGTCCACCGCAGGAGCCTCGATCTGGCTCTCGTGCCATGGTGCCAGGACCGGCTGATAGCCTAAAACACACTGGAAAGGTGTTAAATTGGTGGAGGAGTGGCGGAGAGAGTTCTGGGCCATCTCTGCCCAGGGGATGAACCTAGACCACTCCTCCGGCCGGTCCCGGCAATAGGACCTCAAAAACCTACCCACATCCTGGTTGACACGTTCCACCTGCCCATTGCTCTCTGGGTGGTACCCCGAGGTAAGGCTTACCGAGACCCCCAACCGTTCCATGAACGCCCCCCAAACTCTGGAGGTGAACTGGGGACCTCGGTCAGACACTATATCCTCGGGGACCCCATAGTGCCGGAAAACATGGGTAAATAGGGCCTCAGCGGTTTGTAGGGCAGTAGGGAGACCCGGCATGGGAAGGAGACGACAGGCCTTGGAAAACCGATCCACAACGACCAAAATGGTGGTATTCCCCTGGGAGGGGGGAAGATCGGTTACGAAATCCACCGATAGGTGGGACCATGGTCGTTGTGGAACGGGCAGGGGGTGTAGCTTACCCCTGGGCAAATGTCTAGGCGCCTTACACTGGGCACACACCGAGCAGGAGGAGACATAAACCCTCACATCCCTAGCTAACGTTGGCCACCAGTATTTCATGCTAAGACAGTGCACGGTCCGGCCAATACCTGGATGTCCAGAGGAGGGTGATGTATGAGCCCAATAAATCAGTCGATCACGAATCTCGAGCGGAACGTACGTCCGCCCCCACAGGACACTCGGGGGAGTAGGGTCGGTACGCAGTGCCCGCTCGATTTCGCATCGACCTCCCATACCACCGGAGCCACCAAACAAGACTCCGGCAATATGGAAGTAGGCTCGTTGGACCTCTCCTCTGTGTCATACCGCCGGGACAGGGCGTCTGCCTTACCATTCTGGGACCCAGGGATGTATGTGATCTTAAAAACGAACCGGGTTAGGAACATGTTCCACCTAGCCTGACGAGGGTTCAATCTCCTAGCTGCCCGGATGTACTCCAGGTTACGGTGATCAGTCAGAATGAGGAAAGGGTGTTGAGCCCCCTCAAGCCAATGCCTCCACACCTTTAGGGCCTGGACTACGGCTAACAGCTCCCTGTCCCCAACATCATAATTACGCTCCGCCGAGCTGAGCTTCTTGGAGTAGAACGCACAGGGGCGGAGTTTAGGTGGCGTGCCGGACCGTTGTGACAGAACTGCCCCAATACCGGTCTCGGACGCGTCTACCTCTACTTGGAAGGGTAAAGAGGGATCTGGATGCGCCAGCACAGGGGCCGAGGTGAACAGGTTCTTTAGTTTGACAAATGCCCTGTCCGCCTCAGCCGACCACTGCAAACTAACCGGACCCCCCTTTAACAGGGACGTAATGGGAGCTGCAACCTGTCCAAAACCCCGAATAAACCTCCGGTAGTAATTAGCAAAACCCAAGAACTGCTGCACCTCTTTTACAGTGGTTGGAGTTTGCCAATTACGCACGGCCGATACCCGGTCTACCTCTATCTCCACGCCAGACGCGGACAACCGATAACCCAAAAAGGAGACGGACTCCTGGAAGAACAGGCATTTCTCTGCCTTGACATACAGGTCATGCTCCAACAGTCTTCTCAACACTCGGCGCACCTGGGCTACATGCTCGGCTCGTGTAGAAGAATACACTAGGATGTCGTCGATGTAAACTACTACACCCTGCCCATGCATGTCCCGGAAAATCTCGTCAACAAAGGATTGGAAGACTGAAGGAGCATTCATTAACCCGTATGGCATGACGAGATACTCGTAATGACCCGAGGTGGTGCTAAATGCTGTTTTCCATTCATCCCCCTCCCTAATGCGCACCAGATTGTACGCGCTCCTGAGATCCAACTTTGTGAAGAACCGCGCTCCGCGTAATGACTCCGTCATCGTCGCAATCAGTGGAAGTGGGTAACTGTATTTAACTGTGATCTGATTGAGACTACGGTAATCAATACACGGGCGCAATCCCCCGTCCTTCTTCTTCACAAAGAAGAAACTCGAGGAGACCGGGGAAGTAGAGGACCGTATGTATCCCTGTGCCAAGGACTCGGCTATGTAAGTCTCCATAGCCGCTGTTTCCTCTTGAGACAGGGGATACACATGACTCCGGGGAAGGGCTGCTCCTGTCTGGAGATTTATCGCACAGTCCCCCCTGTCTGTGAGGAGGTAGCCGTGTTGCCCTCGATTTGCTAAACACGAGTGCTAAATCCTCATACTCAGGGGGAATGCGCAGTGCGGGCACTTGGTTCGGACTCTCTACCGAGGTCGCCCCTACGGAAACACCTAGACATCTCCCTACACACTGGGCAGACCACTCCATAAGAGCCCTCTGTTGCCACGCTATGGTAGGATCATGGGTGCTTAACCAGGAAGGCCCAACACCACGGGTACGCAGGAGAGTCAATCAGATAAAACTGAATGGTCTCCTCATGACCCCCCTGCGTCGTCATCGTCAGTGGTGTTGTGACTTCCCTGATCAGACCCGACCCCAACGGCCGGCTGTCCAATGCGTGGACAGGAAATGGAGCTTCTACCGGCCGAAGGGGAATTCCTAACCTACCACAAAATGCCCGATCAATAAAGTTCCCAGCTGCGCCTGAATCTACTAGCGCCTTATGCTGGGAATGAGGTGCCACCTGTGGAAATCTCACAGGAATACTCATGTGACCAACAGAAAGCTCTGGGTAAGTGGGGCGCCTACTCACCTGAAATGACTCCCCAGTGCGTGGCCTGTTGTCACCTCTCCCAGGAGACCCTCCCCAGCACCTGGCCGCGGTGTGTCCTCCACGACCACAGGTGGTGCAGGGGATGGCCCCCCTCGGGTTCCCTCTCCTCCTCTCTCTAGCGCCAGCACCCCCGAGCTCCATGGGAATCGGCTCGGAGGTGCTGGAGGGTGGAATGGACGACCCCCACTCGGGACGTCCGCGGGTAGCCAGCAGGGTGTCTAGACGGATGGAAATGTCCACCAACTGGTCGAACGACAGGTTGGTGTCCCTGCAGGCCAGCTCACGTCGAACGTCCTCTCGTAGGCTACACCGGTAGTGGTCGATGAGGGCCCTCTCATTCCACCCCGCATCAGCCGCTAGTGTCCGGAACTCCAGTGCGAACTCCTGTGCGCTCCTCTTCCCCTGTCGAAGGTGGAATAGACGCTCTCCCGCCGCTTTCCCCTCAGGTGGATGATCGAAGACAGCCCTGAAGCGGCGGGAGAACTCCGCGTAGGTGATGGTTGCGGCGTCTATTCCCTCCATTCGGCGTTGGCCCACTCCAACGCCTTGCCGGATAGACAGGAGATGAGGGCGGAGACGCTCTCGTATCCCGAGGGCGCCGGGTGTATGGTGGCAAGGTAAAGTTCCACCTGCAGGAGGAATCCCTGACACCCGGCTGCAGAACCGTCATATGCCCTCGGGAGCGAGAGCCGAATGCCACTGGGTTCCGGTGCTGAGAGAGGAGGACTGGCCGTTGGTGATGGGATGTTGTAAGAGTGCGTGGGCACCTCTCGATTCACCAATCGGCGCAGAGTGTGGGACACCTCGTCCATGGCGGTCCCGAGTTGCCGGATCATGTTGTCCTGGTAGTTGATCCGGTCCTCCAGGGATTCGGGTACCGCCGCTGTTCCTGCTGACTCCATGAAGGTGTGTTGTTCTTTCACGTTACCAATGTGGATGTGGTGGAGGAGTCAGGCGCAGGACACTGAGGTAAAGTCCAACAGTATATTTAATAGTCCAAAGAAACTGGAAAACCTCTGACCTCAAAAACACAAAGAGGCGAGGGAGAATTACGCACACGCGTAAACACTAAACACAAAACAAACAGGGAGCAAAGACGTAGCTCCGACACTGTGGCAGTAAAAATAACAACACACAATAATACTAACACAAAACAAGGAACTTATAGGGCACGCAATCAACACACAAATGGCCACAGGTGATACAGACAGACAAAAGCAATCGACTGACGAAACATAGAGCGGTGGCAGCTAGTACTCCGGGGACGGCGCTCGCCGAAGCCTGCCCGAACCAGGAGGAGGAGCAGTCTCGGCCGAAACCGTGACAGTTACAGCCATATTCTAAAATGGATTTAAAAAATAATAATCCTCAGCAATCTACACACCATACCGCATAATGACAAAGCAAAAACATTATTTTTTTTTGTTTTATAAAAACATTTTTGCTAATTTATTAAAAATTAAAAACTGAAATACCTTATTTACATAGGTATTAAGACCCTTTGCTATGAGACAAAATTGAGCTCAGGTGCATCCTGTTTCCATTGATCATCCTTGAGATGTTTCTTCAACTTGATTTGAGTCCACCTGTGGTAAATTCCATTGATTGGACATGATTTGGAAAGGCACACACCTGTCTATATAAGGTCCCACAGTTGACATTGCATGTCAGAGCAAAAACCAAGCTATGAGGTCAAAGGAATTGTCCGTAGAACTCCGACAGGATTGTGTCGAGGCACAGATCTGGGAAAGGGTACCAAAACATTTCTGCAGCATTGAAGGTCCCCAAGAACACAGTGGCCTCCATCATTCTTGAATGGAAAAAGTTTGGAACCACAAACACTCTTCCTAGAGCCTGGCCGCCTGGCCAAACGGAGCAATCGGGGGAGAAGGGCCTTGGTCAGGGAGGTGACCAAGAACCCAATGGTCACTCTGACAGTGCTCTAGAGCTCCTATGTGGAGATGGGAGAATCTTCCAGAAGGACAACCATCTCTGCAGCACTCCACCAATCAGGCCTTTATGGTAGAGTGGCCAGACGGAAGACACTCCTCAGTAAAAGGCACATGACAGCCCGCTTGGAGTTTGACAAAAGGCACCTAAACGACTCTCAGACCATGAGAAACAAGATTATCTGGTCTGATGAAACCAAGATTGAACTCTTTGGCCTGAATGCCAAGCGTCATGTCTGGAGGAAACCTGGCACCATCCCTACGGTGAAGCATGGTGGTGGCAGCATCATGCTGTGGGGATGTTTTTCAGCTGCAGGGACTGGGAGACTAGTCAGGATCGAGGCAAAGATGAACGGAGCAAAGTACAGAGAGATCCTTGATGAAAACCTGCTCCAGAGCGCTCAGGACCTCAGACTGGGGGCGAAGGTTCACATTCCAACAGGACAACGACCCTAAGCACACAGCCAAGGCAACGCAGGAGTGGCTTCGGGACAAGTCTCTGAATGTCCTTGAGTGGCCCAGCGAGAGCCCGGACTTGAACCCGATCGAACATCTCTGGAGAGACCTGAAAATTGCTGTGCAGCAACGTTCCCCATCCAACCTGACAGAGCTTGAGAGGATCTGCAAAGAAGAATGGGAGAAACTCCCCAAATACAGGTGTGCCAAGCTTGTAAAGTCATACCCAAAAAGACTCCAGGCTGTAATCGCTGCCAAAAGTGCTTCAACAAAGTACTGAGTAAAGGGTCTGAATACTTATGTAAATGTCATATTTCCGTTTTTTATTTGTAATACATTTGCTAAAATTTCTTAACCTATTTTTGCTTTGTCATTATGGGATATTGTGTGTAGATTGAGGGGGGGGGGAACAATTTAATCAATTTTAGAATAAGGCTGTAACATAACAAAATATGGAAAAAGTCAAGGGGTCTGAATACTTTCTGAAGACAGTACCAGTCAAAAGTTTGGACACACATACTCTTTCAAGGGTTTTTCTTTATTTTTACTATTTTCTACATTGTAGAATAATAGTGAAGACATCAAAACTATGAAATAACACATATAGAATCATGACATCAAAACTATGAAATAACACATCAATCATGTAGTAACCAAAAAAGTGTTAATCAAATCAAAATATATTTTAGATTCTTCAAAGTAGCCACCCTTTGCCTTGATGACAGCTTTGCACACTCTTGGCATTCTCTCAACCAGCTTCATGAGTTAGTCACCTTGAATGCTTTTCCAACAGTCTTGAGTTCGCACATATGCTGAGCACTTGTTGGCTGCTTTTCCTTCACTCTGCAGTCCAACTCATCCCAAACCATCCCAATTGGGTTGAGGTCTGGTGATTGTGGAGGCCAGGTCATCTGATGCAGCATTCCATCACTCTCCTTCTTGGTCAAATAGCCCTTACACAGCCTGGAGGTGTGTTTTGGGTCATTGTCCTGTTGAAAAACAAATGATAGTCCCACTAAGTGCAAACCAGATGGGATGGCGTATCGCTGCAGAATGCTGTGGTAGCCATGCTGGTTAAGTGTGCCTTGAATTCTAAATAAATCATAGACAGTGTCACCAGCAAAGCACCCCCACACCATCATACCTCCTCCTCCATGCTTCACGGTGGGAACCACATATGCGGAGATCATCCGTTCACCTACTCTGCGTCTCACAAAGACACGGCTGTTGGAACCAAAAATATCAAATTTGGACTCATCAGACCAAAGGACAGATTTCCACCCGTCTAATTTGTAAGTCGCTCTGGATAAGAGTGTCTGCTAAATGACTTAAATGTAAATGTAATGTCCATTGCTCGTGTTTCTTGGCCCAAGCAAGTCTCTTCTTATTATTGGTGTCCTTTAGTAGTGGTTTCTTTGCAGCAATTTGACCATGAAGGCCTGATTCACGCAGTGTCCTCTGAACAGTTGATGTTTAGATGTGCCTGTTACTTGAACTCTGTGAAGCATTTATTTGGGCTGCAATCTGAGGTGCAGTTAACTCTAATTAACTTATCCTCTGCAGCAAAGCTAACTCTGGGTCTTCCTTTCCTGTGAGAGCCAGTTTCATCATAGCGCTTGATGGTTTTTGCGACTGCACTTGATGAAACTTTCAAAGTTCTTGAAATGTTCCGTATTGACTGACCTTAATGTCTTAAAGTAATGATGGACTGTCGTTTCTCTTTGTTTATTTGAGCTGTTCTTGCCATAATATGGACTTGGTATTTTACCAAATAGGGCTATCTTCTGTATACCACCCCTACCTTGTCACAACACAACTGATTGGCTCAAAAGCATTAAGAAGGAAAGAAATTCCACAAATGAACTTTTAACAAGGCACACCTGTTAATTGAAATGCATTCCAGGTGACTACCTCATGAAGCTGGTTGAGAGAATGCCAAGAGTGTGCAAAGCTGTCATCAAGGCAAAGGGTGGCTACTTTGAAGAATCTCAAATATAAAATATATTTTGTTTTGTTTAACACTTTTTTGGTTACTACATGATTCCATATGTGTTATATTATAGTTTTGATGTCTTCACTATTATTCTGCAATGTAGAAAATAGTACAAAAAAGGAAAACCCTTGAATGAGTAAGTGTGTCCAAAATTTTGACTGGTACTGTATATACAGTAAATTCATTATAATGATGTTGTGAAGTTAAAAGGGTTAAGACTCGTTTACTGACAAGAGCAGGAGACTTGAAAAATATCTGTTGACATATTTTTATTTATTGCAGATTCCATTTTTTACTTTAACTTCTTTATTAAAAATTACTCTTTATTTCATTGTATAGTATTGTGTGACTGGTGATACAGTATGCATAGAAAATCAGTTATATATGTAATTCAGTAAAAAATAGTGGAAGTTGCTAATTGTCTATGTCTTGAATTTTGGCTGTGTGGTTCATACGGTATATAGATGATACTCTAATATGAATACATTTTTATCTAAGAAACCACCCAAATCCTTAGTTTTAGGCAAAAAATATGTTTTTGCTCCAATCAAGTTATTTCTGGACCATATTTCTGTCCATTTAAGGGACCCATTTTGGCAACTAGACTGAGGCCTGTGTACCAGATGCCAAACAAACATGTATTTTCATGATTACTCTTTTGCATGTATTTACCTGTTGAGTTTTCACCCTATTCAATGTTTAGATATTATTCCTCCTGCAGAGTAAAAGTGAGGCTGGCCCTGAGATGACCTCCACCCATGTGCCGCTTCCCTCCCAGCAGCAGACACCTCACCCTCACACACAACTCATGTTGGCAGGGAGTCAGCTGGCTGGGGTAAGCACTGGCACCGACACACTAGCTGAATGTACACACTTAGAAAAAATGGTTCCAAAAGGGTTCTTCAGCTGTCCCCATAGGAGAACCCTTTTTGGTTCCAGGCAGAACCATTTTTGGTTCCAGGTAGAACCCTTTTGGGATTTATGTAGAACCCTCTGTATACATGGAACCCAAAATGGTTCTACCTGGAACCAAAAAGGGTTCTTCAAAGGGTTCTCCTATGGAGATAGCCGGAAAACCATTTAAAGTTCTAGATAGCAAAACATTTTCTAAGAGTGTAGTGTGTAGGTGGTTAGGGTAGGCTTCTTCTGCTTCGCCGTTGCTCTTGCTTGCATCTTACCAAGGTTGGGGCGAATTCCATTTCAACTCAATTCTGTCGATTCAGGAAGTAAACAAAAATTCAAATTTTCCTCATTCCTGAATTGACTGAATTAAAATGGAATTGATCCCACCTCTGCCTCTTACTGCCTGCTCAAATGCTGGCTGACACTATTCTCTACCTCTTTTGCTTTTTCCCCCTTCTCTCTTTGGGCAAACCCTACCCTTTCCTCCACCTCTTCCCCCTCTTCCTCCTCTGCCTCAGCTGGCTGCCCTCTTGCCTGCACAGCAGCAGCTGTTGCTTCAACAGGCCCAGGCTCAGCTCCTGGCCGCCGCCGTGCAGCAGTCCAACGCGGCTCACGCTGCTCATGCCGCCCACGCAGCCGCCCAAGCCAATCAGCAGCAGCAGCAACAACAACAGCAGCAGCAGCAGCAGTTGACCAAACAGGAGCAAACCCCGCCCCAGCTCACCCTCTCTCAGCCTATCCAGCTCACCGCCCAGGTAGGAGCGGTCAGTCACGGATCAGATATGACCAGCTTTAAGCCAATCTAACTCACTGACCAACACTCGTCTATGTCAGAAGTGTTTCTCTATATACTCTTGGGTGATGTTACTTTAAAGGCTGGGGCTGTGCACATTTTGGTTCTTTGCTCATTTCTTTGCATTATATTTCCTCCAAGGGTGTGTGTGTGTGTATGTTGCTCTGTTCAGAAATCATACATGACTTGTTGACATCTCTCTCTTGCTCCCCCTCTCTGTTCCTCCTGTAGGATATCCAGCAGCTGCTGCAGCTGCAGCAGTTAGTCCTGATGCCCGGCCACCACCTGCAGTCTCCTCAGTTCCTCCTGCCTCAGGCCCAGGGACAACAGGGGCAGCAGGGTAAGTGGGACCTACTAAGTAAGTGGGAACCACCATCAACACTGTGACTTACTCTTTGCACAAAATATCATGTATAACTTGGCATTACTGCTTAGTTCTAAAACAAGTTATAATAAAGTTGTTAAAATACAATAAAATAATGTTCATATAATTACAATATTTTATAGTGTTAATAGTGTATTAACTGCTTCTCCGTTGTCTTCCACAGGTTTGCTCTCGACACCTAATTTAATTTCACTACCTCAGCATCAGCAAAGCCAGGGCGGTATTCTAACCACTCCACCCAGGCAAGGACTGCAAGCACAGGTACAGTATTATTGAAAACCACCTCAAATATGTGTGTGTGTTGAGACTACACTTTATAACATACCGTACCACATACTTGTAAGTACAGTAGGGATTGGCCTCTACAAGCAGAAATCAAAGAGCTCTGTTGAATCAGTGCTGGTGCATTGATCCAAACACTGATCTAATCAAAACCAAACCAGTAACCCAGAGAGTGTGCTTGAATTGAGATCCAGTTTTAGCATTGGTAAGCTAATTCAAATACAGTGGGGAAAAAAAGTATTTAGTCAGCCACCAATTGTGCAAGTTCTCCCACTTAAAAAGATGAGAGAGGCCTGTAATTTTCATCATATGTACACGTCAACTATGACAGACAAATTGAGAGAAAAATTCCAGAAAATCACATTGTAGGATTTTTAATGAATTTATTTGCAAATTAAGCCTACAAACAAGCAAGATTTCTGGCTCTCACAGACCTGTAACTTCTTCTTTAAGAGGTTCCTCTGTCCTCCACTCGTTACCTGTATTAATGGCACCTGTTTGAACTTGTTATCAGTATAAAAGACACCTGTCCACAACCTCAAACAGTCACACTCCAAACTCCACTATGGCCAAGACCAAAGAGCTGTCAAAGGACACCAGAAACAAAATTGTAGACCTGCACCAGGCTGGGAAGACTGAATCTGCAATAGGTAAGCAGCTTGGTTTGAAGAAATCAACTGTGGGAGCAATTATTAGGAAATGGAAGACATACAAGACCACTGATAATCTCCCTCGATCTGGGGCTCCACGCAAGATCTCACCCCGTGGGGTCAAAATGATAACAAGAACGGTGAGCAAAAATCCCAGAACCACACGGGGGGACCTAGTGAATGACCTGCAGAGAGCTGGGACCAAAGTAACAAAGCCTACCATCAGTAACACACTACGCCGCCAGGGACTCAAATCCTGCAGTGCCAGACGTGTCCCCCTGCTTAAACCAGTACATGTCCAGGCCCGTCTGAAGTTTGCTAGAGTGCATTTGGATGATCCAGAAGAGGATTGGGAGAATGTCATATGGTCAGATGAAACCAAAATATAACTTTTTGGAGGACAAAGAATGCTAAGTTGCATCCAAAGAACACCATACCTACTGTGAAGCATGGGGGTGGAAACATCATGCCTTGGGGCTGTTTTTCTGCAAAGGGACCAGGACGACTGATCCGTGTAAAGGAAAGAATGAATGGGGCCATGTGTCGTGAGATTTTGAGTGAAAACCTCCTTCCATCAGCAAGGGCATTGAAGATTAAACGTGGCTGGGTCTTTCAGCATGACAATGATCCCAAACACACCGCCCGGGCAACGAAGGAGTGGCTTCGTAAGAAGCATTTCAAGGTCCTGGAGTGGCCTAGCCAGTCTCCAGATCTCAACCCCATAGAACATCTTTGGAGGGAGTTGAAAGTCCGTGTTGCCCAGCGACAGCCCCAAAACATCACTGCTCTAGAGGAGATCTGCATGGAGGAATGGGCCAAAATACCAGCAACAGTGTGTGAAAACCTTGTGAAGACTTACAGAAAATGTTTGACCTGTGTCATTGCCAACAAAGGGTATATAACAAAGTATTGAGAAACTTTTGTTATTGACCAAATACTTATTTTCCAACATAATTTGGAAATAAATTCATTAAAAATCCTACAATGTGATTTTCTGGATTTATTCTTCTCATTTTGTCTGTCATAGTTGACGTGTACCTATGATGAAAATTACAGGCCACTCTCATCTTTTTAAGTGGGAGAACTTGCACAATTGGTGGCTGACTAAATACTTTTTTCCCCCATTGCTTTTTGTTGATGGATGAATGTCTTACCTGAAGTCAAGAAACCATCCATAGCCATTTATAGCCATAGCTGTTCTCTTATACAATAAAATGTTGTACGAATGCATCTTCACAACCTCGCCATAGTTCTTTCATCAACCTTCAAAAGCTAATGTCAGTGTGCCAGCCACCCCTCGCCATTCCACAGGAATGATATAGGTTTATGTCTCATGTACTGTAGTGTCGTCATGGTGACGGCCTCTCGTCGTTACAGAGGGACAAGAGCGGCGACGGCGGCGTGTCCTCCGGGGCCTCAGCCGCCCCCATGACTTCGGTGACCTCTGGCCCGCATGGCGAGGAGCCCAGTGACCTGGAGGAGCTGGAGCAGTTCGCCCGCACCTTCAAACAGAGACGTATCAAACTGGGGTTCACACAGGTACGTTTGTGTGTGTGTGCGTGTGTGTGTGTGAGATGTGGTCAAGAGGAGCGTGAGCAATTTGAGGCCTGAATGAAGATGACTGTTTAACACTAATTATCTCTCCCCCCAGGGTGACGTTGGCATGGCGATGGGGAAACTGTATGGGAATGACTTCAGCCAGACCACAATCTCTCGCTTCGAGGCCCTCAACCTGAGCTTTAAGAATATGTGCAAGCTCAAGCCTCTGCTTGAGAAGTGGCTAAACGATGCAGAGACCATGGCCATAGACAGCATGCTTCCCAGCCCCAGCTCTCTCTCCTCCCCCATGATGGGGTTTGAGGGCATGACGGGGCGCCGCAGGAAGAAACGCACCAGCATTGAGACCAACGTCCGCGTGGCCTTAGAGCGCAACTTCATCTCGGTGAGAAAGAGAGAGGTCCCACACCAGACCACTGGGGAACCAACTCAAATCACATACTGCTCCCTACCCTGCACTCGCAGTAGAGTACATACATTTTTTTTTTGTCATTTTAGCAGACGCTCTTATCCAGAGCGACATACAGTTAGTGAGTGTATACATTTTTCATACTGGCCCCCGTGGGAATCAAACCCACAACCCTGGCGTTGCAAGCGCCATGCTCTACCAATTGAGCTACAGGAGGCCTACATAAACAAACGACTCTGTCCACAACAGTTTATTGAAGTTTATTTCACTTTTTTATGAACACTTCATTATCTAAATACTGCTGTTGAAAGTAACATTGACAACATGTCAGATTTATGCGGTATAAAATGTTTGTGGCCTGTGACAACATGTTTGACCATGATTTCTGACCGTGTTCCCTTCAGAACCAGAAGCCTAACTCAGAGGAGATCCTCCTGATGGGCAGGCAGCTCAACATGGAGAAGGAGGTGATCCGGGTCTGGTTCTGCAACCGGCGCCAGAAAGAGAAACGTATCAACCCCTGCAGTGCCACCCCTCCCCTGCCCAGCCAGCCCCCCTCTGTGATGCACAAACCCCCCTGCTACAGCCCGCACATGGTATGACCCCACACTCACCCCACCCTCCCCACCAACCCTCACCATGCATGTCATTGGCAGGCCTTTGCCTCCCTGTTCCTTAGTTTGGAAACAAACTGTCTAAAGTCATCATGAGAGGAATATATATTTGACTCTGTATCTATGGACATGCCCCCTCCCTCTGCATGACCCTATGTGTGACCCTGTGACCTAACCCCTCCTGCACTGCTCCACTCTCAGCGCCGTGCAAATGACTCCACTGTTGTATGAGGTGTGATATGTTACACACCAACCCCACACGTCATCAGTTACACCACGAGAGCATGTTTCTTCTGTCTCTCTCCTGCTCACAACCTCTCCACCTCTCCACCTCTCTCTCGCTTTCTCTCTCTCTCGCTTTCTCTCTCTTTCTTTCTTTCTCGCTTTTTCTTTCTTTCTTTCTTTCTTTCTTTCTTTCTTTCTTTCTTTCTTTCTTTCTTTCTTTCTTTCTTTCTTTCTTTCTTTCTTTCTTTCTTTCTTTCTTTCTTTCTTTCTTTCTTTCTTTCTTTCTTTCTTTCTTTCTTTCTTTCTTTCTTTCTTTCTGTTCCTCTCCCTCCAGATGTCTAGTCAGGGGCTGCACCAGGCTGCCACCAGCCTCAGCACAACAGGTGAGGAAATTGATTTTTGGATACATTTGTGTTTTTGTGAAGCTAGGCCACAAGTGCCAGAGGTCTAAATTCCCTTTAGTGGACTAAGACATAGAGACGAGTGCAGATGGTTCTCAAACCCAGTACCATTGGGACAACCTATCAATGTCACAGTAGGCTGCTGAGGAGAACGGCTCATAATAATGGAAACCATGTGTTTGATGTATTTGATACCATTCCACTGATTCCGCTCCAGTCATTACCACGAGCCCATTCTCCCCAATTAAGGTACCACTAACTTCCTGTAATCAATGTAACCAAATGTACTGTATACCATTCATATTACTGATGGTTCTCTCTCTCTTTCTCAGTGACCAGTCCATCGCCCTCGGCGACCTGCCCTCTGACCCCCAGTGGCTCTGCAACTATGAGCTCCGCCCCCTCCTCTGTGACTCCGCCTCCACACAGCACAGCCAGCCCCGCCCCTCCCACCCTCAGTGCCCACAGCCTGAACGCTGGGTGAGTGTCCTCTCTCTCTCTCTCTCTCTCTCTCTCTCTCTCTCTGTCTCTCTCCTCTTAACTCTCAACTACTACTCTACACTTACTCAATCTAACACTGAACAATCCCTCATACTCAACAAATACACTTTGATAGTAGATGCTGGGTTAGTGTCCCCTAATTATATAATTCAAATTCTGTGATCTCCTCTATCCTCTCTCTGTCCCTTGCACAGTCAACGAGTACTGCACATGTGCTCAATCTAACACTGACTCCGAACACTGAATCCTCAACACACTTTTCTGTGTTTCACCACTTTGCCAGGTTGTCATTTCAAATGAGAATCATTTCTCAATTGACCTACCTAGTTAGATTCAGGTTGAATAGATTGATAAAATAAACACCAACATGCACGCAATGACAATCAGCTACAGTACCTAGTGTAACTGACATTCTGAGACTTACAAGCATTTCGCTGCACCACAAGCATTTCGCTGCATTCGCTATAACATCTGCTAAACTGTGTATGCGAACAATAAACTGGATGTGGTGATATTTACTGACTTGCTGGGAATTCATGGTACGGGACTACATGTGGTATGTCAAGTCACCCCACCTGTTTTGCAGCAAATCTGCAAGTTCTCACACATATGAAGAAACATGCAGATATGTCTGCAGGCATAGACGTGCTAGTCAACACAGACTCAGAACCAGGCCAATGCATACATTCAAAACATGTTGTGTTTCCATATCAGACAAAGATTAGGGCATTTGATTAATGAGCTTTCACTTAACCCTCTTGGTCCTTTCACTATCTCTGCATATGTGTGTCTTTGAATGTGTGTGTGTTTGAATGTGTGTACGTGCACATGGATGAATATGGATCCATACATATTCTAGGAACACAATGATGGGAGTAAGCACAGGGATGAACCAGGCTCTCATCAGCAGCAATCCCCTGGCCACAATGCAAGGTGTGTTAGTCTGACAAAAGTGTGTATCGAGATTTTAGATTGGTATTCTGACTTGTAATAAGCACGCGCAATTCTGACTCTAGCATAAATCATACATTGATGACAATAGGAGAAAATGTTGAGTTAACCGTGCAGATCTCAAGTCAGAAAGGAAGATGTGCCTCAATTTGCTATCATTTCAACATTTCAAATAAATTGAAATTGCATGTCTTCACACCATCCCATCCATACCACCACCAAGTAGATCATGTGAGTGCCGTGTGTGTCTTTGCGTCTGTGCCAAGTGTGAGTTAGCTTTCCTGCAAGCTCTGACTGACTAAGCTCTCCTTGCTTTAGTCACACTACTTTCTCTCATCTGTTGCAATATCTCACCTTCGTCATCACCATCCTTCATCTCACCATGTCATCAGTTACAGTGTCACCCAAATCGATGCCCATGTACCAAATCGATGCCCATGTATCTCTGGTAGGTGTATTAACTTATATTCTTTCTCCTCTACCTTTCTCTTTCCCCATAAATCCTCCAACCTGCATCTTTCACCCCGTCCCCTGTAACTCTATCATGGCTCAGCTCTGGCTGCCAGTGGTGGGCAGCTGCCCATTTCCAGTCTTGAGGCTGGAGGTCAGATGATCCTAGGCGGGGCTGGGGTTCGCCCCTCCCTATTCCTAAACCGCCACACCCTCCTGCCTATGGCGTCCCACCAAGCGGGCGTGGGATTGGTTGGCGGTCCCAGGGGCGCTTCTCCGCCCCCCGGCGCCGGCGGCATGGACGTCGACTCCTGCTCCGCCTCTCCCTGCTCCAGCCCTGCCTCCTTCTGCTCGTTCAGCGAAGCCTCACCGCCACCGCTTGGCGGGGCCATGACCGAGTGACAACGACACAACCCAAAGGATCCTATCAGAAGGAGGAGGAGGAGGAGTTTTAGTGGAGCTTTACAGAAAAACCTCGCCTTTCAACCAAAGCCATCTCTCTCTCCCTCCATTTGTCACCTCCGCTCTCTCTCCCGGAGTCTTTCGAAGCCAAAAAATACACAGATTGAAAGAGGAAGAAGAGAGCGAGGAATAATGGAGAGGAGGAGAGAACAGGAGAACGGGGAGATTTAAACCAAAAAAATTATCTATCTATACAGTTGGAGAGGTGGCATTGTGTAGAGTTTTGTCGGCAGTGAATGCTAATGTACATTTACTCCTTTGGAAAAGAACAAATGAGCTGAAAAAACTGGATGAAAAAGAGGGCAGGGATGAGAACTGAACTAAGACTTTGTGTGAGAAATGGGTGGCAAGGACAGGAAAGGAAGGAAAGACTTTCAACAAGCTTCAGCGGATAGATGGAAAGAAAACCAAATAATAAAACCTACAAGGGAAAAACACACAAAGACAAAAATGACAAACATGCCAAAATCTCCAAAACCGAAATACCAAAAACTGAAACCAAAAAAACCGGAGAGAAAAGCTTTACTTAAAAGACTTATGATTCTGATCTGTCCAGGATCAGCACATCAACCACACTCAAAAACGCCAAAAACATGTATCATTTCATCGTAATATGTTCTTTTTAAATTTTGCAACACTTATCTTTGTATTTTATATGATTTGAGCTATGATTTGATATAGGTATCTTTAGTAGTGTCAGTCCTCCCACATATCTTTGCCTACCTCTCCAGTGGCTCTCCAGTTTCAACCTATTTACAGTACGAAACCGTGTTGTGGATTTAGCAGTCACCTCAGACAATTAACAATTAGTAACTTTACAACTTATTTTGTGGTTTATTTTCTTAATCCATTTCCATTGTTTATTTCAAATGTTTCTCATTGAATCGTCATGATCATCATAATTATCATCATCATAATTAGGGTTATTAACTTCAACATTTGTTTAATATGATGAGATATTGTTACCTCCTTTGTTTCATAACTTCTTATGTACAGTGGGGTCCAAAATGATTGACACCCTTGATAAATATGAGCAATAATGACTGTGTAAAATAAATAATTCAAATACTGGGCTATATTCTATGCTAAATAAATTAGGAAATTATATTATTTTATACTAATAATTGCTCAGAGAAAGAGATTTTGTTTAACAAGTAATAAAAAAAAATAAAAAAAAGATGGGTCAAAATTATTGGCACCCCTGTTTTCAATTCTCTAGCACCCTCTCCTTGCAAGGATAAGGACACTGAGCCTTTTTCTAAAATGTTTTATGAGATTGGAGAACACGTTGGGAGGGATGTTAGACCATTCCTCCATACAGAATATTTCCAGATCCTTGATATCCTTTGGGGTTCAAGTCCGGAGACTGAGATGGCCATTGCAAAATGTTGATTTTGTGGCCAATTAACCATTTCTATGTGGTTTTTGATTAGTGCTTGGAGTTAATGTCTTGCTGGAAGATCCACTTCCGGCGGCAAAATAGCCCCATAACGTCAAAGATCCACCACCGTATTTTACTGTATGAGGTACATTTCTGCATATTCTTCTGTATTTCAACGTCAAACCCACCACGGCTGTGCGTGACCAAAGATATCTATTTTCATGTCATCTGATCATAGCACCGCCTGGAGTTTGATAAACAGCATTGGCACTTGAATTGGAACCGGTGCTATGGTAAATTGACATGAAAATAGAGCTCTTTGGCCCCGCACACAAGTGGTGGGTTTGGTTTTGAAAAACAGAAGCATATGCATAAAAGTACCTCATACCAATGTTAAAATATGGTGGTGGATCATTGATATTATGGGGCTATTTTGCTTCCACTGATCCTGGGGACCTTCTTAAGGTCAACGGCATCATTAACTTTACCAAGAACAAGGACATTTTAACCAAAAACATGGTTGCCTCTGCCAGGAAGCTGACACTTGGCCGCAAGTGGATCTTCCAGCAAGACAATAACCCCAAACACAAATCAAAATCCACAAAGAAATGGTTAATTTACCACAAAATCACAATTTTGCAATGGCTATCTCAGTCTCTGGACTTGAATCCCATTGAAAACCTGTTGTTTGAAGGCTCAGTGTAGTTATCCTTGCAAGGGGAGGGTGCTAGAGTATTAAAAACAGGGGTGTGAATAATTCTGACCCTTATCTTTTCTTGAAAAAAAGATTTTCTCTGAGCAATTGTATTAGTATAAAATAATATCATTTCCACACTTTTTTTGCAAACAATGTAGCGCAGTATTTGTATAATTTCTTTTATACAGTATTTTTTGCTCATCTTTATCAATGTATATACAAACACCAAAATGTACTCTATTGCCTGTAGCTTTAAGCACACATGCGTACACACACACACACACACACACACACACACACACACACACACACACACACACACACCAGACTACACTAGAATGTATCGAGATGTTGAAGCTAAATAATCTTGAATGCCTTTTCATTATATTCGTTTGCCTGTTTAAAAAAATATAATTTTCATATCATTCCACCGACTTCATATCATTCACTTCTAGTCAGTCACTCTTGGATACCAAAGCATTGTTTCTCCCGGCCGGAAGAGCCGGGAAACAAGTGTTCAGACAGAGACCTCAGCCGTGTCAAAAACCAAACACCCCATAACAGAGGACGACTCCACACCCAAAAAAAAAAGGGACAGCATCCCTCCCAACCCCCTGCCCTCCATCCCTTCTGCCCCTCTCCTTTGCCTCGAAAGATGGGGTCAAAGGGCCAAAGAAAGAAGAAGAGAAGAAAACAAAAAGACTGCCCAGAGGAGTCAAAGGCAAAAAGAGGATCTGTTGGAAACTGCAGGGGAAAACGGAGGAGAAAGCTGGAACGAAGGACCAAAACCAAAAAATAACCTTACCAAAACCTACGTATGAGCGACTAAACTGAACAGATAAGAAACCAAATACAACACGTCGTGGACAAAGAAGAGGAGGAGGAAGATAAGGAAGAGGAGGAGTCTTTAGAGTCTGTCAGCCTGAGACAGAGAGGCTTCCTCTCTCACTCTCTCCTCCCGCCTCCATTTGTGACCTCACTTTGTTCACCCTTTTCCTGGACGGAGGAATAGCTAATGACCTCACTAAACTGAATTTAAGAATATATATTTTTCGTTTTTGCTTTTCATGGTCTGCCTGTCGATTGCTGTATGACTTTGTCTCATTGCTTTCTACTTGTAATGGGGATGATGGGGTGATTTATTGCCTATTTTCATATCTTCTCTGGGTTATTTTTGTTGTGCTCTGGGGTTTTTTCATTAGGTGGTTGGAAATAATACTGTGAAAATGTAGCTTCCAAATGTTTCTTTGGTCAAGAATGTCGTGAAATAGCCAAAACTGAATACCAAAAGCAAAACCTTTTGACACACAGACATACCAAATAACAACCAAATCAATGCACAATTGTCGGAGAGGAACAGTTGAATGACTGTGTTTGTGCTAGGTTTTCTGGACAGATAGGCTGGTTGAGAGAGAAAGGTATGTGTGTGCTTGCGTTTGTGTGTGTGTGTGCATTCAGGCATGCTTCCATACCTGATTGCGCACATACCTGTGTGTGAGATATGGATGGTGTGTACACTACCGGTCAATAGTTTTAGAACACCTACTCATTCAAGGATTTTTCTTTATTTGTACTATTTTCTACATGGTAGAATAATAGTGAAGACATCAAAACTATTAAATAACACAAAAGGAATCATGTCGTAACCAAAAAATTGTTAAACAAATCAAATTATATTTTATATTTGAGATTCTTCAAATAGCCACCCTTTGCCTTGATGACAGCTTTGCACACTCTTGGCATTCTCTCATCCAGCTTCATGAGGTAGTGACCTGGAATGCATTTCAATTAAGAGGTGTGCCTTGTTAAAAGTACATTTGTGGAATTTCTTTCCTTCTTAATGCGTTTGAGCCAATCAGTTGTTGTGACAAGGTAGGGGTGGTATACAGAAGATAGCCCTATTTTGTAAAATACCAAGTCCATATTATGGCAAGAACAGCTCAAATAAGCAAAGAGAAACGACAGTCCATCATTACTTTAAGACATGAAGGTCAGTCAATACGGAACATTTCAAGAACTTTGAAAGTTTCTTCAAGTGCAGTCGCAAAAACCATCAAGCGCTATGATAAAATGCCTCTCATGAGGACCGCCACAGGAATGGAAGACCCAGAGTTACCTCTGCTGCAGAGGATAAGTTCATTAGAGTTACCAGCCTCAGAAATTGCAGCCCAAATAAATGCTTCACAGAGTTCAAGTCAAAGACACATCTCAACATCAATTACATTTACATTTAAGTCATTTAGCAGACACTCTTATCCAGAGCGACTTACAAATTAGACCGGTGGAAATTTGTCCTTTGGTCTGGAGTCCAAATTTGAGATTTTTGGTTCCAACCGCCGTGTCTTTGTGAAACGCGGTGTGGGTGAACGGATGATCTCCGCATGTTTATTTCCCACCGTAAAGCATGGAGGAGGAGTTGTTATGGTGTGGGGGTGCTTTGCTGGTGACACTCTGATTTATTTATAATTCACGGCACACTTAACCAGCATGGCTACCACAGCATTCTGCAGCGATATGCCATCCCATCTGGTATGGGCTTAGTGGGACTATCATTTGTTTTTCAACAGGACAATGACCCAACACACCTCCAGGCTGTGTAAGGCTATTTTACAAAGAAGGAGAGTGATGTAGTGCTGCATCAGATGACCTGGCCTCCACAATTCCCCGACCTCAACCAAATTGAGATGGTTTGGGATGTGTCGGACTGCAGAGTGAAGGAAAAGCAGCCAACAAGTGCTCAGCATATGTGGGAACTCCTTCAAGACTGTTGGAAAAGCATTCCAGGTGAAGCTGGTTGAGAGAATGCCAAGAATGCCAAGCTGTCAAGGCAAAGGGTGGCTATTTGAAGAATCTCAAATAGAAAATATATTTTGATTTGTTTAACACTTTTTTTGGTTACTACATGATTCCATATCGGTTATTTCATAGTTTTGATGTCTTCACTATTATTCTACAATGTAGAAAATAGTAAATACACTGCTCAAAAAAATAAAGGGAACACTTAAACAACACAATGTAACTCCAAGTCAATCACACTTCTGTGAAATCAAACTGTCCACTTAGGAAGCAACACTGATTGACAATAAATGTCACATGCTGTTGTGCATATGGAATATACAACAGGTGGAAATTATAGGCAATTAGCAAGACACCCCCAATAAAGGAGTGGTTCTGCAGGTGGTGACCACAGACCACTTCTCAGTTCCTATGCTTCCTGGCTGATGTTTTGGTCACTTTTGAATGCTGGCGGTGCTTTCACTCTAGTGGTAGCATGAGACGGAGTCTACAACCCACACAAGTGGCTCAGGTAGTGCAGCTCATCCAGGATGGCACATCAATGCGAGCTGTGGCAAGAAGGTTTGCTGTGTCTGTCAGCGTAGTGTCCAGAGCATGGAGGCGCTACCAGGAGACAGGCCAGTACATCAGGAGACGTGGAGGAGGCCATAGGAGGGCAACAACCCAGCAGCAGGACCGCTACCTCCACCTTTGTGCAAGGAGGAGCAGGAGGAGCACTGCCAGAGCCCTGCAAAATGACCTCCAGCAGGCCACAAATGTGCATGTGTCTGCTCAAACGGTCAGAAACAGACTCCATGAGGGTGGTATGAGGGCCCGATGTCCACAGGTGGGGGTTGTGCTTACAGCCCAACACCGTGCAGGACGTTTGGCATTTGCCAGAGAACACCAAGATTGGTAAATTCGCCACTGGCGCCCTGTGCTCTTCACAGATGAAAGCAGGTTCACACTGAGCACACGTGACAGAGTCTGGAGACGCCGTGGAGAACGTTCTGCTACCTGCAACATCCTCCAGCATGACCGGTTTGGCGGTGGGTCAGTCATGGTGTGGGGTGGCATTTATTTTGGGGGCCGCACAGCCCTCCATGTGCTCGCCAGAGGTAGCCTGACTGCCATTAGGTACCGAGATGAGATCCTCAGACCCCTTGTGAGACCATATGCTGGTGTGGTTGGCCCTGGGTTCCTCCTAATGCAAGACAATGCTAGACCTCATGTGGCTGGAGTGTGTCAGCAGTTCCTGCAAGAGGAAGGCATTGATGCTATGGACTGGCCCGCCCGTTCCCCAGACCTGAATCCAATTGAGCACATCTGGGACATCATGTCTCGCTCCATCCACCAATGCCACGTTGCACCACAGACTGTCCAGGAGTTGGCGGATGCTTTAGTCCAGGTCTGGGAGCAGATCCCTCAGGAGACCATCCGCCACCTCATCAGGAGCATGCCCAGGCGTTGTAGGGAGGTCATACAGGCACGTGGAGGCCACACACACTACTGAGCCTCATTTTGACTTGTTTTAAGGACATTACATAAAAGTTGGAACAGCCTGTAGTGTGGTTTTCCACTTTAATTTTGAGTGTGACTCCAAATCCAGACCTCCATGGGTTGATAAATTTGATTTCCATTGATCATTTTTGTGTGATTTTGTTGTCAGCACATTCAACTATGTAAAGAAAAAAGTATTTAATAAGATTATTTCATTCATTCAGATCTAGGATGTGTTATTTTAGTGTTCCCTTTATTTCTTTGAGCAGTGTATAAAGAAAAACCCTTGAATGAGTAGGTGTTCTAAAACTTTTGACCGGTAGTGTATGTGACAAAGAGAGCAAAAGAGAGACAGAATGAGTGTGTGGAAAGAGTTATTCTCTCGCATATTAACCAAACCATAACAATTAAGTACACACTCTTCTGTCTAGTGTGCCACAGAATAGTGTTCGACATGGAACTTCACATGAAATGAGGCATACGTGGGCACATATAGGCAGATATTAAAGGCAACCAATGATAATGTTGTGGGGAGGGGTGGGGTGGGCGGAAATCAACTGAAAACCAGTTGACATACACTTTTAGAGGGAATGTATCTGTTAGTGCTTCAATAGATTTTGTAGGAAAAAATATATATGTTCTACTGCTTACTTATTGCTAATGTATAAAAGGCTGTGAAATGATCCTTGATAAAAATGTTGATGGTAATGATGACTTGATTTTAGACCAAAAGCTTTAAACTATCTCTTTGGAGATCTTTGTTTGAAGATTTGTATTTATTCATGTGAGGGGGAAGAGGAGTTTGTTTGAAAATAATTTTTATGTTATGAACTCTCACCTGTTTATTTATTGATTCATTCATTTATGTAATTAAGTTTTTCTATTTATGGATTCTGACCTTTGTAATAGCTGGGGATTGTGAGGTTGTATTTTGAAGAGAGGTGTTGTTGAGATTAAGACAAGAAGACAAAATGCTTTAAAACACAAAGAAAAAGGCCAAGCTTTAAAACAAAAACTGAAACCAAATGTAAAGACTGTTCTTGTAATGGGTGTCATCTCAGAGCCCATCTCAACTGATAAAAGCCCTAACCTGACAGAGAGGAAGAGAGGGAAAGAGAGAGAGCAAGAGAGAGAGAGCGAGAATCAAACTGATCCATGAAATGGGTACATTTTAGAGTAATAGTCGACCCTGAAATTTCTCCTTTCGCCTTTCTACTTACACCTGTGAGTGCCAATAGGATTTCAAACACGTCTAGATGCCTCTATGTTCATACTTTCTCCAGCTCTCTCTTGCTCTCTGATCCCGTCTTTCATTTCAAGAGAGTGACGTCATATATACCTCATATTCTTTGATGAAAACCAAATAGACAGAAGCTTTAATGAGGCTCATGAGAGGGATACAATAACTGGCCTGGCTATTGAGTTTGATGAACAAGACTTTCAAAAAGAACAGTTTGTAAGCAGTTTCCTCTGTTTTATAGGTAACACGTGCTATGACCTCACTCCTCAGAAGTAGATGCACCACTCCTCTCTCCTTCAGTGGGTCTTTGATTTCTGTCAACAATGCTGGGGTGTTTATGGCAATGTTTCTTCTGAGAAGGTGTGTGTGGGATATTAACGTGATGATGATGCTGTACAGTATGTGTGCCTGTGTATGGCTCTCCTGTGGTGGACCGAGAATTATACCAAAGTTAAACCACCACAGTGCGATGCTACACACACAAAACACACACACAGAGAGAGAACACACGAACACACAGTTAATCCATGTGTATATAAACATTGAGGAGTCTTCATAAAGACTGTAAATGCTACATAATGGTATTTACCCTTCATTGATATCAAAAGACATACTACTGTCTTCAAGAGCACTTAATGCTATGAAGCAATGCGCCTTGAATTGTGACCATTTTCTACAGTAGTTACAGTTGAAGTCGGAAGTTTACATACACTTAGGTTGGAGTCATTAAAACTCGTTTTTCAACCACTCCACAAGTTTCTTGTTAACAAAGTATAGTTTTGACAAGTCGGTTAGGACATCTACTTTGTGCATGACACAAGTAATTTTTCCAACAATTGTTTACAGACAGATTATTTCACTTATAATTCACTGAATCACAATTCCAGTGGATCAGAAGTTTACATACACTAAGTTGACTGTGCCTTTAAACAGCTTGGAAAATTCTAGAAAATAATGTCAGGGCTTTAGAAGCTTCTGATAGGCTAATTGACATCATTTGAGTCAATTGGAGGTGTACCCGTGGATGTATTTCAAGGCCTACCTTCAAACTCAGTGCCTCTTTGCTTGACATCATTGGAAAATGAAAAGAAATCAGCCAAGACCTCAGAAATTTTTTTTTAGATCTCCACAAGTCTGGTTCATCCTTGTGAGCAATTTCCAAACGCCTGAAGGTACCACGTTCATCTGTACAAACAATAGTACGCAAGTATAAACACCATGGGACCACGCAGCCGTCATACCGCTCAGGAATGAGACGCGTTCTGTCTCCTAGAGATGAACGTACTTTGGTGCGAAAAAGTGCAAATCAATCCCAGAACAACAGCAAAGGACCTTGTGAAGGTGCTGGAGGAAACATGAACAAAAGTATCTATATCCACAGTAAAACGAGTCCTATATCGACATAACCTGAAAGGCCGCTCAGCAAGGAAGAAGCCACTGCTCCAAAACCGCCATAAAAAAGCCAGACTACGGTTTGCAACTGCACATGGGGACAAAGATCTAACTTTTTGGAGAAATGTCCTCTGGTCTGATGAAACAAAAATAGAATTGTTTGGCCATAATGACCATAGTTATGTTTGGAGGAAAAAGGGGGGACTTTCAAGTCGAAGAACACCATCCCAACTGTGAAGCACGGGGTGGCAGCATCATGCTGTGGAGGTGCTTTGCTGCAGGAGGGACTGGTGCACTTCACAAAATAGATGGCATCATGAGGAAGGAAAATGATGTGGATATATTGAAGCAACATCTCAAGACATCAGTCAGGAAGTTAAAGCTTGGTCGCAAATGGGTCTTCCAAATGGACAATGACCCCAAGCATACTTCCAAAGTTGTGGCAAAATTGCTTAAGGACAACAAAGTCAAGGTATTGGAGTGGCCATCACAAAGCCCTGACCTCAATCCTACAGAAGATTTGTGGGCAGAACTGAAAAAGTGTGTGCGAGCAAGGAGGCCTACAAACCTGACTCAGTTACACCAGCTCTGTCAGGAGGAATGGGCCAAAATTCACCCAACTTATTGTGGGAAGCTTATGGAAGGCTACCTGAAACGTTTGACCCAAGTTAAACAATTTAAAGGCAATGCTACCAAATACTAATTGAGTGTATGTAAACGTCTGACCCACTGGGAATGTGATGAAAGAAATAAAAGCTGAAATAAATCATTCTCTCTACTATTATTCTGACATTTCACATTCTTAAAATAAAGCGGTGATCCTAACTGACCTAAGACAGGGACTTTTTACTAGGATTAAATGTCAGGAATTGTGAAAAACTGAGTTTAAATGTATTTGGCTAAGGTGTATGTAAACTTCCGACTTCAACTGTATAAGTGGCTATGAATGTTTGTTTTATGTGCTTATTAAGAATATCCTCAATTTATAGGTCTCCATGAACTAAGAGATTTCTTTGGCCTTGAGAACACAAATATGTCAATGTCACATCAAATCAAAGTGAATATAGTAAAAGAGAGAACAAACATAGTCAATTTGCCCCGTATACTTTGTTTATTTTTTAAACATATTTTTTCTACAATACAGCTTAAATCCAAAGGTAATTTAATGAGGACAGCAAAGAAAGATTTTACTAATGAAAACCTCAATAGTGAAAACCAAAGAGCTCCACCATACCTTCTTTCTTTTACAAGTAAAAATGTTTTCTTTTTCTTTTTGATGGTAAAAACTCCAAAAGTTCTCTTTAATACGATGATGTTTGATGATGATGATTACTATGATGCTGATGATAACAAAAACCCTGTTCTGTAACTTTGTATCTGTTACGACCCATTTCCTTTCTGTTTGTGAGTAACCTGCTTTTACCTCAAGGCTCTCTGAGTTAGTAACCTGTTTTTTGATTTTGTTCCCAACTGTTAAACTGTCCCTTACTCATCGCTATCGGTGTGCCTGTTGTTTGGGGGGAGGGGGACAAATGAAACAGTAAGTGTTAGGAATAAAGTGCGAATTTAGACCAATCTGTCCATGTCTTTTTTTTTTTTTCGGCCTCTTTGTATTTTCAAATAGGTATACATTCTATCAAAAGCAGTTATTGAATATCTAGCATATGACTAAAGAGATACTTGTGCAGTGCATGTATATGTATGTAGTATGTAGATTTAAAGTAGTATTTTGAACTGAGTTCAATCACATTGTTTTATTGACCAGAAAAGGGACCAAATGGGTATTTCTGCATCAAGGGAAGAATATAGTACAGTGCATTTGGAAAGTATTCAGACCCCTTGACCTTTTCCACATTTTGTTACATTACAGCCTTATTCTAAAATGGATTCACTACTTTTTTCCCTCATCAATTTACACACAATATCCCATAATGACAAATCAAAAACAGGTTTGTAGAAAATAAAATAAAAAACTGAAATATTCATTTACATAAGTATTCAGACCCTTTACTCAGTACTTTGTTGATGCACCTTTGGCAGCAATTACAGCCTTGAGTCTTCTTGGGTATGATGCTACAAGCTTTTCACACATGTATTTGGGGAATTTCTCCCATTCTTCTCTGCAGATCCTCTCAAGCTCTGTCAGGTTGGAAGGGGAGCGTCGCTGCCCAGCTATTTTCAGGTCTCTCCAGAGATGTACGATCGGGTTCAAGTCCGGGCTCTGGCTGGGCCACTCAAGGACATTCAGAGACTTGTCCCGAAGCCCTCCTGTGTTGTCTTGGCTTTGTGCTTAGGGTCGTTGTCCTGTTGGAAGGTGAACCTTCACCCCAGTCTGAGGTCCTGAGTGCTCTGGAGCAGGTTTTCATCAAGGATCTCTCTTTACTTTGCATCGTTCATCTTTCCCTCGATCCTGAGTAGTCTCCCAGTCCCTGCTGCTGAAAAACATCCCCACAGCATGATGCTGCCACCACCATGCTTCACCGTAGGGATGGTGCCAGGTTTCCTCCAGACGTGACGCTTGGCATTCAGGCCAAAGAGTTCAATCTTGGTTTCATCAGACCAGATAATCTTGTTTCTCATGGTCTAAGAGTCCTTTAGGTGCCTTTTGGCAAACTCCAAGCGGGCTGTCATGTGCCTTTTACTGAGGAGTGGCTTAAATCTGGCCACTCTACCATAAAGGCCTGATTGGTGGAGTGCTGCAGAGATGGTTGTCCTTCTGGAAGGTTCTCCCATCATTTTGTGTAGATTGATGAGGGGGGAAAAAACAATTAACGTAACAAAATGTGGAAAAAGTCAAGGGGTCTGAATACTTTCCGAATGCATTGTATATTGTCTTATCCATGCATGAATGTCTTATCCCTGAAACCATTTTACCGGTTTTGAACAAGAGAACCCTAAGTCGGTGAACTCAAGAATAACTGTCTATATGCAAAATAGAGATCTTGATAAGAGGGATCAGCACAGTAGGTACACAAAGAAAAGTAGGTTAGAGGTCCAATGTCTCTAGACTAGATACTTTCAAATGCTTTCCACTGTTCACTCATCAACGCTATTGTTACTTTAATGGGTGTAAGTTATTATGGTATCATTTTAAAATATCGTCATGATGAACACAAACCCAGCTATAGTATGCTATAACCACACTGTGGTTTGGAGTTTGGTCAGACTTTGTGCAGACTTTCTAGTAAATTAGTGGGTGGCAAATGTGGGCAGCATAGTGTTTTTAAGTTTTAATCAAGGATATTTCATGGATCCTTCTCTTGAAATGGTTTTCAATACTCATCCAACATGATTGATACATTCATTCATTGAGATAAGACTTTGTTGATGCTTTCCAGGAGCATGGAAGAAGCCTTACTGTAAAACATCTACTGTCAAAACATATTTAGTAAGTCAGCCACACATCCAACTAATGGAAACATCATCACAAATGGAAATGGGGTCAGTGTCAAAGACGTGCATGTTTAGTGTCTCTGATAATCAATAGTTCATATGAGAAACTCGTACACAAATGTAGACTCCCTCATGGCATTTTCAGGACATTAAAATAATAGGGCTAGAGCCCACTGTGGGAGATTGTGTGTGTGTGTGTGTATTTTGGTTACTTGGATACCAAGTAACCAAAACCAAACGGACACTTGCGTCATCTTAATCGAGTGACAAAGCTCATTTTAAATCATCCTTTCACAAGACTGCGTAGTGTCTGTCTGAGAGTTACAGCGGGTAACAAACTCCTGATGCTTTTGGTCTGGTGTGGTAGATCTGGGTGGCCTAGTAGGAGGAAGGGAGGAGTGTTGGGGGGAGAACCGACGAGGGATCTTTCCAGTCAGTCCAGGCCCTTCCTCCTCTCTTCTGGGAACTCTTGTTTATCCTACATGTGTTAACCGAGGAATCCATCAAGAGCTAGTAGTGAGTGGCGAGCCTGCTGGGCTGTTTCACAGAGTGTCTGTGTGTGTCGGCCATTAACACACTGCCTGGTGAGGTGAGAAAAATACCCCCCACGCCCCTCCCTCACACACAAACACACACACACAACATAACACACTCACAGTGTCACACACCACACACACAACGTAACACATTCACAGTGTCACACACCACACACACAAACACAACCCTATCTTCATCTTCATGTTCACTGACCATGAATAACACTCTCTGTTCACGCTTTAACATATTCTGCCACACAGAGCTGAATAAAAGGAGGGGCGTAATATAATGGAAACAACATTTGGATATTACAAGGACATCAAATTCAGTGGCTAATTTTTGTGGCTCATAGTGTAATACAGTGCTGAGGCTATTGGCTATTTCTCTCCTAATGTTTATTGCCGGTATGTCTAAAATTCACAACCAGACACAGCACAGACTGGTGTGGGCTTAGTGAAAGTCCACATCCATGCCCACACTGGCCTATTTATAATGGAGTGTGGCATGGCCCAACACATTCTATGTTGTCATTGGCCAATGCCCTGGCATCTGATACATTGGTGCTACTAACCACAGCCACCACTAGATGGACACATACACTAGAACGCGAAAACATACTTTGAAAAGGCCTGGCTGGCCTGTGTGAAGGCTACATTTTAGAAATGGCAGACAGCCAATCATGTCACCCATGTACTGCTGCCGTTTTAATATAGAAGTGTTTTTCATGTATAATTTTGAAAGGGACCTAATTCAAAGACAACCTTACTGAGTCTTTTATTCAGACCAATATAGAACTGAGTATAAAAATAATCCTTGAGAATGACAAAGAAAACCAATGTACTGGAAGTTGAGTACTTTGCATTCCTGACTTGAGAATGACTGGCAGGGTGCTACGCTATTCCCAACATGTCAATTATTTCTTTAATAATAATAATAATAATATGCCATTTAGCAGACGCTTTTATCCAAAGCGACTTACAGTCATGTGCGCATACATTTTTACGTATGGGTGGTCCCAGGGATCGAACCCACTACCCTGGCGTTACAAGCGCCATGCTCTACCAATTGAGCTACAGAGGACCACTGTTAAACTGTCCTGGTAGCATTGAAACCAGTACAGACGTGTCATGCCGGTTTAAGCTATTTTGAATACATATCTGAATTTGAGGTAAACACAAGTAGTTGTGCAGGTAACACTGTGTACTGAGGAGGAACAATTGGAGTTGTTTTCACTTTTTTTAATGTTATGCCTAAACATGTGCAAATTTGTACTTTTTGGTTTTGATTCTGAACGGAATAAGAAAGGGACACTTTACTTTTCCCTGTTTGAAAGACATACTGCAGCTGCATGATAAATGTGCTAATGAATGAATCACAAGTTTATGTGTAGGAAGTTTTATTGTCATAATGAATTAATCACATGCGGAGGTGGACATCTATTAACCTGTAGCCCACTTCTTTTCCACCTGTCACATTAACTAGCACAGAAAATGCACTGTAATTATTTACACAGTTGAGTCAGTTAGTTAGAGAGCGACTCACTCTCTCATTTCTCAGAACAAGAATAGAGTGACGAGTTTCAGAAGAAAGATATTTGTTTCTGGCCATTTTGATCCTGTAATCGAACCCACAATTTCTGATGCTCCAGATACTCAATTAGTCTCAAGAAGGCCAGTTTTATAGCTTCTTTAATCAGCACAACAGTTTTCAGCTGTGCTAACATAATTGCAAAAGTGTTTTCTAATGATCAATTAGCCTTTTAAAAGGAAAAACTTGGATTAGCAAACACAACGTGCCATTGGAACACAGGACTGATGGTTGCTGATAATGGGCCTCTGTACACCTATGTAGATATTCCATAAAAAATCAGCCGTTTCCAGCTACAATAGCCATTTACAACATTAACAATGTCTACACTGTATTTCTAATCAATTTGATGTTATTTTAATGGACAAAAAAATTGCTTTTCTTTCAAAAACAAGGACATTTCTAAGTGACCCTAAACCTTTGAACGGTAGTGTACATCCGACACACTCAAATTAGTATGATATGTTAAGTTTGGTATGTAGAAGGATACTTAAGGCAAAAACTACAAGAGGGTGGTTAATTGGGGGGGGGGGGGATGAGTAGGTGTTAATGCGAATGTCTAGCAACCCAAAGATTGTATGTTTGAATCTCATCACGGACAACTTTAGCATTTTACCTAAATAGCAACTTTGCAACTACTTACTACTTTTTAGCTACTTTGCAACTACTTAGCATGTTAGCTAACCCTAACCTTAACCCTTTTAGCTAACCCTTCCCTTAACCTTAACCCTTTAACCTAACTCATAACCTTAACCCTAACCCCTAGAGCTAACATTAGCCAGCTAGCTAACATTAGTGTTAGCCACCTAGCTAACATTAGCCACAACAAATTGGAATTCGTAACATATAATATGGTTTGCAAATTCGTAACATATTGTACATTTTGGAAATTCGTAACATATTGTACGAATTGCAATTCATAACATACAAATTGAAATTCATAGCATTTTCTGTATTGAGTGTCTAGGATTTACATACAGAATAATATGAAATGTTCTGAGACCACGTTGCTTTTGATGACAGCCACCCTCTCCATGTGTCAGCTCTTGGAGACGCGCAGTCCTGGTGACGCAACTGCCTGTCTGCTCAGTGTGCGGCCTCACGTGGTTGAAGTTGACGCTCGCCTCTGGACCGCCGGCTGGCAGGGTCTCCGCTCCACAGTCCTGGCACCCTGTGCCTACCGCCATGCTCCAAAGGGTGCCCAAAGGGAGCCGTCACATGTAGACTCCACCCTAGCCAAAGAGTGACAATTTTCCCAGAGTTGCAATTTAAGGTCGAGACAGGAGTTTCTGTTCCTCAGTCCAGGTTTTTAAGTAGTGGGTGTGTTGATTTCAGACATTGTTTGCAGAAAGGAAGGGCAGAGAGAGAGAGAGAGGAGAGAGAGAGAGAGAGAGAGAGAGAGAGAGAGAGAGAGAGAGAGAGAGAGAGAGAGAGAGAGAGAGAGAGAGAGAGAGAGAGAGAGAGAGAGAGAGAGAGAGAGAGAGAGAGAGAGAGAGAGAGAGAGAGAGAGAGAGAGAGAGAGAGAGAGAGAGAGAGAGAGAGAGAGAGAGAGAGAGAGAGAGTGTGTGTGTGTGTGTGTACTGGGAAGTGGTGTGCATAGTGCCAATAGGAATAGGAAGGGAAAGTTCCTTGCTGAGACACAGGAGACACTGTCAACACATACATACTGTACTCAATATAGACTGACATCGTTCCACGCATACCTCAGACTGCTGCCTCTCTCACTCTCCCTCCTCCTTTATCCAACCCTCTCACACTGTCACACACACACACTTTCCCATCACTTCATTCCCCAACTTTCCCCTCATTACTCCCGTAAACTTTCCCTCGCTAACCTGGCATTTCTTATTATTCTGTACGTAAATCCGAGAGACTCCATTTATACTGAACAAAAATGTAAACGCAACATGCAACAATTTAAAAGATTTAACTGAGTTACAGTTCATATAAGGAAATCAGTCCATTTAAATAAATACATTACGCACTAATCTATGGATTTCACCTGACTGGGAATACAGATATGCATCTGTTGGTCACAGATACCTTATAAAAAAGGTAGGAACGTGGATCAGAAAACCAGTCAGTGTCTGGTGTGACCACCATTTGCCTCGCAGCGCGACACATCTCCTTCGCATAGAGTTGATCAGGCTGTTGATTGTGGCCTGTCCCACTCCTCTTCAATGGCTGTGCGAAGTTGCTGGATATTGGTGGGAACTGGAACACTCTGATGTACACGTCGATCCAGAGCATCCCAAACATGCTCAATGGGTGACATGTCTGGTGCGACATGGGGCAGTGCATTATCATGCTGAAACATTGAAGAGGAGTGGGACAACATTCCACAGGCCACAATCAACAGCCTGATCAACTCTATGCGTAGGAGATGTGTCACGCTGCATGAGGCAAAAGGTGGTCACTGACTGGTTTTCTGATCCACGCCCCTACTTTTTTTTTTAAGGTATCTGTGACCAACAGATGCATATCTGTATTCCCAGTCATGTGAAATCCATAGATTAGGACCTAATTTATTTATTTCAATTGACTGATTTCCTTATATAAACTGTAACTCAGTAAAATCTTTGAAATTGTTGTATGTTGCATTTATATTTTTGTTCAGAATAAGTAGTAAAAAAGTAGTAAGTTGAAGAAAAGTTGCTAATTAGCTAAAATGCTAAAGTTGTCCATGATGTGATTTGAAGTTGCAACCTTTAGGTTACTAGATGTTCGAGTTATACACCCACCCATCCACCCCGACCAACCACACTGGGGAATTTCACCCTGGGGGACTCTGGGCTTGTTTTCATCATGTCTGAGGAATTTCTAGGACAGTGAGATGTGTTTCACACACAAATGCCCAGGAAGAACTCAGGTAAGGGCTTTGCGCACTTTATGAGACACCCTATGACGGCTTCCGATGTATTGATGGAGGGGGGGCGAGATCTAAAAATGAATGTAGTCCTGCTTTGTGGAATTTCGCGAAGGCTCTATATTATACTGATCACACTATACGTTTTTGTGTCCTATCGGCGGATTCATTGCTAAATATAGAAGCAGAAAAAAAATTTCCAGTCTCTGAAAGACTACAACTTCTGTTGGGCGGTGCTTCATGCTCTGGCCCCCGTCCCTCCCCCAAGACAGGCTTTTTTTTAAAGGAGGTGGACACTAACAACAATCCTTTGGGCAAAACTGAAAGAACTGACCAAACGCAATGGCTTCAAGATTCCTCTCATCAACACAAATTCGACAATGGAGCATCGATTAGCTACATGGTGACATTCAACCATACATGTTTCTAATGGAATCCAACAATATGTGTGCCGCTATCGTGTCTATTTCAAGTCTTCTCACTCATTGATGGAGACAGGTCTCTGTCATCATGACATGCAGCACTTTGGGGTGGACACCCACCTGTCTCGATCAATGAGAGAAGACTTGAAATAGACAAAATGTCGGCAAAAATCTTTGGGTAAATCACATTATCTGGTGTAACAATCTGTAGCTACAGTTCTCTGCACTTGTGTGTCTCTATACCTGAGAAACACTCGGACACACTGAACTGTATTACACTGTTCATTTAAAAAAATGGTATGTTACTTTTACCATATAACATTCTTGTTGAATACCCAGTTCTCTTGAGTTAGCATTAAATAGTGTACACTCCCCTGTATTTTAGAATTTGACAAATAAACAAACATTATTTGGATATCTGAATGTCTGGCATCTGTTTGATGCTACAGAGCCCTGTACACCTTTTATATCTTATGTGAATCCATAAGGGCAGACAAATTTCAAAGATTGATAGAAAATATCATTTACATTACATTTTAGCAGACGCTCTTATCCAGAGCGACTTACAGGAGCAATTAGGGTTAAGTGCCTTGCTTAAGGGCACATCGACAGATTTTTCACCTAGTCGGCTCGGGGATTAGAACCAGCGACCTTTCGGTTACTGGCACAACGCTCTTACCCACTAAGCTACCTGCCGCCCTATCCATATTTATTTTACGGTGGTTCTATATCAGGGCTCTCCAACCCTGTTCCTGGAGAGCTACTGTCCTGTAGGTTTTCACTCTAACCCTAATCTAGCACACCTGATTCTAATAATTAGCTGGTTGATAAGATGAACCAGGTTAGTTGCAACTGGGGTTGGAGCAAAAACCTACAGAAGGGAACAGGGTTGGAGACACCTGTTCTACATGGTTTTGTGCTGAGCCACACTGGCTGCATTTACACAGGCAGCCCAATTCTGATATTTATTTTCCACTAATTGGTCTTAATCACATCAGATCTTTTTCAGAACTGATCTGATTGGCAAAATACCAATTAGTGAAAAAAAAGATCAGAATTGGGCTGCCTGTGTAAACGCAGCCATAATCCTTTATCAGGCTTCGGTACACTGGCAATTGTGTTCGGCAAGGTGGGCTGGGGGAAGCAGAGACTCTTTGTGCTTTTGGCAATGGGCTTGTCCTGTCTGCGGTGAACGGCCAGCTGGATAAGGCTCTGCCAAAAGTGGTGTAGGGCTTCTTAACCACCAGTTGTCTAGGGTCTGTTTGCAGAAGATTTGTTGGTACTGCACATCTTCTGGAAAGACATGGTTGTGGTGTTAGCATTTTACACATTTTGTGGAAGGGACGTAGGGCAACACACCTTTGTTGGTAAAGGTATCAACCGAATGGGACCGGCTAGCGTATTGTTTAGGGACAATGAGGGGACATTGGGAGCTGCTTTTGAGAGGAAAGATCAGTCAACAAAGTGAATGGGCTGGGGGGACTAAAGAAGGTGTGAAAAGTCTTAGGAAGGCAGTTCTTACACAGTATGAAGTGTTGTGTATGGGAGATTGAGGAGAAATGGCATCTCAATCGCTCTCATACACAACAATACATTTACTGTCTAAGCACAACCAAAACCCCCTTCCTCATCTCAAAGTACTGTCTGTAAACCTCCCCCAGCCCAATGACTTTGACAGATCATTCTTTTCAATAGTAGCCCATTGCAGGGGAATTTTGTATTGTGTTTTGAGAATCTGCTGAGAGAATAATGAGGTGGTTGTGTCATTACTGTTGTAGTCTTGATTTTATACTTTTCAGTGTCCCTTGCTGGTTTCTGTCCCACAATCTTGTTGTGCTCCATAACCGCAAGGTGTGTCCGCTCCCGCATGCTTGTGTACCCAAAATGCCCCCACTTTGGGGTATTTTTCAGCAGGGCACTGTGGAATGACTCTAGATAACCTGCGTTTTACAAAAATAAGTACTTTGTGGTCCTCAGGCTACCTCCAACCACCTGTAACCCCATAACACAAACACAAACCATACAAACACTACCGAATTCATGCTTACTGTAAATAAAGCTATCTTAGCCGTCAGCTTGTAAATTGTTTGGCCAACTTACCTCACCTACAGTACCCTGCACTGAACTTAGTCACTGTCACTAGCCAGCTACTCAACCCTGCACCTTAGATAATCTGCCCTATGTACATAGACATAAAACAGAAATACTTTATTTACATAAGTATTCAGACCCTTTGCTATGAGACTCGAAATTGAGCTCAGGTGCATCCTGTTTCCATTGATCATCCTTGAGATGTTTCTACAACTTGATTGGAGTCCACCTGTGGTAAATTCAATTGATTGGACATGATTTGGAAAGGCACACACCTGTCTATATAAGGTCCCACAGTTGACAGTGCATGTCAGAGCAAAGACCAAGCCATGAGGTCGAAGGAATTGTCCGTAGAGCTCCGAGACAGGATTGTGTTGAGGCACAGATCTGGGGAAGGGTACCAAAAAATGTCTGCAGCATTGAAGGTCCCCAAGAACACAGTGGCCTCCATCATTCTTAAATGGAAGAAGTTTGGAAACACCAAGACTCTTCCTAGAGCTGGCCGCCCGGCCAAACTGAGCAATCGGGAGCGAAGGGCCTTGGTCAGGGAGGTGACCAAGAACCCGATGGTCACTCTGACAGAGCTCCAGAGTTTCTCTGTGGAGATGGGAGAACCTTCCAGAAGGACAACCATCTCTGCAGCACTCCACCAATCAGGCATTTTATGGTAGAGTGGCCAGAAGGAAGCCACTCCTCAGTAAAAGGCACATGACAGCCCGCTTGGAGTTTGCCAAAAGGCACCAAAGGACTCTCAGACCATGAGAAAAAAGATTATCTGGTCTGATGAAACCAAGATTGAAGTCTTTGGCCTGAATGCCAAGCATCACATCTGGGGAAACCTGGCACCATCCCTACGGTGAAGCATGGTGGTGGCAGCATCATGCTGTGGGGATGTTTTTCAGCGGCAGGGACTGGGAGACTAGTCAGGATTGAGGGAAAGATGAATGGAGCAAAGTATAAAGAGATCCTTGATGAAAACCTGCTCCAGAGCGTTCAGGACCTCAGACTGAGGCTAAGGTTCACCTTCCAACAGGACAACGACCCTAAGCACATGGCCAAGACAACGCAGGAGAGGCTTTGGGACAAGTCTCTGAATGTCCTTGAGTGGCCCAGCCAGAGCCCGGACTTGAACCCGATCGAACATCTCTGGAGAGACCTGAAAATAGCTGTGCGGCAACGCTCCCCATCCAACCTGACAGAGCTAGAGAGGATCTGCAGAGAAGAATGGGAGAAACTCCCCAAATACAGGTGTTTTTTCTCTCTTGGTATCAGCTTTCGGTTGATGTACATGATGGGGTGCTCCTCCCTATCGTGTATCTGGGACAGAACGGCCCCACATGCATCCGTCTGGACCACCATCGGCACCTGGAAATCGGGCGTTACGAGAATCGGATGGGAGCACAGCACTTCCTTCAGACGGCTGAACGCCGCTTCTGTCTCGTCCGTCCATTTCACTGTTTTTGGGAGGCGGGCCCTGGTTAGATCGGTGAGGGGGGAAGCCTTAGCCGCAAAGTTGGGGATAAACCGGCTATAGTATCCTGCCAGTCCCAGGAAGGACTTGACCTGTGTCTTGGTGCGTGGAACGGGCCAGTCACATACCGCGTGAACCTTACTCTCCTGGGGCTTGGCGTTCCCCCGTCCGATCAAATACCCCAGGTACTCCACCTCCTCGAACACTAGCTTGCATTTCTTGGGGTTTGCGGTCAACCCGGCTTGTCTGAGCACGTCCAGCACCGCCTGGAGGCGCGTCAGGTGCTCCTCCCAACCTTGGCTGTGGATGATGATATCATCCAGATAGGCCGCTGCGTACTGCTGGTGGGGTCGAAGCACTCTGTTCATCAGTCGCTGGAATGTGGGCGGGGCTCCGTGGAGACCGAACGGGAGCACCCGGTACTGGTACAGACCGTCTGGTGTCGATAACGCCGTCTTCTCCCGGGAGGAGGCTGCCAATGGTACCTGCCAATATCCTTTGGTCAGGTCAAGGGTGCTGACGTACCGGGCCTTTCCCAATTGGTCAATTAGGTCGTCCACCCTCGGCATGGGGTAGGCGTCGAATACGCTTATGTCGTTCACACCCCGGAAATCATTACAGAAGCGGAGGCTACCGTCCAGTTTGGGCACCAACACGATGGGGCTGCACCATGTACTGTGGGACTCTTCAACGACCCCCATCCTCAGCATAGCCTCCACTTCTTGTTTCACAGCCTTCCGTCGGGCCTCCGGAATTCGATACGGCCTCTTTCTTACCGTTTCCCCGGGCCGGGTATGGATGTGGTGTTCAATGAGGGTCGTGCGGCCCGGCTTCTCAGAGAACACCACCGTGTTCCGATCGACAAGCTCCTGGAGCTCTTGCTTCTGGGCCGGGTCGAGGTCCTCACTGCTCGGGACCACCACTGGTACCGTTGGCGTCCTAGGTCCCGACCATAACACGGCCAAGGCTATCCTCTCGTGCCACTTCTTCAACAGGTTCACGTGGTAAATCTGTTGAGGTTTCCGTCTCCCCGGTTGCCGTACACGGTAGTTGACAGGTCCCAGTTTCTCGACCACCTCGTATGGTCCGTGCCATGTTGCCAGGAACTTACTTTCGGCCGTGGGGATCAACATCAACACCCTGTCTCCCACCTGGAATTCTCGGGGCTGGGCTCCCCGATTGTAGAACTGGGCTTGGGCGCGTTGGGCCTTCTCCATATGATCCCTCACGACTGGCCATATGGCTGTCATCCGCTTCTGCATCGTCTCCACGTGCTCTACCACGCTGCGTAAGGGGGTCAGTTGGGCTTCCCACACCTCCTTGGCGAGGTCCAGTAGGCCACGTGGCCTCCTCCCGTAGAGGAGTTCAAACGGGGAAAACCCAGTGGAGGATTGGGGTACTTCTCGGATTGAGAAGTACCCCAACCAGCAGCTCTGGTACTGCATCACCATCATCTGGCAGCTCTCTTGTGGTGTCACGATGTTGGTCCATACGGCGGGATACCGCTTTGTGTCACCGTGAACACAGGAAATGGACATCTCCCTACCCCGTTCGGTCTCCTGGTTCAACAGGCTCGTGGTTACGAGCGTAACCATGCTTCCGTAGTCTAATAACGCTTCCGTGTCGTGTCCGTCAACCTTCACCGGGACCATGGGTGCAGTTGATTCATGGTGCGCCCAACAGGAGGTGACATAGTTCACGGCGTGACCCACCTGGCCTCCAGTGCTAGCTGATGGCATCGACTCCTCTCGAGCAGGGCAATTGCAGACGGGCGCCACACTCTAAACACCTTCGTTGGTCTCCATCTACCTGAGGTCGTCAGTGGCAGGTCAGCCCTTCCCCAGCAGTCTCTCCATGGGTTTGCGGTCCCTTGGCCCTGCCGACTGTAGGTTCGGGGTACACCGCGGTGGGGTTGTCCTTCCGTCCCCTCGTATAGGTCGCCGACTCGTCCTGGCTCCCCCTCAGTAGGGCCTGAGTGTTCTGATGCGTCTCCACTGCTTCCAGGAGGCCCTCCAAGGTCTGGGGCACGCATAGGCTCGCTGCCCTCTTCATGTCGTGGGGTAGCGCCCATACGAAACATACCAGGACCCCTTTGTCGAGGAGGGAGAGGGTGGATACGTCGGTTAGGAGCCATGCCCTGGTGACGCGCAGAAGATCGCTCATCTGGGCTCGGGGTGATGCGTCGGGTACAAACCTCCAGTCGTGGAACCGTTGAGCCCGATGGGCTAGGCTGTACCCGTAGGGGCTGAGTATCTCCCGTTTGAGTCCGTCGTAGTTAGCCGCCTGTTCGTCGTTCAGGTCCCAATACGCCTTTTGGGCATTCTCAGAGAGGAACGGGGCCAGCAGACTTGCCCACTTCGGCCTTGGCCATCCTTCCCGTAGCACTGTCTGTTCAAACGTACAGAGGTATGTTTCAATGTCATCGTCTTCCGTTAGCTTGATTAAAAACTGGTTGGGATGGGTTTCAGGAGACGCTCCTCCTTGCAGCTTCCTGACTTCCTCCACGAGGCGGACGTTTTGTAGTCGCTGTTCCTCCAGCGTTCGTTCCTGAACCGCCTGTTGTGCTTGTTGGACCCGGACGAACTGAGCTATCAACTCGTCCATGCTGATGCTGTGTAAACGTCAACCCTGATCTGACCACGTTATCAAAGATGTCCGCATTCTCCACCACTTGTGGCTGATCAGGGGGTTGGGTCAAGACGTTTACACAGATCAGACACGGACAGAGTATGACTAGCTTGGTTTCAAGGGTGTTTATTAATAAAATAATCAAAAGAAAAGGTTAGGTCTTCCCCATGAGATCCTCTCCAGGATACCGTCTCCAACTACACGGAAGTTACCTTACTTCCCCCAGTCCTCTCTCATATGCTGCCCTTCTGGCAGCTTTATGGGCCTTGCACAACTGGTGAGCAATCCGCCCTTCATTACTCACCAGCTCCCAATCAGCCCCAATTAGTCCTGTCCGGGGAGCCCATCGAGACCTAGGATGTCCAGCAGATGGAGCCACCGCCTCGTGATGTATACTCCATCTGTTACCAGGCCTCGACGAGTCTCCCCCTGGTGGCTGACCTGCTGTACGCCACAATGCGTTTGAGCCAATCAGTTGTTGTGACAAGGTGGGGGGGTGGTATACAGAAGATAGCCCTATTTGGTAAAAGACCAAGTCCATATTATGGCAAGAACAGCTCAAATAAGTAAAGAGAAACGACAGTCCATCATTACTTTAAGACATGAAGGTCAGTCAATACGGAACATTTCAAGAACTTTGAACGTTTCTTCAAGTGCAGTCGCAAAACCCATCAAGCGCTATGATGAATCTGGCACTCATGAGGAACACCACAGGAATGGAAGACCCAGATTTACCTCTGCTGCAGAGGATAAGATCATTAGAATTACCAGCCTCAGAAATTGCAGCCCAAATAAATGCTTCACAGAGTTCAAGTAACATACACATCTCAACATCAACTGTTTAGAGGAGACTGTGTGAATCAGGCCTTCATGGTCGAATTGCTGCAAAGAAACCACTACTAAAGGACACCAATAAGAAGAAGAGACTTGTTTGGGCCAAGAAACACGAGCAATGGACATTAGACAGGTGGAAATGTGTCCTTTGGTCTGGAGTCCAAATTAGAGATTTTTGGTTCCAACCGCCATATGTTTGTGAGACGCGGTGTGGGTGAACGGATGATCTCTGCACGTGTATTTCCCACCGTAAAGCATGGAGGAGGAGGTGTTATGGTGTGGGGGCGCTTTGCTGGTGACACTGTCTGTGATTTATTTAGAATTCAAGGCACACTTAACCAGCATGGCTACCACAGCATTCTGCAGCGATACGCCATCACATCTGGTTTGGGCTTAGTGGAACTATAATTTGTTTTTCAACAGGACAATGACCCAACACACCTCCAGGCTGTGTACGGGCTATTTTACCAAGAAGGAGAGTGATGGAGTGATCCATCAAATGACCTGGCCTCCAGAATCCCCCGATCTCAACACAATTGAGATGGTTTGGGATGAGTCGGACCGCAGAGTGAAGGAAAAGCAGCCAAAAAGTGCTCAGCATATGTGGGAACTCCTTCAAGACTGTTGGAAAAGCATTCCAGGTGAAGCTGGTTGAGAGAATGCCAAGAGTGTGCAAAGCTGTCATCAAGGCAAAGGGTGGCTATTTAAAGAATCTCAACACTTTTTTGGTTACTACATGATTCCATATGTGTTATTTCATAGTTTTGATGTCTTCACTATTATTCTACAATGTAGAAAATAGTAAAAAATAAAGAAAAACCCTTGAATGAGTAGGTGTATCCAAACTTTTGACTGGTACTGTATATATACACTTTGACATTGCTCATCCTCAAATTTTTATATTTCTTAATTCCATTCTTTTACTTTTAGATGTGTGTATTGTTGTATATTGTTAGATACAGTTGAAGTCGGAAGTTTACATACACTTAGGTTGGAGTCATTAAAACTTGTTTATCAACCGCTCCACAAATTTCTTGTTAACAAACTATAGTTTTGGCAAGTTGGTTAGGACATCTACTTTGTGCATGACACAAGTAATTTTTCCAACAATTGTTTACAGACAGATTATTTCACTTATAATTCACTGTATCACAATTCCAGTGGGTCAGAAGTTTACATACACTAAGTTGACTGTGCCTTTAAACAGCTTGGACAATTCCAGAAAATGATGTCATGGCTTTAGAAGTTTCTGATAGGCTAATTGACATCATTTGAGTCAATTAGAGGTGAAACTGTGGATGTATTGCAAGGCCTACCTTCAAACTCAGTGCCTCTTTGCTTGACATCATGGGAAAATCAAAAGAAATCAGCCAAGAAAAGAATTGTAGACCTCCACAAGTCTGGTTCATCCTTGGGAGCAATTTCCAAACGCCTGAAGGTACCACGTTCATCTGTACAAACAATAGTACGCAAGTATAAACACCATGGGACCACGCAGCCGTCATACCGCTCAGGAAGGAGACGCGTTCTGTCTCCTAGAGTTGAATGTACTTTGGTGTGAAAAGTGCAAATCAATCCCAGAACAACAGCAAAGGACCTTGTGAAGATGCTGGAGGAAACTGGTACAAAAGTCTCTAAACTCAACAAAAAAAGAAACGTCCTCTCACTATCAACTGCGTTTATTTTCAGCAAACTTAACATGTGTAAATATTTTTATGAACATAACAAGATTCAACAACTGAGACATAACTGAACAAGTTCCACAGACATGTGACTAACAGAAATTGAATAATGTGTCCCTGAACAAAGGGGGGGTCAAAGGTAACAGTCAGTATCTGACGTGGCCACCAGCTGCATTAAGTACTGCAGTGCATCTCCTCCTCATGGACTCCACCAGATTTGCCAGTTCTTGCTGTGAGATGTTACCCCACTCTTCCACCAAGGCACCTGCAAGTTCCCAGACATTTCTCGGGGGAATGGCCCTAGCCCTCACCCTCCGATCCAACAGGTCTCAGACGTGCTCAATGGGATTGAGATCCGGGCTCTTCGCTGGGAATGGCAGAACACTGACATTCCTGTCTTGCAGGAAATCATGCATAGAACGAGCAGTATGGCTGGTGGCATTGTCATGCTGGAGGGTCATGTCAGGATGAGCCTGCAGGAAGGGTACCATATGAGGGAGGAGGATGTCTTCCCTGTAACGCACAGCGTTGAGATTGCCTGCAATGAGAACAAGCTCAGTCCGATGATGCAGTGACACACCACCCCAGACCATGACGGACCCTCCACCTCCAAATCGATCACGCTCCAGAGTACAGGCCTCGGTTTAACGCTCACTCCTTCTACGATAAACGCGAATCCGATCATCACCCCTGGTGAGACAAAACCACGACTCATCAGTGAAGAGCACTTTTTGCCAGTCCTGTCTGGTCCAGCGACGGTGGTTTTGTGCCCATAGGCAACGTTGTTGCCGGTGATGTCTGGTGAGGACCTGCCTTACAACAGGCCTACAAGCCCTCAGTCCAGCCTCTCTCAGCCTATTGTGGACAGTCTGAGCACTGATGGAGGGATTGTGCGTTCCTGGTGTAACTCGGGCAGTTGTTGTTGCCATCCTGTACCTGTCCCGCAGGTGTGATGTTCGGATGTACCGATCCTGTGCAGGTGTTGTTACACGTGGTCTGCCAAGGCGAGGACGATCAGCTGTCCGTCCTGTCTCCCTGTAGCGCTGTCTTAGGCGTCTCACAGTACGGACATTGCAATTTAATGCCCTGGCCACATCTGCAGTCCTCTTGCCTCCTTGCAGCATGCCTAAGGCACATTCATGCAGATGAGCAGGGACCCTGGGCATCTTTCTTTTGGTGTTTTTCAGAGTTAGTAAAAAGGCCTCTTTAGTGTCCTAAGTTTTCATAGCTGTGACCTTAATTGCCTACCATCTGTAAGCTATTAGTGTCTTAACGACCGTTCCACAGGTGCATGTTCATTAATTGTTTATGGTTCATTGAACAAGCATGGGAAACAGCATTTAAACCCTTTACAATGAAGATCTGTGAAGTTATTTGGATTTTTACGAATTATCTTTGAAAGACAGGGTCCTGAAAAAGGGACGTTTCTTTTTTTGCTGAGTTTATATCCACAGTAAAACGAGTCCTATATCGACATAACTTGAAAGGCTGCTCAGCAAGGAAGAAGCCACTGCTCCAAAACCGCCATAAAAAATGCCAGACTACGGTTTGCAACTGCACATGGGGACAAAGATCGTACTTTTTGGAGAAATGTCCTCTGGTCTGATGAAACAAAAATTGAACTGAATGACCATCGTTATGTTTGGAGGAAAAAGGGGGGACTTGCAAACCGAAGAACACCATCCCAACCGTGAAGCACGGGGGTGGCAGCATCATGCTGTGGAGGTGCTTTGCTGCAGGAGGGACTGGTGCACTTCACAAAATAGATGGCATCATGAGGAAGGAAAATGATGTGGATATATTGAAGCAACATCTCAAGACATCAGTCAGGAAGTTAAAGCTTGGTCGCAAATGGGTCTTCCAAATGGACAATGACCCCAAGCATAATTTCCAAAGTTGTGGCAAAATGGCTTAAGGACAACAAAGTCAAGGTATTGGAGTGGCCATCACAAAGCCCTGACCTCAATCCTATAGAACATTTGTGGGCAGAACTGAAAAAGCTTGTGTGAGCAAGGCCTACAAACCTGACTCAGTTACACCAGCTCTGTCAGGAGGAATTGGCCAAAATTCACCCAACTTATTGTGGGAAGCTTGTGGAAGGCTACCCGAAACGTTTGACCCAAGTTAAACAATATAAAGGCAATGCTACCAAATCCTAATTGAGTGTATGTAAACTTCTGACCCACTGGGAATGTGATGAAAGAAACTTACCCAGCTCGTCCAGCTAGGCTAGCTAGCTAATGTTAGGTTACCTCTAATTAAGAATCTTCTGTTTTGTTGTGAAGAAAAAAAATTGATGGTATCGCATTACTTCTTCTTAGCTGTCGTCGAAATGGATTCCCAATCAGTTCAGCCTGAAAATCCCTCTGATAATCTTTGGTCACTGCATCATTCTTGATAGCCGCATGCCACTGGCAGCATCGGGGTGAATCTCTGGTAGGTAGAACAGTGAAAGTAAAAAAAAAACTTGTGCTTGTTTGTAATTATCACAGAACACCACATGGGCGTGATGACAAATAGTGAAAAACAAACGTTTTCAAAGAAAATCTTGCCTAGAGAAGTTCTGAGCTTACTGTGTGTTGGTCATTCGAAGTAAACAACGCTATTAGTCAAATTTGTGGGCACGCCCCCTCTAGCTGGCGGTATCAGGATTCGCCATGAATGCCGGACTTTGTGGTTCACTATGAGCAGACGAATACACAGGGAGTTGAAACTTCCCGACTCTACCAGTGAAATGAAAATGTGCGAGTTCTAGCTTGTGGTTTTGCTAAATGCTTGATGTTGCTAATATAATAATTACTATATGCCGTGGCAGAGTCAGGGTGAAATTCCCCTTTAAGCAACCATCTGTCTTATGTAACCATACCAAATGTAACATATCATACTAATATCAGTCTCTCAGATTTACATTTACTATGTTACGTCTAGTCTATGAGACCAGGCTGCCCTCTCTCATACTGTTTCTCTCTCTCTCTCTCTACCTCTCTACCTCTCTACCTCTCTACCTCTACTCCTGTATTTTATAGAGTTGGTGCACAGCCGGAAATAGGTCAAGTCAAGGATTCAATGTGGCCTCTCTCGCTCTCTCCGATGTTCCACAATACTTTATTTCAACTTAATTTGGAGGTCACATGTTTTAGTTATTTTATATTTGTGCCGCTTTTGAAATGCCCACTATAGCTGAGTGGTAAGGAATGTATGTTGCCACAGAATACACAATTATCAAGGGGAAACATAAGAGCCCAAAATTGTTTTATTTAAATTGTAATTGTAAGCGTAGACCAGGTTCACAGAGATGTGTTTGTTTGCATTGTGCCGATATTGTGCATTTTAGAATTTCTAAAATATAATGCTGGGCTAGATTAATTTGTGAAACTATCAGATTTCCTCCCATGAACTTCCAACAGTCTAATAACAAGATCATTTTAGGATCTTTCTTGCCCCTATGTCTTTGTATTCTCCTTCTAGAATCTATACCTTTGTTTTCTTTTTCATCAAGCCCTCTCTCCCCCTTCTCAACCATCCCCTTTATAACCTCCCCACCCCCTTCCTCCCCCGGCTCTTATCTACCATGGCCTCATCATCCCCTCTTCTCCCCTCCATTTCGGCCCCCTTTCCCCAGTGCAAGAGCGTAGTAATCCCATTACACATTTGTGAATACCAGCTGGGAGAGAGGGAAGGAGTTGGGAGAGAGGAGAAAATGAAGTGTGTGCGTGTGTCTATATAGTATGCCCCAGTCTAAAGTACGTAATGTAATGTTGGAAGTATTTCAGTGCTGGTGAGAGGCGAAAAAGCACAGGCAGGCACAGTAGAGGTTAGCTTGGGGAGGGTTTGTAAGGTGAGGACGCTAGACAGCAGAGACAGACCCAATGTGTTTCCTGAAGAGTTCAAGCACCAAGAAAATAAACAAGCCTTTTGATCACAAAGGCCCCATTCACTCCGTCTCCCTCTCTCTCTCTGCGTCTCCCCCTTCCCCCACCGTTCTGGGCCTTCCACTTACCCTTCCTACTCTGGCCATTAAATCTCCACTCTCCCTCTGACCCTTCTCTTTCTTAATCCCCTTTCCTCCTTTAAAATCCCTTCCTCCCTCCCCTCCATTTCACCTCTCTTTTCCTAAGGAGCTGTGCCTCAACTGTGTGTCTGTCACTTGTATGACTTGAGGGCCTCAGTTGATATTGTCTTTGGGCTTTTAAAAGGCCTTGAAGATATGTGGCCCCCTGTCATATCGTGGGGGAGGAGAGCTGTAGAGTGGTGAGGAGACTGTGACATTTAAAATATCTTCATCATAACATCATTGACACGTAATGGTAGTGAGTGACAAATGCCGTCCTCACTTAACTCTCCTTCATCCCCTACTCAATGGCTCTTTAGTGTGTGCCTATGTGTTTTTTTAATGAATGCAGATGTGTTGGTGTGAATTGGCCTCTCCCCATATCAGTGTCGGCTCTTGTGTGTTCTGTTGTTCAGTGTGGTTCCCTGTGCCATTCAGCACCACTTAGGAAAGAAAAATAGATTTCCTCATTACAATACTGCGGTTTAAAATAAGAGGGGCGGGGGGGGGGGGACACACACACACACACACAAATCAAACACATTTGATGTAACCTCTGGTCAGATTATAAAACCTTAGCCAATCATCAGGTTGCTTACCCTCTATTTCAAATCTCACAATATGGATAGGCTAACATTGATTTACCATTACTAACTGTTCATCATGATTGATTGATCACTGCAGCTTAACGATGATGTGTTGTTAACAAGTCAGTAATGAATCCTCATGATCAATTACCTCCATCACAAACAACAGTTCACACCATCTAGCTTTTGTTCAATTTCTTTTGACAAGCAATAAGCTTCACCCACAATGATATGAACCTGATGCCCTGACCTCAAGACCCTGTTGTGGAAACTCTAGTTTCTTTGTACCACAAATTAACTAGTCATAATTAGTTGTACTTTTCACTTGTATATAGGCCTATAGTTCGATAAGCACAACAGACACAGCAACAGTGTTCTTATTCAACTAAGACAGAAGATGAAAGGTGTCTAGTATGACGTTTACAGTGCCTCCAGAAAGTATTCACACCCCTTTTTTCACACACATTTTGTTGTGTTACAGCCTGAATTTTAAAACGGATTAAATTGAGATGTTTTGTTACTGGCATACACACAATACCCCATCATGTCAAAGTGGAATTATGTTTTTCTAAATGTTTACAGATTAATTAAAAATGAAAAGCTGAAATGTCTTGAGTCAATAAGTATTCAACGCCTCATCTCTGTACCCCACACATACAATTATCTGTAAGGTCCCTCAGTCGAGCAGTGAATTTCAAACACAGATTCAACCACAAAGACCAGGGAGGTTTCCAATGCCTCACAAAGAAGGGCACCTATTGGTAGATGGGTAAAAACAAAACAAAAAAACTGGCATTGAATATCCCTTTGAGCATGGTGAAGATAATAATTACATTTTGGATGGTGTTTCAATACACACAGTCACTACAAAGATACAGGCATCCTTCCTAACTCAGTTGCCAGAGAGGAAGGAAACCGCTCCGGGATTTCACCAGGAGGCCAATGGTGACTTTAAAACAGTTATAGAGTTGAATGGCTGTGATAAGAGAAAACTGAGGATGCATCAACAACATTGTAGTTACTCCACCATACTAACCTAATTGACAGAGTGAAAAGAAGGAAGCCTGTACAGAAGGAAAATATTCCAAAACATGCATCCTGTTCGCAACAAGGCACTAGTAATACAGCCAAAAAGTATTTTGTAACGTTTTTTCCTGTATAGAAAGTGTCATGTTTGGGGAAAATCCAATACAACACATTACTGAGTACCACTCTCCATATTTTCAAGCATAGTGGTCACTGCATCATGTTATTGGTACACTTGTAATTGTTAAGGACTGGGGAGTTTTTCAGGATAAAAATGAAACGGAATGGAGCTAAGCACAGGCAGAATCCCAAAGGAAAACCTGGTTCAGTCTACTTTCCACCAGACAGTGGAATGAATTCACAATGCCAAGAGTGTGCAAAGCTGTCATCAAGGCAAAGGGTGGCTATTTAAAGACTCTCAAATATAAAATATAAATATTTGTTGAATACTTTTTTGGTTACTACATGATTCCATATGTGTTATTTCATAGTTTTGATGTCTTCACTATTATTCTGCAATGTAGAAAATAGTAAAAATAAAGAAAAACCCTTGAATGACTAGGTGTTCTAAAACTTTTGACTGGTAGTGTATATAAATTAGATATTTCTGTATTTCATTTTCAAACATTTCTACAAACATGTTTTCACTTTGTCATTATGAGGTATTGTGTGTAGATGGGTGAGCGAAAAAAATCCACTTAAAACATTTAGAATACAGGCTGTAAAACAACAAAATGTGGAATAAGTCAAGGGGTATGAATACATTCTGAAGGCACTGTAGGTCCTGAAAATATACCCCGTCTCTCCCCCTTCTCCCCTCAAGCGTCTGTCTGTCACACTGATTAGGGACGCCAAGGTCGCCTCACAAAGGAGGAGGAGAAGAACCCTTACGTTCTGGCAGTGTGGTGCCGGAGCAACAACCTCTCCTCAACGTCAGCAAGACCAAGGAGCTGATTGTGGACTACAGGAAACGGGGGGGCGAGCACGCCCCCATCCACATCGACGGGGTGGCAGTGGAGCAGGTAGACAGCTTCAAGTTCGTCGGTGTCCAAATCAATAAAACAATTAAAATAGTCCAAACACACACACACAGTCGTGAAGAAGGCTCTTCCCCCTCAGGAAAAAAAAAGTTTGGCATGGGCCTTCAAGTCCTGAAAAGGTTCTACAGCTGTACCATTGAGAGCATATTGACTGGCTGCATCACTGCTTGGTACGGCCCTCGTGCTATTGCATCAAGTCTGACACCAACAGGCTCTTGAACAACTTCTATACCCAAGCAATACGAAATATATATAGCTAACAAAATAGCTACACAGACTGAGTTTACAACAGCTGTAGACCTTACCGTGAACTGCTTACTTACAAGCCCTTAACCAACAATGCAGTTTTAAGAAAATAGAGTTGAGAAAATATTTACTAAATAAAATAAAGTTTAAAAAAGTAACACAATAAAATAGAGGCTATATACCAGGGTTACCGGTACCGAGTCAATGTGCGGGAGGTACAGGTTAGTCGAGGTAATTTAGGTAATTTTTACATGTAGGTAGGGGTAAAGTGACTATGCATAGATAATAAACAGCGAGTAGCAGAAGTGTAAAAACAAAGTGGGGGATGTCAATGCAAATAGTCCAGGTGGCCATTTGATTAATTGTTCAGCAGTCTTCGAGGGGTAGAAGCTGTTATGGCTTGGGGGTAGAAGTTGTTAAGGAGCCTTTTGGACCTAGACTTGGCGCTCCGGTACCGCTTGCCGTGCGGTAGCATTTTACATTTTAGTCATTTAGCAGACGTTCTTATCCAGAGCGACTTACAGTTAGTGAGTGCATACATTTTCATACTGGCCCCCCGTGGGAAACAAACCCACAACCCTGGCGTTGCAAGCGCCATGCTCTACCAACTGAGCTACAGGGGACTATAGAGAGCAGAGAGCACAGTCTATGACTTGGGTGGCTGGAGTCTTTGACAATTTTTGAGGCCTTCCTCCGACACCGCCTAGTATTGAGGTCCTGGATGGCAGGAAGCTTGGCCCCAGTGATGTACTGGGCTGTATGCACTACCCTCTGTAGCACCTTACGGTCGGATGCCGAGCAGTTGCCATACCAGGCGGTGATGCAACCGGTCAGGATGCTCTCGATGGTGCAGCTGTATAACTTTTTGAGGATCTGGGTACCCATGCCAAATCTTTTCAGTCTCCTCCTCATGACTTTCTTGCACCATGATAGTTTGTTGGTGATGTGGACACCAAGGAACCTGAAACTCTCGACCTGCTCCACTACAGCCCCGTCGATGTGAATGGGGGCGTGTTCGGCCCTCCTTTTCCTGTAGTCCACGATCATCGCAGTTGTCTTGCTCACGTTGAGGGAGAGGTTGTTGTCCTGTCTGACCTCCTCCCTATATGCTGTCTCATTGTTGTCGGTGATCAGGCCTACCACCGTTGTGTTATCAGCAAAATGAATGATGGTGTTGGAGTCATGCTTGGCCACACAGTCGTGGGTGAACAGGAAGTACAGGAGGGGACTAAGCACACACCCCTGAGGGGCCACCGTATTGAAGATCAGCGTGGCAGATGTGTTGTTGCCTACCCTTACCACCTGGGGACGGACCATCAGGAAGTCCAGGATCCAGTTGCAGAGGGAGGTGTTTAGTCCCAGGGTCCTTAGCTTAGTGATGAGCTTTGTGGGCACTATGGTGTTGAACGCTGAGCTGTAGTCAATAAACAGCATTCTCACATAGGTGTTCCTTTTGTCCAGGTGGGAAAGGGCAGTGTGGAGTGCGATTGAGATTGCGTCATCTATGGATCTATTGGGGTGGTATGCGAATTGGAGTGGGTCTAGGGTTTCCGGGAAGATGGTGTTGATGTGAGCCATGACCAGTCTTTCAAAGCACTTCATGGCTACCGACGTGAGTGCTACGGGGCGGTAGTCATTTAGGCAGGTTACCTTCGTTTTCTTGGGCACAGGGACTATGGTGGTTTGCTTGAAACATGTAGGTATTAGAGACTCGGTCAGAGAGAGGTTGAAAATGTCAGTGAAGATACCTGCCAGTTGGTCTGCGCATGCTCTGAGTACACGTCCTGGTAATCCGTCTGGCCCCGCGGCCTTGGGAATGTTGACCTGTTTAAAGGTCTTGCTCACATCGGCTACGGAGAGCGTGATCACACAGTCGTCCGGAACAGCTGGTGCTCTCATGCATGCTTCAGTGTTGCTTACCTTGAAGTGAGCATAAAGGCATTTAACCCGTCTTGTAGGCTCACGTCACTGGGAAGCTTGCGGATGGGTTTCCCTTTGTAGTCTGTAATAGTTTGCAAGCCCTGCCACATCCGACAAGCATCAGAGCCGGTGTAGTAGGATTCAATCTTAGTCCTGTATTGATGCTTTGCCTGTTTGATGGTTCGTCTGAGAGCATAGCGGGATTTCTTATAAGCGTCCCACTCCTTGAAAGCGGCAGCTCTAGCCTTTAGTTCGGTGCGGATGTTGCCTGTAATCCATGGCTTCTGGTTGGGACATGTACGTACGGTCACTGTGGGGACGACGTCGTCGATGCACTTAGTGATGAAGCCGGTGACAGAGGTGGTATACTCCTCAATGCCATTGGACGAATCCCGGAACATATTCCAGTCTGTGCTAGCAAAACAGTCCTGTAGCGTAGCATCCGCGTCATCTGACCACTTCCGTATTGAGCGAGTCACTGGTACTTCCTGCTTTAGTTTTTAGTAAGCAGAAATCAGGAGGATATAATTATGGTCAGATTTGCCAAATGGAGGACGAGGGAGAGCTTTGTATGCATCTCTGTGTGTGGAGTAAAGGTGGTCTAGAGTTTTTTTCCCTCTGGTTGCACATGCTGGTAGAAATGAGGTCAAATGGATTTAAGTTTGCCTGCATTAAAGTCACGGCCACTAGGAGTGCCACTTCTGGATGAGCATTTTCTTGTTTGCTTATGGCCTTATACAGCTCATTGAGTGCTGTCTTAGTGCCAGCATCAGTTTGTGGTGGTAAATAGACGGCAACGAAAAATATAGATGAAAACTCTCTTGGTAGATAGTGTGGTCTACAGCTTATCATGAGGTACTCTACCTCAGGTGAGCAATACCTTAATATTAGACATTGCGCACCAGCTGTTATTAACAAATAGACACACACCACCACCCCCTCGTCTTACCGGACGTAGCAGTTCTGTCCTGCCGATGCACGGAAAACCCAGCCAACTGTATATTATACATGTCGTCGTTCAGCCATGACTCGGTGAAACATAAGCTATTACAGTTCTTAATGTCCCGTTGGTAGGATAGTCTCGAACGGAGCTCATCCAGTTTATTCTCCAGTGATTGCACATTGGCCAATAGAATGGATGGTAGAGGCGCGTTACCCACTCGCCAACTAATTCTCACAAGGCACCCCGATCTCCGCCCCCTGTACCTCCGTCTTTTCTTCACGTGAATGACAGGGATTTGGGCATGGTGTCAGAGAAACAGTATATCCTTCACGTCGGACTCATTAAAGAAAAAAATTGTGGACAGTTTGAGGTGAGTAATCGCTGTTCTGATATCCAGAAGCTCTTTTCGGTCATAAGAGACGGTAGCAGCAACATTATGTACAAAATAAGTAACAAACCATGGGAAAAACACACAAAATAGCACAGTTGATTAGGAGCCCGTAAAACGGCAGCCATCCCCTCCGGCGCCATTATAGATAAGTATTCAGACCCCTTGCTATGAGACTCGAAATTGAGCTCAAGTGATTCCGGTTTCCATTGATCATCCTTGAGATGTTTCTACAACTTGGTTGGAGTCCACCTGTGGTAAATTCAATTGATTGGACATGATTTGGAAAGGCACACACCTGTCTATAAAAGGTCTCACAGTTGACAGTGCATGTCAGAGCAAAAACCAAGCCATGAGGTCGAAGGAATTGCCTGTAGAGCTCTGAGACAGGATTGTGACCAAGAACCCGATGGTCACTCTGACAGAGCTCCAGAGTTCCTCTGTAGAGATGGAAGAACCTTCCAGAAGGACAACCATCTCTGCAGCCCTCCACCAATCAGGCCTTTATGGTAGAGTGGCAAGACGGAAGCCACTCCTCAGTAAAAGGCACATGACAGCCCGCTTGGAGTTTGCCAAAAGGCACCTAAAGGACTCTCAGACCATGAGAAATAAGATTCTCTGGTCTGATGAAACCAATATTGAACACTTTGGCCTGAATGCCAAGCATCACGTCTGGAGGAAACCTGGCACCATCCCTACGGTGAAGCATGGTGGTGGCAGCATCATGGTGTGGGGACGTTTTTCAGGGGCAGGGACTGGGAGACTAGTCAGGATCGAGGGAAAGATGAACGGAGCAAAATACAGAGAGATCCTTGATGAAAACCTGCTCCAGAGCATTCAGGACCTCAGACTGGGGCGAAGGTTCACCTTCCAACAGGACAATGACTCTAAGCACACAGCCAAGACAACGCAGGAGTGGCTTCGGGACAAGTCTTTGAATGTCCTTGAGAGGCCCAGCCAGAGCCCGGACTTGAACCCGATCGACATCTCTGGAGAGACTTGAAAATAGCTGTGCAGCGACGTGCCCCATTTAACCTGACAGAGCTTGAGAGGATCTGCAGAGAACAAGTAGCTCAGTAGCTCAGGCCTCCTGTAGCTCAGTTGGTAGAGCATGGCGCTTGCAACATCAGGGTTGTGGGTTCGATTCCCACGTGGGGCCAGTATGAAAAATGTATGCACTCACTAACTGTAAGTCGCTCTGGATAAGAGCGTTTGCTAAATGACTAAAATGTAAATGTACACAATGGGAGAAACTCCCCAAATACAGGTGTGCCATGCTTGTAGCATCATACCCAAGAAGACTCGAGGCTGTAATCGCTGCCACAGGTGCTTCAACAAAGTAATGAGTAAAGGGACTGAATACTTATGTAAATTATTTCTGTCTTTTATTTATTTATTTATTTTGCAAGAAAATCTAAAAATCTGTTTTTGCTTCGTCATTATGGGTATTGTGTGTAGATTGATGAGGAACAAATACAATTCAATCATTTTTAGAATAAGGCTGTAACGTAACAAAATGTGGAAAAGGTCAAGGGGTCTGTATACTTTCCGAATGCACTGTATCTAACGCCATCACTCCAGTATCCCTGCACATGTAAATATGGACTTGTTAAATATTTCCTGTATATAGTGTGCTTACTTACTTACTTTATTGTGTATTTCATATTCTTATTTCTCATGTTTTTTTGTACATTGTTATTGATTATTGCATTGTTGGGTTTTGAGTTTGCAAGAAAGGCATTTAACTGTACTTGTGCATGTTTATTTTTATTTTATTTCACCTTTATTTAACCAGGTAAGCCAGTTGAGAACAGGTTCTCATTTACAACTGCGACCTGGCCAAGATAAAGCAAAGTAGTGCAATAAAAACAACACAGAGTTACATATGGGGTAAAAAAAAAACATAAAGTCAGAAATACAACAGAAAATATATATACAGTGTGTGCAAATGTAGCAAGTTATGGAGGTAAGGCAATAAATAGGCTATAGTGCAGAATAATTACAATAGTATTAACACTGGAATGCTAGATGTGCAAGAGATTATGTGCAAATAGAGATACTGGGGTGCAAAAGAGCAAAATAAATAACAATATAGGGATGAGGTAGTTGGGTGGGCTAATTTCAGATGGGCTGTGTACAGGTGCAGTGATCGGTAAGGTGCTCTGACAACTGATGCTTAAAGTTATTGAGGGAGATAAGAGTCTCCAGCTTCAGAGATTTTTGCAATTCGTTCCAGTCATTGGCAGCAGAGAACTGGAAGGAATGGCGGCCAAAGGAGGTGTTGGCTTTGGGAATGACCAGAGAGATATACCTGCTGGAGCGCAGACTACGGGTGGGTGCTGCTATGGTGACCAATGAGCTAAGATAAGGCGGGGATTTGCCTAGCAGTGATTTATAGATGGCCTGGAGCCAGTGGGTTTGACGACGAACATGTAGTGAGGACCAGCCAACAAGAGCGTACAGGTCACAGTGGTGGGTAGTGTATGGGGCTTTGGAGACAAAACGGATGGCACTGTGATAGACTACATCCAATTTGCTGAGTAGAGTGTTGGAGGCTATTTTGTAAATGACATCGCCGAAGTCAAGGATCGGTAGGATAGTCAGTTTTACGAGGGCATGTTTGGCAGCATGAGTGAAGGAGGCTTTGTTGCGAAATAGGAAGCCGATTCTAGATTTAACTTTGGATTGGAGATTCTTTATGTGAGTCTGGAAGTTGAGTTTACAGTCTAACCAGACACCTAGATATTTGTAGTTGTCCACATACTCTAGGTCAGACCCGTCGAGAGTGGTGATTCTAGTCGGGTGGGCGGGTGCTAGCAGCGTTCGATTGAAAAGCATGCATTTAGTTTTACTAGTGTTTAAGAGCAGTTGAAGGCTACTGAAGGATTGTTGTATGGCATTGAAGCTCGTTTGGAGGTTTGTTAACACAGTGTCCAATGAAGGGCCAGATGTATACAAAATGGTGTCGTCTGCGTAGAGGTGGATCTGAGAGTCACCAGCAGCAAGAGCGACATCATTGATATACACGGAGAAAAGTGTCGGCCCAAGAATTGAACCCTGTGGCACCCCCATAGAGACTGCCATAGGTCCAGACAACAGGCCCTCCGATTTGACACACTGAACTCTATCTGAGAAGTAGTTGGTGAATCAGGCGAGGCAGTCATTTGAGAAACCAAGGCCCATGTGACATTAAAACTTGAAACTATCGTTCTGGTCAAACATCTCAAATCTAACCTAATTTGCTAACCAGGCTCATCATTGCACTGAAGTTCAGAAAAGGTTTTATGAAAGGACAAGTCCAAACATGTCTATCAATGGCTCAAGATCAGGGGAGAACGACTGCCCCCTCTCATTGAAACAACGGAAGTTCAAGGCCGACCGCGGTACTGCAGGCATTGTTTGCAGAAAACAGAATTGATCCCCCATTAAAGTGAATGGGAAAATGGCAATCTTTGTGGTCAGTCTTCATGTAAATAAAATAAAACATTCTAAGACAATCATGGTACCAATAATTGCTTCTAATACACCAGAGGCATGTCTTTGAACCAATTATTTTAAAATCGCACACAGAAGAAGTTAAGGATAATTTAGTTGCTAATGGCAGCCTGCAGTACCCTGGCCGGCCTTCAACTTGAGTTACTCAATGAGTGGGTGCAGCACTGACCTAGCCTACAACGTCACTTCCTGGAGTAGCACAAACTGTGCATGTTATGCAAAGATGGTGGATAAATGAAGATAGTTCACTCAGTTCCGGTTCTACTTAACAAGGTGTGTGTCCCATAGACACAAATGCAATAGCAGCTGGGTCTGGTCTACATAGTTCATTGACTTTCATTAAACCAGAAAAAAACAGCTAGTGTGGTGTCTCGCTTCCTCTTCCGTCTCTGGTGTTATGTATCCATGAGATGCCCTCTTAACCAAATTCATTTGGCTTCATTGCGCTATTGAGTCTTTACATAGGAATGAATGATGTCACATGATCGATGGCTTTGTCCATTCATATACAGTCATTGCTCAAGATCAATGAGACAGGAGCTACAGCATTGCAAAACTGTTACCTCACCCTAGACAAGTTGGCTAATGGGGGTCACATTTTCTTCACACTCTTTGGAGAAGGAATGGGAGTGAGGGATGAAAAGAATAAAAGAATATGGATTGAGGTTTGGATTAATAAGTAACAAGTGTATGGAAACAAATGATCGCAGTGGGTGGTAGAAGAGAGGCAGAGATGCTTGGCGGAGTGGTGGAGGACTGTTTTCTACTACGTTAACACTATTCTGTTACTCTGGTGCGTCTGTGTGACAGCATATTAAATGTCATCTACTACCCTTCAGTTTCCACACACAACCACTCAAAGGAAACAAGAGCAGGGGAGGGAGAGACAGAGGGAGTGGGAGCGAGAGAGTGTTGGATGAAAAGAAAGAGAAGGCCACTTACGATCCCTTCATGTTCTCCACTTCAATTTCCCTCCAACCGTTTCTTCATCTCCTCTCCAACCCTCCTCTTGGGTCTCATCAACTTTTTCTTTCTCCCGTAACCAGATCTCTAAAGAAATACTCCTATAACGAAAAGTCTGAAAAAGTCTGAAGGATCCTTCATTAGACCGAATAGAATGAGGAGTGCAATTAAAGAGCAACTGAAGGCAATAAACAACTTCTCTGGTAGAAAACAGCCTATGTGGTATTGATATTAGTCAGAAACATTTATTCTAGTGTCAATTGAGTACAAAGTCTAAATAGGATAACTTTGGTCATAAAGTCAGTCTCGTTCAAAACAGAGATTTGCAAGATAATTAGGAAAAAATGATATGTCAAGGAATGAAGGGTACCGTAAAAGTTTTCCATAGGTTGAGTTTATTTCAAACCTGCCCAATGCCCACCACTGGCAGCACCCAAGTAATCATAAATTGCCCATGGTCAATTTGGTTTGACATTCAATATCCCTATGGGGCTAGTTAGGGACCATCAGTAAATTACACAATGTACATAGGGCAATATTTTAAAATGTCAATAGCTCCAAATTTCAATGACTTAAAAACCTCAAATCAATTATAAATTGTAGAAATGAATATACAAATATTGAAAGCATTTAATGTGACAACTAAAAGATGTGCAACATGAAAATATTGTCCCATTTACATTGTGTAATTTAATGGGTCGCTATCTAGCCCCAGAGATAGGCTATCCAAAGTAAAACAAACTTTGCCATGGTCCCACATCAGTGGCTGAAGCTAACTGGTGAAGGAAGTTGGCTAGCTTGCTAGCTAGGCTACTTCCTGAAACAAGACCTGGTTAGACTGTTTCAAGTTATCTAGAAAGGTGAGTGACTGTAACTGTGCACTGTTTTGGCAGAGTTAAAGTACAATAGCGTCCCATGTTCGAACCAAAGGAGGCTGGTGGGATGAGCTATAGGAGGACAGGCTCATTGTAATGGCTAGAATGGAATTAATGGAACGGTATCAAACACGTCAAACATATGGAAACTACCTGTTTGACTCCGTTCCATTTATATGCCATTCCAGCAATCACAATGAGCCTGTCCTCCTATAGCTCCTCCCACCAGCCTCCTCTGGTTGAACACACATAAAAGCACGCCTCCAAAACCCAAATCTCATTCGCATTTCCTAATGAGGAGAATTGAAACCAAGGCTAAATCAGAAAGTTCAGCCCCCCTTTAAGAGAAAGACACAGCAGACCAGCAAACTATGACAGCAAATGGTAACAGGACATGTTGGTGATGCATTCAGGTTCATATTGAGCCCACAATGTTGCACTAGCCAATATCTTACCACCAATACACAAAATATGCTGCTTTTCGACTGTGACACCAGTGTACACTAGTGCATTGTGTATACAACCTTAAGTTATACTAGGGAAATTGTGTTTTCATAGCTAGGGCTGACAGTAAGGACTTGTGAAGAGCACAATCAACAACCTCTGCATAATCAAAACAGTTGTTTAGTGAGAAGGTGTTAAAAGTTCAAAGTTAGCCATGGTTGTGTAAATGCAAGCTGAAAAGTACTAGTGGCCTGGCTTTGGCCCCACTTGGGTGCAATCCTGTATGTTGTGTTTGTTGATGCTTACTTTGATTTGGTGGTTTCTGCTGCTTTCCAGGTGCACCATTTTGAAACCATATGTTTGCTTGTCCAGTAAGTGGGAAGACTATCAACTAATCACTGACTATGATTTGACGCGGTTACATATTCGCGGCAAAACTGGATACATCAATTTACCGGCGGCGGCAGGTCTCCACAGCAACGTCGCATGGTGTAGTGACGCCAACCGGGCGAATGGCAAGTAGGCGTAGCTCCTTCACTCCCTCCCTCCCAGGTCCGCGTGGGCGGCCCCGTGTGGTAGGGAGAGCGAAACACGACACCCCTAGAGAGGAAGGGGGGCTGGGGGGTTGAGAATACGGAGTGAGTGGAAAATGAAAAGTCTGTAGAAAGAGAAAGAAAAAAAAACGTGCTTCCATACTACCCAGATAGAGCGTTTTTCTTGCGTTGTTTTGACTGCTGGAATGATGATGTGGAAGATTCGACCATGCAACATTGTAACGCGGTTGAACTGATTAGCTAAATAATTAGAACCGAGTGTTACAAGGCATTCCCCCACTATCGGCACGACGGACATAAAGTTCTACGCCATTCAGAGCTGACGAGTGGATTTATACAAAGCTAGAGCATCATTCGTCTCAACGATTAGTTAGAAATAACAGAAAAAATACAACTAGGAGCTCAAAAGTAACTAGGGAACAGTAGGGGCCTGGGGTTTAGAGCGCGTGAGAACAGAGGGATTTAGGCTAAACTTAGAAACGGAAAAGTTTTGAAGCTAGCGAGGAATTTTGCAACATATCAAGAAGAACAACGACGGCTGGGTGTCGGATACCAAGCTAGCTAGAATCAAACGGGAAACTGTCTGAATTGAACAGAGTCACCATGAAAACCCCGGGGGATACGGGTAAGTTACGATAATGTTCGCAGACCAACTATTGTCCGAATAGAACTGTCTGTCCCTGTTGTTGTCCACTGGAAAGTGCTTGATACTTCATGGCGCTCGACTGGCACATGTTATTGTTTCACGTAACAACACAATTTCAACTGGATACAATTGGTAATGGAAAATGATCAACTTGTAATGATCTATATTTGTGTTATAACAATGACCCATGGTTATCGTACAAATAACTAATAATGTAGTGAGAACTCTGCGTAATGAGACTTTGAAAATCCATAAAGCTATTGCACTAGGTTAGTTAGTTAACTACTAGTAATGAATTGCCGCAATTTCCTACTCGAGTCCAAACAGAGCTAGCTAGCTAACTTGTCGGAGAAAGTTTGTAAAATAATTACGGGAAACCCGTTGCTCACACCACTGTCTATTGGTTAGCATACAGTTTACTATATCGCTGTCTGATAGCGAAGTTTACTTGGCTATTAGCCGAGGCAGTTAGCTAACCAACTTTCAAACTTCCACACTTGACTAGCTAACTAGCCAATTCGCCCAAAAATGGACATTCCTGGCGAGTAACGTAATCGTAAGTTAAGCACGTTAACGTGAGATATCAAACGGGCATTACTGACCTGTTGATAAACCAAATAGTTTGTTTATTTTATTAGTTTTTTTTCTCCGTTAGCTAGCTACCCGCGTTGCTGGTTGGGCATTGCAGGACACGCATTCGACATTTAGCCACTGCTTTCAGCGTCATTTTCATTATCTTCAGCACAAAACCAGTGCCTACATAAGTGAAAACATTTCTACGTTTTCATGTTTTTTTATTTCTATGATGTAAACCAGTTGTACCCGATGACATCAAAATGTTAAACATTTTAAACACTGAGTTTCCCCATGACGTGGAGAGCAATACAATGCGCTCCCTCCAGCTAGAAAATTGTTGCAGATTTTGAAAATCACAGATTTTCAAATTTTTTAATCCTACCATGTGATGTCACAGATAACCATTTTTAAAAAGACCTTTATCTTTTTAACCACAGATCATATAAACGCACAATTTCTGTGAATTTCATAACATTTTTAAAACATTAAAGTTATCCCTTACTATACAAAATATAGTCACATCACCAAATAATTGATTAAAACACACTTTTTTGCAATAAAGGTCTACAGTAGCCTCAACAGCCCTTTGTAGGGTAGCACCATGGTGTAGCCGGAGGACAGCTAGCTTCCGTCCTCCTCTGGGTACATTGACTTCAATACAAAACCTAGGAGGCTCATGGTTCTCACCTTCTTCCATAGACTTACACAGTAATTATGACAACTTCCAGAGGACGTCCTCCAAGCTCTTGCAGCATGAACTGACATGTTGTCCACCCAATCAAATGACCAGAGAATTAATCTAGTACTGAAAGCATAAGCTACAGCTAGCTAGCACTGCAGTGCATAAAATGTGGTGAGTAGTTGACTCAAAGAGAAAGACAATAGTTGAACCGTTTTGAACAAATAAATTTCTCCCAAAATGAAGGAGAAGCAAAAGAGAGATTTCGCCATTTTTCCCCCTTCAGTTTCTTTCACTTTTTTAGCTAGCAAATGCAGCTAGCTAGTTTAGCCTACTCAAACACCCTGCTCAAACAGAGGGGTGCTATGTTAGCTAGCTGGCTATGACTATGCAACACACTGGAACTCTTCCAAGGTAAGCTTTTGGTTTTACAAATGTATTGCCACGGGGCCCTCCGGTGTAAGTGCTAAACGGCGTTACAGCTGTGGGTTTACTAACGCGTTAGTTCTGTTCGCTATATTGACTATGACGTTACTTTAGCTAATATGGTGACAACGATGTAGGCTGTGTGTAGCGGTTATGATATGGTTTGGCTTGGAACGTTTTTTTCACCTGATCACATACAGCTGCTGTGTTGTGCATTGAAGTCCACAAGCGAAGGGAAAAGATGAGAGCCGGAAAGCGGACAGATGCGAGAAGGAATACAACGTGGCTGCTATGAAAGTGAACTGTGTTTACGCGTGATCATTGGTGTATTCATTCCGCCCATTCTGTTGAAAATTTTTTCTTAAACGGAATCAAACGAAACAGGAATGAACATACCTGAATTTGTCGAATAGAAGCTCTCGTTTGCAACTGTTGGACAAATGATTACACCCTAGATCAGCTAGATGCAGGCAAGAGTGTGCAAGGCAGTATTGAATGTGTCTGTCCATGTGTCACTGTCTGTCACCTACATTGTTAACTTTCATTCATGGGCTAGGTTGTAGCAACCTCTTGATGGGTATAGGGAAAATTAGAGTATCACGTAGTAGCCTAAACTTATCGCTGTTACATTGAGTGAACGGAATATGAATGACGGTCATCCAATATGTTGTAATAGAAATAAGGCCATGCTCATGAAGAGAGAAAAAAAGAGTCCTCCCTCATCTTAATTCAACGACCGCCACTGGTATGGTGCTGGATATAATGAATGTTGAAAAGTGACAGAATTGCCCTTTAACTCGGGCACAACTTTTCGAAGTTCCTTTAGCTAACTAGCTAGCTAGAGTAGCTAGGTTGTTGAATACCAACGTTACATGCATCATGGGGTACATGCCTGTCCGATATCTCTTGCGAATGTGCCCCAAATTATGGAATCTTTTGGCTAATCAAAAATGTTGCCTGTCAACATAACACTAGGCAGTTGAGCGTTTTTGTATTATTATTAATTGTTGAAGCCTTAGCAAAGTAGCTACTGTAGTTCCAATCATTTGCCAATTACCAATGCCCTTTGTTTTCAACAAGCATCCCATTGATTCCTGCTTGTGTTTAAGTGAGACTTTTAATATTCTGGATTTCCCCTGATTGTCTATGCGATTTAAAATGTAGGTCAAAAGGGAAAAAAAATATGTATTCAGTTTTTCATTTACGCTGTATGTGTAATCTGTTAATGCCTTGCATAATGGATGTAACAGATATACCAGCCACCCCACCCCTCTCTTTATCAAAGCTGTGAGGAAGTGATGTAACAAATAAACAGACACAGACGACCTCGCCGTAACGTTAACGTAACTGTGGGAAAGCAGTGCTCGGCATGCAGGGGGGAAGGACACTGTCTACCGGTGTCCTAGCTAGCTACCGGTGTCGCTCCCGCCTGTATAATGTTACCGGAATACTAGGGAGTGAGCTAGCTAGTACAGTTTCTTTCTCCCCCGCTTGCCGAGCACCTTCCCTCGCTGTAATGTTAACAGAACTGCGGGAAAGCAGTGCTTGCCAGGCAGGGGCAAATGACAATACCGGTGTCCTAGCTAGCTAGCTACAGGTGTCGCCAAAGATTTGTACAACTAACCCAAGATAGACCAGAGCCTGTCGTTTCCAATGGGAGCAAATTAATCATAGCAGGCAGAACAAACAAGGTGGTGGGCAGAGCCAAGCATGAGCTAGTGAGATCCTATTGGCATGTTCTTTCATTTATTTGCATATTTCCATTAGGGAATGCCTATTCTGTGAAGTGTGCCTGTGCAATAACTCAATTCGCCCTTGCACTCCTAAACAACATCATTTTTTAGAAACTTTGACAAAGGGTAAAGCCTACAAAACGCAGTTCACTCTGTTAGTTACAGATTCTAGTTTTGGAAACAGAATTGTATGGAAATCAAATATTTCATCGATAAGACAATTAAGAGTGTTGTCCAAAATCCACCTCGCTCCATCTTCTCCCACTGCCGGCTACTGGGCTTCCTCATCACCATATTTGGTAGTGAGTGGAAACGCCAACTGGATGCTTCACATTTATAAATCTGGTGAAATATCTTGTTAATTGTTCTATCTGTGGTGTTGCCTCCTGTCGGTCTTCTTCTTCTGTGGGGTTTATCGATGGTTGGCATCCAATGTTATGGTGCATTAGCGCCACCTACTGTGGCTTAAAAATGGACCAATATAGGTATAGAGGGGTTCCTGCAGATGCAGGAACACCCTGAATTGCGGGCCGCAATCACACCCTTCTGCCACCCTGAGTAGGCCTAGTTAGCAAGATCAATTCCCTCTCTGGTTAATATAAATGTGCATATCATGCATCATGTCACACTGCAAATATTACACCACACACTGAGTATACAAATCATTAAGAACACCTGCTCTTTCCATGACAGACTGACCAAGTGAATCCGGGTGAAAGCTATGATCTCTTATTGATGTCACTTGTTAAATCGATTTCCATCAGAGTAGATTAAGGGGAGGAGACCAGTTAAAGAAGGATTTTTGAGACCGTTGAGACATGGATTGTGTATGCCTACCATTCAGAGGATGAATAGGCAAGACAATACATTTAAGTGCCTTTGAACGGGATATGGTAGTAGGTGCCAGGCGCACCGGTTTGTGTCAAGAACTGCATCGCTGCTGAGTTTTTCATGATCAAGTTTCCTGTGTGTATCAAGAATGGTCCACCACCCAAAGGACATCCAGCCAACTTGAAACAATTGTGGGAAACATCTGCATCAAAATTAGGGGGGGTGTTCAACTCAATATTAGGAAGGTGTTCCTAAAGTTAGGTATACTCAGCGTATTTCGGACTATGGTGCTATGTTAACCAGCCTATACAGTGCCTTGAGAAAGCATTCACACTGCTTGACTTTTTCCACATTTTGTTGTTACTGCCTGAATTTAAAGGATTACATTGAGATCTCTTTGTCACAGGCCTACACACAATACCCCATAATGTAAAAGTGGAATTACACTGAACAAAAATATAAACAATTTTAAACGATTTTACTGAGTTGCAGTTCATATAAGGAAACCAGTCAATTGAAATTAATTCATTAGGCCCTAATCTATGGATTTCACATGACTGGGAATGCAGATATGCATCTGTTGGTCACAGTTACCTTTAAAAAAAAAAAGCTGGGGGCGTGGATCAGAAAACCAGTCAGTATCTGGTGTGACCATTATTTGCCTCATGCAGCGAGACACATCTCCTTCGCATAGAGTTGATCAGGCTGTTGATTGTTGCCTGTGGAATGTTGTCCCACTCCTCTACAATAGCTGTGCGAAGTTGCTGGATATTGGCGGGAACTGGAACACGCTGTCGTACACGTCGATCCAGAGCATCCCAAACATGCTCAATGGGTGACATGTCTGGTGAGTATGCAGGCCATGGAAGAACTGGGACATTTTCAGCTTCCAGGAATTGTGTACAGATCCGACATGGGGCCGTGCATTATCATGCTGAAACATGAGGTGATGGCAGCGGATGAATGGCACGAAAATGGGCCTCAGTATCTCATCAAAGTATCTCTGTGCGTTCAAATTGCCATCGATAAAATGCAATTGTGTTCGTTGTCCGTTGCTTATGCCTGCCCCTACCATAACCCCACAGCCACCATAGGACACTCTGTTCATAAAGTTGACATCAGCAAACCGCTCAACCACATGACGCCATACACACTGTCTGCCATCTGCCCAGTACAGTTGAAACCGGGATTCATCTGTGAAGAGCATGCTAGTGGCTATCGAAGGTGAGCATTTGCCCAACTTCAGTCAGGTCAAGACCCTGGTAAGGACGACGAGTTTCTGTTTGTGCAAAGATTATTCGGTTGTGCAAACCCACAGTTTCATCAGTTGTCCGTGTGGCTGGTCTCAGATGATCCCACAGGTGAAGAAGCTGGATGTGGAGGTCCTGGGCTGGTGTGGTTACACGTGGTCTGCAGTTGTGAGGCCGGATGGACGTACTGCCAAATTCTGTAAAATGACATTGGAGGCAGCTTATGGTAGAGAAATTAACATTCAATTATCTGGCAACAGCTCTGGTGGACATTCCTGCAGTCAGCATGCCAATTACATGCTCCCTCAACTTGAGACATCTGTGGCATTGTGTTGTGTGACAAAACTGCACGTTTTAGAGTTGCCTTTTGTCCCCAGCACAAGGTGCACCTGTGTAATGATCATGCTGTTTAATCAGCTTCTTGATATGCCACACCTGTCAGGTGGATGGATTATCTTGGCAAATGAGAAATGCTCACTAACAGGGATGTAATCTTTGTCCGTATGGAACATTTCTGGGATCTTTTATTTCAGAAACATGCATTTTATATGTTTGTTCTGTGTATGTTTTTCCAAATTTGTCAAAATTAATTAACTGAAAAGCTGAAATGTCTTGAGTCAATAAGTGTTCAACCCCTTTGTTATGGCAAGCCTAAATAAGTTCAGGACAAAAAATGTGCGTCACATAAGTTGCATGGACTCACTCTGTGCAATAATAGTGTTTTTAACATGATTTTTGAATGACTACCTCATCTCTGTACCCCACACATACAATTATCTGTAAGGTCCCTCAGTCGAGCAGTGAATTTCAAACACAGATTCAACCACAAAGACCAGGGAGGTTTTCCAATGCCTCGCAAAAAGGGGCACCTATTGGTAGATGGGTAAAAAATTAAAAAGCAGACATTGAATATTTTAGTCATTTTAGCAGACGCTCTTATCCAGAGCGACTTACAGTTAGTGAGCGCATACATTTTCATGCTGGCCCCCCATGGGAATCGAACCCACAACCCTGGCGTTGCAAGCGCCATGCTCTACCAACTGAGCTACACGGGAATATCCCTTTGAGCATGGTGAAGTTATAAATTACACTTTGGATGGTGTATCAATACACACAGTCCAGTCACTACAAAGATACAGGTGCCCTTCCTATCTCAGTTGCCGGAGAGGAAGGAAACCTCTGAGGGATTTCACCATGAGGCCAATGGTGACTTTAAAACGGTTAAAGAGTTGAATGGCTGTGATAAGAGAGAACTGAAGATGGATCAGCAACACTGTAGTTACTCCACAATACTAACCTAATTGACAGTGAAATGAAGGAAGCCTGTACAGAAGAAAAATATTCCAAAACATGCATCCTGTTTGCAAAAAGGCACTAAAGTAATACTGCAAAAAATGTGGCAAAGCAATTAACTTTTTGTCCTGAATACAAAGTGTTATGTTTGGGGCTAATCCAATACAACACATAGTTGTGGCTGCATCATGTTACGGGTATGCATGTAATCGTTAAGTACTGGGGAGTTTTTCATGATAAAAAAGAAACTGAATGGAGCTAATCACAGGAAATATCCTAGAGGAAAGCATGGTTCAGTCTGCTTTCCACCAGACACTGGGAGATTAATTCACCTTTCAGCAGGACAATAACCTAAAACACAAGGCCAAAGCTACACTGGAGGCTCTTACCAAGAAGACATTAAATGTTCCTGAGTGGCTGAGTTAACAGTTTTGACTTAAATCTGCTTGAAAATCTATGGCAAGACCTGAAAATGGTTGTCTAGCGATGATCAACAACCTATTTGACAGAGCTTGAAGAATTTTGAAAAGAATAATGGGCGAATGTTGCACAATCCAGGTCTGGAAAGTTGTTAGAGACATACCCAGAAAGACTTACAGCTGTAATCGCTGCCAAAGGTGATTCTAACATGTATTGACTCAGGGGGTTGAAAACGTATCTAATCCAGATATATTTGCTAGTGTTTTTTAAATATGTTTTATTTATTTATATGTATATACATACATATGTTAGAATTCTTCTTCCACCTTGACATTATCAAATAAAATTGTATTTGTCACATACGAGTGTTTAGCAGATGTTATTGCGGGTGTAGCGAAATGCTTGTGCTTCTAGCTCCGACAGTGCAGTAATATCTAACAATTTCACAACATATACACACAAATTTAGTAAGGAATGGAATTTAAGAATATATACATATACGGACAAGCAATGACAGAGCGGCATGGACTAAGATACAGTAGAATAGAATACAATATATACATATGAGATGAGTAGTGCAAGATATGTAAACATTATTAAAGTGACTAGTGTTCCATTTCTTAAAGTGAGGATTTTGTGTAGATCATTGACCGAAAATTGCTGTTTAATTAATTTTAATCCCACTTTGTAACACCACAAAGTGGAGAAAGTCAAGGGGTGTGAATACTTTCTGAAGGCACTGTAATGGGATGTGGGAACTAGGAAGCTAAAGGGTGAATGTAAAATGGGGATTTTGTTTTCATACACCAAATGTTATTGTGGCCTTGGGCCTTCAGTCAGCACCCCACCCAGGTTCCTCTATTGTGCAGGATTCCAGGTATCTCTTACTACCTCTGAAAAGAGAGATTGTAGGAGGAGCAGTTGTACATCCCCCAAGGCATATTTTGTGTTCCTAAGTAGTTTCATGGCGTGCACTCATCTGCACTCCACTCATTGGTTACATTTGTTCCTTAATGCGTCACATCTCGGGAATCCATCTTGTAGGCTCAGCCACTGTGCTCCCACATCTGTCCCCCAACTCCACTGTCTAACAACTGGGTCATTATTAGGGCTGACCCCATTTAGTCGACTGGTCGACTGAGATTCCTTAAATCGAGCAGTAGCAAAAAGAATCCTGGTGTACAAGACACCGGTCTGATTCGTGCCTGTCTGAGTGGACTAATCCATTGTGGAGGCCGTGGCACAGTCTGTCAGTCTAAGAAGACATTTGCTATGGAAATTGTATATAGTTATATTATGTAAGAACAATGGTGCAACACAAATAAAAAATATTATTTTATAACGAATGTGCCTTCTCCCGCGTTGGATAGTGGTTGCTGTCTGCGGTTCTGAAACACATCAGTGCACTGTTGAATTGGCGCCTTTTCCTAGACCATGTTGCTATGTGCATAATAGCAAAGTTAGCCAGCATATTGGTGTTGAGAACAACGCGGCGGAGGCAGCAGCGGAGTTAGGAGACGAGAGAAAACAGCCCTTGCCTTAATTGTCTAAGAAAAGCGAGGAGAGAGGAAACCCTAACTTAATTAGGCCTATAATCAATAGCCTAACTTTTAAATGTGGCTGGCTTTATAAATCATATCTATAGTAAAAAGACAGATTCTGCTTCTGTTGCCTGTTTGAGTATTTGTTTAGTAGCCTACTAATTCCGTGAGCACCAAGCCTCAGGCAACCGTAACATGTAACCGAAAGGTTGCTGGATCGAATCCCCGAGCTGACAAGGTAAAAATCGGTCGTTCTGCCCCTGAGCAAGGCAGTTAACCCACTGTTCCCCTGGGCGTCGAAGACGTGGATGTTGATTAAGGCAGCCCCCCGCACCTCTCTGATTCAGAGGGGTTGGGTTAAATGCGGAAGACCCATTTCATTTGAATGCATTCAGTTGTACAACTGACTAGGTATCTCCCTTCCCCTTTTTAAGCTTTGCTATGCTGTAATAAAGGCTTTACACTTTTCTTTCGTTAGACCAGCCTCTCTGGTATTATTTATAATTTATTTAGTGTTTGCACTGTTCCAAATTGTCATAACTTATATTTTTAATAATGATAATAATAACCCTGCTTTTTCCTTGATCTCCTTATTGTTGTTGTTATTATTATGATCATCATTATAATAAGTATTGCCATTATCATTAGTAGGCTTAGTATAGCAGCCCTGTATAACCACCATTGAGCTGTAGGCCTAAGAACGCATCCTGTTTAGTCTTAATACCGGAACTTACTTAGGCATATATTTCAATACTTATATAGGCTACTGTATCAATCAATCATTTATTCGTTCATGTCATTACACAGCATAGGAGTCATTCATGATTTGAAATGCAATCAAGCATTTTAGTTTTAAAATAACAAAGCTACCATTTGATTAATTTGCGTAAACAATAAATAGGCCTAAAACGTTCCATTTTGGAAATGTGCATTCACAAATGAATGCAACTGTTTTTAGTCTCTGCTGTCTATAAAGGCTTTACAAAAAAAAACGTAACACACGGGTAGGCTTATTTATTTAGAGCTGTTTACATTGTTCCAAACGGTCAGAGAAATTAGTGTACTCTAACAGCACCTGTTTCGCACACATAATATGCACGCAGCGCTTGCTCCTTAGCTTCTCTTTCTTGATCTCCATATTTTCCACAACTAGTCAAATATATTCCACACATCTGACTTACCGTTTACCTCCTGAGCAACCAGTAAACATTCCTCCGTTTCGAGTTTGTCACGTCCTCTGCATCCATTTTGCTGTCATGTGTTACGGTGTTCAGAGATTATAACCAATTTATGAATGTAATTGTGATATGCTATAGTTCAGGCCCTATTGGTCTCGTGCGTATGATGCATACATGTGTCACGTAAAGAGGGCAAGGGTTAAGGGAATAGGGATGTTATTCCTAAACTAATGTTTTTCCTAACATCACTTTTCAGTCGGAAATGGCTGTAATTATGTTGCAGCTTCAGCAACACAGACAGCTCGAAACACACTGTTGATGTTCTGTGGTGGTCGCTGCAGCAGGGAGGAGAGAGAAACAACGGGTGCTAGTCAGTGTGTTTTTTTTTTTTTTTTACACAGCTCAGCAAGTCTGAGCCAGGCCCGGCACAATCAAATCAATTGTGGTCAGACTCCATCTAGTCATTTGTGTGTCTTAATTATTTCATCAAACAGTTCGCTTAAAGCATCAGACAAGCTCAGTGCATATAGTTGCTTTTATTTAAAGACATAGGATGTGTCTATATATGGAAAAATACACGTTTTCACATTTCTACCAATTGATTGATTTTTTTTTTGTCGGGGACTGCCCTAGTCATTATGCCATATGGGAGTTACTTTATGCTACTCCGTGTTAATATTTTAATGTAGACTGATGCCAACATTCCAGGAAAATATTGTTAGCATGATTCTTTTTATTTTCTCTCAATAGGCGATGGTATTCAGGCACATATTTATGTTGTAGATTATAGAATGTCATATAGGTCTACATTGTTCTCAAATCCACATAGAGACTGAAGTCTGTTTCATTCTGAACATTGCATGCTCCCGGCTGACTCTGGCCCAGGTGAAACAGTTCAAAGGTGCCTTGGCATCTGTCAACTGCACTGGGAGTCCAGTTAAATGGGTCACACTCCTCATCCTGGTAGGCCCACTAGCTCCAATTTTCCACTTGTGTTACTCATTATGTCAACCCGCCACGTAAGACGTCACAGCTGTAGCCGGGCACTTTTTGTTGTCGTCTCCTGTGTGCGAAGTGAAAGGACCCATACATGAGCAATTAGCCTGCACAGGCCACTGCAAGTGACTGCTGGGGTGCTCATGTTTGTCAGTGGGACTATTCAACATTGTTCCTGTCTGCATTTAAACAGCACGACTGGCAGGAAAGCAAATTAGTAAGCATAGTGGATTGAATTATGCCTATGCTAATAGCATATCCCCAACATGTTGGCTAGGCCTAGCTGACCAAGTAATGGATGAAGGTTGTGGAAAACCTAATAAGCAGGTTATGACTGTCGTCAGACTTCAAGTATCTGATTGGCAACCTGCACCATCGCAAGCGAACTGCCTGGAAATGTACTTTGGTTATGACCCCTACCGTTAGGAAAAGAACACACCGGGCCCAGGTAATGCTGGTCAAACAAAGGCACGCACCATAGTTAATTACCCACTGACTACAGTAGACTATTTGTACTACTACAGTAGGGTTGCTCCCCCTCCCGGCTCCATGGTTGAAAGGGCTCCTGCAGTGTAGATGAAACGCCAGGGTAGCCCAAGTGTAACCAAAGAACAGTTGGGCTGCTGAGCAGATAACATGTCCTTTGGTCTTCAACTAACATTCTCAATTTAAGTCCAGCCTAAATGAAACGGGCATAATCAGAGAAAGATTAACTTTGTAAAGTAGTATGCCACAAGGTTTAAGGACAGATTATGTATAGTTTTCAAAATCTTGGAAATCATTACCAAAACTCTCATCTAAAATACAGAATTTAATATTTAGCATAGATATGCTAATTTTCTCTTCTGAGCTGGAATGTTCCCATCAATGCCCTTGGGCTTCACTTAATTAGAAAGTAGAGTTGTGTTAATCACTGTGTCAAAGGGACCAAAATGTCTGACACATCAGTTACAAAGTATAATAATTTTGTATTTAACAGATCTGTAGACAGTTTTTCTAGTAAAATATTTGTTTTAATGCAAAAGGACTGCATTTGGACACAAAATTAACCACGTCATTCACCCATGGCAATCTGTGTGCCCCAAGCTGTTGAAAGTGCAGGTTGCTATGTCATGTGGCTTGTGGACGGAGGGGAGCAGTCTGAGTGTTTTGTCTTCTCCAGCCCTGGGTTTGGTGGGAACCCTGAGGTTTTGTCTCGCCTGTGTCTGTCAGAACTCGCTCTGGATCCTTGCGGCTTTGGCTTTTCCACATGAGTGTGTGTGTGTGTGGTAGTGTGTTTTACTTTAAACTAATGTTTGTGTTAGTGGTGTACTCTGAGATTCTAAAGTGCATCTCCTTGAACATGAGCCTGTGTGAAGGCTGAACTGGTGAGAACACAGCAGTGTGGACCCATCCATTCTCACGCTACTTCACACAAACTTGACAACTTGCACCGGTTCTTCACCAGAGCAAGATCAAAGCATGTAATGTGTGAGGAAGGAGAAAGCAGAAGGGGAGGTCATTTACAGGCATTGACAGAACAGAAGGGAATCTCAGCCTTTTTCCTGTTAGTCTTCAAATGATTCCATCTTATCAGGGGAGGTTTAAAACTCCTTCAGTGTGTCTGTTTTCTCGCTCGGTCTCCTCTCCAGTTGGTAAGCTTTACAGCCAGAGACCACAGCTCAGAGTTAAGCAGCACATTCATTATTTTCCCTGACTGAGTGAGAACCCCCAGAATGTCACCAAGGCTTTTTTTTTTATCGATTATGTAACTTCTATCAGACCGCCTCTACTTACAACATATAGACTAGGGGTAATGAAGATTTACTCTGCATTTTGTGTTGTGCTCTGCTGAACACACTCTCTTTCCCTCACACAGTGGTTTATTACGGGGGCTGGACCCCCCACATACCAGTTAAATGGCTGTCTGTGTTGCATTACGCACACACAGACAAATGCAGCACGCTCTTTCTCAATTCTCACGCTAGTGCTGATGCTGGTTGCCATCTTTGTGGTGACGCCACATTGACTCCCGCTATTTTAATGCACAACATTTTGTCTCTGAGGAGGATCCAGCGTTAATGCAATAGGGCTTGGATTAAACCGAATTAGGAAAATGTGAACACTGAGATGGTTAAAATGGCTACCTCCAGGCAGTGTTTTTGCATACAGCCTATCATCAATCACAATCAAGTAGATGTGTTGCGTGTCCCACTAAAGAAACAATGTAGCCTTCCTAAAGTTTATGATTCGCGCATAGCCTACATTTAGGGCTGGCACAATTACCGTATAACCGTGTAACCGGCGGTTATGGATGAAGACCATCACGAAAATAAAATAACCATAAACATTTTTAAATATTTTTTTTGTGGAACGAACAGCTGACTAAAGACGGGGAGGCCGGGCATTCGTGAGGTAGAGTTCGTTTCTGCTGAAACATGGACTCTACACATTACAGTGTGCAGGCTGCCTAAGACCGATTTGTGTAAACATAATTAATGATGCCCTGATATTGATCATGGCTCTTAAATTACAGCAAAATGCCTCCATGTAGCCTAATCTGTTAGGTATTAGTATCAAATCAATTTGAAGCTAGTTATTGATTATGAGAGGTCTCCTTGAGTGGAAGCACGGTAGTGTACTGCCATCATGACTACTATCACTAATGACTATGAAGACCTTTTATCTCTATGGAAAGATGGAAAATTCAAGATGCATTAGCCGTCAGTGAAGGAATTGGCAGCGTCAGCTCTGACTGATTCATCTCGTTCCCTTGGTTTGGTGGTTTATTCTGGGCTGTGGTGACAGCCGTCGGTTAGGGGAGGGAGCCCTCATGTCGACTGCGCTAATCCCACAGCTGGAGCCACCAAGTTGTCGTCAGCCGCTGTCTGAACAAAAATAAAAGTAAATACTGTCTGGAGACATAACCATAACACAGAATGTTGTAAACGGGGCAATCTATCTGTTTCTCTGATTCTTACTCCCTTACCCCAATTTCCAGTCCCCTTTCCACTGCGTGTAGCCCCCCTGGTCCACTTTTTTTTTTACCCTTAGCATTTCCTTGATCTCCTGCTCTGTCTAGGCCTAATACGTCTTGATCTTTCTCACTGACGTTCTGAATGTCTCAGTGCCCATGTTAGCTCTCGGTCTTCTCTTCCATGTCACCTTTCTCACCCCCTCTCACTTTCCCCTGCTCTGTTTGCTCTTACTTTTCCAGAATCTCTCCCATCATCCTGCAAGTCTTGGTGTTTTGCGAACACAGACGTGAGATTTCATACCTCGCTGAGTGAAGTTTGTGGCGTGTGCCGTCTGAGGAATTGAAGAGACAGAATTGGCTTAGAAGAAGCCAGACACTGCTGCGGTCTACAGAGGCCAAAGCCCTGTCTGTCTCCAACAGCGCACAGGCCATACCTCTAATCTGTGCTGCCTGGATGCCCCTGAGTTCAAAAGCCGACTTTAGTACACCATATCTTAAATCTCCCTCCTTCGCAGAATGATACAGAATAAGAATCTGAGGACAGCCAGGAGATAAAAAGTGTGCCTCAAATGATAAAACAAATACCAGAGGAGCAGTGGGTAACATATAACAGACTGAGATGAGTGAAGAGTTAACAGTGGAACTTCCTTGCATTTCTCCCCATGGTGTGCTTGTGATCCCCAGTTCGCCCCCAAATATCCTGCCCCAGAAGCCAGGCCCCTGTACCACCATCAATAACCTGGGGCCCAGACGACTGTCTCAGTCTTTGTCACCCACAGGGGGCTGAAAGGGCCAGCTGTGCAAACAGGCCAATCTGGGACCACCCCACTGGGAGGCTGTCTGGACAGACCAGTCAGAACCCACCTTCAGACCACTGCCCTCTGGATAGACCCATTTCCAAGTCACAGCAGGATGCTTGTCTATGAGAAAAAGCCAATCAGAGCTGACTTCTTTCAACAGCATGCCCCACAGTGTCCGTGGGCAGTGGTAGGCCTGATCACCTACAACAATGAGACTGCCTATAGGGAGGAGGTCTGAGACCTGGCAGTGTGGTGCCAGGACAACAACCTCTCCCTCAACATGATCAAGACAAAGGAGCTGATCGTGGACGACAGGAAAAGGAGGGCCGAGCACGCCCCCATTCACATCGACAGGGCTGTAGTGGAGCAGGTCGAGAGCTTCAAGTTCCTTGGTGTCCACATCACCAACAAACTATCATGGTCCAAACACACCAAGATAGTTGTGAAGAGCGCACGACAACCCCTTTTCCCCCTCAGGAGACTGAAGATTTGGCATGGGTTCTACAGCTGCACCATCGAGAGCATCCTGACTGGTTGCATCACCGCCTGGTATGGCAACTGCTCGGCCTCCGACCGCAAGGCGCTACAGTGGGTAGTGCGTACGGACCAGTACATCACTGGGGCCAAGCTTCCTGCCATCCGGGACCTCAATACTAGGCGGTGTCAGAGGAAGGCCCTAAAATTGTCAAAGACTCCAGCCACCCTAGTCATAGACTGTTCTCTCTGCTACCGCACGGCAAGCGGTACCGGAGCGCCAAGTCTAGGTCCAAAAGGCTCCTTAACAGCCATAAGACTGCTGAACAGTTAATCAAATGGCTACTCTGCTGCTACTCGTGTTTATTATCTATGCATAGTCACTTTACCCCTACTGACATGTACATATTACCTCGACTAACCTGTACCCCCTGTATATAGCCTCGTTATTGTTATTTTGTTACTTTTTATTTAATATTTTACTTAGTAAATATTTTCTTAACCAACAATGCAGTTTTAAGAAAAATAAGAGTTAAGGGCTTGTAAGTAAGCATTTCACGGTAAGGTCTACACCTGTTGTATTCGGCGCATGTAACAAATACGATTTGATTTGACTCTCTGGCGTAGTGGGGATTTAGACAATACATGGTCATCCTCTCATTTGGGCCTGATCGGATTTTGTCCAGGGGTCTTGCACATTACCCTCTTAGTACCAGCCCAGAGCATGGAGGAAAAAGCCTGCACTGAGCCGTGCTGACCCCCCTCCATGCCCCCTCTGATCACTTCCAGGTCCTCTCCAGGTCACTGGCTCTACTCTCTACTAAGTCACATGGTTCACAGCAGTATTGACGTCGATGGGATGATAAGGCTTAGATTAAGCGTGTGCAAATACTTCAAGTGTTTTTTTGTTTTGTTGCTATTCTACCATTCTCTCAACACTAGAACCGCTCGGCCTCGAGTAACCCCTCCCCCACCGCCTTCAAATGAATTAGCAATTCTGACTGCAACATTCTAAAAGCGTCATTAATACATTTCATATATGCTATTGCAAAAATAATCATTTGGTTCTGTTTTTGTGATTTAAAAAAATTATACATTTAAATAGCACAATAGCATTTTCATTAGCATGTTACTGTAGGCTATATGTTTTTAACAAAAAAACACATTCAAGTGTTCAATCAATTTTATTCTTGGAATGCCTTTGATACAACTATGAAACGGAAAGCATATGTGTTGGAACGCGGTAACAGTTAATTTTTATTACGACAAAAAAAGACCCTAATCACCAAGATGCACAGTCAGCAAGATGCCCTGTCAAATGACAACCTCAGTAGCCTAAACATCATTATAAGTACCAAGTGTGCTTGATAAATAGTGAAAATCCACACAAAGCAATAATGGCATTTTATAATGAATGTGTCTATGACAGCAGTAAAAACGTTTCAATTATTGTCCGCTTGTCAGCCAAGTAGGGCATCTTCACGCAATGGCATCAGTTGGCGCATGTCACATAAACAAAGAAAGCTGGTGAGTGCGTTGCTGATTTTTAATTTTTTTTTGCTTAAGATGTAGGGCCTGCTCTCTCAAGACATTTTGTGCTGATAATTGGGCCGTAGCTTTGTCACCGGCTTGTTCTATCGAAACGGTGTCATCCCTTCCCCTCTCTTGTTTCATTTGGTGGTGGTGCGGGCACCTGCTCCGTGTGCACTGTTCTGGCTTTTTGGCGCTTAGGCCTCGGGAGGTGTAGCTTCAGGCTGAGGCTCAGAATCAGAAGAAAAATCATCAGAGATGTCATGGTGCATTTCTTCCCTAGCATCTGAGCGTTTTACATTTAGATTTTGTAGCAACGCTAACGCAGCATGTGCATCCATTTTGTTTTGGTCTTCTTGCCATTGTAAATGACTCACGCTCTCACTGTGTACTCCGAGTAGACTGATAAGACTGCTTGGATTCGGTGGACTGATAAAGGGTACATACCATTTAGAGATTAGAATTGGAATAGATCAATACAATAGAATGGCCTGCCCTGTTCTTCATTCACAATTAGTGATTACATAATTATGCTCAGTTCGCTTCCCCTCGCTCATCAACTCACCCATTCTCCCCCATCATACTTAATTTATTTAATCTGTTTTTAAATTAGTTTCGGTGTAGTTTAGGTTCAGTTTTGAGACAATTATCAGGGTGATTATCAACTAGGCACGGCATCTTCAACTGTCGGGAGAAGGAGGGGCAACGGGGGGGAAACCATTTTTAAAAAATTACATTCCCTCCTAAAACCAGTTTGTGGTATAAAAATTCTAACAGCGGTGTGTTTTAAGACTTATTTAGGAAAAGTCAAGGACTGAGGGGGCATGACTTGGTTATACATTTTAAAAAATTAATGAGCAGTCCAAATGACCGCTTTAGCGGTTCTAGTGTTAAGGGTCAAGCCTGGTCAAGCAATTCCTACTCAAGTCTTCAAATTGGTTGAGGTTTACCAAAGATCATAAATACTTTATAGCGAATTATGAGTGCTGTATTAGTTGCTAATAATATACGCACAAATCAAGTTATTCTGGAGGTCAACACAACTCAATTTCCTAACCTCAGGTCTCCAAGACTAGTATTTAGGAAGTCTGTCCCAGGGATCTATTGCTGAGCATGGAGACTGAGCAGGGCCTGCACAGGCGTGCTCATAAACACTGGCTCTGAGTCCTCTCCGCACGAGGCGAGACCTGCGCTCATACTCGACAGTCCTCACATAGCAAGAAAATTGGCGCAAACACTCTGTCTAACCATCTAGGGCTGATTTAATCACAGCTTGCACTGCACGGAACTCCCAGAGACGCGTCTGGTTTCTGTCTGTGCACAGTTGGCCGGCGCACCTCGGGATCTATTACACCGTCGCAGTCCAGCCCTACAACCGTCCAACCACCATCACATTCTAACTCGCTTTCATCTCGGTGGCGTCGACATTGACGATTGTTGATGTAAAGATGACGATCGCATATTGAGGGCGTTTTTCTTTCCTCTTCTCCTCAGCCCCAGATATGGGTGTTGATGCCCATGTCTTTAGGATAGTGAACTATTAGCCCTCATGATAGCATGAGTCAATGTTAGCATCCACTTTTTAGCATCAAGCCGTTTTAGTGCTTACTTGTTTTTTTGACAGTGTTCACCCTCTCGCAATAAAACAAACGTCAAGACAGTGCACCGTGGCATGTCCCCGTTGAAAGTCAATGGAGGGTAGTCCAGTGGCGATGCATTACTCACTCGGAGAACAAGTCCGTACACCCCCGTGCCCTCTCCTACCTATCTCTGTGGCCAGGCAGCCATCACTAGCAGACGGAGGCCGACCTTTTTTTCTCCAGCTAAATATAGAGCCAGCAAAGAATAGGAGGAAGGGAGGGAAAGGGGGGAATTGATGGAGGGAACAGGGTGAAAAAGAGAAGGAGACGGAGCCCCTGGTCTCAGACCAGTAGGCGTTCAGGACAATGCACATGATGACTATCTGTTATTAAAGCTACTATTATAAACACATGACGTCATAGGGCCGTTAATAAAAGTAGCCGTATTGAATGCCTCGTATGAAAATAGTTCTCGTGTAAAGATCCTGTGTTTCTGTTGGAAGGGAAATTCAGGTGCCTCGAATAATAGTCTCACTGGTAGTAGCCTTAAAAGTACACCTTTTGTCACTACTCCTTCCGTTCTTTCCCCTTAGAGACCCAGGGAAAATGGTTGGACAACTATGTCTTCTTACTGACCTCATACACTTGATGTTCGTTGGATCATTATGGCCAACTACATGACTCTACTCCCAGGTATCAGCACACCACACATGGGAAGTGATATGTGTTATTATGGTGCTGCAGTATGAGTGTCTTTATCTGTGTGTTATTCCTGTCATAGTTACTGTCACCCACAGGACCAGCAGCAGTCCCACCAGGACCACTGGTAGTTAGCGCAACAGAACAGAAAACAGGCTTGTTATAGCTGTTATGCTGTTTTTTTAAAAACGCATCTGTCTAGAGAGGAGCAGCATTGTGAGTGTTTGAGAATTGTTGTATGTGACGGACACAACAGTGAATGTCTGTGTGTCGTTTCATAAGGCAGCCGGCTAAGGGACAGCGGAACCGTGAACTTTCATCGGTTGATGTTCTGTTTTCCTTTGACGCCTCCTCATCCCTGGCCCCTCTCGCCCAATTTCTCTCTTACCTCTTTGTCCTAAAATATAATTTTAGGATCCTTTTTAATTGAATTACAGTTTTTGTTCGGTGTGTTTATTTATAGAGCTAAAATATCCTGTTGCTAGGCGATGGTGTAAGAGGGAGCAAGGGAAAGAAAGGGATGGCAGCACGGAGGGGAAAGGCGTACTCCATGTGAAAGCTGAATGACAAACAAGAACAGGCCATGAGTCAGCACTGACGCACGCTCAGTGGGCATTGCTGCTATCCGTGTGTGTGAGCACTGCACCCACGCATGCACCCACTTTACCTTTTCTGTACACGTGTGTTTGTTAAATTTGCTCACTTGCTTTCATGTTATCTGCTCCTGCTGGACTCGACATGTGCGTTGACACCAGCTTCCCAGCATCTGCCCAAGTGGCACAGATGCTAAAGTGGCGCTGTTGATCTGGGCCCTATTGTCTACGATGTGGGAATGATATGCGTATGCTTTATGAGCTGTGAAGCATCAGATAGCTATCAGAACCATTCACTGTTGTTTAGTCATGTCAGACGAGACAATTGAAGTAGTTCAATGGTTAAGCCTATCCTATTGCTTTGTATGAGTCACGTGTCATAGGCTTTTAACTGGGTGACTCGCAAAATCGAATCTTCCTTCATAATTTCAACGTGTAGGCTTATAAAGAGTTTTAGTGACAATGGGCATCACAAAGTCATTCTGGTGCAGCAGCATTTGACCTGGAATGAAGCTTTATAGTGACAAATGTGGACTTTGGCTCAACAGGTGGTTCAATGGGAATAGGCTACCAGTTGTCGGTATTGCTGTCCGTGTTCTTATCTAAGTGTTTACTCTAGTATTCTAGATATTATGTTTTCCTATTATATCATAAATACCTCTGGTATGTACTCCGTAGTGTGTTTTATGTGTTGCGTTGTGCCCATATGTTTCTCTGAGAGCGATTTCACTGCCTGGTTGCTAGAGCACGCCTAGTCCTAAGGAGGTGTGTGTGTGTGTGTGTTATGTCTCTGCTAGTCTGCCTGGCCTTGTGTTGAAGTGGTGTTGAGTCTTTAAGCACAACCTACATCTCTAAAACACATACTTGCTCTCACTGTTCTCACATGTTCTGTGTGACTAATGCTCGTTATATCTTTTATTTTGTCTTCATACTCAAGGCTGTTTGATTTACGATGAACATTAAACTGATATGAAAGCACCAGGCCTAGTCCCTGTACAGCTTTGATTTCAAACTCAAAACAAATTTACCCCAAAAACCAACCTTCTTTGCTTTTATACACTGATCCCAGTACAGCTCTGTCGACTCTCCACTACCCGCCTTTCCCTGTTGCCTCTGATGTTCTCAGACCCATGTTCCACCATCCCCAGCATATGAACACCACACCTCCATCTAACCCCTTTTCTCCTCCTTCCCGTCAACAGGGTTCGCCTTCCCCGACTGGGCCTACAAGCCCGAGTCAAGCCCCGGCTCGCGACAGATCCAGCTGTGGTGCTTCATCCTGGAGCTGCTGCGGAAGGAGGAGTACCATGAAGTCATCGCCTGGCAGGGCGACTACGGAGAGTTTGTCATCAAGGACCCCGAAGAGGTGGCCCGACTGTGGGGCGCCCGCAAGTGCAAACCTCAGATGAACTACGACAAGCTGAGCAGAGCGCTTAGGTAGGAAAGGGGAACAACTATCACTCGACTTGGGGATTCTGGGTATTGTAGGATGAAGAATTAAGTGAACGGGTCTCGCTTGCAAAACAGATTTATCTCACTGTGACAAACCTGTATTAATACAGTTTCAATGGCATTTGCCCTTAGACCAGGATTGGGGGAATCTCTAGTCATAGGGCTGTGGTAAGCTTTTGCTCCAGCCCAGTCCTAATGCACCCGACTCAACTAATTGCTCTCTATTAGAAGACCGTTTTAGCTGATTTAAGACGGGCCAGAACAATGAGAGCTCTGGAGTGGCTCCCTCGTTAGTCTTTCAAAGAGAGGGGGAGGAGAAAGTGGGTGGTTCACCGCGACTTGTTGATCTCAGATGTACGTCAAGGTCCCTCGTTTAATGTGACCGCTCATTTAGATAACTTTGTTTTTAGAAACACACACTTCAGAGCACATGTGGGAAGCAGAGAGCTTTTTATTTAGTCCTCAGTCTGTTCTCACTCTCTCTCTCTCTTACTCACTCACTCATACACACCACACACACACATCTCTGGCTATCACACACACACTTAGCAGCCAGCGCTGGCCACACACTGGCTTGCCAGCGTCACCTTCAAGTCGTAGGTTGGTGTGGGTCAGCTAGTGCTCATCCTACTAATGACTCGTCACAGCTGCTTTCTCTGTCAGTCCTCCTCCATCCCATCTGTGCCTTGTCGGTTTGTTTCTATGGTAAACTAGTCTCCTCGAACGGTCTGACCTAACCTCTATGGTACTTTCTTCTGTCATAAAACTCTTCAATGAAAGTAGTTTTCCATTCTGAAGTAATTGAAAGACTGCAATGTTCTTTCCTCATTAGGGTTTAGGCTTTGATTAGGAGCTGCTTGGGCTACGAGGTGTGTTAGTGTTAAAAATGTGCTACTCTAAAGCTGTGGTATACAGGCAGTAATAACGTTGGCCCTTTGTGCTTTGTTTGAAGTGAGTTCAAATGTTCTTCAAAGCACCATAGAGCAAGCTTGAGCCCATGTGTGAGCTTGTGTTGGCCCGCATGTTTCTAGCCTAGCTCTGTGTGTGTGTGTGTGTGTGTGTGTGTGTGTATATGTGTGTCAGCACCAGTAAAGTCACTCACCGTATCACACGGCGTGTGCTTGTGTTGGGGCGTGTGCTTGTGTTGGGGCGTGTGCTTGTGTTGGGGCGTGTGCTTGTGTTGGGGTGTGTGCGCGCGTGGTACGTTCCTGGCCTTTCCCCCACGTGTTCGAGTCCTCTCTTTCTGCGCCTGTGAACATTATGTTCCAGTCCAAGCCTCCTGTCTCCACTTCACATCATCGTCTATATCAAAAGCAAGCACCAGGCCCCTACTATTACCGCCATTTAGCATGTGTGTAGGTGGGAGCCCACTCTATTCATAATGGTAGTCGCTGCAATCGTAAGAGGCCCTTCATTCATCGAGTCCGCACTGTGCCAGAGTGAGAGGTTCAGAACTAGCTACCTTTTGGTTCAGCAGCCACTGCAGCGCACTCAGTCTCTGAGCACTTCCTCCCGCTCATAGAAGTTCTTAAAGACCGAATCACAGTTTCCCTGTGTGTTTATTTAACCATTGTTTGTAAAGGTTTGTCTCATTGAGGTAAAACATATCTTTCAAGAGAGACGTGCTATTCTACAGGGTCTGCTCATTACATTTCATATTGTGTCATGGTTACGGCACATAATGATACCCTTAGATAAACAATTACACAGTGATAGGTACTGCACGTTTTTGGGGGGGGTTCTGTGTATTGCACTCAGTAATGCTGAAATGAATGTATTTCGTCCTTATTTAACCATGTAAATTGAACAAAGAGTTAGTACCCATGCAAACCTTGCCCCCACAGATATTACTACAACAAGAGAATCCTCCACAAGACCAAAGGGAAGAGGTTCACCTACAAGTTCAACTTCAACAAGCTGGTGCTGGTCAACTACCCCTTCATCGACATGGGCTCTGGTAACTACTTGGTCTCTAGAAATACACCAGAGACAATCACTGGCACAGAGTGATCAGAGACATCAAAATTGTTAGCAGTTAAAGCATACTATAGATGGATACGTTGTAAGTGTACATTGTCTGGAAGTCTAACTATTCTTAAAGCATTTCCATAAAGTCCTCATTTACGCATTTACAGATTGTTGGAAGATTGTTTTTTTTAATGCATCTGTCCAATTACAAATGTATCAAAGACTACGCTAATACAGATCCCTAATGTGCCTGAGAGCTTAACCCATAGTAGCGCCATTTTGTAATGGAAACGGCTACAATGACTGACAGGTAATGACTAAATGCTAAAATACGAATCCATCCCCATCAGGTTATGTAGTGTAGCGATGTTTGCATATTGCATATGTGTTCATTCTCTTCATACCAAGTGTTTCCCATTCTTTAAATCCCTTCCGGCGTCAATCACAACCACACAGTGTAAATAGGGCACACTTGAAGCCTGATACCAGGTGGCATAACTGTTGTGTGAAGTTTTTATTATAATCCATATGCGATGTGGCCTGGGTTTTGACATGTGTTTGACATGCCTCGCCGACGTTAACTCACTCAGCGGTTTTAGGAAAATGGAGCAACCCGACCCATGTTTGTGATGGCAAAAAGAACAACTTTCCAAAATTTGTGTGCCACAATTTGGCATCGCAGGGTAGGAAAGTGGAATGTAACGCGTGGCCAGTGTGAGCAGTGTTTTTCTCCCTCTCTCTGTCTCTGTCTGTGTTTATGTATACAGTAACTTTTACTCTTTTTCTTTTTTGGTTTCACTTTCAGTCATTATCCTTCTGTCACCTATTGCATCACTTCTTTTTCTCTCTAACTTTCTCTCTTATTACCTCACTGTTTCATTCCTACCCTCTCTAACTCACTCGTCCTCTCCTCCTCTCTCTCCAGGTAGGGGAGTCCCCCAGAGCGCCCCTCCCGTGCCGTCTGGGGGCAACCACTTCCGCTTTCCCCCCTCCACCCCGTCCGATGTGCTCTCCCCCAGTGAGGACCTGCGCAGCCCGGGCATGTTCAGCAGCGTGGCCCGTCGCATGGGCCGCGGCTCTGTCTCCGACTGCAGCGACGGCACCTCCACCAACTCTGAGCTGGAGGAAGGCGTGGGGGGTGACGATCGTGGCGGCGTGGGCCCTGAACGGGCGTTCCGTGGCCTCCTCCACCCCCGCCTCTCCCACGACTCACTGTTTCGCGCCTACGGAGGCCCCGGCGGGCTAGGCCGCCCCCCGCCCGGCCACAGGGTCCATGGAGACCCCATGTCCCCGTTCCCTGTGTCCCCCCTGCCGGGCCCTGGGGGCCTCCTGGGCTCCACTCTGTCCCCGGCCCTGTCCATGACCCCTGGCTCCCACCTGCCCTACACCCCATCCCCCTCCCTCAGCCCCATGCTGGGCTCCCACTTCTCCTTCAACCCGGATGACATGAAGCGCTACCTGCAGGCCCACCACCAGAGTGTCTACAACTACCACCTCAGCCCCAGAGCCTTCTTCCACTACCCCAACATCGTGGTCCCCCAGCCCCACAGGCCCTCTGCCGCCTCAGACAAGCCCATGACAGCCCACCCCGCAGCTCACCACCATGCCCCGCCCATGCCCCACTCCCATTCACTGCATCACCACCAAGGGGAGGAGCAGCACCCCTCGCCCTTCAAGTTCAAGCTGCAGCCGCCTCCGCTGGGGCGTAAACAGAGGGACGGCTCCGCCTCCTCTACAGGGGGCTCCTCCTCTAGCCTAGGCTCCTCCTATGCTGCCTCAGGGCTGCTCTCTAACTCCTCCTCCTCAGTGGGCCCTCCAAAAATCAAGGTGAGCCAATTACTAACAGAATCAAGGTTAGCCTGACTAACCACCAGTTTGTTAATGTAAAAGAGATGTTCTCAACAATGACTCATCTGTTGTCTCTTGTTGTCTAGGTGGAGCCTGTCTCCGACATCGAGTCCGATGAGGAGGTGGAGGTGACCGACATCAGCGAGGAGGACGAGCTGCTCGACAACGACGAGGGCGACGTCTTCACCCCCCCTCATCCCACCAACGGAACCGCCCCTACTGCCATCACCAACGGCAACCTGGGCGCCATCGCCGAGGACGACCTGGACGAGGACGTGTTCAAGACCCCCGCCGCCCCTCCCATGGGCCCTCTAACCCCCTCCCTGTTGGGCCTGAAGAGCGAGCCAGGCCAGGGCCCTCCCATCAGTCCTGGCGGTACCCTTTGCATCCCCCTCAAGCTGCGCTTCAAACGCCGCTGGAGCGAGGACCAGAAGATGGAGGCCAATGGCGAGCGCGAGGAGGCCGAGGACAAGAAAGTGCGGGCGGAGAAAGAGGTGGTGGAGGAGCCAGCAACGAAGGAGTCAGAGAACGGGGAGGGGCCAAGGAGTAGCCCGTCCCTGAGTCTGCGCGCTCTTCCCCCTCCAGCCCAGCGCAGGGCCAGCTCCGAGCTGCAGAGAGCCACAGCCCAGCTGTCTCTGGAGAACCATGGAGCTTGCTGAGGCAGGGATACGCACAAACCGTAGACATACAGACACACACACATACATACATACAGACACGATCACATGCCCGTACCTACATACACACTCACTCATATAACCAAGCATACACATAGAAACAAGTGCCTGTCCAAAAAGCCTTTTTACTCCCATTTTCAACACATTAAATCCAGAACATTAACAGCTCAACATGCTGTGACTGAGACACTAAGGATGGCCATAGACATAAATTAATACTGACATCCCCTCAGGACCTAAATCCAGGATCCATCCCTTAGACCTGTACACTGCCTTAAGGTGCCTCCCATCTTCCCTCAACATGTTCTCTCAGTAACGCCCATAGCTCCTTAGCCTTTCAGAGATGCATCCACACAGATGGGAAAGATTCCCCCCCCCAGATGGACCTTCATGTTGCTGACACTGGGGGGATGACATCATGACAATGCCTTCTATCTTCAACAGACTTGAAAAAGAGATTACAGAAGTGCCTGTCTTTACATACAATGGTTTACAAAGCAGAGGAAAGTGCAGGGCCATGTACCAACTCTTGTCAACTGTTCTGTCACCTTTGACTGGGAAGGGATCTCAGGAGTCATAACGAAGAGACTTCCCTGTCTGCATCTATGTCTAATCATGGCCTCTTCAACAGGGACTGACTCAGAGACTTAAGACTGAATTTGTGTCTGAGTGAGCACTCTCTCTTTGATTATCGTCCCCCACCGACTTGAGCGTAGGGACAAAAAACAAAATGGCGTGCAGATCTTTGTCATGCCTTCCTGTCACTCAAGTGTTTGACAGCTCCCATGGCAACGATGCAGTACCCAACCCAACCAGGCCTTAATGGACAGCTTGTGTACTGTGCAGGTTCCAATAAGGGGAGCCTTAATGTGGGGACCCTACAAGTTAGGAGCCTTAATGTGGGGACCCTACAAGTTAGGAGCCTTAATGTGGGGACCCTACAAGTTAGGAGCCTTAATGTGGGGACCCTACAAGTTAGGAGCCTTAATGTGGGGACCCTACAAGTTAGGAGCCTTAATTTGGGGACCCTACAAGTTAGGAGCCTTAATGTGGGGACCCTACAAGTTAGGAGCCTTAATGTGGGGACCCTACAAGTTAGGAGCCTTAATGTTGGGACCCTACATGACTTTTGCACACTCTTGTAAGGAGAGTGAATCGAGGAGATTGGTAATTTGTCCGGCGCTTGGGATGGTGTCGAAAGATTATCTTAAAGGTCTCATCCTTTCCCCTCGTTTAAGGCGCTTCTCTTTCTCCCATAGAGAGCGCCTCAAAATAAAAAAGGACAGTATTTGGGGAGACGCAGTGGGGCATTTGCAGTGAACGGAGGGTTAGAAGTACCTCTGTATATACAAAGTTCTTGAACTGAGACTGAAATTAATTGAATAGATTTTTTTCCTCCCTCCCCAAAAAAGTATACCATGAAATGAATGTGAGTACCCAGGTGAGCTCATGCAAAACTTCACAATCTTTTCTAGTGACATTTTAACTTTTATTTTCTGTATTTTAAAGATACAGATCCTGTTTTATTGAACAAACAAGACAAATTGAGATTGTGCCTTTTTTAAACTGACAGGAGACTTGAAATGAATTACCCTGGCCAAATAATGTGCTCACAGACACACACACAATGTTGTTTCCCCCCACTGTTTCTCATTGTTAACTCACATAGTACACCCCCCCCCCCCACACACACACACACTTTGTAGAAGCCTCGAGCATACGTACTGCAATGAGTTGGTGTGTGGGTACAGACATTTTTTACATTTTATTCATTTAGCAGACACTCTTATCCAGAGCGACTTACAGTTAGTGAGTGCACACATTTATTTCCCCCCTTTTTTTTTCTCTCCATACTGGCCCCCCGTGGGAATCGAACCCACAACCCTGGCGTTGAAAGCGCCATGCTCTACCAACTGAGCTACACGGGGCCCATACATTGACTGCCACTTTGCCTTCTTTTTTTATTCCAAGAAACAGATTCTGAATGACTGAAACAAATACTACACCTGTTTTATTTGAATATATTAAATACAAATGTTATATTTCAAAAAAGTATAATTTGAAATGAATCGGGAAATGCTATTTTTAATTATAACTATGTTGGGCATATATATATATGAGGGAGCCTCTTCTCTCCTTGCCTTGACAGTGGAGCTGCATTTGAAAGGGTCCTTATGCAAGAGGAATCGGAACACATTTATATTTGTAATGTAAAAACAAGTATTCTGTTTGGGGGGGTTGAAGGTTGGTGGGTGAAAAAGCAACAGTAAATGAACAAATAATGGAGAAATGTTGGATCATGGACACTTAAGATTTGAGGTCACCTCCTTTTCTGGCCATCACTAAGAACAGACACCCTTGTCTTGTCCCCCGAACCCCAACTTTACGACCAGGATCACCCCCTCTCAGCAACCCAAACTCCTGGAAACACAAGGACAAGGAGCCTTTGAGGTCTATTGAACCCACCTTTTGGTTGTACTTAGCCTTTGTCTTGGACCATGAACTATACTAGGAGAATGCATCAGCAACACTCCACCACCTGTATATGTACATGTGTGAGGTAGACTTGGTCTGCTGAGAGGGCTGTAATGTGGGCTAACCTAGAGTAAAAGGAAGGTGACATCACTAGTGAAATGATCCCCCACCCCCGTATTAGTCTCTCTGGCTTGGAAGACTCTTAACCAGAGAAACCACCCTCGCCCATGCAGGATATGACATCACACAACCTCGTAGAGGGGCTTCCCGTAATCTGAGAAGACTCTCTGCATTTGCCGTCTAGATCCCTCCAGCCTTGTAACTCAACAAGATCCTGGCCAAAAAAAATGACTTGCACAGAGTTTGTTCATAGCGCTAGTATGGTGTGAGTGGGTGTCTGTAAGCAGGTGTTGGTGTTGCCTTAGCCACCCAGCTAGTCTTTTGTCCTGCCTTGCATTGTAACTGACAGCTGCCTTGTTGCTTAAAAAAAAGAAAGAAAATCAAAAAATGTTCCTACTTTTCCCTCAATATCATCATTGCTGTTTTATAATTTTTCTAAAATTATTATTACTGTCATTATTATTATTAACATTATTTACTATTTGATTGTTGTACCCCTCCTCTGGGCCTACCTCTTTTCCATGGCTATTTGAATCTCTCACGTTTTGTATTTTATATTTTCAGTATGTATTTTCCAGACAATGACAACTCCTCCATCTTACTATAAGCTGAACTAAATTAGTAGTTGTAACTTCAACTGAGCTAGTTGTATTTGTAATTATGGACACATGGAAAAGAGGAGCTCACATAATCCTATCACATTACCTTTTGTTTTGAAATATTATCTTTTTGGGTCTTCGTGTGTATATATTTTTTTATGTTTTTTTTTATTTTGAGGGGACTCTGTAAGAAAAATACATTCTATTGTTTTGACATTGTATTATTTGAATGGTGTCGATCTCCCTCTATCCTCCCCCTCTCTCTTCTTTCACTCCTTTCAGTGGTTACTTAACACTCAAACGAAGAGATGAGACTCCATACTATGAGGAAACATTTATACCTTCTGTTTCTCTTGTATTTTTCCCCCTTATTTGTAATTAAATTGTAATCAGGGTTAATTAAAACAGGTAAAAATGGACAAGTGTCTGTTTCTTTTATATAAGCGTTACACATGAGTTTATTACATTCATTACAGTCGCTTCAGGGCAATGCCTTTCGACCTCATCCTCCTTAGCTGTACTATATGTGTGAGCAAGTTTCCTGTCACCTTGACACGTTTACTGCCGCACTGTTGTGAATGTGTTAGTCATAGAGATACACTACCAGTCAAAAGTTTGGACACACCTACTCATTCAAGGGTTTTTCTTTATTTTTACTATTTTTTACATTGTAGAATAATAGTGAAGACATCAAAACTATGACATAACACATGGAATCATGTAGTAACCAAAAAAAGTGTTAAACAAACCCAAATATATTTTATATTTGAGATTCTTCAAATAGCCACCCTTTGTCTTGATGACAGCTTTGCACACTCTTGGCATTCTCTCAACCAGCTTCATGCGGTAGTCACCTGGAATGCATTTCAATTAACAGGTGTGGCATCTTAAAAGTTCATTTGTGGAATTTCTTTCCTTCTTAATGCGTTTGAGCCAATAAGTTGTGTTGTGACAAGGTAGGGGTGGTATACAGAAGATAGCCCTATTTGGTAAAAGACCAAGTCCATATTATGGCAAGAACAGCTCAAATAAGCAAAGAGAAACGACAGTCCATCATTACTTTAAGACATGAAGGTCAGTCAATACGGAAAATGTCAAGAACTTTGAACGTTTCTTCAAGTGCATTCGCAAAAACCATCAAGTGCTATGATGAAACTGGCTTTCATGAGGACCGCCACAGAAATGGAAGACCCAGAGTTATGTCTGCTGCAGAGGATACGTTTGTTTTACCAAAAAGGAGAGTGATGGAGTGCTGCATCAGATGACCTGGCCTCCACAATCCCCCGACCTCAACCCAGTTGAGATGGTTTGGGATGAGTCGGACGGCAGAGTGAAGGAAAAGCAGCCAACAAGTGCTCAGCATATGTGGGAACTCCAAGACATTTGGAAAAGCATTCCAGGTGAAGCTGGTTGAGAGAATGCCAAGATTGTGCAAAGGGTGGCTATTTGAAGAATCTCAAATATATAAAATATATTTTGATTTGTTTAACACTTTTTTGGTTACTACATGATTCCGTATGTGTTATTTCATAGTTCTGATGTTTTCACTATTATTCTACAATGTAAAAATAAAAACCCCTGAATGAGTAGGTGTGTCTACACATTTGACTGGTACTCAATATAAACCTTTCATTCAAAATTGTATTCTAAGGTGTTTGCTAGTTACACAGCTTGGATAACAACAACTCTGTGTCCTCTTGTTGAGGTCTGTGCAGATGTAACTTTTATGAATGTGTTGTCTAGGAACCTGTAGTGTAGGAGACATTCTCCAAGTTCAACAATGACAATGTTTACACTTTTCTCCTGAACAGCTCACAAAATGCCATCTAGCAAATGACTCTTGACCGCCAATGCCAAGTGTCCTTGAACACGGAATTTAGCTATTGTAATAGAAATGCTCATGCAGTAGGAATTGTGTGTTTCTAACGGGTTTGTTTAAATCCCTTAGAATAACACCATACAATCTGTCTTGGGTGTCATTGAACATCCTCCTCCATTCAGATTCCACCCCCTAGATTGTGACATTGTCAAACCCATCCATAACTAAAATAGGTCTCATACTTGAAAGCTAGTAAATATCACGGCCAACTAGCTCTTGTTGTTGAAGGCTGTGAACATCACGACCAACCAAACGTTCATAACGGAGAAGTAAGCTGCACTAATAGATGCAGTAACTGACCTAGCATTTTCCCATGGCCTTAAATTGGAGACTGCCCCCCTCTGCTGGTCAATTAAGGTTCTGCTTTGAGATTAGTTAAATTCGTGTATTATGGTTGTGTTTAACCAGTAATGTCCACGGGAGACCGATACGATAGGAAATACACCACAAGACCAAAAGTATGTGGACACCTGCTCGTCGAACATCTCATTCCAAGATCATGGGCATTAATATGGAGTTGGTCCCCCCTTTGCTGCTATAACAGCCTCTACTCTTCTGGGAAGGCTTTCCACTAGATGTTGGAACATAGCTGCTGGGACTTGCTTCCATTCAGCCACGAGTATTAGTGAGGTCGGGCACTGATGTTGGGTAATTAGGCCTGGCCCGCAGTCGGCGTTCCAATTCATCCCAAAGGTGTTTGATGGGGTTGAGGTCAGGGCTCAGTGCAGGCCAGTTAAGTTCTTCAACACCGATCTCGACAAACAATTTCTATATGGACCTTGCTTTGTGCCCCGGGGCATTGTAATGCTGAAACTGGAAAGGGCCTTCCCCAAACTGTTGCCACAAAGTTGGAAGCGCAGAATCATCTGTAGAATGTCATTCTATGCTGTAGCGTTAAGATTTCCCTTCACTCGAACTAAGGGGCCTAGCCTGAACCATGAAAACAGAGCATTATTCCTCCTCCACCAAACTTTACAGTTGGCACTATGCATTTGGGCAGGTAGCGTTCTCCTGGCACCCGCCATACCCAGATTCGTCCTGTCGGACTGCCAGATGGTTAAGCAACACTCCAGAGAACGAGTTTCCACAAGCCGACACTTGGCATTGCGTATGGTGATCTTAAGCTTGTGTGTGGCTGCTCGGCCTTGGAAACCCATTTCATGACGCTCCCGACGAACAGTTATTGTGCTGACGTTGCTTCCAGAGGCAGTTTGGAACTCGGTAGTGAGTGTTGCAACCAAGGACAGACGATTTCTACGCGCTACGCGCTTCAGCCCTCGGCGGTCCTGTTCTGTGAGCTTGTGTGGCCTACCACTTTGCGGCTGAGCCGTTGTTGCTTCTAGATGTTTCCACATCACAATAACCGCACTAACAGTCGACCGGGGCAGCTCTAGCAGGGCAGACATTTGAGAAACTGACTTGGGAAGGTGGCATCCTATGACGGTGCCACGTTGAAAGTCACTGAGCTCTTCAGTAAGGCCATTCTACTGCCAATGTTTGTCTATGGAGATTGCATGGCCGTGTGACCGATTTTATACACCTGTCAGAACGGGTGTGGCTGAAATAGCTGAATCCACTAATTTGAAGGGCTGTCCACATACTTTCGTATATACAGTACAAGTCAAAAGTTTGGACACACCTACTCATTCAAGAGTTTTTCTTTATTTTTGGTATTTTCTACATTGTAGAATTATAGTGAAGACATCAAAACTATGAAATAACACATATGGAATCATGTAGTAACCCAAAAAGTGTTAAACAAATCGAAACATTTTTTTATTTTAGATTCTTCAAAGTAGCCACCGTTTGCATTGATGACAGCTTTGCACACTCTTGGCATTCTCTCATCCAGCTTCAACTGGAATGCTTTTCCAACAGTCTTGAAGGAGTTCCTACATGCTGATCCCTTGTTGGCTGCTTTTCCTTCACTCAACTGTTCAACTCATCCCAAACCATCTCAATTGGGTTGAGGTCGGGTGATTGTGGAGGCCAGGTCATCTGATGCAGCACTCCATCACTTTCCTTCTTGGTCAAATAGCCCTTACACAGCCTGGAGGTGTGTTTTGGGTCATTGTCCTGTTGAAAAACAAATGATAGTCCCACTAAGCGCAAACCAGATGGGATGGCATATCGCTGCAGAATGCTGTGGTAGCCATGCTGGTTAAGTGTGCCTTGAATTCTAAATAAATCACAGACAGTGTCACCAGCAAAGCACCATCACACCACCTCCTCCATGCTTCACGGTGGGAACCACACATGCGGAGAACATCCGCTCACCTACGTCTCACAAAGAAAGGGCTGTTGGAACCAAAAATGTCAAATTTGGACCAAAGGACAGATTTCCACCGGTCTAATGTCCATTGCTCGTGGTTTTTGTTTTTGTTTTCCTTTTAAGGGGGTAGATCAGCTTAATATTGCAGATAGATGTAACTTCCATCAATGTAATTGTCTGCATCACTTCCAATCCCCCGTGTTTATATATATATATACAGTGAGGGAAAAAAGTATTTGATCCCCTGCTGATTTTGAACGTTGCCCACTGACAAAGAAATGATCAGTCTATAATTTTAATGGTAGGTTTATTTGAACAGTGAGAGACAGAATAACAACAAAAAAATCCAGAAAAAAGCATGTCAAAAATGTTATAAATTGATTTGCATTATAATGAGGGAAATAAGTATTTGACCCCCTCTCAATCAGAAAGATTTCTGACTCCCATGTGTCTTTTATACAGGTAACGAGCTGAGATTAGGAGCACACTCTTAAAGGGAGTGCTCCTAATCTCAGCTTGTTACCTGTATAAAAGACACCGGTCCACAGAAGCAATCAATCAATCAGATTCCAAACTCTGCACCATGGCCAAGACCAAAGAGCTCTCCAAGGATGTCAGGGACAAGATTGTAGACCTACACAAGGCTGGAATGGGCTACAATACCATCGGCAAGCAGCTTGGTGAGAAGGTGACAACAGTTGGTGCGATTATTCGCAAATGGAAGAAACACAAAAGAACTGTCAATCTTACTTGGCCTGGGGCTCCATGCAAGATCTCACCTCGTGGAGTTGCAATGATCATGAGAACGGTGAGGAATCAGCCCAGAACTACACGGGAGGATCTTGTCAATGATCTCAAGGCAGCTGGGACCATAGTCACCAAGAAAACAATTGGTAACACACTACGCTGTGAAGGACTGAAATCCTGCAGCGCCCGCAAGGTCCCCCTGCTCAAGAAAGCACATATACAGGCCCGTCTGAAGTTTGCCAATGAACATCTGAATGATTCAGAGGAGAACTGGGTGAAAGTGTTGTGGTCAGATGAGACCAAAATCGAGATCTTTGGAATCAACTCAACTCACCGTGTTTGGAGGAGGAGGAATGCTGCCTATGACCCCAAGAACACCATCCCCACCGTCAAACATGGAGGTGAAAACATTATGCTTTGGGGGTGTTTTTCTACTAAGGGGACAGGACAACTTCACCACATCAAAGGCACGATGGACGGGGCCATGTACCGTCAAATCTTGGGTGAGAACCTCTTTCCCTCAGCCAGGGCATTGAAAATGGGTCATGGATGGGTATTCCAGCATGACAATGACCCAAAACACACAGCCAAGGCAACAAAGGAGTGGCTCAAGAAGAAGCACATTAAGGTCCTGGAGTGGCCTAGCCAGTCTCCAGACCTTAATCCCATAGAAAATCTGTGGAGGGAGCTGAAGGTTTGAGTTGCCAAACGTCAGGCTCGAAATGTTAATGACTTGGAGAAGATCTGCAAAGAGGAGTGGGACAAAATCCCTCCTGAGATGTTTGCAAACCTGGTGGCCAACTACAAGAAACGTCTGACCTCTGTGATTGCCAACAAGTACAGTGGGGAAAAAAAGTATTTAGTCAGCCACCAATTGTGCAAGTTCTCCCACTTAAAAAGATGAGAGAGGCCTGTAATTTTCATCATAGGTACACGTCAACTATGACAGACAAAATGAGGAAAAAAAATCCAGAAAATCACATTGTAGGATTTCTAATGAATTTATTTGCAAATTATGGTGGAAAATAAGTATTTGGTCAATAACAAAAGTTTCTCAATACTTTGTTATATACCCTTTGTTGGCAATGACACAGGTCAAACGTTTTCTGTAAGTCTTCACAAGGTTTTCACACACTGTTGCTGGTATTTTGGCCCATTCCTCCATGCAGATCTCCTCTAGAGCAGTGATGTTTTGGCCACTCCAGGACTTTGAAATGCTTCTTACGAAGCCACTCCTTCGTTGCCCGGGCGGTGTGTTTGGGATCTTTGTCATGCTGAAAGACCCAGCCACGTTTCATCTTCAATGCCCTTGCTGATGGAAGGAGGTTTTCACTCAAAATCTCACGATACATGGCCCCATTCATTCTTTCCTTTACACGGATCAGTCGTCCTGGTCCATTTGCAGAAAAACAGCCCCAAAGCATGATGTTTCCACCCCCATGCTTCACAGTAGGTATGGTGTTCTATGGATGCAACTCAGCATTCTTTGTCCTCCAAACACGACGAGTTGATTTTTACCCAAAAAGTTCTATTTTGGTTTCATCTGACCATATGACATTCTCCCAATCCTCTTCTGGATCATCCAAATGCACTCTAGCAAACTTCAGACGGGCCTGGACATGTACTGGCTTAAGCAGGGGGACACGTCTGGCACTGCAGGATTTGAGTCCCTGGCGGCGTAGTGTGTTACTGATGGTAGGCTTTGTTACTTTGGTCCCAGCTCTCTGCAGGTCATTCACTAGGTCCCCCCGTGTGGTTCTGGGATTTTTGCTCACCGTTCTTGTGATCATTTTGACCCCACGGGGTGAGCTCTTGCGTGGAGCCCCAGATCGAGGGAGATTATCAGTGGTCTTGTATGTCTTCCATTTCCTAATAATTGCTCCCACAGTTGATTTCTTCAAACCAAGCTGCTTACCTATTGCAGATTCAGTCTTCCCAGCCTGGTGCAGGTCTACAATTTTGTTTCTGGTGTCCTTTGACAGCTCTTTGGTCTTGGCCATAGTGGAGTTTGGAGTTTGAGGTTGTGGACAGGTGTCTTTTATACTGATAAGTTCAAACAGGTGCCATTAATACAGGTAACGAGTGGAGGACAGAGGAGCCTCTTAAAGAAGAAGTTACAGGTCTGTGAGAGCCAGAAATCTTGCTTGTTTGTAGGTGACCAAATACTTATTTTCCACCATAATTTGCAAATAAATTCATAAAAAATCCTACAATGTGATTTTCTGGATTTTTTTCTCTCAATTTGTCTGTCATAGTTGACATGTACCTATGATGAAAATTACAGGCCTCTCTCAATTGGTGGCTGACTAAATACTTTTTTTCCCCACTACTAAGTCATGTTTTGCAGAGGGGTCAAATACTTATTTCCCTCATTAAAATGCAAGTCAATTTATAACATTTTTGACATGTGTTTTTCTGGATTTTTTTGTTGTTATTCTGTCTCTCACTGTTCAAATAAACCTACCATTAAAATTATAGACTGATCATGTCTTTGTCAGTGGGAAAACGTACAAAATCAGCAGGGGATCAAATACTTTTTTCCCTCACTGTATATATATATATATATACAGTGGGGAGAACAAGTATTTGATACACTGCCGATTTTGCAGGTTTTCCTACTTACAAAGCATGTAGAGGTCTGTAATTTTTTATCATAGGTACACTTCAACTGTGAGAGACGGAATCTAAAACAAAAATCCAGAAAATCACATTGTATGATTTTTAAGTAATTAATTTGCATTTTATTGCATGACATAAGTATTTGATACATCAGAAAAGCAGAACCTAATATTTGGTACAGAAACCTTTGTTTGCAATTACAGAGATCATACATTTCCTGTAGGTCTTGACCAGGTTTGCACACACTGCAGCAGGGATTTTGGCCCACTCCTCCATACAGACCTTCTCCAGATCCTTCAGGTTTCGGGGCTGTCGCTGGGCAATACAGACTTTCAGCTCCCTCCAAAGATGTTCTATTGGGTTCAGGTCTGGAGACTGGCTAGGCCACTCCAGGACCTTGAGATGCTTCTTACGGAGCCACTCCTTAGTTGCCCTGGCTGTGTGTTTCGGGTCGTTGTCATGCTGGAAGACCCAGCCACAACCCATCTTCAATGCTCTTACTGAGGGAAGGAGGTTGTTGGCCAAGATCTCTCTCGCGATACATGGCCCCATCCATCCTCCCCTCAATACGGTGCAGTCGTCCTGTCCCCTTTGCAGAAAAATGTGGACTCATCACACCAAAGGACAGATTTCCACCGGTCTAATGTCCATTGCTCGTGTTTCTTGGCCCAAGCAAGTCTCTTCTTATTATTGGTGTCCTTTAGTAGTGGTTTCTTTGCAGCAATTTGACCATGAATGCCTGATTCACGCAGTCTCCACTGAACAGTTGATGTTGAGATGTGTCAGTGACTTGAACTCTGTGAAGCATTTATTTGGGCTGCAATTTCTGAGGCTGGTAACTCTAATTAACTTATCCTCTGCAGCAGAGGTAACTCTAGGTTTTCCTTTCCTGTGACGGTCCACATGAGAACCAGTTTCATCATAGCGCTAGATGGTTTTTGCGACTGCACTTGAAGAAACTTTAAAAGTTCTTGAAATTTTCCGGATTGACTGACCTTCATGTCTTAAAGTAATGATGGACTGTTGTTTCTCTTTGTTTATTTGAGCTGTTCTTGCCATAATATGGACTTGGTATTTTACCAAATAGGGCTATCTTTTGTATACCCCCCCTACCTTGTCACAACACAACTGATTGGCTCAAACACATTAAGAAGGAAAGAAATTCAACAAATTAACTTTTAACAAGGCACACCTGTTAAATGAAATCCATTCCAGGTCACTACCTCATGAAGCTGGTTGAGAGAATTCCATGAGTGTGCAAAGCTGTCATCAAGGCATTATAAAATATATTTAGATTTGTTTAACACTTTTTTGGTTACTACATGATTCCATATGTGTTATTTCATAATTTTGATGTCTTCACTATTATTCTACTATGTAGAAAATTGACAAAATAAAGAAAACCCTGGAATGAGTAGGTGTGTCATCTTTTGACGTGCTGTATATATTTGTAAAGAATATATTTTCCTTCATTATTTTCGCCTAACCGTACCATCCCTCCCCTAATTGGAGTAGACTAATGGACAACAACACTTAGGCTTCTACTTCCAGTTTATACATCCTATATACATTCTATTTGCCAAATATTTTTCAACTGTGCTGTGATGTTTCACAAAAGTTATGAACCTTTCTATTCTCATAGATTCTACATATTGTAAATGCAACATTTTTTGTTGTTGTTGCTAAGAGTATTATTATATCATTGATTGATTGACTATGACATTTTAAATCACCCAGCAGTGCTATTTGCAGAGGGGGACATAACTTGGCAGGGGGTCTGGAGATCCTCCCATTTTGGGGGGCATCTAAAGCTCATTTCCTGCATTTCTACACAATCTAAAATGGCCCTTCTAGCCGTCTCTATTTAGAACAACAGAAAGTCAGCAAAAATACACACAGTCATCAAGCTAGGTAAGAGATGATTAAATATGTTTAAGTGATTTAACTAGATCCATGATAATTCAATAATCAATATTGTGTTGCACCTTTAACCAATAGCCTAAGAAATTAACAACTCTTACAAAGACCGCCCAGCCAACCCGAGCGGCCTACACACCCGACCTCCACCAGTCTAGTCAATAACTGACCTCTCTCACCAACACAACTTCCTTCCCATCTTTTTTTTTATGTCTCAAGGGAAAGGTTTGGAAAACAAATTGAATGAAAACACACATAAACCTACACATTAACGCACAAAAACAGTACACCCTCCATATAATTCATGTCATAGGCCTAATAGTACTGTAGAGCGTATTTTTACTTGCACACAATATAGCTGGATCACCCCGTCCTGTCCCTAGGGATCCACAGCCCTGCAGCGCCCCAACCCAACACATTCCACTCAGCTTTAGGATCTTAGTGAAACATTATTGGTTTCAGGTGTGTTAGGCCAAGGCCAGAGTGACAAACAACTGTACGGCAGACCCCAGGGCCAGGACTGACCAGTCCAGCAGCTAGGGATTGCCTAAATAGGTATCTCCCCTGAAGTGGGCAGGTTTTCAATACAGACTCCTTTTGTCGTACAGTATTCCATATAAGGCATCCAGACCTTATGAAAGTTGCACAGTATACCCTTAATCTTTTTTTTATTTAATATAGTGATACTATACATAACTTGACATTTCTTCCATACACTGTGGGAGGATAACCATCTTTCCAATTAATGGCAATGCATTTATTAGCCACTATAAATTCTAGGTTACACAGTTTCTTCTGATAACAGTCTCCATATCAACATTTACAAGCAAACAAAAACAGGGAAAAGGGAGAATCTGTAGACATGCTGAGATAAAAGAACATACTCTTTGCCAGCGTTCAGCCAGACTTCACAAGACCATAACATATGCAAATGTGTCCCCTTTTGTGTTTTACACCTCTAGCAGAATAATACAATTTCTGAGTGCATGATATTCAGTTTCACTGGCATATAGTACGTTCTATGGATGGTCTTAAACTGCAGTAATTTATGTCTGAGATTATATGAACATGACTGGGCATTCTAACATATCTGTATCCATTCATCATCATCAATAGCGTCTCCCAGGTCTTCCTCACATTTTTGTTTGACATGTTTTGTGTCATCGGGAAAAGCCACTATCAACCCTTGATACAGTTTGGAATCAACTTTGGAGGTTTGTCAGACTGCCTTAAAATAGCATCTGGTTTGTCCAGTGTTTGCTGGACAGAGAAAATAAAGTGTTGTATATTCAGAAATTCACTTCACCTCTGTTACAGACTGGTCTTCCCTGTCTGCCTGACCCTTCTGAGACGCCTGTCACCATCTGATCCTCCTAAAATGAGGCATGACGAATTACCTTGGTATACATTATATTATCCAAGAATATAATGGTTCAATAATTGAAAATATTATTATTATTCCTAGATCCCAGACTGTAGCTTTAAGCTTAAGTGCTGTCATGTAGCTACTGTAGGTCTACCCATCAATTCAAGATGGGACTTTGTATCATTCACTGAATTTAATGCAAAATTCACCTGAGCTCCGTAGACTGGTCTTCCCTGGCTTCCCTGGAATCTTCCCACTCCTAAAAAGTAGGCTATAAAAATAGCTCAAGAGAAAGTGCAAGTCTCTCCAACTCTGCTCTCTTCAAACTACATCTAGCATATTGGCTGATATAGCCCAGTAATACAATGTAAGGGCCATGTGAGAATCTCTGGTAATTTAACCTATTTCTTAAGTTATTTGACATTGCCTATAGGGCGCATAATTGCTGGGACCATGGCTGGCAAGTGAGCTGCGTCGCATACGCCTAAAATAACAGTGCGGGACTACGGTTGGGTTTGGGACCAGTTCTTGCGGTAGCGGGTGGAAGTCGGACAGAAAGCCTGCGGGCGGGAGCGGGATGAAGAAATCGATCCCGCGCAGACCTCTACTGTGCACCATGACAGTGAAGCCTGTAATGTTACAGCTGTTTATTACTGACTGTGTTAGTGTGAAAAGTAGGGAATTAGCTAGGGAAACTGACAGATCAATAAAGTTCCATTGCCATACTGACTAATACAACTCACGTTGCACTGAAAAAACATCAGAATATCAATCTTCAATCGTTTGGCCAATGGTTTCATCGTTTGATTCAGGTCTAGTTTGATTGAGGCAAAAGGAATAGCTAATGTAAGACAACTTTTGACCAGCTCTCTCTCTAACGGTACATCACCTAGCGAAAGCTTGCCAAATTCATTTACTTATGAAACGGGACAAAACAAAGGCTACAAAACAATTCCATACAAACAACTGCTGTCCCCCCCCGTCCCCCCCGTCCCCAGTGAAAGTTGCGCCCCTGCATAAACATATCTCTTCTTTCCTCTCACTGTCACCTCTCATTGGAGCGAATATCATCAGGTGATCTCTCCCTGCTCTACATTTGCCAATCTGCCTTTCAGCCAATCGTATACAGAGCAGCTCACCGGGGGGATTGCTTCCCACAAAGGTTGATTGACAGGGCGCTTTAAGCCACCCGCTGGGAGGGTTTGTTGCCTGGCCCTGGGGCGAGGGCTGAGGTCAACGTCTTGAGAAGAGATGGAGGCCAGGCCCCGAAGAACAAGATCACAAAGATGGCTAATTATCCTTCATTGTGTGTGTCGCCGTAGTACCGACTCTTTTATACTCTCACTAACTCAACACAGACAGAGAATGTTGTGTGTCAGCTAGTTGGGATAGCAAATACATTTAATGTTGCTTTTGTGCAAACAAATATTTGAATTGTGAAAATGTTTGATTTATTTGACAGAACTTCTCTGTGATTGAGGAAATTACACTGAACAAAAATATAAACGCAACATGTAAAGTGTTGGTCCCATGTCTCATGAGTTGAAATTAAAGATCCCAGAAATGTTCCACGCACAAAAAGCTTTTTTCTTTCAAATGTTTTGCACAAATTTGTTTACATCCCTGTTTAGTGAGTATTTCTCCTTTGCCAAGATAATCCATCCACCTGACAAATGTGGCATATCAAGAAGCTGATTAAACAGCATGATCATTACACAGGTGCACCTTGTGCTGGGGACAATAAAAGGCCATTCTAAAATGTGCAGTTTTGTCACACAACACAATGCCACAGATGTCTCAAGTTTTGAGGGTGCATGCAATTGACATGCTGACTGCAGGAATGTCCACCAGAGCTGTTGCCAGAGAATTTAATGTTTGTTTCTCATCCATAAGCCGCCTCCAATGTTGTTTTAGAGAATTTGGCAGTACGTCCAACCTGCCTCACAACCGCAGACCACGTGTAACCACGCCAGCCCAGGACCTTCACATCCGGGTTTTTCACCTGCGGGGTCGTCTGAGACCAGCCACCCGGACAGCTGATGAAACTGGGTTTGCACAACCAAAGAATTTCTCCACAAACTGTCAGAAACCGTCTCAGGGAAAGCTCAACTGCGTGTTCATCATCCTCACCAGGGTCCTGACCTGACTGCAGTTCGGCGTCGTAACCGACTTCAGTGAGCAAATGCTCACCTTCATTGGCCACTGGTACGCTGGGGAAGTGTGCTCTTCACGGATTAATCCCAGTTTCAACTGTACTGGGCAGCGGTTTGCTGATGTCAATGTTGTGAACAGAGTGCCCCATGGTGGCGGTGGGGTTATGGTATGGGCAGGCATAAGCTACGGACAACGAACGCAATTTCATGCACAGAGATACCGTGACTAGATCCTAAGGCCCATTGTCGTGGCATTCATCCGCCGCCATCCCCTCATGTTTCAGCATTATAATGCACTGCCCCATGTTACAAGGATCTGTACACAATTCCTGGAAGCTGAAAATGTCCCAGTTCTTCCATGTCCTGCATACTCACCAGACATGTCACCCATTGAGCATGTTTGGGATGCTCTGGATCGACGTGTACGACAGCGTGTTCCAGTTCCCGCCAATAACCAGCAACTTTGCACAGCCATTGAAGAGGAGTGGGACAACATTCCAAAGGCAACAATCCACATCCTGATCAACTCTATGCGAAGGAGATGTGTCTCGCTGCATGAGGCAAATGATGGTCACACCAGATACTGACTGGTTTTCTGATCAATGCCCCTAGCTTTTTTTAAAGGTAACTGTGACCAACAGATGCATATCTGCATTCCCAGTCATGTGAAATCCATAGATTAGGGCCTAATGAATTGATTTCAATTTTTACTGTAACTCAGTAAAATCTTTGAAAGTGTTGCAAGTTGCATTAATATTTTTGTTCAGTGTAGTTTTATTTCAAAACATTTATAAAACAAGTTTTATTTCAAAAACTTCTACACAATTAGTAACTACATAATGTAAACTACATAATGTATTGATTGATAAGTAGTAAAACAAGCAAGTTATTCATAGGTTATTACAGTGTAATTAACATTTTGTAGTACATCTGCAACTTTATGTGCTGTAAAATAAAGTGCTATCAATAGAACTTTGGGCATTGTCTGCTTCATGTAGGTCTATAGGCTTCAGATGGTATTGCATTATGTGTTACATAGTTTACATGGGTTTAAATCACATATGGTTCTCTGCTATTTTCGAAGCTACTTTTTGAACATAAGGGGCTCATTACATGGACCAAAGGTAAACCTACTCTTGGAGTACAAAGCATGTTCAATGTACAGTTTCCAGTGAAAGTAATTTTAATCCAGGGTCCTTGCAACCAATTGAAGACAGACTGCATCAGGCCCCTTTTGTAAACAGGAACTCAGCAGAAACTCAAAGCCCAAGAGCTACTTTATGTGTGTGTGTTTGTGTGTATGTATGTTTGTGTGTGTTTGTGCGAGAATATGCTTGTGTGTGTGTGTGTGTTTGTGTGTGTGTGTGTGTATTTAGTAGCAGTAGCAGCATGTTAGTGCATGATTACTGTATGCTATCTCTCTTCCGTGTCCGTGCAGATATCCTCAGTGTGTCAGGGTCACCGAGGGATTAAGCTTTCCCACAAAGCAATGCGTCTATGTAATGTGGATATAGGATTTCTGCTATCCTACATGTAGTATTTGTCATGCTCCTAAAAGGGCTCTGAGATTAGAACAGGATTGCAGGATAAGGTGTAATGGGGTATGATGCATTATAATGCATTGTAAGACTTGTCATGAGCATGTATAGCCGCCTTGTAATGTCTTATAATCATACCATAATGATTTTGACTAAATACTTATCATTTTGAATTAGTTTAAATGTTGACAGACATATGAAATAATATAAGCCTTATTGTAAGACATTATAAAGTCTTTATACCGAGTTATAAACCATTATGTCACCATTATGTCACAGGAAGGCCATAAAAGATCATCAAGGACATCAACCACCCAAGCCACGACCTGTTCACCCCGCTATCATCCAGAAGGCGAGGTCAGTACAGGTGCATCAAAGCTGGGACCGAAAGACTGAAAAACAGCTTCTATCGCAAGGCTTCAGACTGTTAAATAGCCATCACTAGCCGGCTACCACCCCTGCACCTTAGAGGCTGTTGCCCTATGTACATAGACATGGAATCACTGGTCACTTTTATAATGTTTACATACTGCTTTACTCATTTCATATGTATATACTGTATTCTACTGTATTTTAGACAATGCCACTCCGACATTGCTCGTCCTAGTATTTATATATTTCTTAATTCCATTCTTTTACTTTTAGATTTGTGTGTATTGTTGTGAATTGTTAGATACTACTGCACTGTTGGAGCTAGGAACACAAGCATTTCGCTACACCCGCTATAACATCTGCTAAATATGTGTATGTGACCAATAAAATTGTATTTCATTATACCTGCAGGCTTTAAGTAAAATGTTACCGGATTACTCAACAAGCCCATTCAAAAACAAGAGATTCTGTATGGTGTTTGCATCCCTCAAACGTTCTATGTCTATATCATTGGTTTACGAAATCATTTCTCGAAGTTACTTCTCTCATATTCTGTTGTCCTACATTTCTGATGATGCGTCGACGCGGTGAATGAACGCAGACTGCTGAGAGACTGCAGTGCTCTACCCATCAGGGTGTGGAACATTTACATTTTAGCCGTTTAGCAGACGCTCTTATCCAGAGCGACTTACAGTTAGTGAGTGCATACATTTTTCATACTGGCCCCCCGTGGGAATCGAACCCACAACCCTGGCATTGCAAAAGCCATGCTCTACCAAATGAGCTACACGGGGCTACAGGCTTGCATATCCCTGTATGTGTATGTGTGTGTGTCTGCATACATGTGTGTATATGTCTGTGTATGCATGTGTGCATACATGTGTGTATATGTCTGTGTATGCATGTGTGTGTGTTTGTGTGTTTACGTGTGTGTTTACTTCCAAGCGCAAAGGTTCCGTAACGCCCAAGCATGTTATAACTACATGGTACATGCGTGACAAACACACCGCAGAAAGCAGAACTATAGTGTTGACCAAGACCAGTCCGCTCACCATCTGTACATCCAGGCTAACAATGCAGTGTGTTGCACTGCTACAAAACAATCCATACCAACAGTATACATCTCAACATTATGAAATGTTTAACTGAGGACTGCCTATAGAGGAATATATATGGGTAATTCCTTTAGGAACAGTAATCCTAGATTTAGACATTTACTCTGGACCCTTCCTTTTTGGCTCAGCTGATGGCAACAAGCATGATGACCTCATCACAGCACTTGGTCATTGGCCTAGAGACCCTCTATCATTTGGCCAATCGTAGATTGATTTGGTGACGTTAGCTTTAAAGTCTATCAGGTTTGATGGGAAGGCGGGACAAAGCACGCGCTGACGTCAACGATAGTCTATAGAGCACAGTGGTTGGCTAGACTGGCTAAAGTAAATATCAAAAGGATACAATAGAAAAAAACAATAGATTGAAGAACTTAGATTCGAAATAAATAACAGAAATGCACATTCATAATGTCTAGGTTTTCTATGTCACTTGCTTGAGCGCACTTATCAGCGCAAATAAACAGCTCTAAACTTTTTATATCCCATTCCCTCCCCATTTACTTGCTGGTTGAACTTCATTTGCCTCCTTTTTTATACTCGCCATGTAAACTACAGGTTAACTGTAGTTTTTGCAGACAATGTCCTTACATTACCACAACTGCAAAACCGAGCGTTAAAGAACATCAAGTCCCAAATTACCATTTTTATAGGACAATTATAACCGCTGTCAGTGCCGCTGTATGCGTCTGCAGATTGGTGAGGATAGTTATTTTTCTTCCATTCACCCGCCTACTCCCTGTCAGCAGACCTCCCCTAAAGCGCTATTGGATGCCGCAGCCCTGTCCTAAACAGCTGTTTGGTGTTTTCCAACAGCACGATTCGACTAAACACGGTGTCAATCAAATTTAGACACTGCCATGTAGCTCCTTGGATTCATGAAATCTACTGGCTACTGTACTCAATTGTGTCCTCTGATTGGCTACATGGACTAGTTGTCAAGGCTTTGGTCTTCATTCACCATTTTGCGACTGTAGTGTAGAATGTACAGAGCAGTAGTTTTTCCTCTAAGTTGCTTTACAGACGAAAGATAATATGACACTCCGTTAATTGTCAACCCTGGATTTCCGACTTTAGGCCTACTATCAATTGTGTTACTGACTCGATACATTTCTGCATTGAAAATAATTTGGTGGTGAGTAAAACCTACAAATCTTTCTTCTGCAGCACTGCAGTAGCCTGTTTTGCTTTGTCGAGATGCTACGTTGTAGACGTTGTCTATAATAAGCACCCTTTGTAACTACTAATTAAATAATATTTTCCTAGTTTATAATACTCTGCGGAGAGAAGTAAAGAGAGGATTGGATGCCACACTTCATTGAAAAGGGAGCGGTGCGGGGGGATTGTCAGCCTAAAACTTTTCTCCAAGAAAATATTCAACGCCATAACTACCATTATAAGAGTGAGACTTCCTAGAAGTGTTTTTCTTCCGTTGCGATTGAAGGCGAAACCTTGAAACCATCTGAATCATCCACATAGAGTTTTTAGCATTATTATCTCTCCATGGGCTACTTACTAGTCGTTATACAAAATGTCTATTTGCATCTGTCCTTCGCCTGGGCTTGTGGGCCTCGTTTCTACGTAGTGTCCACAATTGTTACTTTTTAATGTAACTTAATTTACAATGTTGCAGTTTGCACTCGCCGGGAAATGTGTTTCTAAGTTGCATCCAGTAATGTCAACATTTTACAACAATTGTCACACGAATGAATTTGCAACATAATTACTTTGGCTGCTGTCGCGCGATGTAATTACATATTGTTAGATTTAAGTAAGCATACTTACTCTCTGTTTTTAATACCCTTTTATGAGTTGTTCCACAGCACCATATATCGTAATAATAGGCCTTTAAAATGTTGCACGAAGAAGATTTTTCTAAGCGGCCTTGTGTTGTTTGGCCTGCGTCACTGGACTTCACCGCCCTGTTGTGTAGTAAACTGATAGTAATCGCAAAGCCCTATGACCAATAAGAGTGCTTCACACATATACAGTACGGTACTATTCAGCAAAACTAACAGTGACCACATTCTTGCAATCGTTTGCATTTTACAGTACGTCAGTTTAGGGTTGAAGTTTGTTTTATAGTCTACTTTAAGTACGTGACATTTGTGCATTAGCCAGTAGTTGCACAATAGGACCATATTCTCCACCAGTTATCATAGTTTTATAGTTATATATTGATGCATCGAAACTGTCGATGTATCATTTCTTCACACTGGGCACACACTTGTTAAATTAACGTTGCTTTCTCGTAATTTCAATGAAATGATGTTGAACCAACGTGGAATAGACGTTGAATTGACGTCTGTGCCCAGTGGGACGTTATGCTAATATTGATTTTCATTATGCTCTAATAGGACATTACAACAAGTTCTCCAATGGTGACAAATGGCAATGCTAGGTTTATACAGCGTTGATATGGCAACATTTATTGAACATTGAATCAACACAAGATTGAACATTGATGCAATATTGACAAATGGATAAGGCTCATACAGATGAATGGAAATGCGTTGTGCCTTCTTCTCTCGAAATTGTTATCATTATGACACTCATCCATATACTTGCTGGTGTGCACTATTGAGTAAACAATGTGCACACATCCAACTTGAAAAAAGTGAGGCAACAAATTATTTTATGATGACAGTTCTTTGAATGCAATCTCAAGTCTCCTGAATATAATTTGCATAATACTGGGTTGTAACTGTGTGTGTTTTCGAACAGCAGTTTACATGTAGTGTGGTCACAACAATACAGGTCTGTAGTTTCTCATTACAAGTAGATACCTTGGAGTTCTGTAGAGCTAAATGTATTAAATTAGTGGACGTACATGACATTGTAACAACCTAATATCATAATTTGGCCCAGACATGTTGTAATGTCTCAAACATGCTTAGGATAGGCTTTTTGTTGAATCACGGTGTGGTGTTGTCTGAAACACTGAGGCCGATGGGAAGTGTGTACTGGAAAAAACAACCCATAATGTAAGCAAGATAGGCCTACAACACTTGACACTGCCTGTTTCAATGGAAAACCCAAACCAAACCTGTTGGTTTTCAGTTAGTTTCTTTCATCCACATAGGTCAGCATTCAACAACATGGATGTTTTCCCTGGCAGTGAAAAAGGCCTCTAAATGAGTGGTTGGTATGAAATCTAAGGCGAAAGAGAGGGCTAAAGAGAGAGGGTAATAAAGTAGCAGGAAGTTAGGTAATGGTCCATGACAGGAAGTGTGGATTGTAGGGGCGGATTGGTTCAGCTACGAATAGATAAAGGTCACCACCGAGTGAGAGAGAGGGGAAAAGAACCCCTGAGTAAGAGAGAGAGAGAATGAGAAAAATGCGAGTGAACAAGAAGGAATTCCCCCACCTCCACTGCCCTAGCCAAGAAACCAGCGTGTGTGTGTGTGGGTGCAGACTTGTCTGGACAAGCACTTCCAAATGTGCCTGCCACTATTCTGCTATGCTATATTGTTATATTACTTTACATGCTATACAAGATTGCTTCATTATGGTTAAATTTTTTATTCACACAGTGTTAGGTGTATAATTATATGTAATATAGGTTACATTATGTAATGTATGTATTATATACTGAGTGTACAAAATATTAAGAACACCCCTTTTGCCCTCAGAACAGCCTCAATTCGTTGGGGCATGGACTCTACAAGGTGTCGAAAGCGTTCCACAGGGATGCTGGCGCATGTTGACTCCATGTTGACTCCAACGCTTCCCACAGTGGTATCAAGTTGACTGTTGAGTGTGAAAAACCCAGCAGCGTTGCAGTTCTTGACACACTCAAATCGGTGCGCCTGGCACCTACTACCATACCACGTTCAAAGGCACTTATATATTTTGTATTGCCTATTCACCCTCTGAATGGCACACATACACATCATTGTCTCAATTGTCTCAAGGTTTTAAAATCCTTCTTTAACCTGTCTCCTCACCGTCATCTACACTGATTGAAGTTTATTTAACAAGTGACATCCATAAGGGATCATAGGTTTCACCTGGATTCACCTGGTCAGTCTATGTCATGGAAAGAGCAGGTTTTCCTAATGTTTTGTACACTCATGTGAACTGAATTTGTAATACAATAGTAATACCCATTATTTATTGTGTTGGGTGATATATCATTCAATAATGAATGTATTACCAAGGACACAAAATACATGGTTTATAGAATAGGCCTATATTTGAGATTATTTTGAAAAAATGTGCCCAGTTTTGGTCTGACAACCACTCCACCCCACCGCTACCTTGTCCGGTGAATGTGCTTTTTATAATGTCACAATGCATTTACCACATGAATAATCCAGTCCTTGTTATGTTCTGCTCTGTTTCAGGGTCTGGAATAAGGTGGAAAGAGCTGGAGAAACAGAAAGAGGGAAGGGCGTGATGAGAAAGAGAGGGGCTGGAAGAGCAGGGAAGTAGCGGGAGAGAGGAACAGAGAATCTGAACTCTGCAAAAATAAGCCACTGTAAAGAAAAAGCCAATGCAGAGATGAAGACGATTAAAAAGCAAGGAAGGCGCTCGCCCCCGTCGACCCGGGCCAAAGGGGGGAAGAGACGGGGGGCGGGGGACAGTGGGGAGAAAAGAGACTCAGACGAGAACAGAGACAGATCCCCCAAAAGTCAGACCTCACCCCAAACCTCATCTCACGCAGAGTCTTCTCAGGAAGAGTCTGTGACACTCACGGCGAGGGTTACGCCAGAGAGGGAGGGCCACAGAGAGGGGCCCCGGCTCCCAGAGACAGCGGCCGCAGCAGCAGGGACCCTCCCTGGGAAGTCAGAGGACTCCCGCCCGGGGAGCGTCAAGTCGCTGAATGCCCACAGCACAGACAGCAGCAGCAGCGCCGCCAGTGCTGCCAACAGCCCCAACCCCTCGTCCAACCGCAAGACGGCCACATTCAAGGCCCGCGTCCCCAAGAAGAAGTACACTTCTGAGCACTGTGCTGCCGCCGCTGCTGCCGCCAGCAACCACGGAAACCATGGCAACCCCAGCACGCCCCCACTGAACAGCAGTAGTGCTCACTGTGGCAGTAACGCCGGTAGTCAGTCGTCAGGCTTATCTTCGGGGCCCGGGTCGACAGCGAGTGAAGGCGGTTCGCTTACTGACATCAACAGTCAGACCAGGAGACCAGCGGAGGACTACACTACCACTATAGCTCCATCACAGGACAGGGACAGCACACCTGGACCCCCTCCCACAGGGGACAGAGACAGGAGAGGCCCAGAGGGAGGCAGAGACATCTCCCCCAGCCCTGTCCGCTGCTCCTCTACAGACACAGCCAGCGAACACGACCTGGACGTGAGCGAGCCACGCCGCCCCAACCTTCACCACACCAACCCCACCACCGAAGCACACACCCTGACCCTGGTGCAACGTAGCACCCAACACACTCCGACCCCACAGAGCCTGTCTGACGCGCTAGCCGACGCCCTGGCCAAAGGTCTAAAGAACCAGCGGGTGCTAGCCAGGCAGGCTAGGAGGAGGAGCGGAAAGGGGGAAGAGGAGAACGGAAGAGGAGGGGGGAGGGAGAGCATGGACTCAGTGTTCAGAGCGGGCGTGGTGCGGCAGGTGAGCGGCGAGCACGGCAGCCTGGAGGTGCAGCTGAATGGCGAGAAGGAGCTGTACTGCTACCCATTCCGTGAGGGCGCCCAGGGGCCCGTGGACATCATCATGGACGCCCCGCCGCCCGGCTCCCAGGCCGTGCCCATCGGCACCCCTGTGTGCGTGCCCTTCGGAGGCAACGAGGACGGCGGCACCACAGAGGCCCAGCGCCAGTGGTACCGAGAGGGCCTGGTCACCCAGGTGGACTCCCACCCAGCTGTGTCCTACCCCTATAGAGTGTTGTTAGAGGACAGAGCGCCCCCAGGGGATGAGGAGGGGGATGGCAGGGTGGGCACTCCGACGGCTGTGTGGGTGTCCCGTCAGAGCCTCCGCCTACTGGTGCCCCCCTGGGACCTGGACCTGGGACCCTCCGGAGGGGGGCGAGAGGAGGGCAATGCTGCCGCTGAGAGAGGGAGAGAGAGGGAGAGAGAGAGAGAGGACAGGGACAGGGACGAAATAGAGGTGGAGCAGGAGCTGTGTCGCCTCAGCCAGGGGATGGGGCTCAGCGCAGCTGTGCCTGGGTCCGTGTTGGGGAGGCTTTCATACCCTGGAACGGCCCCCGCCTCCTCGTCTTCCTCCACTGTCAGCTCCCCCGTCACTCCCGCCACGGTGCTGAGTCTGGTGCCCGGAAGAGAATGGGAGCGAGAGAAGGACCTGGTGGAGAGAGAGAGGGAGCTCCAGAGGAAACAAGAGAGAGATAACCGAGAGAGGGCCAAGCAGCACCACCATTTCATGCCCCTGACCCCCGAGGAGGACATAGAGGTGTCCCACTTCAGCATGGTGCCCATGGGGGCAACGGGGGGGGCAGCCAAGGCCCTGGCGGTGTCCCAGCACAGGCACATACTCTCTAAGCCGGGCTACCTCAGCCCCCACCTGTCCGTGGGTCGGGGCCTCGGAGGCACCCCGCTGGTGGGCCCCCACCTGGCCCTCAACCCCCACCCCCCTCCCTCCCCCACAGTGCTACTGGGCCTGGAGTCGGGAGCTCTGGGGGGAGCCGTCATCGCCACCCCTCTGCGCCCCCCTCTGCCCTCCTCGTCCTCCCGCGGCTCCCTGGATAAGCCACCCTCGTCAAACGCCAACTCCCACGGTGCATCTGGAGGGGGTGGAGGTTCGGGTTCGGCGTTCTCGTCGCGCTCCCGCACCCCGCTCACGGCAGCCCAGCAGAAGTACAAGAAGGGCGACGTGGTGTGTACCCCCACGGGCATCCGCAAGAAGTTCAACGGCAAGCAGTGGAGGAGGCTGTGCTCCAGAGAGGGCTGCTCTAAGGAGTCCCAGAGAAGAGGCTACTGCTCACGTCATCTTTCCATGAGAACTAAAGAGATGGAGGCCAGCGGAGGGGGCAGAGACCGTGGCGGTGCCAGCAGTACGGGCACCCTAACCCCGTCAGACCTGAGGATGGGCGGCGGCCGGACCAGTTCGGAGTTCGACTGGGACAACACGTCGCGAGACAGCAGCGAAGCGAGCAGTAGGGGAGGGGATTCACGCCCCCGCCTGGTCCTGCCCTCGCTCCTGCCCCAGGACCTATCACGCTTCGACTTTGATGAGTGCGAGGCGGCCACCATGCTGGTGTCTCTGAGCAGCTCCCGCTCGGGCACTCCCTCTTTCTCTCCCATCTCCAACCAGTCGCCCTTCTCGCCCACGCCGTCGCCCTCGCCATCCCCGCTCCTCAGCTTCCGCCCGGCCACCTTCAGCCCCATCACGGCCCCGTCTTCTCTCACCCCTCGCCGCCACCGCCACCTGAGCGGCACTAAGATGGGCACGCCGGGCTCGGACCGCGAGCGCCACCTGTCGGGCATCCTGCCCACCTTCCAGACCAACCTCACCTTCACCGTGCCCATGAGCCCCAGCAAGCGGAAACTGGATGCCCATCCTCCGCCCCTGCCCCTCTCTGCCCAGGATTACGCCAAGCCCGGCCAGCAGTTAGGGGAGACTATAGGCCTTAGGCCAGCCGCCTTCAGGGTGCTCTCCCCTCAGAGCCAGCCCACCACCCCCTCCTCCCTCTCCTTCCCCCGGCCCCGGAGCGCTACCAGCCGCCCCCCGTCCTCCGCCGCCTCCACCCCCCCGCCCATGCTGGTGTCCGCCACCCCTCCCTCCCCACTGCCCCAGGACCCCAGCCCCCGCCGCATCGTGCCCCTGCGAGACTCCCCCGTCATCGTGCGGAACCCTGACGTCCCCCTGGCCAAGTTTACCGAGGGACCCCTAGGGAGGAGGGGAGGAGGGGGCCACTCCTCCAGAGAGCACAGCCAGCCCCTGCACCTTGCCACCGGCCTCCAAGCACCCGTGCCCATCAACGGCGCCGCCACCAATGGAGCGGTCCTCCTGCGAAACCACGCCTCCACCCTGGTCCTTGTAACCTCCTCCCAGTCCCTGACCCCAGCCGTCGCCGGACGCCCTGTCCACTGCAGCCCAGCCCCCAGTGGTGGCTCCGCCTCCATCTCCTCTACTGGCTCCGCCCTCTCCAGCTCTGGATCAGGCGGTAGGGAGTGGGAGAGGAAGCCCGGTGGGCATCAGGACACCATTGAAGGGACACTGCCCCAGCCGGTAGCCTGCCACCCTTCGCCCACTGCCCTGCTGCCCCTCATCCTACCAGCTGAGTCCCCTCAACCTGCACCCCGCAAGGACATCATCATGGGACGGCCTGGGACAGGTAAGACATCAATCATTATAGGGGTATATAGGGGTTAGTATAAAGGGGTGTATAGGGCTTAGTATATAGGGGTTAGTATAGAGGGGTGTATAAGGGTTAGTATATAGGGGTTAGTATAAAGGGGTGTATAAGGGTTAGTATATAGGGGTTAGTATAAAGGGGTGTATAGGGGTTAGTATATAGGGGTTAGTATAGAGGGGTGTATAAGGGTTAGTATATAGGGGTTAGTATAAAGGGGTGTATAGGGCTTAGTATATAGGGGTTAGTATAAAGGGGTGTATAGGGCTTAGTATATAGGGGTTAGTATATGGGGTTAGTATATACTGTAGGGGTTAGTATATATGGGTTAATAGGGGTTAGTATATAGGGGTGTATAGGGGATAGTATATAGGGGTTAGTATAAAGGGGTGTATAGGGGTTAGTATATAGGGGTTAGTATATGGGGTTAGTATATACTGTAGGGGTTAGTATATATGGGTTTATAGGGGTTAGTATATAGGGGTGTATAGGGGTTAGTATAAAAGTGTTAGTATATAGGAGTTAGTATATAGGGGTGTATAGCGGTTAGGGGTATATAGTCATCATGGTAACATACGTCAGTGATAAGGGAAATGGGGAGAGTGTCACGAACAGAAGAGGACCCAAGAGCGCAAGTTCAAATTCAGAGTTCTTTATTCAAGGTTACAGGCGGGAAGAGGAGTCCCAGGGGTGTCAGGGGTCTTTCAGGGTCCTCCTGTGGGTACCTGTGCTCCGGGGGTCACCAAATGTCCGGGGGTGTCCAGTCCAAGTGCTTAGTGTGTGTGTTCCCCAGTGATGGAGCGGCGTATCGGGCTGAGGGTGGTGAAACGTCTGGGCACGCTCATCTGGTGGTCGGAGACCTGGGGGAACACACACACAACAGCAATATGAATGGCAGGCAGAAGTACAGATCAGGGCTGGGCAAATATCGTGGTGAGAGACAGAAGGCAGAAACGAGTTACCGGAGGGGCTGAAGATCGGAGAGTAGTCGAGGTCCAGAAGGCAGGTTGGGATAGACGGGGCAGTAGAACAAGGAGGCAGTCAAGAAAGGATCGGTATCACAAACAGGAGTCAGAGCGCAGACAGGCAGGATACTGGTCCGGGTTTGAAGACGATCTGACAGGGCTTGGCTGAAAAACAGGGCTTGATATACTGGGAGAGGTAGTGGGGAAATGCAGTTCAGCTGGCAGAGTAATTAGAACAGAGTGAGGCAAGGTGAGGATGGTGAGTGGGAAATGCAGTGCAGCTGGCCAGGTAACAAGAGCAGAGCAGGGCAGGTGGAGCTAGTTAGGCTGAGTAGAGAGAGGAAGGTGAGCAGAGTGGAAGATAATTGAATGCAATTAATGTTGCTACCAGGGAGAGAGAGTGCTCATGACAGGACCCCCCTCCAAGGGACGGCCCCAGAAGTCCCAAGAACAACATCATGCCGGGAGGGTGGAGGGGAGCAGGCGGCGGGTCAGAACTCCTCCGAGCGGTCCGAGTGAATCTCCTCATCCTCAGAAGGAGCTGGAGGGTCACGGTCGGGGAGACAGGACAGGCACTGAGACAGGAGCAGGGCGGGCCGGACGGCTAGGAACCCTCTTGGACGGCCCCTACGGATTGCAGGCTGATCAGGATGTAGTCGGTGGAAGTCAGTGATAAGGGGTCCGGTCCACTATCCTCCTGGCCGGGATCCAGGTCCTCTCCTCTGGACCATATCCCTCCCAATCAACGAGGTACTGAGACCCCTACCCCTTCGCCTAGAGCGGAGCAGCCGCCGGACGGTGAAGACAGGACCGCCATCTACGAGGCGCGGAGGAGGTGGCGCCGGAGCTGCAGGGACCAGGGGACTTTCATGGACCGGCTTGACCTTGGAGACGTGGAAGGTGGGGTGGACCCGCATGGAAGCGGGCAACTGAAGTCGGACCGCCGTTGGACTGATGACTTTCTGCACAGGAAAAGGACCAATGAAGCGAGGGGCCAGCTTTCGTGATACAACCCGCAGCGGCAGATCCCGGGCAGACAGCCAGACCTTCTGACCAACCCGGTAAGTAGGTGCTGGGGTCCTCCGTCGGTTGGCACCGACGGCGTAGCTGGTTCCAGACTTCAGGAGCACAGTGCGAGCCTGGGCCCAAGTGCGGCGGCAGCGGCGGGCATACGCAAGAGCAGACGGACAGGTGGCATCCGCCTCCTGGCTGGCAAACAGTGGAGGTTGATACCCGTAGACACACTGAAAGGGGGAGAGCCCGGTGGAGGAACTGGTGAGTGAATTATGGGCATATTCCACCCAGAGCAGGTGTTGAGCCCAGGCCCGGGGATTTTGGGAAGCCACACACCTCAGTGCCTTCTCCAGCTCCTGGTTCATGCGTTCAGTCTGGCCGTTTGACTGCGGGTGGAATCCAGACGATAGGCTGGCGGTGGCCCCAAGGAGATGACAGAACTCCTTCCAAAAGGTTGCTGAGAATTGCGGGCCCCGGTCTGACACTATATCCTGGGGTAGGCCATGGATACGAAACACATGTTCCAGGACCACCTGGGAGGTCTCTTTAGCAGAGGGTAGTTTGGGAAGGGGGCACGAAGTGGGTCATCTTACTAAAGCGGTCAACAATGGTAAGGATGACTGTGTGTCCGTCAGAGGGCGGAAGGCCCGTAACAAAGTCCAGTGAAACGTGGGACCAGGGCCTCTTGGGTATGAGTAGGGGTTGCAGCAACCCAGCAGGAGGCTGGTTGGGAGTCTTGTTTCGGTTACAAGTGGGACAAGCTCGGATGAATTCTCGGACATCCCGTCTCATCCCCCGCCACCAGAACCGCTGGCGGACCAGATGAAGGGTGCGAGTGATGCCGGGATGACAGGCCAGACGGGATTCGTGCCCCCCACTGAATCACAGGTGACCTGAGATTTGCTGGAACAAACAGACGGTTGGGGGCGCTGGTGCTTGGACCTGGCTGGTCCCGAAGAGCCTCCATGACCTGCTTCTCGATCTCCCAGGTGAGGGCCGCTACGACCAAGTGGCTGGGAAGAATGGGAGCTGTCATGGCGGTGGTCTCGTCCTTCTGAAACATCCGGGAAAGAGCATCAGGTTTGATGTTGCGAGATCCCGGGCGGTAGGAGAGCGTGAAATTGAAGCGCGTAAAGAACAGAGACCACCGCTGTTGACGGGAGTTCAGCCTCCTGGCTGTTTGGATATACTCCAGGTTCTTGTGGTCTGTCCACACTACGAATGGTTCCTTTGACCCCTCTAACCAGTGCCGCCATTCTTCAAGGGCGAGCTTGACAGCCAACAGCTCGCGGTTCCCAATGTCGTAGTTGCATTCGGCAGGGGTTAGCCGACGGGAGTAGAAGGCACAGGGGTGCATCTTGCCATCCTCAGCTGCTCTTTGAGAAAGCACTGCACCCACTCCCACGTCCGAAGCATCTACCTCCACCACAAACTGCCTTGCTGCATCTGGCATCTGGAGGATGGGAGCAGAAGTGAAACATGTCTTGAGGATATTGAAGGCCTTATCAGCAGCTGATGTCCATTGGTACGGTTGTTTAGTGCTGGTTAGCGCCGTGAGGGGTGCAGCCACTGTGCTATAGTTTCTGATGAATCTCCTATAAAAGTTGGCAAAGCCCAGGAACTGTTGCAACTTCTTCCGAGACTCAGGAACTGGCCAGGAAGTGACAGCCGACACCTTCGTGAGATCCATCTGAATGCTGCCCTCGGTCACCACATACCCCAGGAATGAAACGGTCTTGGCATGGAACTCGCACTTCTCTGCCTTCACGAAAAGAGAGTTCTCCAGCAGGCGGCGCAGGACCAACCGGACGTGGTGCGTGTGTTCTGACAGAGTCTTTGAGAATATTAAAATATCGTCAAGGTACACAAATACGAACGTATTTAGCATGTCCCTGAGGATATCATTCACTAGGGCTTGAAAAACTGCTGGGGCATTGGTGAGGCCGAAGGGCATGACGAGATATTCATAGTGGCCGGTTGGTGTGTTGAACGCTGTCTTCCATTCGTCTCCCTCCCTCATCCGCACCAGATGGTAGGCATTGCGAAGGTCCAGCTTAGTGAATACAGTGGCTCCCTGCAGCAGTTCGAAGGCAGACGAAAGTAAGGGCAGTGGGTAGCGATTCTTAACCGTGATGTCGTTCAGACCCCGGTAATCTATGCATGGACGAAGAGAACCGTCCTTCTTGCCGACAAAGAAGAATCCCGCTCCTGCGAGGGAAGACGACGGTCTAATTATCCCGGAGGCAAGAGAGTCATTAATGTAGTCCTCCATGGCCTTTCTTTCCGGGGCTGACAGTGAATACAGACGACCCTTGGGAGGTGCTGTGCCAGGCAGGAGATCAATCGCGCAGTCATAGGGTCTGTGTGGGGGTAGAGATGTCGCCTTGGATTTGTTGAACACCTCTTTCAGGCTGTGGTAACAGGCCGGAACATTGGATATGTCGGAGGTAGCGCTAGATCCTTCCCGGTGAACGGGCAGGGTGGCCCCCCTTAAACAGGTCTGGTGACAACTCCTTCCCCACTCACGGACTGTTCCTGTCTCCCAGTCGATGTGGGGGTTGTGCTGACGGAGCCACGGGTATCCAAGAATGAGTGGTTGGCCAGGTGAGTGTAGGAGGTGAAACTGGATGGACTCCTGGTGGTTTCCTGACAGCAGGATTGTCACAGGGGCGGAGATATGAGTGACAGTGCCAAGATGATGCCCATCCAGGGCTCGTGCAGGAATGGGTTGTGTCAGTTGATGATGGTTCACGCCCAGTTGCTGTGCAAGCTCAGGGTCCATGATGTTTGCTTCGGCTCCGGAATCCACAAGGGCGGCCAATGTATGAGTCTTGTCAGAAAGCTGAAGGCGGAGATGAAGCAGGGTCTTTCGGATGGAGGGAGACTGAAGGCTTGTTGAGCTCACCCGGATCTCCCCTACACCTGGTGAGCTGCGGCTTTTGCCGGACAAGTAGCGACACGGTGATTCTCGCCACCACAGTAGAGGCAAAGGTTGGAGCTTAGACGGCGCCCGACGCTCCTCGGGAGTCAGAGAGGCACGGCCAATCTCCATGGCCTCAGGCTGATTGAGTTGGCTATGGGACTTGACAGGCAGGGGCTGGACAGAAGCGGTATCGACCCGAGTACGGATGGCAGGTTGACTGAGACGGCCCTTCTCCCTCCTCCGGGTCTGTATACGGCGGTCAATGCGAACGGCAAGGTCAATGGCGGCATCAAGCGTTGAGGGCGGGTCATGGGAAACAAGCTCGTCCCTTGATATAGTCCGCCAGGCTATGGAGGAAGGCTTGCACCAGTGCCTCTGGGTTAAACGAGCTTTGACTGGCCAGGGTACGAAAGTCAATGGAGAAGTCTGCCACTGTCCGATTGCCCTGACGGATGGTGAGCAGAGCTTGTGATGCTTCGGCTGTTGGCGAGCCTAGGTCAAAGACCTTTAACATCTCCTCCTCAAAGGCACTGAAGGAGGCACAGGCTGGGGTTTGCCGGTCGAATTCCGCCGTTCCCCACAACCGAGCTCGACCGGTGAGATGTGTGATGACATACCCCACCTTGGCTCCCTCTGTTGAGAAAGTCCTGGGCTGTAGTGCAAACTGGATTCGGCAGCTGCTCAAGAATGGTCTTACTTGCTTCTGGTTGCCATCAAAACGTTCCGGGTTCCCAATCCTTGGTTCAGGAGCGTGGGGATCTGGTGGCAGCACTGCCGGGCCTGCAGCATTGGGACCTCCAGCGGAGGGATGAAGGAGTATCGGTGGTACAGGAACAAAAGGACCAGGGGGGGGTGCAGGTGGAGTAGCCGGGCTTGAGAGTAATTGCAGGGCTTGGGCTAGCTGTTGTTGCTGCAGTTGGAACTGTTGTTGCTGCTGGTTGAATAGCTGGAGAAGGGAAGCGATGTCGCCAGCCATCCGATTTATGTCTCCCTCAGAGCGTTCCAGTCGCTGTAGGGCAGTCCTCTCTGGCTCTTCCTCCATCGTGGTCAGGGAGTGCGCTGGGTCCATGATGGTCAGATCGTTCTGTCACGAACAGAAGAGGACCCAAGAGCGCAAGTTCAAATTCAGAGTTCTTTATTCAAGGTTACAGGCGGGAAGAGGAGTCCCAGGGGTGTCAGGGGTCTTTCAGGGTCCTCCTGTGGGTACCTGTGCTCCGGGGGGTCACCAAATGTCCGGGGGTGTCCAGTCCAAGTGCTTAGTGTGTGTGTTCCCCAGTGATGGAGCGGCGTATCGGGCTGAGGGTGGTGAAACGTCTGGGCACGCTCATCTGGTGGTCGGAGACCTGGGGGAACACACACACACAACAGCAATATGAATGGCAGGCAGAAGTACAGATCAGGGCTGGGCAAATATCGTGGTGAGAGACAGAAGGCAGAAACGAGTTACCGGAGGGGCTGAAGATCGGAGAGTAGTCGAGGTCCAGAAGGCAGGTTGGGATAGACGGGGCAGTAGAACAAGGAGGCAGTCAAGAAAGGATCGGTATCACAAACAGGAGTCAGAGCGCAGACAGGCAGGATACTGGTCCGGGTTTGAAGACGATCTGACAGGGCTTGGCTGAAAAACAGGGCTTGATATACTGGGAGAGGTAGTGGGGAAATGCAGTTCAGCTGGCAGAGTAATTAGAACAGAGTGAGGCAAGGTGAGGATGGTGAGTGGGAAATGCAGTGCAGCTGGCCAGGTAACAAGAGCAGAGCAGGGCAGGTGGAGCTAGTTAGGCTGAGTAGAGAGAGGAAGGTGAGCAGAGTGGAAGATAATTGAATGCAATTAATGTTGCTACCAGGGAGAGAGAGTGCTCATGACAGAGAGTTATTATTAGAGGTATGCGACACCATTCTTCCACGAGACATTCCATCATTTGGTGTTTTGTGGATGATGGTCTCAGGCGCCGCTCCAGAATCTCCCATAAGTGTTCAATTGGGTTGAGATCTGGTGACTGAGACGGCCATGGCATATGGTTTACATCGTTTTCATGCACATCAAACCATTCAGTGACCACTCGTGCCCTGTGGATGGGGGCATTGTCATTCTGGAAGAGACCACTTCCATCAGGAAAGAAATGATTCACCATAGGTTGAAGGTGATCACTCAGAATGTGTTTATTGGCGTTTACCTTGTCCTCTAAGGGGTTGAGTGGATCTAAACCATGCCAGGAAAATGGACGCCCACACCATAACAGAGCCGCCAGAACCCTCATTTACTCAAGTGTTTCCTTTATTTTGGCAGTTACCTGTGTGTAAAAATGAGTGACTTCAGTGACAAGAAATGTACATTTGAAATTTTGCAACATGGCCGCAAGAATGATGTGTCAGACATAACGTAGTAGGTAGCTAAATATAATGTTTGTGGTTCAGTTGGTCTGGTATGTCTTTCAGAATGTGTGGCTCAGTGTGTGTGTGTGTGTGTGTGTGTGTGGTATGTGGTTTGGTGTAGGGTGGGGTGGGGTAGGGAGTGGTCAATGAGTGTGTGATACGGGGTGTTGGTCTGTGTGCTTCAATTTCAGTTAAACTCTTAAAATGACGTGTCTAGACATGCAAGGCTGCTGACAAATGCACACACACACGTAGTCACTCGCACACACACAGTCACACACACACACAGTCACACACAGCGCTCAATATAGCAGACAATACACAACCTCAGGCAGAGCACCAAGGGCAAGTCCAGTGTTTTTTTTTTTATCCCACTGAACTGAAAAGGAGTAATCATATTGCAGTGTTGTCATGGATACTTTGTCTCTCGATAGAATTAGTGCAGTTAAGCTTAGAGCTCTCTCTGCTTCTTGGATCGTGCTTCCCTCCGCTTTTCTATCAGTTATTCTCTATGGGGGCAAATCCTAACTCCCACTTCAAATCTTCACTTAGTCCCATTGAAGTCAAAGGGAGATTATGTGAAAATGTAAATTCAATGGAAGTTAGGATTCACTACTATGCTTTCACTCCTAACTTTCTTTTAGAATCTAAAAACCCATAGACACCAGTTACGTAACAGTAGTATTTTCAATGTAACACTCTCTCATTGAACAGACCCCAGTTCAAAGCTAGCCCATCTAGACCAGTAGTCTCAACTTGTGTGTATGAAATAACATGCTCCCCTATGACCCTTCTGCATGTCATGAGATTATCGGAGGAGGATTTGCAAGTTTAACACTTCAAACACTTCTGAGAAGAAACCCCTAATTCCTGTAAACACAACTCATTCACCCTTCCTCATGTACAGTATCTCACCTGACCAACATCAAATCAAATCTAATTTTATTCATCACATGCTTCATAAACAACAGGTGCAGACTAACAGTGAAATGCTTATTTACGGGCCCTTCCCAACAATGCAGAGAGAGAGAAAATAGAGAAATAATAGAAAAGTAAAACACGTAATAATAAAAGTAATAATAAATACACCATGAGTAACGATAACTAGGCTATATACACGGGGTACCAGTACTGAGTTGATGTGCTGGGGTACGAGGTAATTGAGGTACATATAACTAGGAATAAAGTCACAGATAATAAACACTAGCAGCAGCATATGTGATGAGTCAGAAAAGTTAGTTGGGTAACTATTTAACTAACTATTTAGCAGTCTTATGGCTTGGGTCCAGACTTGGTGCATTGGTACCGCTTGCCATGCAGTAGCAGAGAGAACAGTCAATGACTTGGGTGGCTGGTGTCTTTGACAATTTTCAGGGCCTTCCTCTGACACCGCCTGGTATAGAGGTCCTTGATGGCAGGGAGCTCGGCCCCAGTGATGTACTGGGAGGTACACACTACCCTCTGTAGGGCCTTGCGGTTGGATGCCAACCGTAAAGCGCGGTTGCCATACCAAGCGGTGATGCAGCCAGTCAAAATGCTCTCTATGGTGCAGCTGTAGAACTTTTTGAGGATCTGATGGCCCCATGCCAAATCTTTTCAGCCTCCTGAGGGGGAAGAGGCGTTGTCGTGCCCTATTCAGGACCGTGTTGGTGTGTGTGAACCATGATAGATCCTTAGTGATGTGGACACTCAGGGGTCACTTGAAAATGTCAGGGGATCAATCTCCATGTGACTCAAAAATCGTAAGACGCTGCAATGTGTAAAACCCCATATACTGTAAGTACAGTATATGTTGTTCTTGATCAACTATGTTGTCATTGTGAAAGAGAATTTGTTCTCAATTATGTACTTGGCGGAATATCTGAATCAACTGAAGCATATTATATACTAAGCAAGACCTATGTTCCTTTTCCAATAAGACACTATATATTAGTATTCCCTTTGACTGTATGACTGTGAACCAGTGTGGTTTCCAAAATGGTGGGTCAATTCCCAATGGGGCTGAGAGGGTCATGACTAAAGACTGGGCTCAGACAGGAAATATTTTGTTTTTCTTAAGGGCCACAAGAGAATTCAAATGGTGGGGAATTCAGTATGGTCACACCATCATGGCACAAAGGCAATTTGGGAACCACTGCAGTTAACCCTCACTGCAGTTAACCCCCAACTATTCATAATATTTTCCTTCCGAATCTGCCTTTTCTTCCCACAGTATGGACCAATGTGGAGCCACGGTCAGTGCCAGTGTTTCCTTGGCATTCATTGGTCCCTTTCCTGGAGCCCAGCCAATCGAGTGCGGCTGCCCAGCCCGCTGATGGCCAACAGCTTGTCAATCAGAGCAAAGGTGAGGATTTGTTCAACACTTATGTGTTGAAATAAATAGGCCTATTCTAATCAGGTTTCATACACAATTCATATGTGTTGTACTTACTTCTATTGTAAAGATATTTATGGAGAAAATTGTACAGTATACAGTATTGCATCTTTCACTATTTACTGCATCACTTCATAAATAAATAACTGTTAAATAACTGAACTAAAATAAATAACTCTCAGTACAAATAAAAAACACTTTTATGTTGGTGACATTCAACCTGCTTGTTTTTGCAATTACATTGAGATTTAATTACATGGATTACATTGAGTTTATTATAATAATAATAATAATATGCCATTTAGCAGACGCTTTTATCCACGTATGTCCAATAATCATAATTTCTCTATGAAACCATGTTAGCTACTTAATGTAAGGGATAATCAACAAGGGGTTATGCGTTGTCTGGAAATAATGCACGGCGCGGAAGGTGGGTGCCACGACACGGAGCAGAGAGATGAAAACCAACCAGTTATAGATGAGGCATAAAAACCAATCAGCATCCACCAACTAACTCCCCTCTCTCTTGGTCAGAGCCTCGTTGTGGGGTGGCCCTAGTGAGTGACGGACGGGTGGGCCCACCAGACGCAGGACGTGGGTCTCCATCCCGCCCACCACCCTCCTCCAATGACAACAACCCCCCAGCTGAAAGAGCAGAAAGAGGCGGAGCCGACAGTGAGACGGAGAGCGATGCAGATGACCCGTACGTTTTTTATAGGTTGTTTAATGGTCGTTCGGAAGTGTGTCATCTGTTGTATTGCAGGTGACACACTACAAGTGTGATGTAAAAGGAAATAATGTTGTCTGTAATCTTTGAAAGCCCCCCTAGGGATTTCTAGAACAGTCCTTCACAAAGGCTTGCATTGCAGCAGGAACCAGGAAGGACCGGTTCTCTTTCAATTGCCCTAGCTTCATTGATTGTTGAATCAATTTAATTTGATGGAGAGACATACATAGAGAAAATGTCATAGCTGTGTTTGTATACAGTAGAATCTACCACTTTAAACCCCAAAATGGGCTTGGAAATTAAGTGATGAAGAAGGATAAAGCTTTTTGCCCCCCTCAACATTTCTTTATCCAGGTATGTTACTAAAGGCATATTCTCTTGAAGAAATAGCTATTAGCACATAATTGAAGAAGATGGGAAAATCTGCCCTTTTTGCTGGGTCTCCTACACATTCACACATGATTATGTTTTTCTGATTGGCAGGCCATATTCACATTACGTTTCTGATTGGCAGGCCATATTCACATTGACTTTCTTATTGGCAGGCTATATTCACATTGAGTTTCTGATTGGCAGGTTCTTTCCGGATGTAGTCAATGATCCTGCCCTGTCTACAGGCCCCCTTATCAAGAGGCGCACTCAGTCCCTCAGCGCTCTTCCAAAAGATGGAGACAGAAAGGTGAGCTCTCTGCTTGACTGTTTCTGGTTTTTATTTTCTTATCTGTGTCTCTCAGTCCAATATCTCCCACTCACATACAGTATGTGTCCCTCTCTCTGTGTGCCATTAGCTCAAACTAGAAATTGGCATTATCTACAGATGGAGGATCAGATTACATGACCCCCAATCTCAATTTTACCATTAGGGGGATAAAAAATATCTGACCCTGTATCAGTGGTTAGGGTCAAATTCAACCTACTCCTTGTGGCTCATCCCTTCCATGCACCCTCTTACTCCATTTCTCTCTCTCTCTCTCTCTCTCTCTCTCTCTCTCTCTCTCTCTCTCTCTCTCTCTCTCTCTCTCTCTCTCTCTCTCTCTCTCTCTCTCTCTCTCTCTCTCTCTCTCTCTCTCTCTCTCTTAGAGGGAAAAGGACCACATTCGGCGGCCAATGAACGCGTTCATGATCTTCAGCAAGCGTCACCGGACGCTGGTGCACCAGAGGCACCCCAACCAGGACAACCGCACGGTCAGCAAGATCCTGGGCGAGTGGTGGTACGCCCTGGGGCCCAAAGAGAAGCAGAAGTACCACGACCTCGCCTTCCAGGTACAGTGCCTTGCAAAAGTATTCATCCCCCTTGGCGTTATTCCTTTTTTGTTGCATTACAACCTGTAATTTAAATTGATTTTTATTTGGATTTCATGGAATGGACATACACAAAATAGTCCAAATTGGTGAAGTGAAATGAAAAAAATAACTTGTCCACCTGTGTGCAATCTAAGTTTCACATGATCTGTCACATGATCTCAGTATATATACACCTGTTCTGAAAGGCCCCAGAGTCTGCAACACCCCTAAGCAAGGGGCACCACCAAGCAAGCGGCACCATGAAGACCAAGGAGCTCTCCAAACAGGTCAGGGACAAAGTTGTGGAGAAGTACAGATCAGGGTTGGGTTATAAAAAAATATCAGAAACTTTGAACATCCCACTGAGCACCATTAAATCCATTATTAAAAAATTGAAAGAATATGGCACCACAGCAAACCTGCCAAGAGAGGGCCACCCACCAAAACTCACGGACCAGGCAAGAGAGGCAACAAAGAGACCAAAGATAACCCTGAAGGAGCTGCAAAGCTCCACAGCGGAGATTGAAGTATCTGTCCATAGGACCACTTTAAGCCGTACACTCCACAGAGCTGGGCTTTACGGAAGAGTGGCCAGAAAAAAGCCATTGCTTAAAGAAAAAAATAAGCAAACACGTTTGGTGTTCGCCAAAAGGCATGTGGGAGACTCCCCAAACATATGGAAGAAGGTACTCTGGTCAGATGAGACTAAAATTGAGCTTTTTGGCCATTAAGGAAAACGCTATGTCTGGCGCAAACCCAACACCTCTCATCCCCCCGAGAACACCATCCCCACAGTGAAGCATGGTGGTGGCAGCGTCATGCTGTGGGGATGTTTTTCATCGGCAGGGACTGGGAAACTGGTCAGGATTGAAGGAATTATGGATGGCGCTAAATACAGGGAAATTCTTGAGGGAAACCTGTTTCAGTCTTCCCGAGATTTGAGACTGGGACGGAGGTTCACCTTCCAGCAGGACAATGACCCTAAGCATACTGCTAAAGCAACACTCAAGTGGTTTAAGGGGAAACATTTAAATGTCTTGGAATGGCCTAGTCAAAGGCCAGACCTAAATCCAATTGAGAATATGTGGTATGACTTAAAGATTGCTGTACACCAGCGGAACCCATCCAACTTGAAGGAGCTGGAGCAGTTTTGCCTTGAAGAATGGGCAAAAATCCCAGTGGCTAGATGTGCCAAGCTTATAGAGACATACCCCAAGAGACTTGCAGCTGTAATTGCTGCAAAAGGTGGCTCTACAAAGTATTGACTTTGGGAGGGTGAATAGTTATGCACGCTCAATTTTTCAGTTTTTTTGTCTTATTTCTTGTTTGTCTCACAATAAAAAATAAAAAAAATCTTCAAAGTGGTAGGCATGTTGTGTAAATCAAATGATACAAACCCCCAAAAAATCAATTTTAATTCCAGGTTGTAAGGCAACAAAATAGGAAAAATGCAGAGGGGGGTGAATACTTTTGCAAGCCACTGTACATACCAATTATGTATATAAACCCTGGATGACTGACGGGGCGCTGTATTGAAGCCACCGCGCGGTCGTCTTGGTACTCCTCCAGTGTAAAAAAGATTTTGGAAGCTATAGAAATGTATTTATTAATGTCTATATTCATTTTTTGCAAGTTGATTATATTACAGACACCCTAATGCATACTTTTACATTATATTATGTTAGCTAAACATAAACATTTTAATTTAAAAAATATATAAAGAAACATTTTCCTTAAAGTATTTTTTTAAAGAGAGTTCTAATGTTACTGTCCCGACTACAACAACAAAAACACATAAATACATGCAATTTTGTTCTTTAAACATGTAATTGAAATACTGTATATTTCCATTAATTCCTATGGAGGACTGTTCTTACTGGGGAGTGCCAATATGGCCAACCGGTGTCTTCAAAGCCTCTCAATGGCCAATACATAGCATCAGCAATCCAGGGTTTATACACATCATTGGTACATACACCATACAGCACAAACAGATCTGGGACCAGGCTGTAATAATGATGTTAATATCAATAGATTGTATTGTTTATTGTGCCTTTCAATACACCCAAGGACTCTGAACCGGAGAATAGGATATTCTGTTTTCTTTCCGTCCTTCCTTCTATCCTTTTCATGTTATGACTCCTTGTGACTGACTCCATTTTCCCTCCCTCCCTCCCTCCCTCCCTCCCTCCCTCCCTCCCTCCCTCCCTCCATCCCATTCTCCCTCCTTCCCTCCCTCCCACCCTCTCCCCCAGGTGAAGGAGGCTCACTTCAGGGCCCACCCAGACTGGAAGTGGTGCAACAAGGACAGGAGGAAGTCTATCTCTGAGGGCCGAGGGACCCCAGGGGCCAAAGAGGCACGCGAGAGGAGCATGTCGGAGAGCACAGGTCAGAGTGTGTGTGTGTGTCTGTGTGTTTTTCACTATAGGTGTGTTTGCATTTGTGTGTGTTTATTTATCATCTTAAGGTCTTACACTTTACTTACAAGAAAACGTACATAGTAATGAGAGGACTGTAATGAAAAGTGTTTCGTACTTATTTGTATGTGTCTGTGCTCCACTCCTCTGAGGCTGCATGTGTGTGGGTGGGTTTGTTTTTCCCTGTGCTTGTACAAGCTATTTTTAATCTTCTTCGTTGTGTGTAATTGTATGATCGTGTGCTTGTATGAGTGCATTTACTATTTTGATATGTCTTGTATGCAATGTACTCTATTGGCCTGTTTCCCAGATACTTACAAGGCACTGCATCGCAGTGCTAGGTGTGCCACTAGAGATCCTGGTTCGAATCCAGACTCTGTCGTAGCCGGCCGCGACCGGGAGACCCATGGGGCGGCGCACAATTAGCCAGCGCCGTCCAGGGTAGGGGAGGGAATGGCCGGCAGGGATGTAGCTCAGTTGGTAGAGCGTGGCGTTTGCTACGCCAGGGTTGTGGGTTCGATTCCCACGGGGGTCCAGTATGAAAATGTATGCACTCACTTAACTGTAAGTCGCTCTGGATAAGAGCGTCTGCTAAATATGTAAAATTGACTAAATGGCAAGCTCAATTGAGAATCTCCATTGAAAGTACTTTTTAGTCCAGCAGTACGTTTAATGTGTGTCCAGGAAACCTGCCCTGTTTAATGTGTATGTGATTTTACTAAGACTCTTTCTCCCCCCTCCTCCTCCATAGAGCCTGAGTCAGTGTCTCAGGGCATGGAGGTGAAGGGTGCGGCAGGCCTGGGCTGGCCTGCGGGCTCTGAGCGTCATTTGGGGGCCTACAGTGGTCAGCTCCCTCGCCCCCGGGCCTTCTCCCAGAGTGCAGTGCACAGCCTGGAGAGGAGGGAGCGGGCCAGAGATCTGGAGAAGGTACAGGACTGATATAGTTAGTGGCATCCCTTTTTCTTCTGTTCTACCTGTTTTGTACACCATTTTCCACTGCTTATCCTTTTATTTTATTCTCTCTCTGTTTAGTAATAGTTCTACAGTAACAGACTGCATTACAGTATATCTCAAAGCACTTAGTATAGTACGAAGGAAACTCATGCACCTTCACTACCAATGTATAGCGCCCACACCCAGGTGATGCACGGCGGCCATTGGAACCGTGGAGCTAACTTCTAGCTCTGCATTTCTCTATCAGTTGTGTCGAGACGGGGCAGGCTCGTTCCACAGCCGCCCCCCTACTCTCTCCCTGGCACAATGTGGGGCCAGCGAGGACGGGACCAGCGACGAGGAGCGCATGGTTATCTGTGAGGAAGAGGGGGACGATGATGTCATGGGTGAGGTCACAGTCATATTTAGGGTGTGTTCGTAAATTCACTCTGGAGGGCCAGAGGGCACTCAGAGTGCGCTCTGGGCGTTCGTAAATTCAGAGCGTTTTACTCTCAGAGCGCACACTGGACGCTCTGTCCGAGGAGTAGGGTTGATATGAGTGTTCTGACCGGCAGTCAAGCACCCAAGCTAACTGGCTAAAGTTGGTTAGCTTGCTAGATACTTCCAGACACAAATGAGGGGAGACCTCCCTCTGACCATTTTACTAGCCCTAGCAGACCTGGTTAGGCTGTTTTCAGGTTATTTTTTATTTTTTTTAAATGTTTAGTCATTTAGCAGACGCTCTTATCCAGAGCGACTTACAGTTAGTGAGTGTATACATGTTTCATACTGGCCCCCCGTGGGAATCGAACACACAACCCTGGCGTTGCAAGCTGGTGCTGGCAACAATTTAATTACGTTTTTTTGCCGAAGTTTACTGACACCGGTCATATTCAACGGGTGTTGAGCGTTCGTAAATTCATCAGTTATTCTGCGCTCTGGCACACTCAGACGAGAGTGCTCTGATATCAGAGTAGATAGCCAGAGTGAATTTACGAACGAACTCACCCTTAGTGTGGCCTAATTAGGAAATAGAATGTAAAAAATAAAAGCAGGAAATGCATCACCTATACCTCTACTGCCATTCATTCCAATTAGACTGGTTTGGATTTCTCCCTGACCAAAATGGCTGCCATTATCATCCCATTCTGGAACTTTGAGGGTTAATGACATAGCTCCTCTAGTAATTTAATAGGATATCTATGGTGGCTACTCTGTATGTCCACTGTGGCATCCATAGAAATAGAATAGATTCCCTATTCAGTTTCTATGGTCTTAATACTGCTCCTGTTCAATGGCTCCTCAATGTCTTGCACATGTAGTCTGTAGATGTTTTACGACAGGCATTATCTTATAGATAACTCATTTCCCCCTAGCTGTGATATTGATTGTCTGTCTCATATTCGTCCGTTTTTAATGGCACATTCCCTATTGTTTCGTTACTGTCTTTACTGTCCTATCATGTCTGATTGTACCTATTTCGTCCTCTTTATTTCCAGATGACTCATGCCCTGAGGGATCCATAGACCTCAAGTGTAAAGAGAGAGTGACTGACAGTGACGAGGATGAGCCGGATGGACAGGTACCCTACCCGTTTAGCCATATAGCTTCTTTAACCTTTTTGGACTGTAGGTGCTATTAACATGGTACAATTTAGATTTCATGGGTAATGGAACTGCCAAATGAAGTGGCATTGTCCTACTGAATTTTAACAGATATCTAAAAGATAGATATTCGATTCCCACTGTTTCTTCTCGCCCATGCAAAAATGGTGTGAGTCTGATCCGTTTCATTCCCCCACCAGTTTAAATTCTACGTTGGTGCACTAAGAAACTTAATTCAGGAGGAACCTTAGTTAACGTTTCTCTTTGATCTCTCCCCCTCCAGCGAGCCTTCCAGCCAGTGGCCCGTTCCTCTCTCCCCTCCTCCACCAGCACCTCCCACTCCGACTCTTACTCCGACTCTACCAAGGGGAACACAGGGGGGAGCTCTGGAGAGAGCTCTGAGAGGAAGAGAAAACGAGGGATGGAGGGAGGAGAAGAGGGAAGTGGAGAATCCAAAAGAGGAAGGGGTGGAGGGGGGCAGGTTTCCTCTAATTCCATCCCTGGATCGGCGCCCAACACCTCGACCCCTGCTCTGGGTTATGGACTCACCCAGGTGCTCAGTGCAGTCCGGATGGCCCCCACCATGGTGACCAACATGGTATGCCCCATCACCAGCACGCCCATCCCCATCGCCAGCAAGCCAATGGCCCTCAGTGCCCTCCCTGGGGAGAAGAAAGCCACGCTTCTGATTGGAGGACCGGGAGCAGGAGGCGGGCCTTTCAAAGCAGGGGGTGGGTACTTGTCTTCGTCCTCTCCCAATCCCGTGAGTGTGGGGCCGGGGGGGCTGCAGGTCACCAGTCTAGTGCTGGGAGGAGCTTTCCCCAACCAGTCTATACAGCTCATAGCCCCGCCTCAGCCTCTCTTAAGCTCCACCCACAGCACCCTGCCACTCCCCCTCCCCCTGCTGCAGCCCCAGTTCCTTCCTGCCGCCTCTCTCACCCCCCCTGGCGCTGCCAAGCCTGGCCTCACCCAGGTGCAGTACATCCTGCCCACCCTGTCTTCTGTCAGCGCCAACCCCAAGAGCCCCTCCCCCCAGCTAACCCAGCAGCCAACCGGCGTCCGCACGCTGCCCTCCACTCCGCCCACACATGTCTCCCTGGCCAATGGAATACATTCGGGGTCAGGAGTGGGAATAAGATATGCCGCAGTGGGAGGGGTCAGCCCTGGAGAAAGAGGTGAGAGAGAGAAGTGATTGGGTGACAGGAATGGAAAAGGGGAGGACCTATGGAAAAGGTTAGGGTTGTTATATAAAAGGGGATATGTTTACGACAATCCAAAATTCATAGGTGTAAGTTTTATTTTTTGGGGGGAAATTAGTTGAATGCCCCTTCAAGTCCAGAATAATTGTAACCTTCTATTTAGTCTAGCACTTTAATGTTACCTGTCAGTGAGAGATTAATCACCTTATGGTTGTCATTAGTTCTCATGTCAACACAGTCTTACGTAAACCAACATCTCTCTCTCTCTCTCTCTCTCTCTCTCTCTCTCTCTCTCACACACACACCAGTCCAAGCCCAGTCTCCAGTCTTGCAGAGCAAGATGTTGGTTCCCATGGCAACAGTGAGAACCAGCTCTACTCCTCCTCAGCCCAGCTCCCTGGTGGCTCCTCCCCTTCCTATGCAAAATGGTGCTCTACCAGGAAACAAGGTAGCGATTATTACACACAAGCGTTACATACAACATAACAGCAACTTCTAGATCTCTTTCCGATAAAAGGCTTGAACATAGGTCAAATACATAGGCATACACTGTAATGATAATAGTATAGGTTTTAAAGAAACACGACCTAAAGTTATATTCACAAATGTGTTGTTACTGCGGGAATAATGACCCACAACTCATGCTCCAAGCAGCTGATGTATGGGGACCACTAGCCTCTTGGCTGACCTGTTTATGTGTGTGTTTTCCTGCACAGATTATCCAGATTGCCCCCATGCCGATGGTCCAGACAAATGTCCACTCTGCTGGAGCAGTGCATCCTGGGAGTCCCTTCCCTGTATCCATGGCAACAGCCACTGTGATGACTCCGGGCATCACACCCACTCAGACCGTGTTGCTGACCTCGCCTCCAACTAGGTACTCACTTTAACCTACAAGAAACGTCTGATTATACAGTATATACACTAAACAAAAATATAAACGCAACATGTAAAGTGTTGGTCCCATGTTTCATGAACTGAAATAAAAGATCCCCGAAATTTTCTGTATGCACAAAAAGCTTATTTATCTCACATTTTGTGCACAAATTTGTTTACATCCCTGTTAGTGAGCATTTCTCCTTTGCCAAGATAATCCATCCACCTGACAGGTGTGGCATATCAAGAAGCTGATTAAATGGCATGATCATTACACAGGTGCACCTTGTGCTGGGGACAATAAAAGGCCACTCTAAAATATGCAGTTTTGTCACACAACACAATGCCACAGATGTCTCAAGTTTTGAGGGAGTGTGCAATTGGCATGCTGACTGCAGGAATTTCCACCAGCTGTTGCCAGAGAATGTAATGTTCATTTCTCTACCATAAGCCGTTTTAGAGAATTTGGCAGTACGTCGAACCAGCCTCACAACCGCAGACCACGTGTATGGTGTCGTGAGGGCGAGCGGTTTGCTGATGTCAACATTGTGAACAGAGCGCCCCATGGTGGCGGTGGGGTTATGGTATGGGCAGGCATAAGCTATGGACAACAAACACAATTTCATTTTATCGATGGCAATTTGAATGCACAGAGATACCGTGACGAGATGCCGTGGCCCATTGTTGTGCCATTCAGCATGATAATGCACGGCCCCATGTCGCAAGGATCTGTACAGAATTCCTGAAGGCTGAAAATGTCCCAGTTCTTCCATGGCCTACATACTCACCAGACATGTCAACCATTGAGGATGCTCTGGATCGACGTGTACGACAGCGTGTTCCAGTTCCTTCTAATATCCAGCAACTTCTCACAGCCATTGAAGAGGAGTGGGACAACATTCCACAGGCCACAATCAACAGCCTGATCAACTCCATGCGAAGGAGATGTCGCACTGCATGAGGAAAATGGTGGTCACACCAGATACTGACTGGTATTCTGATCCCGCCTCAATCTTTTTTTTAAGGTATCTGTGACCAACATATGCATATCTGTATTCCCAGTCATGTGAAATCCATAGATTAGGGCCTAATGAATTTATTTCAATTGACTGATTTCCTCATATGAACTATAACTTTGAAATTGTTGCATGTTGCGTTTATATTTTTGTTTAGTATATATGTCCCACTATTACTTTCGCATGGCATGTTTTAATGACAAGAGAACCTCCGCAGACTTTTAGTTTATTGTGGCTGTGCCTTGGTCAATTGACCTTCATCAGAACAATGTGTTCATAGCTTTTTGTCTCTTCTTTACTCTAGGATCACTTATGTCCAATCAGGCACCGGAGTGGTCTCCACGGCAACAGTCCAGGCCCCTCCTTCTCCAGGCCCCGCCTACCTGCCATCGTGCCTGACGACCCTGGGCTTCACCGCCATCGCCCCTGCCGGCCAAGCCCTGGTGCACCCTCTCGTAGCGGGCCAACCGCCCTTGCTAGCCCCAGCCCTTTCCGCTGGAGCCCCAGGGACCGGACGTCAACTCCTCACCACCATTTACCCGGCCCAGAGCATCACCCTGGCGCCAGATGTGGTTTCCATGACCTCCGTGCCCCCCAATTTGGCTCAAGAAGTGTCCGGCCAATCATCACCCTTGGCTGTCGGTGTCCAGGGTTCAAAGGACGTGACCCGGTCACATGAAGAGGGAATGCCACACCTGACTGCAGAGATGGAGCACAAGCCACAGGTGGAGGGCCAGGCCCTAAGGAAGACCAAGACTCAGATAAAGAAAGGGAGCATAAAGAAAGAGAAGATGACAGAGGATGTCGAGGTACATAGCGAACCCGGTGCTAACTCAATGGGTACGTCCAGCAGTAATATACCAACAGGTACGTCAAAACTGTAGTCCGCCTCCCCACACTCTCACTCTGTACCTTTTCCCCTCCTCCTCTCTCACCTCCATTTCTCCTTCCATCTCTCCTCACTTCTCTGCTTATGGCCTCTTCTGCTATAGTTGCCTCTTTTATAACTAGTTATGCTACTATATACACTCTATATACAAAAGTATGTGGACACCCCTTCAAAATAGTGGATTTGGCTATTTCAGCCACACCCGTTGCTGACAGGTGTATAAAATCGAGCACACAGCCATGCAATCTCCATAGACAAACATTGGCAGTAGAATGGCCTTACTAAAGAGCTCAGTGACTTTCAACGTGGCACTGTCATAGGATGCCACCTTTCCAACAAGTCAGCTGTCCCGGTCATCTGTAAGTGCAGTTATTGTGAAGTGGAAATTTCTCGGCTCAGCCGCGAAATGGTAGGCCACACAAGCTCACAGAACGGAACCCCCGAGTGCTGAAGCGTGTTGTGCATAAAAATCGTCTGTCCTCGGTTGCAGCACTCACTACCGAGTTCCAAACTGCCTCTGGAAGCAACATAAGCACAATAACTGTTCGTCGGGAGCTTCATGAAATGGGTTTCCATGGCCGAGCAGAGCCTAAGATCACCATGTGCAATGCCAAGCGTCGGCTGGAGTGGTGTAAAGCTCGCCGCCATTGGACTCTGGAGCAGTGGAAACGCGTTCTCTGAAGTGATGAATCACGCTTCACCATCTGGCAGTCCGACGGACGAATCTGGGTTTGGCGGATGCCAGGAGAACGCTACCTGCCCCAATGCATAGTGTCAACTGTAAAGTTTGGTGGAAGAGGAATAATGGTCTGGGGCTGTTTTTCATGGTTCGGGCTAGGCCCCTTAGTTTCAGTGAAGGGAAATCTTAACACTACAGCATACAATGACATTTTAGACATTTCTGTGCTTCCAACTTTGTGGCCTGACCTCAACCCCATCAAACACCTTTTGGATGAATTGGAACACTGTGAGCAAGGCCTAGTCGCACAACAACCTCAGTAATGCTCTTGTGGCTGAATGGAAGCAAGTCCCCACAGCAATTACATTTTTAGTCATTTAGCAGACGCTCTTATCCAGAGCGACTTACAGTTAGTGAGTGCATACATTATTTTTTTTATTTTTTTCATACTTGCCCCCCGTGGGAATCAAACCCACAACCCTGGCGTTGCAAACGCCATGCTCTACCAACTGAGCTACATCCCTGCCGGCCATTCCCTCCCCTGCCCTGGGCCAATTGTGCGCCGCCCCATGGGTCTCCCGGTCGCGGCCGGCTATGACAGAGCCTGGATTCAAACCAGGATCTCTAGTGGCCCAGCTAGCACTGCGATGCAGTGCCTTAGACCACTGCGCCACTCGGGAGATAGCAATGTTCCAACATCTAGTGGAAAGCCTTCCCAGAAGAGTGGCGGCTGTTATAGCAGCAAAGGGGAAACCAACTCCATATTAATGCCCATGATTTTGGAATGAGATGTTTGACGAGCAGGTGCTTTTGGTCATGTAGTGTATTTTTACTAGAAATCATGAGCCACTATCGTGTCTTTTCCTGCAGGGAGTGTAGAAAATGGTGGTCGAGCCAGCCACGTGAAAGAAGAGAACACGGACGATGCCAGAGATTATGCCAAAGAGAAACAGACAGACGTGGATGGAGAGAGGGAGATGGGGATAAAGAAGGAGAGTGGGACGCCTGAACCAGAGGGGTCCAGGGAGACAGATGATTGGCCCCATGAGGGCCACAACAAAGGGGACAGTGGCAACGGGGGCCACAGCAAAGAGGTAAGAGATTACTCTATAGATATTGCAAAAGCAAAGCAAATAATTTGCTAATCACGCTGCAAACGATTATCGTGATGCAAACAATTATCGCAAACACTTATCAAGGACGAGGCTGCTGCTATGGTTACTGATCCCTCCTTCTTTTTCTCACTCTCTCTCCAGGCTGGACCGAGGGAACCTCCCCACCCTCCCACAGGACTGGACACTCTTCCACCTCCCCCACAGACAGACAGGAACGCGCCCCCCTCAGCCAAGAAGACCAAATTCCGCCCCCCGCCACTCAAAAAGACCTCCGACTCCATTGACAAGTGAGTGACAGGGATTGGGAGAGGGGGCAATGGGAGCAAATTAAAACATCACCCGTTGCTTCTCTCTGTGCTCTCTATGCAGTACATTACATAGTTGACAGTAAACGTGTATTGACAGTTGACAGTTATGACCAAGTGGAGAAGAATTTGTAGCCAGGGAATCAGTTGGTTGGAGCTTGGTGCTTACATCACTAACGTTGAGGGTTCGGTCCAGACTCGGCGCCAGGATAAAGTGACTAAAGAGGCGAGAGGTCTACATTTCTGGGGGTTCTTGCATTGGCATACATCACGCTATACCACAATAAACATAAAGTTCAAATGCAGAGCGTCTGAGATCGTTGAGTTCTTTTGAAGTGACAGGTTGAAATATGTACCCAACTCCGCTGCGCTGTATCGGCATAAAATAGGGGCTTTCTAGCAGTCGTAAGGACAAAGATTCAGAAGGAGGCATGCAGGTAGAGGTGCAAATGAGTGTTGGATTTATTTACACAGCGCTGGTGTTTCAAAGATGACGGTGATATTTCAAATATATATACAAAGTTCAAAATAAAAAGCCTCTCATCAGGCAAAACCTGTCTTATACGATAAAGCATTGGTATGTCTATCAGGCTCAGATACAACCTCCCCTTGAGTTACCCAAAAGAGAACTAACTAGAACATCCCCAAACGGGCACTTAAATACATTTGGCCACACCTATTCTTGGCACGCAGGCCAGGTATATCTACAGTGCATTCGGAAAGTATTCAGACCCCTCGACTTTTTCCAAAAAAAATTACGTTACAGCCTTATTCTAAAATGGGTTCAATCGTTTTTTCCCCCTCATCAATCTACACACTGTACCCCATAATGACAAAGCAAAACCAGGTTTTTAGAAATGTTTGCAAATGTATTAAAAATAAATAACTGTAATATCTATTTACATAAGTATTCAGACCCTTTACTCAGTACTTTGTTGAAGCACCGTTGGCACCATTACAGCATGAAGTCTTTTTGGGTATGACGCTACAAGCTTGGCACACCTGTATTTGGGGAGTTTCTCTCATTCTTCTCTGCAGATCCTCTCAAGCTGTCAGGTTGGATGGGGAGCGTCGCTGCACAGCTATTTTCAGGTCTCTCCAGAGATGTTCAATCGGGTTCAAGTCCGAGCTCTGGCTGGGCCACTCAAGGACATTCAGAGACTTGTCCCGAAGCCACTCCTGTGTTGTCTTGGCTGTGTGCTTAGGGTTGTTGTCCTGTTGGAAGGTGAACCTTCGCCCCAGTCTGAGGTCCTGAGCGCTCTGGAGCAGGTTTTCATCAAGGATCTCTCTGTACTTTGCTCCGTTCATCTTTCCCTTGATCCTGACTAGTCTCCCAGTCCCTGCCGCTGAAAAACATCCCCACAGCATGATGCTGCCACCACCATGCTTCACCGTAGGGATGGTGCCAGGTTTCCTCCAGACGTGACGCTTGGCATTCAGACCAAAGAGTTCAATCTTGGTTTCAACAGACCAGAGAATCTTGTTTCTCATGGTCAGTCCTTTAGGTGCCTTTTGGCAAACTCCAAGCGGGCTGTGATATGCCTTCTGGCCACTCTACCATAAAGGCCTGATTGGTGGAGTGCTGCAGAGATGGTTGTCTTTCTGGAAGTTTCTCCCATCTCCACAGAGGAACTCTGGAGATCTTTCAGAGTGACCATCAGGTTCTTGGTCACCTCCCTGACCAAGGCCCTTCTCCCCCAATTGCTCAGTTTGGCTGGGCGGCCAGCTCTAGGAAGTGTCTTGGTGGTTCCAAACTTCTTCCATTTAAGAATGATGGAGGCCACTGTGTTCTTGGGGACCTTCAATGCTGCAGAATTATTTTGGTACCCTTCCCCAGATCTGTGCCTCGACACAACCCTGTCTCGGAGCTCTACGGACAATTTGTTCGACCTCATGGCTTGGTTTTTGCTCTGATATGCACTGTCAACTGTGGGACCTTATATAGACAGGTGTGTGCCTTTCCAAATCATGTCCAATCAGTTGAATGTACCACAGGTGGACTCCAGTCAAGTTGTAGAAACATCTCAAGGATGATCAATGGAAACAGGATGCACCTGAGCTCAATTTCAAGTCTCATAGCAAAGGGTCTGAATACTTATGTAAATAAGGTATTTCTGTTAATTTTTTTATTTTTTTTAAACTGTTTTCGCTTTGTCATTATGGGGTATTATGTGTAGATTGATGAGGAAAAAAAGTAATTTAATCAATTTTAGAGTAAGGCTGTAATGTAACAAAATGTGGAAAAAGTCAAGGTGTCTGAATACTTTCCGAATGCTAAAGCGTGCGCGTTCACACAACATTAAACATGACAGAGAAACTGGACTCATGCTCTCCAAACAAAGACAATGAAGAAATTGACAGTAAACTGGTAAATGCAATTACATAAACCAAATGTTCTTTATCACAAGTGTTACGCAGTTTGTGAGCTCTCCAAACAACGTTTCCACTTGGAGAATGAGAATGGTATGAATATATATTATATTAAAATAATTATAAACATTTCCGTAACCAAACATTCTAAACTAATGGGGTAATATGTTGAGATTAACAGTAACTTCACTGATGAATATACACTGAGTGTACAAAACATTAAGAACACCTGCTCTTTCCATGACATAGACTTACCAGGTGAATCCAGGTGAAAGCTATGATCCCTTATTGATGTCACTTGTTAAATCCGTGTCAATCAGTGTAGATGACGGGGAGGAGACAGGGTAAAGAAGGATTTTTAAGCCTTGAGACAATTGAGACATGGATTGTGTATGTGTGCCATTCAGAGGGTGAATGGGCAAGACAAAAAATGTATGTGCCTTTGAACGGGGTATGGCAGTAGGTGCCAGGTGCACCCGTTTGTGTCAAGATCTGCAACACTGCTGGGTTTTTCACGCTCAACAGTTTCCCATGTGTATCAAGAATGGTCCACCACCCAAAGGACATCCAGCCAACTTGACACAACTATGGGAAGCATTGGAGTCAACATGGGCCAGCATCCCTGTGGAACGCTTTTGACACCTTGTAGAGTCCATACCCCGACGAATTGAGGCTGTTCTGAGAGCTGAAGGGGGGGTGCAACTCAATATCAGGAAGGTCTTCCTAATGTTTGGTACACTCAGTGTATATTTCACCGGGCATTGATAAACATTGACAAACAATTGACACAATGAAACAATAGTGCGCCAGAATTGGCGGGAGTCAGTGTGCAATAGTGGAGAGAGGCGTGGCTATAGCGCCTCTTCGCCACACACCCCTCCCCTTATTCTGGTCTCGCCATTATTTATTTTGCTCCAGACACGTTCCTCACACATAAACAGTAACCTCATAAACATTGTCAGGACGTAGCAGTGTTCATTTTCCCTTCCACTGAAATCATTACGGTTCAGTATTTCTAACGCACACACTACCCAAACTAATGGACACGTGACAGCAAGGCAGAATGGCACATTCCAAACCAACACTGGGTACATGATACATATTGACCAACATGGCATGTCCATTTGGTGAATGTAGATTGGCAGAGCAAATAAAGGAACTTCATAGCATAGGGCCGAGGTAGATGAACACTTGTCTACAGAGCCCCCAGCAGTGATGCAACTTCCATGCCACACCCAGGAACATTTTGCAGAGCAGTAATGTTTTCTCCAAGCCCGGGGAATGGGTCAGAGAACACCCTCTCCTCTCCAGGCTCCAGAGAGAGCTCGTCATAATCAATTCCGTGTCAGTCAATATCGGGATGAGAACCTCACACACCCCCATCATAGGGTAGACACTCCTGCAGAGCGCCCCCCATAGGAACAGCAGAGACAGTTCAGCCTCCAACATGGCGTCCAGGGCCCGACTGGTAAACTTGACCCCGCCCTTATAAATCAAAATCTAATATTACAGGCGGAGGCGTGTTACGTTATTCACTTAGCCTAGCAGAGAGATGAGAAGCGATTTTTCATGCTTTTTATGGAAACCCAAAGAAGTCATACCTAACCGCCCCAGTGGCTTTCCATAGCCCCCCTACACACACTGCGGCGTGCTCTATCTATTGTAATGACACAGCGCAGCGGAGATACCATTACAATTATTTTTTTTATGTTGCTATTTTTTTATATAGGGACAAAAAAACTACAACTGAGGAGGCACTCTTAGCTCCCGCGTGGTGCCGGGTACGGTTCGATTCCAACATGGGCCTCATAAAATCTAACTATATTTCAACTGTACAGGGTCCTGTCGGGGTCCTATTTCGAGGAGCGCTTTGCCGAGCTGCCAGAGTTCAGGCCAGAAGAGGTGCTGCCCTCTCCCACCCTCCAGAGTCTGGCCACCTCCCCCCGAGCCATACTGGGAAGCTACCGCAAGAAGAGGAGGAACTCTACAGGTGAGAGAGAGATAGAGAGGGAAAGGGAGAGAGAGGCAGAGAGAGAGGCAGAGAGAGAGGCAGAGAGAGAATATTACAAATGTAGCCTGTTCGCTAAACAAATTGTATCGCTAACATTAACGATATGATATACTTTATTGTCCTTAAGTGGAAATGTGACTTTGACAATAGAGCCTGCTGCTGCTTCCACATACATACATAAATGCATAGAATCAATTGAGAATAACACCCCATCATACACCCCCCTCCCCACCCACACAAAAAGTTAATAAGTTAATGACAGGCAAGGCTGTGACTAGGTGGCAGTTCCACACAATTAAAGGGATACTTTGGGATTTTGGCAAAGCTAGCAGATACCCATAGACTTCCAGTCATTGTGCTAACGCTAGTTAGCAATGGCTCGCGAAAAAAAAAAAATATATATATATAAATCTGACCGTGGGGAAGTAGATCAAGTATCCCTTTAAGGCCTACAGGCCAGCTCCAGTCCGTCATTGCAGTCTCTCTCATCTGCCTCTGTCTCCCCTGCTGTTAAGCAGTTTTATTGATGGGGAAAAACGAATGTTTATCTGTTCAGCCTGCATATAGGCACCATATAACGCCTCATGGATGGCATCAGCTGGAACTCTGTGTTCAGTGCATGTGTGGGGTCCGATATGACCTTTCTGGCCTGTCTGATGATGGTCTCCTGGAAAATGTCCTGGAGAGAGGAGGGAAGTGTCATGCCAATAATCTTCCCTGCTGTCTTGGTCAGTCTCAAGATTTGGGCTTTGAGCTGCACTGTCAGGTTAAGCCATATCTTGAAACAAGCATGACTAGGGAGAGATTTGTCGAACATATTCAAAAGAAAATGTATTAAGAATCCAGCACAGCCACTAAAATGAATTTGAACTGATTTATTTCCTCCTTTAAGACCAAAGGTACATTATAATATTATTCCACGTTCTATTGAATTCTGTGGTTAAAACGACTTCTCTTCATCCTATATTCCCCCTCTTTCTTCACTCACTCACTCCACCACCACCTCCTTTTCCTCTGTATCTTCTTCCTCTCCTCCTCTTTCTCTATCTTCCTCCTCCTCCTCTCCTTCTTCTGTATCATCCTCTTCCCTTCTCTTCTTCCTCCCCTTCTCTTCCTCTCCCCTTCTCTTCTTCCTCCCCTTCTCTTCCTCTCCCCTTCTCTTCTTCCTCCCCTTCTCTTCCTCTCCCCTTCTCTTCTTCCTCCCCTTCTCTTCCTCTCCTCTTCTCTTCTTCCTCCCCTTCTCTTCTCCTCCTCCCCTTCAGACCTGGACTCGTCTGCAGAGGACCCCAGCTCTCCCAGGAGGAAGACTGCAGCTCGGAGCCGTCTCTCCAGCTGCAGCTCGGAGCCCAACACACCCAAGAGCGACGTCATGTGTGAGGGGGACATCTTCACCTTCGACAGAGCTGGTACGTAGTGTGGAGTGTAGGACAGTCTGTCATGGGTTATGTCTTGTGTCCTAAATGGCACCCTATTCCCTATATAGTGCACTACTTTTGGGTAGACCCCAATAGCTTTTTCCTTAGTTACTTTTCCCTTCCTCCTTGCATTATTTTCTCACTCATCACTTTTGATTCCCCCTCGTTACCTCCTCTTTTCTCTATTCTTCTCTTCCCTCACTTCCTCTTCATATTACTCACTCCTCTCAACTCTGTCTCTTCCCTCACTTCCTCTTCATATTACTCACTCCTCTCAACTCTGTCTCTTCCCTCACTTCCTCTTCATATTACTCACTCCTCTCAACTCTGTCTCTTCCCTCACTTCTCTCAATCACCATCCTCAATCACCATCTTTTCCCCTCACTTCTTCCCCTCTCTTCTCATCTCTCTCTCCTCTCATTTATCCCTCTGTCCTGTCGTTTCTCTAGGTGCTGAGTCTGAGGATGTCTTGGGGGAGATGGACAGAGTGCCGTACTCCTCTCTCCGGAGGACTCTGGACCAGCGCAGGGCTCTCGTCATGCAGCTCTTCCAGGAACACGGGTTCTTCCCTTCAGGTAGCCACCCGGCACCATCTGCTTCTCTCATTGGCTTATGTAGCAGAATTGTTTACTGTCATTGGTCACTTTGTATACTGGTTTAGTGGTTGAGAAAAGACCAGATTACAACCAACTAGTCTCTGATACAACCAGGCTAAGGTTGCACTGCAATTCTTTGAGTCTCCTCCTCTGTCCCCACGTCTAGCCCAGGCCACTGCAGCCTTCCAGGCGCTCTACTCAGACACCTTTCCCACCAAGATGTGTCTGCAGCTGAAGATCAGGGAAGTGAGGCAGAAGATCATGCAGACAGCCACACCTGGAACCCCCGGAATCTCTGAGCCCGGCGGGTCAACAACAGGGGTCCTGGGCTCAACAGACTCCACCTCCACTGGCTCCTCAAATACTAACGCTCGAGATGGTGCAGGGACGGAGCCCGGAGAAAGAGGGCGGAGTCCCGAGGAGCCCAGGAGTTTGGGCAAATTGTAGGAATGGAAAGAAGGAGAAAAACAAGAGAATGGAGACGATGGAAAGAAAGCGACAAAAGAGAGAGAGAGTGTTGTTGTGACCCACTGCATGTCCTTGTACATGTAGTAACAGGACTTCAGTATCTTGTCGGCACAGTTCTGTACTGGCTGTACTCTCAGCACATTTGTAGTTTGTAGTTTGACACAGAAAATTCTGTGGTACACACAATTCTTTCTGTCTCTCTCGCACATACACACACAACCCACCAACTCAGACTGTTACTCTTGGGTGGCAGTCACAAGCACTGTCGCACAAAAGATGACCATACACAACTGCACGTTGTAACAATTTGTGCGGATGCAGTTTGCAGCCCTCTGTTGCATTGACTTGACTTCCCTGCCTCCACTCCTCAGCACAGTGGTTGGGATGTATCCAATGTAACCTCCACTGAAATTCCACAGCCCCTCTATGCTGCAACCACAGACAGCACTGAAATGAACACACACTGCACACACACAGTCTGTCAGTCTACTCAACACTCGCCTGACCAAGCCATTGGCCTGCACAGTTTTAGCGATTGTAGGAAGTGAGTCAAGCATGGATACCATTGGCTCCCGAAAAAGGGAGGCGGGACTCTGTGGGACCATTGACCAATCCCTGGCCCAATCAGTTATCACTGTCACAGACAGACTGAGTTCCTATTGGCTGGAGAGGATGTTGTATATTGGGGCTTCCCCCCTTGTGGACGCCATTATGAGAAATTAAATATGTAAAGATTGAAGGGTGATGCGTGACAAAGCAACAAACTCAACAATGGTTGGCTGTAACCGAGCACAGAGAAAGGCGGAACGAGACGATAGTCCATTCATTGGTCAACTCGAGTGGAGGCTGCGGATTCCACCAAGGACACCAGAAGCAGATGATGTGACATGGCTCACTTGGCTCCCAAGTGACAGTTCACAAGCAAAAGTAGATATTTAACCAACGTCTAGGAGTCACCCAGTGGATATGTTGTTTTATCTTGTATTGTTGCAGTGGAAATAACACGTTTTCTGTGGCCTGTTTTCTCGCTTGTGGCTCTCATTGGTGTTTCTCCAGCATAAACTTATATAAAAGGGGTTTGGAAACAGCCCACGTGACCACTCTTCTAAATTTTACTTTGAGCCATTTCCCCTTTCCCATGACTTCTCAGTAGACACATAAAGGAGGGGGCAGGGAGATTGTTTTTAAACGTTGAAATCAGGTGTTTGCACAATGTGTGGTCTTGTGACTGCAACTTAAATCAGGAAAGTATTGTTTTTAGAGATTGTTTCATAGAAATAACCTTGTTGTTCCATGTTATCAATCCCCCCTCTTCCATTTGGAGCCCCTTTCCCCCTTGCTTTCTCTCCCAGCCCCTCTATCCAAGTGTTGTTAGAAAGTGCTCTTAAGCACTGGTCCAGGGTCAGTTCTGTTATGTAGCTCAGGATGGCTCTGGTTAGGGTTTAGTTCAGGGAAAGCAGATCCTAGATCAGGCATGTAGGGCATTCTCTGGAGCCCTCTCTCTTCCCTCTCTGCCACTTTATTTTTTCCTTTTTAAATGGTGCAATAGGATATTTGGAATGGGTGGGTTATGTGGGTCGGTGCCATAGATATTTACAGTACAGTCAGAAGACCCATTCTAATAACTATGTATAAGAATAATTATCTGAGATTGCTATATTTGAAGAGATAGAGCATAGCTAACTAACTAAAGTCAAAGAAATTCAAATAGCACTTTTTGCCTCTTCACTTGTTTTGGGAAGAGTTGGGGTAGTTATGGGTATACCTTTATTTCTCTGTATACAGTTGGATGTGTGAAAAAAATAAATATATATATATATTTCCATATGTGCATATAGATGATGTGTGTGTTTGCGCACATGCATGTATGGAATCGGCCACACCCGGATTCCTTCACATACCATACAATAAGACATTATCAATCATATGTTCTTCACGTATTCTAGAGGCAGTATTTTTACAGTCACCAGAACTATTATATGCCATCTTGACTGTTAAATAATGAGATAGTCCAAGATCAAACACATAGAATTGATCAAAGATTTGTTGAATCTTACAAAGGTGCGGCCTGAAATGGTTCCATGAACATGCATGTGCGCACGCAAACACACAGACATACATACACACACATGTATGCGTGTACACGGTATGATTGTGCTTAAAATAAACTGTCCTTACTTTGGAGAAGGAATTTTAGAATGAGAGAGATGAGTGTTAGCTCATAAACAGGCATGTTGACCATGTGCAATATTTCTAAACAAAAGAAAAATGAAATATTGAAAATATTAAAGACCTAACAAAATAACTTTTGTCTTTGTTTTGAGTCAGATTAGTGAATGTGAGTGTGCTGGTATGATTGATTCCATCTGTACAACTGACCCAAGATTCCAACGGAAGTACCCCTGTAAGGTCTGTAATAACAAATAACTACTTTATGCGATGTGGGTGTAAACGCCCCCATATTTTTCCTAAAGGTGTGAGCGCGTACTGATACTTGAAATTATGACTAGAAGACAATCTGAATTCAGTGAACGTCAACCAGTGACTCCCCAACACAGTCAACTATGGTTGCTTCCACAAAGTGAAATCACCAGTATATTGAGATTCTCTTTGTTGATTGATTTTCCATACATAAGTAGACATCTCATACCTGTCCCATCAGTCATGTTAAAGTGGGATTACCTGGAATTACCTGCAATTACAATGTCAAGATCCTTCCTGCCAAGGCAGGTGGAGATATGAACTCATAATCTCACGCTCGTTAATTCAAAACTTCAGTTGGTGTACCAGACCATTCAGAGATCTTGGACACTGTTGAGGAGAGCATCAATACCTGGGTGACTTTTTGCATCATCCATTAGTTGACATCAGGCACTACATTTGAGTCACTTGCCACCACTGACAACATTGTTGTGAATTGTGTGCATGCCTCGGAACCAGACACCTGGGTTCGAGGCCCGGTCAGGAACCCCCCCGTATTTGCTACAATGGTGTCAGAAGTGGGAGGGCACTGCTGTGAGGCCACCAGAGGCATGTGAAGGGGCTTGAAAGAAAGATGAAGGATTATTTTTAGGTGTGTGTTATACCGTACCTTTGGCATGTCTCTACCCAATTGAAACCCTAACCTTAACCCCATTGAAATTTAAAATGGTTAAGGTTAGGGTTAGGTAAGGGTTATGGTTAAGGTTAGGATAGGATAGGATAGGGGTTAAGGTTTGGGTCAGGGTTTAGGGTGTGGACGTCCCAAGGAATTCCAAATTGCACTGACCATTATTTTTATGTGGAATTCTTGCTCTTTCTCTCCTCTAATATAAAACATCATGGGATTTGTAGTTTTCATGTCTGTTCAAGAAATCCCAGATGGAGCGCCACCTCTAATGGCATCCCTTCAGAAGGCAAGAACAAGATGTATGTCAGGAGAAGTGCAGTATTATCATAAGGAGATGTATACTTGGAATACGGAGGAGGAATGGAGGGAAAAAGAGAGGCAGAGGAGGTCTAAGAGAGGGGGAGGAAAAGGGTGAGATTGAGTCTGTAAAAAATGGCGGAAAAAGGGAGATGGTTTGTTAAAGAAGAATGGTAGAAAGTATAAGCAGAGTGAGCTGAAGACAGGAGGAGAAATGGAAGTGAATGAGGGCGAAGTATCGGAGGTGGTAGGTGTGGTGAAGTTCTTGGAGCCTGAGGATTGCACAGAGGGTCAGGATAAAGATGAGTCTTGTCTTTTGTCTGATCCATTTGTGGTTTCAGGGTGGGTGAAAACAGAGTTGGGTGCTGTGGAATCGGTGAGGGTAACCAGAAGTGGTCTTGTGATAATTGTTTGTTTTTCTGCTTGTCAAAGGGAGCAGGCGCTCCGCGTTAAACGAATGGAGACGAGATGTTAATTGTTTCGCACTCAAGAAAAGGGTGCCATTGAAAGGAGTGATTACTGGTGTAGCAGTAAATGTAAAAGTTGACCAACTGAAGGGGAAGATTCCTGGTGTTTGTAATGCTCGTCGTTTGGTGCGACGCAAACAGGGTGCCGTGAGTGGTGAAACAGAAGAGTCATTGTCTGTTCTTTTGAGTATTGATGTTGAGTCTTTGCCAGACAAAGTGATGTTAGGATATATAACTTATCCTGTAAGAGCTTTTGTGCCGAATACATTCCGTTGTTATAGGTGTCAAGCTTATGGGCATGTGGCAGCAGTGTGTAGGAGGGAGGTTCCAAGGTGTGAGAAGTGTGCAGAAGGGCATGAGACAAAGGAATGTGTAGCATTGGGGAAAGTAGTGGTATGTGTTAATTGTAGGGGTGCCCATGGGGCTGGGGATCAGACATGTCCCGTGCGAGAGAGGCAGGTTGAGGTTTCCAGGGTTAGAGTAGTGCAGAAGTTGTCGTATGCTGAGGCAGTGAAGAAAATAGAGGAAGATGGGTCAACGGGGAGGGATTCTGAGAGGAGTGGTGTGAGTAGTAGATCTGTACCAGTACAGAGGGATAGGCCAACAAGTGAGATATGTTTCAGTAGGATTAGATTTTTTGCATGTATAGCAATGGTTATCAACTGTACTGCATGGAACGTAAGTCGCAGACAATTGAGGTTGTGGTGGCAGCTGCAGAAAGGTATTTGGGTGTGCGAGACTTGGCATCAGAAGAGTTACAGGGTGTGTTAAGTGGTGGTGTCCCATCCTTTCAGGTTGCCCTAAGGTAGGACTAAATAGATTTCAATAGTGGAGTAGGGTGGTGTTATTTTCTTCTTATTATTATTTATTTTTTGTGAGTTTAGTGTTAGATTTTATTTTTAAAGCAAAGTATAAGGGAGTTGTACTCCAGTCTAGTAGGTGGCGGTAATGCAACATTTATTGAATGCCAACCGCCGTTAAACCTCATCAAAGAAGAAGGAGCGCCACCTCTGGTGAAACTCAACGTTGTTATTTTAGCAGTGTAGTTCTATAGTTATTTTCAAAGACAAGGGAAGCAGCAGCCACGTCGAACTTCATTTCCCAGAAGGAAATGCAATCTGTCAGTTTTTATACGATCTACGAGCTCAGACAGGCAGTGCAAGGGAGGACTCATCGGAACGGTTTCAATTCTGTCTGTCGTTCAATGATTATTGCATTTGCAGTCAAAACAGGCAACATTTAAACTCACTTGGCTATAAATAGTGAATCCCTAGCCCCCCGCCCGCTACCCTTGCACAGAGATATGAGCGGCAGCGGGCGGCCCAGAACTAGCTCGTTTGCTGAGCCACAAGGTGTTCCCGGAGCCACTGCAGCATCCACTGGATCAGCCGCTGCCGTGGGGAGCAGCACAGGAAAGACCGGGGTCCCGCAGGCCTCGGGGAGCAGTTCGTCTGGATGCTCGAATTTAAAGCTGGCCAGTAAGTTTATTATGATGTATTTTATGAAAAAGATTGCTTTGGATGATTAAAAGACACGCATTGCAGTCCATTGTCCAATGTTATATGCTAGTGTGGGCAGTTGTGCACGATTGCCACGGCAAACATTGTCATTGTTATAACGTTAGTTTGAAAAAGCTAGTTAGCTAGGTAGCTAACTGCCTTGAGTAGCTGTCGTTGGCTAAACGGCTAGTTATCTTGCTAACCAACGCCAAAAACCAAGACAATTCGCGTTAGTTAGCTAAAAAGTTAGCTTTCTTAACTAGGCAGCTATCTAGGTCTTAGCATGCTAGCTAGTTAATGACCTCGCGGTACCGTAACTACCTAGTTAGCTAAATATAAAAAAAGCATAAGCAACGCAAACAACCTTAGCTACGGGTGCTAAGACATGCTAGCTAACTTGTAAACAGTAGCTAGAACAGATAGCTAGCTAGCATCTAATATAGGTTTTAGGTGGCTGGGTGCTAGCTAGTTTACAAGGGGATTCAATCTAGTTCGCTAGCTAGCATAGCTACAGTAGCTAGCTAGCTAACGTTATTTACACACAGTTTCTACATGTTGACAAGCAAACGAGTTAGTGATAGTTAGCTAGTTCAAACAACAATGTATCTTTAACTAGCGAGTTAACTAGCTACGTGGCACTACAAACGACAGGCTGACGTTGGCTGTCACAGAGTTGGTACGCTAAGGCTAGGTAGCCTAATTATTTGTTGACAACTAAGCTACTAACGTTAGTAACGTTAGCCAGATAACTAGCATTGCTTTACCGACATATTCATGTTGTCTGAGCACCCTTACCTATTGTTCAAATTAGGTCGATAGTGGAATCTTATCTATCCAGTAGTAGCCCAGACAAGTAACCAGCCTTGAAAGAGTTCTGTATCACCGTTAACAGGTGATACATAACTTGATATAAAGTGACGAAACATGTAACCACTAGCCAGCTGTGTAATATATTATTAGCTAGCTCAAAGAAGTAGACTAGTAGATATACAGAAGAAAGATGACAAGATGAAATACTTGCTCAAATAGCACATCAACAATTTCCATGCATCCTTTGCAAATGTTTTTGTTTCATAGAACAGATGTGTTTGGTTCATAGAACATGGTTCCACTTTGTCCCTTGTAGTGCACATTGGAATTGGATGGCTTTATCAACAATGATGATCCATGTTTGTCATGTAGAGTATATTATGTTTGCCTACTTTTCCAGGACCTTTTTCCCCGACTGAAGGTCCCGAAGCTTCTGCGCATGTGCAGATCGCGTTCTGCAATTTAACAAAAATAAAATAATCTCTACTTTAAGAACACGTTTTTGTGGTCCCCTTCACATTTCTCAATATCAATCGTGAATGACAATTCTTCAGGTTTTACCGGCGAAACTTCCGTTTCATGGGGATATACATTTAGATCTTCTTGAGTTATAGTGTTGCTTTGAAGTAGCCTACAGTGTTGTTTTGAATTATTTACAGTGAGTGAATTTTAGGGCAGATGATGTTAAAGATTAACTGAAATGCTAAAACAAACCATGATATCATGTTCTCATACAGTGCATTCGGAAAGTATTCAGACCCTTTCACCTTTTCCACATTTGATGTTACAGCCTTATTCTAAAATGGATTAAAACATTTTTAAAAATCCTCATGAATCTACACACAATACCCCATAATGACAAAGCGAAAACAGGTTTTAAGAAATGTTTGCAAATTTATTAAAATTAAAATAACAAATGCCTTATTTACGTAAGTATTCAGACCCTTTGCTATGAGACTCGAAATTGAGCTCAGGTGCGTCCTGTTTCTATTGATCATCCTTGAGATGTTTCTACAACTTGATTGGCGTCCAACTGTGGTAAATTCAATTGATTGCTGGTTGCCTGGCCAAACTGAGCAATCGGGGGAGAAGGGCCTTGGTCAGGGAGGTGACCAAGAACCCGATGGTCACTCTGACAGAGTGCCAGAGTTCCTCTGTGGAAATGGGAGAACCTTCCAGAAGGACAACACTCTGCAGCAGTCCACCATTCAGGCCTTTATGGTAGTGGCCAGATGGAAGCCACTACTCAGTAAAAGGCACATGACAGCCCGCTTGGAGTTTGGAAAGGGGTCTGAATACTTTCCGAATGCACTGTATGTATTTAATAATATACAGTGAAAGGAAACCCCCCCCAAAAAAACCAGCCTGAAAAGCAAAATATTAGACTTTTGTCAAACACCTCATAAGTACTTGTAAGATGTAGGTTGCCGCCATGTTGGAATGACGTATAAGACTGACGTAATCGGAATGGTAGCGTGAGATTGCGTCTCAAGCCCGCACATCAACACAGCAGTATATTTTTAAAAATTGAAGATCGACGCTGTCACTGTTCATCCCCTGACATATGCCTTCGTGGTCCCCTAGTAGTAGTAGACAGATTACACCACAGGCTGAGCAATTGCAAGTGGTGCAATTGTGGCAACTGCACTGCGATGCTCATGGTCAGAGTCGATCTGTTGCAAAGAAGCAGCCCTGGGTGTCGGTGGTGGACCAGGACAACTACCGTGTATAGTTAATCACATGCTCTTCACCATGCTCTGTGAAGAGCAAGGCCTTTTGGAGGTGGCCATGCTATCCCTGAAGGACGTAAGGGCAGAATGTTTGGAGCACCCTATAAACAGCAGGTACCATAACGTTACTAGGCACTGTTTACATTTTAGAAGAGCTAGCTAGCTAGTAAGGCTAGCAAATTGTAGATGAGCCTGTATTGGTGCTGTGCTTTTTGACCGTATTGATGGGTATTGGGTGAAAGTGGAGATGTCATAAACATCAATGAATGTAAACAACTTAATCAGAGACATTGCGTTTGTTTGCTAGGAAAGCTAGCCAGCTAGCTAGCTAGCTAAATAACTAAGTGAAATCTGGTTAATTGTGTTGCCCCACAAGTTGCCAAGATGGTTAGTTAGCTAGTTGTTTTACAACCACTACAGTCTTTTGCTGGCTACTGTAATGACAGGTGCGTTTTACATTTTACAGATCGTGATGTTACCCACTTTCAATGCCTATTAGTAGGCTACCTTGCATCCATTCCAAGATCAAGCACAATCTGATAATTAAATAATTCGCTCTTGTCTGATGACCATACTTCTGATTTACAATCATAAGCATTCATTTGTAAAGACCTAATGAATTTCTTACAATAAGGGGGCACTTAATAATCAATATGCATGTTTCGGTCTTTACAGATTGACTGCCTATAGGCACTTCACCCTGGTAAGGGTAGGTAACAACACATCCGCCACGCTGATCCTCAACACAGGGGCCCCTCAGGGGTGTGTGCTCAGTCCCCTCCTGTACTCCCTGTTCACTCATGACTGCATGGCCAGGCACGACTCCAACACCATCATTAAGTTTGCCGATGACACAACAGTGGTAGGCCTGATCACTGACAACGACGAGACAGCCTATTGGGAGGAGGTCAGAGACCTGGCTGTGTGGTGCCAGGACAGCAACCTCTCCCTCAACGTGATCAAGACAAAGGAGATGATTGTGGACTACAGGAAAAAGAAGAGGACCGAGCACGCCCCCATTCTCATCGACAAGGCTGTAGTGGGGCAGGTTGAGAACAAGTTCCTTGGTGTCCACATCACCAAGAAACGAACATGGTCCAAGCACACCAAGACAGTTGTGAAGAGGGCACAACAAAACCTATTGGAGACTGAAAAGATTTGGCATGGGTCCTCAGATCCTCAAAAGGTTCTATAGCTGCACCATCGAGAGCATCCTGACTGGTTGCATCACCGCCTGGTATGGCAACTGCTCGGCCTCCGACCACAAGGCACTACAGAGGATAGTGTGTACGCCCCAGTTCATCATTGGGGCCAAGCTTCCTGCCATCCAGGACCTCTATACCAGGCGGTGTCAGAGGAAGGCCCTAAAAATTGTCAAAGACTCCAGCCATCCTAGTCATAGATTGTTCTCTCTGCTACCGCACGGCAAGCGGTACTGGAGCACCAAGTCTAGGTCCAAGAGGCTTCTAAACAGCTTCTACCCCCAAGCCATAAGAGTCCCGAACATCTAATCAAATGGCTACCCAGACGCTGCTGCTACTCTGTTTATTATTTATGCATAGTCACTTTAATAACTCTACCTACATGTACATATTACCTCGACTAACCGGTGCCCCCGCATATTGACTCGGTACTGGTACCCCCTGTATATAGCCTCGCTATTGTTATTTTTACTGCTGCTCTTTAATTATTTGTAACTTTTTTTTTTTTTTTTTTTTTTGTTGATATTCTTTCTTAAAACTGCATTGTTGGTTAAGGGCTTGTAAGTAAGCATTTCACTGTGAGGTCTACACCTGTTGTATTCGGCGCATGTGACAAATAATATTTGATTTGACTCTTGGGGAAGAGGAACAGTGCCTATACCTGCCTGTGTGGTCCATGCAATCTGATCACAGTTCCCCTCTGAGTTAGTACTACGGATTTGAATATGCTTTTTATGATGGAAAAATTTGGCGTGCTCTTGCAGCCTACATTACATTTTGTTGTTTATCCTTCTATTTTATGCAGCCTACTGTAGTAAATTGTGTAATGAATAATAAAATGGCTATTACATTTTGAATTTCTCCATGCTAAATGTAATTTCATTTATTCCACCACCACCAATTTGTTCCCTATAGAGTATATACGAAAGGCTGCCTCTCGAGCTGTTCTCATTCTAGGTATGACATCTCTCCCGCACAGTGCACACGCGAGCATCTTCTGTTCACGCTCCTGGTGCATGCCAGGACAAGTTCATAGTTATTGTAAAGAACTAATGGTGCTTTGAAGTCAACTGGGAACTCTGGGGAGGGAACAAGGTAAAGGCATGATCTGTGTTCTTCAGGTCAGAAAGTCTGAGCTCTAGAAAGATGCCAGAGTTTCCGACTTGGAATTCCGAGTTGGATGATGGTTCAAAACGATTTTTCCTAGTTACATTTTACATTTACATCATTTAGCAGACGCTCTTATCCAGAGTCTGAGCTAGTTTTTTTCCCCGAGTTCCCAGTTGTTTTGAACGCTCGGAAGTCTGAGATTTCAGATTTCCCAGTTGTTTGAACGCGGCATAAGTTATCGGCATCCTGACTTGTTTGTACATTAGTGGTTTATTTTGTGTGCTTTATTGAACAGTGTTGCTTTCCATGTCACTTTTTATTGTATTTCTCCTGTACATTTGTTAGGCAGCACACCAAATTTCCCTCAAAGTTTAGATGTCTGCAATACCGTTTGTCAGCAGCGAAGTGTGTTAATTAGGTAATTATCCATGTTGAAACCTACCTTAGACTAAATCAAGTATTTACACCTGTTATTCTAGTTCAGGGGTGTCAAACTCATTTTAGCTCAGGGGCCACATGGAGGAAAATCTATTCCCAAGTGGGCTGGACCGGAAAAATCATGGTGTATATATAACTTAAAAACAACAACTTCAGATTGTTTTCTTTGTTTTAATACGATCAACATACAACATAAAGCTGGAGCCTGAGGACAGTGTGTCCAAAATAGTACAAGCACAACATCACTATTAATCATAAAACACGTCAAGTTTATTTGAAAATTCTAAAGAAAAAAAACACACAATGCCTCAGTGATTAACAGAACTGTTTCACAGATCACAGAACTATATCAGGGTGTCATTTCTCAGGCAGAAATGTAGATAAAAATAACGAACTCCTGTTCCCCAAACAAGTGCAAGAACCACAGAGTCAAGAATAGGTTAAATATACAAATAAAATCAATTAAAAACAATAGCACATCAACATAAAAACATATAAACATAAATCTGAAAGCGTTGCTCAAACTCCCGTAACAGTCCCGTTATTTTATCTTTGAACCGCTTCATGTCTGCCACATGTTGGGTCGCGCACACATTTTTCAGACAGGGGAAGTGAGCTGCATCACCACCGGCAAGTTGCGTCTCCCACAATGACAGCTTCAACTTGAAAGAACGTATGCTGTCATAATACTGCGTGACAACTTTGTTGCGCCCTTGCAGCTGTTTGTTCAAGTTATTCAGGTGCTCTGTAACATCCACCATAAATGCAAGGTCCTGCATCCATTCTGCGGAATGAAATTCTAACACTGGTTTGCCCTTTTCTTCCATGAACTGTTCAATTTCTTCTCGTAAATCAAAGAAACGCCTCAGCACAGCACCTCGGCTTAACCATCTTACCTCAGTGTGGTATGGCAGGCCATAGATGTGGTCTTTCTCTCTGAGAAGGCTGTCAAACTGACGGGGATTCAGGCTTCTGGATCGGATGAAATTAACAGTTTGGATGACCACCTTCATGACGTTATCCATCTTTAATGACTTGCAACACAAAGCCTCCTTGTGCAAAATACAGTGAAAAGTCCAAAAATCACGTCCTCCATTTGCAGATTGCACTTTCTCTCTGAACTTTGTCACAACGCCTGCTTTTTTCCCGATCATTGAGGGCGCACCATCTGTAGCCAGGCTGACAGCGCGGGACCAGTCCACTCCGACCCTGTCCAGCGCGCCCGGCGAGTGCGGTAAAAATATCAGCTGCTGTCGTTGTATCTGTCATCGGCACCAACTCCACGAACTCCTCGGTGACGGTCAATGTGTCATCAACTCCGCGGATGAAAATGGCCAGTTGTGCAACATCTGTAATGTCCGTGCTTTCATCAATTGCAACCGAAAACGCAATAAATGACTACTTTTTGCTTCAACTGGCTGTCCAAATCCACTGAAAGATCGGAAATCCTGTCTGCAACTGTGTTTCTTGTCAGGCTGATATTTGCAAAAAGCCTGCCGCTTTTCAGGGCACACAATCTCCGCTGCCTTCATCATGCATGTTTTTACAAATTCACCCTCACTAAATGGTTTTGAAGCCACTGCGATTTCATTAGCAATGAGGTAGCTAGCTTTCACTGCAGCGTCACTGATGTCTCGGCTGTGAGTAAACACAGACTGCTGTTTCTTCAGACCCGCCAACAGTTCATTCACCTTCTCTCATCTCCGCTGTCTTTGAAAGTTGTCATATTTGTCGGCATGAAGACTCACATAGTGGCGGCAGAAGGTTATATTCTTTCAGCACTGCAACATGCTCTGAACACACCAAACATACATCTTTCCCATTCAATTCCGTGAATAAATAGGATGACCATTTTTCTTGGAACACTCTGCACTCTGCGTCCACTTTTCTCTTTTTTGACAGAGACATATTGGGGCAATGAGGGTGCCAAAGCACATAATGTTAAAAGTAGAAGCCGTAATAAATATCGCGGGCAAAACAAAGTAGCTCATTGGCTGCACGTGCTTGACCTACTTGCTCTGCCCCGGTATAAACAGTTTGCTTGCTTAACACAATTGCTATTGCGCCATCCAGTGGACCCAATTGGAACAGCAGTTTATTTTATTGAAAAATTGCAGCGCATTTTTATACTTTACCCAAAAAAAATATATATATATTTTTTTATTTAATTTTTTAAAATCATCTCGCGGGCCGGACGTTTGACACCCCTGTTCTAGTTGATTGGCATACTGTGATATAACTGAGAGAAAATGAAACTAAGAAAACATAGTTTATTTGTGGATCACTGAAATCTTATCACGTGATAGTTTAGTCAATTGTATCTTGTCAAACAAGCACATGACATAAAGCACAGGCCAACAAGAGTATGAAATGGTTTGAGGAATCCAAGGTCCAGTCACTCCGTTTTTTTAAAAGTTAAAAGGTCTTTATTATGTATAGAGCACAGAAAACACGTTTCAGCATAGAGCCTTGATCAGTGTGTAAGTTATTATGGAAAATTAATAAAGCACTTTTGCTTAGGTGTGGTCTCAAAGGTGAGGTTATCCCAGGTCACCACTTGGGGTAGCTAATGGGTTATGATCACATCAATGGAGAAAAACTATCAAAGATGATCATTGTACAGAATACCTTCTGAACATATTTGAAATAAGGTGGCTGAAAGGCAGGACAAAGGACAGGCTCCAAGCAAGGTGGCAGGGGGTGGCCTCATACAGTCAGGTAGAGGGCCCCCTTAGGCAGTTGAGAGAGAAAATATAAGAAACGTAGGGTTAGCTGCTATAGTGTAGGCTATATAGCCTAGCTGGGGCTTAGTAGCTTCTAATGTACACAACAAAACAATTACACGGTGAGATAATTATGCATCTTGAGGTCAAAGCATTTTGGTGAAATGAAATGGCATATTTGGAAAGTTCAGTGACGTAATCAATTCTGGGCTGATTGATCTTGACTAACTATTTGAAATCATACGACATTGCAGCAGGCGTTTTCAGTGTAAAGAAGGCACTTTATGTTAGTGCAATTCATCCTCCGCCGTGGCAGTCATTTTTTTTTATAGTGTGTGCTTTATGGACAATAGAATTGCAGTAACTAGCATCGACCTATCTAATAATACTGCCGGTAGCTAGCTGCTATAAGAAAGCAAATCTAGCTCTGTCTGATAACCTGATTTGGAACGAATGTGAGCATGTATAATAACATCAGTTATTTAGCTATACTCTTTCTCACATCTAGCTACAGGTGGGCTGTGGACCTTACCTCTCTTTCCACTAGCTGGCTAACACGTCTTCACGCTCTCTCCCCGCGTCGAACAGAGTTGCTCGTTGCTGTATTAGCCAATGGTGTGCAACTGCAGCCTGCAATTTGGGGCGATCCTGCATGTGGACATTTTCCCCCCTCCTCGAGCATAAAAATTAAATAAAACGGTATTTGTCACATGCACCGAATACAACGGGTGTAGACCTTACCATGAAATGCTTACTTATGAGCCCTTAACCAACAATGCAGAGTTAAAAAATAAAAATTAATTTTTTTTTAAAAAATGTGCTAAATAAACTAAAGGAAAAATAGTAACACAATAAAATAACAATAGAGGCTATATACAGTACCGAGGGGTTCATGTAGGTAGGGGTAAAGTGACTATGCATAGATAATAAACAGAGTAGTAGCAGAGTATGTGAAGGAGTGTGTGTGTGGCGTCAATATGCATTTTAGTGTTTTGGAGTGTTGTTGTAGTGTGTGTGTGTGGTCCAGTGCAAAAAATTATAATACAATGAGGGGGTCAATGCAAATAATCTGGGTAGCCATTTGATTAACTGTTCAGTAGTTTCATGGTTTGGGGGAGGAAGCTGTTAAGGAGCCTTTTGGTCCCAGACTTGCCACACTGGTACTGCTTGCTGTGCGGTAGCATAAAGAACAGTCTATGACTTGGGTGGCTGAAGTCTTTGACAATATTTAGGGCCTTCCTCTGACACCACCAGGTATAGAGGTCCTGGATGGCAGGAAGCTCAGCCCTAGTGATGTTCTGGGCCGTACCCTCTGTAGCGCCTTGCGGTCTGATGCCGAGCAGTTGCCATACCAAGCGGGGATGCAGCCAGTCAGGAAGCTCTCGCTGGTGCAGCTGTAGAACTTTTTGAGGATCTGAGGTCATGGCAAATCTTTTCAGCCTCCTGAGGGGGGGAATAGTCATTGACGTGCCCTCTTCACGACTGTGTTGGTGTGTTTGGACCATGATAGGTCCTTAGTGATGTGGACACCAAGGAACTTGAAGCTCTTGACCCGCTCCACTACAGCCCCATCGACGTGAATGGGAGTGTGCTCGGCCCTCCTTTAACTGTAGTCCACGATCAGCTCCTTTGTCTTGCTCACATTGCGGGAGAGGGTTGTTGTCCTGGCACCACACTTCCAGGTCTCAGACCTCCCACTATAGGCGGTCTCATCGTTGTCTGTGATCAGGCCTACCATCGTCGTGGTGTCGTCAAACTTAATGATGGTGTTGGAGTTGTGCGTGGTCACGCAGTCGTGGGTAAATGGGAAGTACAGGAGGGGACTAAGTACGCACCCCTGAGGGGCCCCTGTGTTGAGGGTCAGCATGGCAGATGTGTTGTTGCCTACCCTCACCACCTGGGTGCAGCCCGTCAGGAAGTCCAGGATCCAGTTGCAGAGGGTGGTGTTCAGTCCTAGGGTCCTTAGCTTAGTGATTAGCTTGGAGGGCACTATGGTGTTGAACGCTGAGCAGTAGTCAATAAACAGCGTTCTCACATAGCTTTTTGTCCTGGTGGGAAAAGGCAGTGTGGAGTGCAATAGATTGCGTCATCTGTGGATCTGTTGGTGCAGTATGCGAATTGGAGTGGGTCCAGGGTTTCTGGGATGATGGTGTTGTGTTGCTTTCTTGGGCACAGGGATTAGGGTGGTCTGCTTGAAACATGTAGGTATTACAGACTGGGTCAGGGAGAGGTTAAAAATGTCAGTCAAGACACTTGCCAGCTGGTCAGTGCATACGCTGAGTACGCGTCCTGGTAATCCGTCTGGCCCTCGGCCTTGTAAATGTTAACCTGTTTAAAGGTCTTACTCACATCGGCTACGGAGAACGTGATCACACAGTCGTCCAGAACAGCTGGTGCTTTCATGCATGGTTCAGTGTTGCTTGCTTCGATGCGGGCATTGACGTAATTTAGCTCGTCTGGTAGGCTGGGCAGCTCGCGGCTGGGTTTCCCATTTGTAATCTATGATAGTTTTCAAGCCCTGCCACATCCATCAAGCGTCAGAGCCGGTGTAGTAGGATTTGATCTTAGTCCTGTATTGACGCTTTGCCTATTTGATGTTTCGTCTGAGGGGCGTAGCAGGATTTCTTATAAGCTCTAGCCTTTAGCTCAGTGCGGATGTTGCCTGGAATCCATGGCTTCTGGTTGGGATATGTACGAATGCTCACTGTGGGGACGACGTCGTCGATGCACTTATTAATGAAGCCGGTGACTGATGTGGTATACTCCTCAATGCCATCGGATGAAATCCGGAACATATTCCAGTCTGTGCTAGCAAAACAGTCCTGTAGCTTAGCATCCGCTTCATCAGACCACTTCTGTATTGATCGTCACTGGTACTTCCTGTTTGAGTTTTTGCTTGTAAGCAGGAATCAGGAGGATAGAGTTATGGTCAGACTTGCCAAATGGAGGGAGAGCTTTGTACACGTCTCTGTGTGTGTAGCTCAGTTGGTAGAGCAAGGTGTTTGCAACGCCAGGGTTGTGGGTTCGATTCCCACGGGGGGCCAGTATGAAGAAAAAAAAACACTCACTAACTGTAAGTCGCTCTGGATAAGAGCGTCTGCTAAATGACTAAAATGTAAATGTGAATGAGTGAATGTGATCTAGAGTTAGTTTTTCCCCTCACTAGTTGCACATGTATGTCACATGTAAATGTTCCTGCATGAAAGTCCCCAGCCTCTAGGAGTGCGGCCTCTAGATGAGCATTTTCTTGTTTGCTTATGGCCTTATACAGCTCGTTGAGTGCGATGTTAGTGCCAGCATCGATTTGTGGTGGTAAGTAGGCGGCTACGAAGAATATAGATAAACTCTCTTGGTAAATAATGTGGTCTACAGCTTATCATGAGGTACTCGAGATCGCACCAGCTGTTGACAGACACACACCACCCCCCGATCTTACTGGAGGCTGCGGTTCTGTCTTGCCGATGCACGGAAAACCCAGCTAACTGTATATTATCCATGTCCTTGTTCAGCCACGACTTGGTGAAACATAGGATATTCGTTTTTAATGTCTCGTTGATAGGATAGTCTCGAACGGAGCTCATCCAGTTGATTCGCCAGTGATTTCACGTTCACCAGTAGAATGGAGAGTAAAGGCGGATTATCCACTTGCCGAAGCAGTCTCGCCAGGCATCCGGCACTTCGACCTCTGTGACAGCATCTCCTCTTCATACGAATGACGGGATTTGGACCTGGTCCGGGAAGAGCAGTATATCCTTCGCATCCGACTCATTAAATAATAAATCCTCGTCCAGTTCGAGGTGAGGAATCGCTGTTCTGATGTCCAGAAGCTATTTTCGGTCATAGGAAACGATGGCGGAAACATTATGTTCCAAAAAAAGTTTACAATGCAAAAGTTTACAACACAAAATAGCGCAATTGGTCAGGAGCCCGTACAATGGCGGCCATCCCCTCCGGCACCATTCTATCCCATTGGTTCCTGCATGAACACCCAGCCCCCTCTTGTTTTTATACACCCCCAACACATGGTGTCACTCCTGCCTGCTGTGTACCGGACTAGCTGGCTAAGCTAGCACAGTGTGCTTCGCTTCCGCCTGCCGAACACCTGCTGTCGTTAACAGAACTGTGGGAAAACAGTGCCCGACAGGCGGGGACGAAGGACACTGTTTACCGGTGTACGGCTAGCTAGCTACCATTGTTGCCTCCGCCCCTTCTGTGGGGTTTATCGGCGGCTGTCATCCGACATTAGTGCATTAACGCTACCTACTGTACTGGAGCGCCCCGCCTCGCACCTGTCCTAGCTTAAAAATGGACCAATTGAAGTATAAATAGGGGTTCCTGCAGATGCAAGAATGCCCACATGCAGGAACGCCCCGAATTGCATGCCTCAATTTGCACCCGTCTCGTATTTGTTGCCGAGAAGTCGAAGATGGAGTGTACTGCATTTGGCTTCAGGTTATGGGTCTTCACTTCGATTAGCATCCCAGAGGCATTGAACTGTTTTAATACACATAATCAGAATATTTTGAAGTGGGCACTGCAAACCCTGAATCCGGGGGCAACAGGTGCTTCATAGCCACAAGCCATTGTCGCAACACTGATAATCGCTTGAGTGGTAGGTAGGGCTGTCCCCATTTAGACGATTGGTCGATAGGCTGTTGGTCGACTAAGATTTAGTCGAGCAGTGGCAAATATATACACAAAATGTATGGCACACGAGACTGTCTGATTCACGCCTGTCTCAGTGGACTAATCCATTGCGGCGGCACACCAGTAGTACATTTAGCCTACCATTCATTCCCATCATTTCTAATCTACAGTGTTTGTTTGGTTACGGGAATTTCTCTTAATGCATTCAATATATTATTACAGTTACCATTGTCATTGTAGGAGTGTACACGTTGTTTGCAGAGCACACAACCTAGGCTACACAGTTTTGGTTTATTTCATTCCATTTGCGAGTTGTCAATTTATTCATTGTCTTTTGTTTGGAGGGCTCCTGTCAGTCTTGAGTAAGGACACGCACCTGATTTACGTATAGAAGTAGGCCTAGGCTACCTGAGCTGCGTGCAAATGTAGGCCTATAAATGTGCCCATTTGGGGATCTGATACTATTTCTGATTGTCTTAACTCACCATCACTGTGGAGCTTCTCAAAGTATTTTTTTTCTTTGCCTCAAACAGCAAGTAAACTAAGTCTGTTTTTACATCCATTGAGAATGACAATAGTTCCTCAATGTAACCTGTTTGAAAAATCTTTCCAGCGCTCTCCCTTTCCGAAAATAATTTCATGCTCTGGCCCAGAATATTTTATACAATGTTGCAAGTTTGCTAGCACGAGCTTCGGGCCGGACACAGTTAATAGTTGATCAAATGTTTCAAGTTCCTTGCAGACAGGCCATGCGTAGCCATTGTGATTTATATGATATTTCTTTTTATCAGGATATGTTCTACCTGCGGGCTGCAATGTTTTTATTTAGGCTATTTTTACATATTGGCAATGGCAATAGAAGTTACTTTTAGATTTGTATAATTTTGATTAACCTCATGACATTTGATTTTGAGATATGAAGACTTTATTATAAATGAAATGTTCCACGACAATGTGCATTTGAAAATCATACCTGGCACGCAGATCAGTAGAAATGGTACGATAACTAGGCACTCCAAATGGAAAAGGTTGCAGACCGCTGGTGTAGCCTATTACCGGCAACTTCAGGAGCGTAACTGCAGATTGGCAGAATCTGCTAAGTCCAGCAGCAGCAGTGGGAGGAGGAGTGTCGGGAACTGGTTTTTTTTCTTCTTCTGGTTAGGCTGTATTGATCTCTGGCTCCCTCTTTAGTGATTTGTGTCTTAATTTTTAATCACAGTGCTTAAAGCATCAGACAAGGTCAGTAGCCTACATAAATGTGCCCTTGATCAAGGCACTTAACCCCCACAAAGTAGAACTGCACTGTTAGTCACATGTTGTCAACATGTGGTCAACCCTCCATCTGGAGAGCTCCTGGGTATGCAGGCTTGGCTTTTGATCTGGCCCTGAAACACCCAAGTCTGCTTATCAAGGTCCTGTTGAGCAGCTGTTGTTTAGGCTACAATATTTCCCACCCTTGATATAAAATATTGCAACATTACAACCAAATACTTTTGTTTTTATAAAAGTATTCCTACATTCATTGAATCAGGGATCAAATGGATAAGGTAGGCTACTTCAAAGCAAGGTATCTAACTAGACATGTTTTATATAAGGCTAAAATATTAATGTTTCACGTGAGATCTATGCACAGCAAGTTCTTTGTCAATTACGCTATTCTTAGAATATTTTTAACGTTGTTGCAATTACATGGCTACTGTTTAATAGAGGAGAATCCCAGCTTTCCAACGTTGCAGATGTATTTAGGCTATTGCCGGTGGAAAGGCGACAACACCATTAATGCTTAGTTAGCTATAGTTAACTTGTAGCATTTCTCGCTAGTTACGTTTTGAATTTGCTATCTAGTTAGTCTGTCATTATTTTATACCTGCTGCTGAAATGTCACGCTCTCTCTTTTCGGGCAACAGCCCACTGGCACACAGGCAGCACACACAGACACTTACTGAAGGGTCATTCCGATGATTGCTGATTATGTAGATTTTTAAGTTATTGATCATATTTAAGTGTGCCTTCATGAATTACATTTCATTACATTAAAATTATGAAAAAAACTTCCATGACTTTTCATGACCTTACAAACCCTAATTTGACAACTTGGAGCAGCGCATCGTGCGCATTCAGGCTGGCACTTTTTCAATTTGCGGAATCTCGAACTGCCTACTGCACAGATTCAGACTAGTGGCAAATAAACATGAACAAAGCGGAATCAGGAAATGTATGCCCCCGCTCGAAACCTTTTTGACTCTGTGTTAACCTGGGCCGGCGAGAGGCTACTTTGTTTTCCCCAAAATTCCGCAAAAATTAGAGGTGCCGGTACGGCGCTCCGGACAGCTCCGGCCCAAGTAAAGCACTGGTCATACTATGCTATTATATTAAGTTCTGTAGAATACTATCATTATGTGATCTTGCGGACACTGATTCAGCTTCGATCTATCTTTATTAAACAACCACCATTCGCCAGAGTAGCCTGTTCTCTACAAATAGAGCAGAGAATAAACGCATGCGCAGAAGCTTCAGGATCTTTAGTCCAAGGAAAAAAGGATCTGTAGCTATTCCGTATTATGTTTGATGATGAAAATTGGAGCTCAAAACTCATGGTATAAGTCAATCTTTGTGAAACATTGCGCTAAGATGTGGACAGCAGGATATGCTAAAGCTGTTGAAATGAAGTGGCATTCCAAAAGTTAACAGGTCTGCTTTTTTTCCAAGGTAGTTAATGCTTCATGTGGGACCTTGACACCTGTGAAGTCATTTATAAATGTCTGTGGTTTGGATTTGACACTAGCAAGAAGATGGGCTACTAGCCTAGCCATGGATTGCATTTTACAAATTGTGTCTCAGATCTCTGGTATCTATGGAGCAAGTTCGTAGGTCCATAAGTTCAACCATTTATTTAAAAACAACTCCATCGATTTCTGCACGTCCAGGTGTATTAATTCCACACCCTCACTTGTCATTCTGCAGGTGCACACTGTGTATCATGTTTCATCATGTGTGTGTTTGTGGGAGGCTGTGTGATATGAGCAGAGTTACATGCTGTCTGGACCGGGCACGTGCGTGCGTCTGCATGTTGATTTTGTCCATCAACACCAGACGCGATCAAGACACGCAGGTTGAAATATCAAAACGAACTCTGAACCAACTATGTTAATTTGGGGATAGGTCGAAACGCATGAAACATTCATGGCCATTTAGCTAGCTAGCTTGCTGTTGCTAGCTAATTGTCCTGGGATATAAACATTGGGTTGTTATTTTACCTGAAATGCACAAGGTCCTTTTCTTTCTGGATCTTTGTAGAATTTTGACCCATTATGAGTCACACAAAATCGTGTATTCTCTACTCCAACATTTAATCCACAGATAAAAGGGGAAACTAATAGTTTCTAGTAATCTCTCCTCCTTCAGTAGTAGTCCTCCTTCTGTGGACTTTATATGTCGGTTGGCAACCAACTTTAAGGTGCATTACCACCACCAACTGGACTGGAGTGTGGACCTCAGTTAATCTTTCAATCACCCACGTGGGTATATGCTCCTAAAAACCAATGAGGAGATGGGAGAGGCGGGACTTGCAGCTCGTCAAGCGTTCTACTTTAGCTCCTGGCTACACAGACGCTCGCAAGCAGTTTAGATTAAATGATTGAGTGACATGTATGTGTACATTTATTTTGCCAGTTTTCTCCAGTTCAGTTCCAGCCATCTGGCCCTGTTCTGTCATCATACAGGGAATGAACCTCATATGAAGTAGGCCTGCCTTAGAGAACTCTCTGACCCAGGCCACCAAACACTTGTTTGACTTCAAGTGTAATAGATGAGATCGATGATGGGCCTATTGGATGATCGCAAGTTGTGTTCTTTAGGTCAAATGATGTTCAAAGGAGCACAAAATAGCCCTGGAAGAATATTGGATCTTACAGTAAAGCATGTATTTGGCTCGTCTTCCGACAAGGCAGGCGGCTACTGTAGTGGTTACACAACCAATGTAGTTAATAACACGAGCCCTGGATTGTGTTCAGTAGGACATTGGAGCAACACATTTTGCAACGACAAACAAAACTCTTATTGGACAAGTCTAGATCTTTTTTCACTGGTTTTAAAATGTTTTCTCCTTACTTAACATGACCCTGTAGGGCTATTTTCTATGCTGAGCAATTGTTTGCTCTGCCTGCTGCCTGTTTTGGCTATGTAAAGGCCTATTATCATTTGACCTAAATGCTGTTAATGCCCTAAGTAGAAGTAGGGAAGTGAGTGGGGGTATGTGATAAAGTAGCGGTGGCTCCTGCATTCCAACGCGTGCCGTCACGAGCATAAAGGCGGTGATGTTAACCACTACACCAACCTAGGCCAAAAACATCAATACACTTGAGCCGTTGTTTACGTCACAATGTTAGACTAGGTCATTAATGTGACCCACATTAGGCATACATTCATTCAAAAGACCATGGTTCCTGATACAGTAACTGTAGAAATGCACCATATATTAGCAACAATGTCCTTGGCCATGTTCATTATGTCACTCTGTAGTAAAACAGCTTTTCTTAACGTTCAGATAATAGGCCTACCTCCCCGTTTTGGGCTGTTTTCTTCAGTTTCGTACCTACTGAACACAACGCTAATAATCTCTCCATTTCAAATCTGAAAAGACAACTATTTATTTGACACGACTTATCCTTGTTTCCCAGGGGACAGTGGGAAAGTGACTACGGTGGTGGCCACATCTGGGCAGGGTCCCGACCGCCCACAGGAGGTGTCCTACACGGACATCAAGGTGATCGGGAATGGCTCCTTCGGTGTGGTGTACCAGGCGCGCCTAATCGACAGCCAGGAGATGGTGGCCATCAAGAAGGTGCTGCAGGATAAGAGGTTCAAGGTATGGAGGCCATCCTTGTTGTCACCCAGAGTCAAATTTGTTTATTTTCTAAGCTACAGTGCCTTGTAAAAGTATTCATCCCCCTTGGCGTTTTTCCTATTTTGTTGCATTACAACCTGTAATTTAAATGGATTTTAATTGGATTTCATGTAATGGACATACACAAAATAGTCCAAAATTGGTGAAGTGAAATGAAAAAAATAATTTGTTTAAACAAATTCTAAAAAATAAAGAACTGAAAAGTGGTGCGTGCATATGTATTCACCCCCTTTGCTATGAAGCCCCTAAATAAGATCTGTTGAAACCAATTACCTTCAGAAGTCACATAATTAGTTAAGTAAAGTCCACCTGTGTGCAATCAAGTGTCACATGATCTGTCACATGATCTGTCACATGATCTCAGTGTATATATACATACACCTGTTCTGAAAGGCCCCAGAGTCTGCAACACCACTAAGCAAGGGGCACCACCAAGCAAGCGGCACCATGAAGACCAAGGAGCTCTCCAAACAGGTCAGGGACAAAGTTGTGGAGAAGTATAGATCAGGGTTGGGTTATAAAAAAAAATATCAGAAACTTTGAACATCCCACGGAGCACCATTAAATCCATTATTAAAAATGAGCTGCAAATCTCCACAGCGGAGATTGGAGTATTTGTCCATAGGACCACTTTAAGCCGTACACTCCGCAGAGCTGGGCTTTACGGAAGAGTGGCCAGAAAAAAGCCATTGCTTAAAGAAAAAAATAAGCAAACACGTTTGGTGTTCGCCAAAATGCATGTGGGAGACTCCCCAAACATATGGAAGAAGGGTACTCTGGTCAGATGAGACAAAAATTGAGCTTTTTGGCCATCAAGGAAAACGCTATGTCAGGCGCTAACCCAACACCGCATCACCCCGAGAACACCATCCCCACAGTGAAGCATGGTGGTGGCAGCATCATGCTGTGGGGATGTTTTTCATTGGCGGGGACTGGGAAACTGGTCAGAATTGAAGGAATGATGGCGCTAAATACAGGGAAATTCTTGAGGGAAACCTGTTTCAGTTTTCCAGAGATTTAAGACTGGGACGGAGGTTCACCTTCCAGCAGGACAAAGACCCTAAGCATACTGCTAAACACTCGTAGTTTAAGGGGAAACATTTAAATGTATTGGAATGGCCTAGTCAAAGCCCAGACCTAAATCCAATTGAGAATCTGTGGTATGACTTAAATATTGCTGTACACCAGCGGAACCCATCCAACTTGAAGGAGCTGGAGCAGTTTTGCCTTGAAGAATGGGCATAAATCCCAGTGGCTAGATGTGCCATGCTTATAGATACCCCAAGAGACTTGCAGCTGTAATTGCTGCAAAAGGTGGCTTTACAAAGTATTGACTTTGAGGGGGTGAATAGTTATGCACACTCAATTTTTCAGTTTTTTTGTCTTATTTCTTGCATCTTCAAGTGGTAGGCATGTTGTGTAAATCAAATTATACAAACCCCAAAAAAATCCATTTTAATTCCAAGTTGTAAGGCAACAAAATAGGAAAAATGCCAAGGGTGGTGAATACTTTCACAAGCCACTGTATAGCACATAATTTATATAAAGCTGTTTTTTAATGGACCATAACTCTGAGTTTGCTTTGGAGGTTTTTGCAATAGAAAATGTAGTTTCATGAAACTGTATTGTGACAACACTAAATTGTCTTATCCTTTACATCATGAGACTATCATAATAATGATGATAAATCAATTTTTTGATTGGTCTCGTAAATTCCCACTAATGTTATGAGTAGCCTGCTTGTTTTTCTGAATACAGGACACACCTTTGTAATTTTACAAGGAACATTTCCAAATTACTTTGTGGGAGGAAATTGGTATTGTGGCCTATGTTTTTAGGTGACGGAAATGTGCACTTGAACGAACGCGTATCACGCGCATTGTTAAGATCAATGCACTTACAGGTCAATCAGAAACCCTTGACCTTTCCCACTGTTCAATTCCAAAGCTGTTCTTTGTTTAATACATTTCCTATGCAGAACCGAGAGCTACAGATCATGCGAAAGTTGGACCACTGCAATATCGTGAGGCTACGCTACTTCTTCTACTCTAGTGGTGAAAAGGTAGGTTGCCATCCATTGTTTTTGGCACACCTTAACGCAGAAATGAAAATGCTGAGCACCTGAACTGTCGGTTTCCTCTTCATATGAGCCATTCTTCCGACAAGTTTTTTATATTTGTAAAGAGTTTTTTTCATTGTACAAGAATAATCTCAGAGGACATATCGAGTTATAATAATAAACAAAAATAACAATAAAACATTTACAAAATTAAAAAACTATATATAAAACAAATGAACATTAAAAATATACTCTACAAATAAAAAATTAGAAAAATATAAAAAATAATATTGTAAAGTGGTTGTCCCACTGGCTATCATAAGGTGAATGCACCAATTTGTAAGTCGCTCTGGATAAGAGCGTCTGCTAAATGACGTAAATGTAAAATATGATTAGTGGAGTCATATAGTGATTTTCAGTTCTCTTCGCCCTATACAGAAGGATGAGGTGTTTCTCAACCTGGTGCTGGACTTTGTCCCGGAGACTGTGTACAGGGTGGCCCGGCATTTCAACAAGGCCAAAAGCATCATTCCTATAATTTACATCAAGGTAACTCCCTCGCCTTCACTTTCTCTCATTCGTTGTCCCACTTTTGCTTGCCTCAGCATCTGTTCATTGGACTTTGATTGTCTAGTATAAGTCTTTCAATTATGAACTATCCAGGGTTTTTATTTTTTTACTCTCCCAGAAAGGCTTGGCATTGTCACAGAATGACCCCCGTCTTATTGATTTGTTTATGGTTCTAATTGGTCTACGTCGGCCATTTTGTCTCATCTCAGGTGTACATGTACCAGCTGTTTCGCAGCTTGGCCTATATCCATTCCCAGGGTGTCTGCCACCGAGACATCAAACCCCAGAACCTGCTGGTGGACCCTGAAACGGCAATCCTTAAACTCTGTGACTTTGGGAGGTAAGCTGGTCAGATATTTCCCTCCACACAGACAGTGTGTTAATATACTATTGATCCAATATGGCTGACTGGTACCTAGTATTGAAGTAAACCTGGGTCATATGTGTCCTGACTGAATGTGTTGAATAAATGGGCTCAACCAGAATGTGAAATGGATCTATGCCCTCCCTTGAATGGGGCTATGTAACACTGATCCAGTTGTGTCCTTAGTTACAATCTCCTACTCACACCCTTTTCATTGTGTATTTTGCCCATAGTACATCCATTTCTGTTACTGTGCAGACAGACGCAGGGCTGCTTTCTATAAAAAGGATTAATTGTAAATCAATAAGGATTAATCTCACTTAAGTATACAGTGGGGAGAACAAGTATTTGATACACTGCTGATTTTGCAGGTTTTCCTACTTACAAAGCATGTAGAGGTCTGTAATTTTTATCATAGGCTTCAACTGTGAGAGACGGAATCTAAAACAAAAATCCAGAAAATCACATTGTATGATTTTTAAGTAATTAATTAGCATTTTATTGCATGGGAGCCCCACCCCTCATTCATCGGTTTATCAAGCGCTGTATACCATAGTTCCCACTAAACGTGAAAGGGTAGTGTGGTCTGAGTATTAGCCTCTACTGCTGAGCATCTACTGCTTATCTTACCAGTGACAACTGTTGCAGTAGTTAGAGATGGAAGTATTGTAAGAACACTGTATTAGCATAACCTAGACTCAGTTTAGAATACTGTATTAACCTAGATTTAGCTTAGAATACTGTATTAGTCTAACCTAGCGGTTCCCAAACTAGGGGTCGCGACCCCAAATGGGGTTGCCTGATATGAAAATGGGGTCGCGGGAGAATTTCCCAAATCCTGGTAAAAAATATATCTCTCATCTTTGTCTCTGAATTATTGTAATGTGGTTAACCTTAAAAATGAAAGTTATTCAAATCTAAAAGTAAATATTCTACCAGAGCGCCCTTAGATTGTGGGAAAAGGCAGCACTTGGTTGTTACACTTGAATCATTCTCATGGTGAATGGCTAAGCCCGCTACGCTATGAAACCACACTATTGCAGAGACTTTCATATTACCGGCCGCAATTGATATGGGGATAACAATGTGTGGGGAGGCACAGAAACTCCCATCAATACCTTTGTCAGATAACGCTGTGAAACTAAGAATTGATGCTATAGCTAGCAATCTAGAGGCAACTCTGACTGAACATCTCAAACTCCCCACCTTATGCTCTCCAAATGGACGTTAGCTGTGAGGGCTGAGATGTATTGACATTTGTTCGCTGTATGTAGGGGGATGCTATTCACGAGGACATATTGTTTGAGCATGAAACGGCACAGAGGATGTTCAGTGTGCTGCGTGGCTATATTGACGAAAAACCAATTCCATGGGATCGAAGGTGGGCTTTTGCACAGATGGGGCTCCATCTATAATGGAACGGCGCCGTTATGAATGCGTCTCCCTCTGCCATATGGACGCATTGTATAATACACCCACTGAGCTATAATGGATACACCGAGAGCAACTGGCGGCAAAAGAGCTGAGTGCAGATCCTGAAGACATGCAGCAGCTAACTTCGATTGTACACTACATGGCGAGATGGGATCAGAGCATGACAATGTTCTATTTCACACCAAGGCTTGGTGGTTATCGAGGGGGAGTGTTGGGAATCTTTTTCGAATTGCGAGAGGAACTGTTGTCATTCGCAATGGATGTAAAAACAGACTTGACTTTCTGTGTAATGAAAAGAAAAGGTGTCTCCTTGCCTATGTAATAGACCTATTTGGGAAACAGAACGAACTGTGTCCGAATCAGCAAAATCCGTTTGACTGATCCTGGCTCAGTTGACATGCCAGTAAGTGAAATTGAACAGCTGACTGAGCTGTCATGTGACGCTGATTCAGTGCTCTCGTCTGCATTAAAAACAAATATTGAACCAGGTCGGATGTGACAGGCGAGATGAGGTATGCACTGTCGACCACGCCCCCTGACTTTGAGAAGCTCCGACGCGATATGCATCAAGCACACCCATCTCATTAGTGCTGGTGAGATAAGAGAAATTGTCATACTGTTTTGCAATTGACTGCCATAGCCCCAATTAATTGTTGGGGTCGCGAGAGTTTTCAGATATGAAAATGGGGTCGTGGGCCAAAAGAATATGGGAACCCCTTTAACCTCTGCGGTTTACTCCTACCTGCAGTGCTAAGCAGCTGATTCGTGGGGAGCCCAACGTGTCGTACATCTGTTCGCGGTACTACCGCGCCCCAGAGCTCATCTTCGGCGCCACCGACTACACGGCCAACATCGACATCTGGTCGGCGGGCTGCGTGCTGGCCGAACTGCTGCTGGGACAGCCCATCTTCCCTGGGGACAGCGGAGTGGACCAGCTAGTGGAGATCATCAAGGTAAGTAAATAGGAAGAGGGTGTGTTTGTATATGGGTAACACTACAGGGACAAAATACCTGACATTCTGATTACATACCAGCATTAGGAGGACATTTGGCTTATGAGGACATTGTGTGTGTGGTGGGGGAAAGTGATATAATAATCAGTGATGTGGAGAGAAACAAAATGATATCCGTTGTACACTACTAACTGTATACTTGTATGTCTGCTACTCAGGTTTTGGGAACCCCGACACGGGAACAGATCCGAGAAATGAACCCCAACTACACAGAGTTTAAATTCCCCCAGATCAAAGCGCATCCCTGGACAAAGGTAAATGGTTATTATATATATTTTTAATGTAAGCTTTATTATATTTTTGGCTTTCAAGTAATGTATTTTATTTTTTTATGGAATTGTTTCATGTTGTGTGTGTACTTGTACCTCCTCTCGCAGGTGTTTAAGCCTCGCACCCCTCCAGAGGCCATCGCCCTGTGCTCGCGCCTGCTGGAGTACACCCCGGTCACGCGCTTTTCGCCCCTGGAGGCCTGCGCTCACGCCTTCTTCGACGAGCTGCGCCAGCCCAACGCCCGGCTGCCTAGCGGCCGAGAGCTGCCCCTGCTCTTCAACTTCAGCACCACCGGTCAGTACACCTTGTTGACCCCGCTCTGTTGATCCCTGACCTTTCTGTGACCCGAAAGTAGTTGAATCAATTTAAATTCAGGGAATCAATTGAAACTCCAATTCAATAATTGAAATGGACCTGACCCCAACTTTGTTTTGTGACCTATGCATATATTCTGCACCTACTTTTAGGATATCTACAATATGAAGTTTAGAATATATTTGTTTGTTTTCAATGTGTATTGTAGTATAGCTGTGTGTTGAAATGTTTGAAATTGTAAGACTTTGACCCAATTTTGTAACACTATGACCTTGGTCTTACCACACAGTCTTATAAAACTAATGCTATTTCCTATCTCTTTATTTTTCTCTCTTATCCTTCCAGAGCTGTCAATCCAGCCCCAACTGAACTCCACCCTCATTCCTCCTCATGCCCGCACACAGACTGCTTCATCTGGTACAACCCCCCCCCCCAAAAAAAAACATAGTAATTGGCTACACATGTCACTTCAGTGGATAGAGTAGCTGTCAATCATGAATTCCCATATCTGCACCTAGTGTCATGAAGCAGTGATTGGCTTGCAGACATTCTAGGTTAGGTGGAGCTCTAGGCAAAATCCAAATGGATAGTAAGATGATGGCTGCTTTCACAAATGGAAAGAATAATGTCATGTTTCTGGTCATTGTAACCTTCCTGTATAAGACAGCAGCCAGCCAAAGGGGCACCAGCCTGAGAACCACACCTGTTGGTCCCTTTCTGCATTAAGAACCACACCTTTCTGCATTGTAAACGTTTGTAGTCTAAAGGAGGTCCTCTAACTGGAAACCTGGAAAAAGTTTTCTGATCAGTTTTAGTGGAGGTCTTACTACAATTAGCTGCGTAATTGCTTATGTTTACAGTGTATTCTTGACAAGCAAAATCAATGTATTATATCCACTCAATATACCTAACACTATTTCTCTATCACTTCCCTCTCTCTAATCATCTCTTTCCTCTATCCCTCAGTAGATGGCTCTGGGTTAGACGGCTCCTCTCAGCACAGCTCAATACCCGGATCGCTAAACAACAGCACCTGAAACGTCCCTGCAAACCCTCTGTTTGTCTACCAGCCCGACCACACACACACACACACACACACTGTCTGCCAGCCTGAACACAAACACACACACTGTATTGCTTCTTTCTTCCTCGCTGCTTGTTATTTTCGCCTTTGGTTACAAACACATCTTTTTGTACTGTACATACATTGAACAAACCATTCATAGCGTAAGAGGATATCATTAGCTGACAAGGTAGTTTTGTTACATTAAATTGAAATTTGATCAGCACTACTAGCTGAGAGTTGGAAACGCATACATACTTTCTCATGTACTGACACCTTAAGTGTTATCCCACTCCCTCGCTGCATCGCCTTTGGCCCAGCTCTCCCCCTGTCTTTCTCTCCTGCTGTTGGGGGTGGCATTTAAAGCTCCAGTAGGTGGGGCAGGTCCTCTGTATAATAATACTTTTTTTTTAATCAAGGTATTTTGTTTTCTTTTTATTCTGTTTTATTTATTTGACTGAAAACTTCATGAAGAGTTCTGCCACCACCACACACAAAGTAAACAGGAGTTTGTCTCTAGAAGCCAATTGAGGTGTTTCCCAGTTAGAATCATTTGGTCACATTGTAGACAAATGGGATAAAATGGTGCTGGTTGCAAGATGGAGGGATGAAGAGGCTGTGGTTTTTTTATACTTTTTATTAAATTATATTTAAAAAGAGATGAAATGACAGCTGCTTTTTTCTTTTACTTGTAAATGTATTTTTTAATTTGCTTCGGAAAAGGCACTGTGAATTTTTACATTGAAAGGGGAGTGCAAGTTATAATTGGTAGCCATACTTGCTAGCAATTTCCCAATATGTGTGTGTTGAGGACCTAAAGGAAAAGTTTTGACAGATGGTGAGGGTGGTGGTGTTTGTGTGTGGAGACTGAGAGATCCATGATTCACATCTATGTAGCAGCATCTCTCCCACTGACAGTCCCAAACTGAGCCCCCCTTTATTGCGCATGAAGGCAATCAAATACAGGAATCAAGGTCCTATGGATGATTAAGACTGCTGTGGTAGTCAAATGTCACCTTCCTTTTGGCTTCAATATATGGCATACCATAAATATATTCTATGGTGAGGTTACATGTTTGTTTAAAAAAAAGTCTGGTTCTTGTTAATTTGGCGCTTGTTTTCCATTCATAGCATGAACTCTTCAGAACTCCTGATTTGTAAGAGGGACCTTTCTGAAAGTATATACACACCATGCTGTGTTTAAAATATTCATTCATATTTGTAGTGAATAAAGTGGACTTTCGCAGCACACTTGTAAGAATCTTTGTTAGTGTGGCATCCATCTAGATTGTAGAGGAAGAAGGGATTATCAAATATGGGTTCAGCCTAATGGACATAAATATATCCTATGGAGTAGCTGACTCCAGTTTGGACTTTGAAGCAGACCATGATCCCAGTTACTTTCTATAGATTCTCTGAAATGGGAGTCAGTGGGCGTGTGTGAAGACGTGTACTCTTACTGGTGTAGAAGGGCTGATAGCGAGATCATAGTAGTCCTATAGGCTTGTACTTTGCTGTGTGCTTGTGGGAGTTAATGAGAATAAGTGAGAAATTGAAGGGTGGGGGAATAGCTGAGTTTTTGTGTGATGTGTTCATGTGAATAATTGTACCCTCCAATCCAAACTGCACCGTTTAAAAAGCCAGTGTTGTAGGTTTAGATCAGTTCTCAGTAATGACCACTTGAACGCTTTCTAGTGCAAGCGTGTTATGCTATTGTACAACCTCTGCCACCCCCTTGTATGAACAACCCTCATATGTGCTGACATTGATTTAAATAACTCATTTTCCCTCCCTGTATCTCTTTGAAGCCATCTGCTTCCTAGCCCGGAATCCCAACTGATTTGCTTGAAATGTAGCATATAGTTTTGGATATCATTTGCATCCCGCCCTAATCCATGCCCCTCTCTCTTGTCTTATTGCACATCTGTAAATATCATCCACTTTTTATGTTTATTACAGTTTTGTTTATTTTCATTTACCTTTTGAAGCCGTCCTTGACTTACTGGTTTCATTTCCATTCAAAAGTCTGTAAATACAATTTGTTTCGATGTCCTGATTCAAGATGTAAATACAACAACAACAAATACCGCTTTTTTTCTCCCTTTTGTTGACGTCTCTCCCTCCGTCTCTTTCTGGTTGTGCACCCCTATCACCATACGATTGTACTGTATCTCGCTGCTTTATTTATTACTCACTTGGTGTTCTCTCGTGTAGGGAGAGGTTGAGGCACCTAACTGTTTTGTGGGCATTATGTCAAATGTACTGTACTTGGCACCCACACATTGGTATTTTAAAGCAAGTTACTTTTTTGAATGGGGGGGGAAAAGTGTTTGGTTGGACAGATCAAGATTTAATTTCCAGTTTCACATATGTACTGGCCTTTGACAGAGAAATGTGAGTGTGGGCTGTTTTGAATTTACCAGACAACCATTCGGCCAATGCACTGCCCCCATTCCTATTCATTACAATGGGTACCTAAAAAGATTTCAAGTGTGTGAAAGTGCCATGTTGGGATGCAGAGGAGCCATAATACCTTTTTTACCCAGTGTAATGTGAAGGCTAAACCTGAGGGCCATGATGGCGACACAAGGTCGGTTGATGCAGCCAGCCTCCCGCCCTTGACAATGCCTAAGCCCATCACGGACAATACCGACTTCTGCTGCTTTCAAAATGGCAGCCATGGACAAAGTGCGGTGACTGCAGTACGAGCTCGTTATCAACCCCCTCCCCTTACATTTACATTTTAGTCATTTAGCAGACGCTCTTATCCAGAGCGACTTACAGGAGCAATTAGGGTTAATTAGGGTCCCCTTCTATGTGTGCTACCGTGAGCGTATGTGTTGATGTACCTGCCTAGCTGCAGGTTTCATAACTAAGTCTCAGCAGTATCAGGCTACAAGCGTTTATCCTATAAGTACCATGTTGTGTGTATCAACATGTATGTATAGCAAACCAAGTGAGATCACTTTTTACAGTTCTGTGACATTGATCAGTCGTTTTTCATTCCAATCCTGTTTCAATTGCATCATCCTGGCCAGGAGAACTGGTGTGTTTTTGGGATGAGGGAGGAGAGCGAAGGAGGGAGAGAACCAAACTGTTTGTCTGTATGAAATGGTCTCATTTAATAAAGTGAAAAATAGGTCTGAAAAATCAAATCTGACTTTCTGGTATGTGTGTGGTATTTTTCTTTTAATATACTTTTTAATTATTGATTTAAATTATGTGAAAACCCGTGGTGAAATGGAGTGCCATTTTAATGTTAGGGAACTTGTAGGGGGAATGGGGCTATCAGTTGGACATTCTTTCTGAGGAATAATTAGATCACTCATTCCTCTTCTCATCTGTTAAACAAGAGAACAAATTTGAGACTCTTAAACAGCGTCTTTGATGATACAGCCGTAGGAATACAAGGATGTCTACGGGGATGGTGTTGCTGTATGTATTCAGAGCCATATTCCTATAAAGCTCAGAAAGGATCTCATGGCAAATGAAGTAGAAGTGGTGTGGTTGCAGGTTCACCTGCCTCATCTGAAGCCTCTTCTTTTAGGGTGCTGCTATAGGCCACCAAGCACAAACTGTCAGTATCTGGAGAACATGTGTGTGACGTTAGATAAGGTCTTTGATGCTATCAGAGAAATGTAGTTTCTTGGTGACCTGAACATTGACTGGTTATCATCTAGTTGTCCTCTCAAGAGGAAGCTTCTTACTGTGTGTGACTGTCTGTAAAATGACCCAGGTTATCACTCAACCAACTAGTGTATACCAATAGTGTTGGATCTGTGACATCCACTTGTACTGATCATATCTTCACTAATGCTGCAGAGCTTTGCTCCAAAGCAATATCAGTTCCCATTGGCTGTAGTGACCATAACATTGTGGCAATAACAAGGAATGCCAAAGGCAGGGTCTAAAGGTATTTCTAAGATATCATACAACATGTTTTCTCAGGACTCTTTTATTGAAGATGTAAAACATTTATGTTGGTCTGATGTGTATAAGGAGGAGAAACCAGATGCAGCACTTGGAGTATTTGTAAAACTATTCTAGCCAATTGTTGACAAACATGCACATGTTAAAAAACTAACTGTTAGAGCCGCCTGGATCGATGAGGAATTGAAAAATGTATGGTTCAGAAATTATGCAAAAAAGGTGGCAAACAAGTCAGGCTGCTCAGCTGATTGGTTGACATACTGTCAATTGAGAACTTTTGTGACTAAACTTAACCAAAATACAAACAAGAAATGACTGGAGCACCTTAAATGATATTATGGGCAGAAAACCCAATTCATCTCCATTTTTCATTGAAGTTGATGGGTCGTTTATGATTTTTATTTTTTTATTTTTTTTATTTCACCTTTATTTAACCAGGTAAGCCAGTTGAGAACAGGTTCTCATTTACAACTGCGACCTGGCCAAGATAAAGCAAGTAGTGCAATAAAAACAACACAGAGTTACATATGGGTAAAAAAAAACATAAAGTCAGAAATACAACAGAAAATATATATACAGTGTGTGCAAATGTAGCAAGTTATGGAGGTAAGGCAATAAATAGGCTATAGTGCAGAATAATTACAATAGTATTAACACTGGAATGCTAGATGTGCAAGAGATGATGTGCAAATAGAGATACTGGGGTGCAAAAGAGCAAAATAAATAACAATATAGGGATGAGGTAGTTGGGTGGGCTAATTTCAGATGGGCTGTGTACAGGTGCAGTGATCGGTAAGGTGCTCTGACAACTGATGCTTAAAGTTATTGAGGGAGATAAGAGTCTCCAGCTTCAGAGATTTTTGCAATTCGTTCCAGTCATTGGCAGCAGAGAACTGGAAGGAATGGCGGCCAAAGGAGGTGTTGGCTTTGGGAATGACCAGTGAGATATACCTGCTGGAGCGCAGACTACGGGTGGGTGCTGCTATGGTGACCAATGAGCTAAGATAAGGCGGGGATTTGCCTAGCAGTGATTTATAGATGGCCTGGAGCCAGTGGGTTTGACGACGAACATGTAGTGAGGACCAGCCAACAAGAGTGTACAGGTCACAGTGGTGGGTAGTGTATGGGGCTTTGGAGACAAAACGGATGGCACTGTGATAGACTACATCCAATTTGCTGAGTAGAGTGTTGGAGGCTATTTTGTAAATGACATCGCCGAAGTCAAGGATCGGTAGGATAGTCAGTTTTACGAGGGCATGTTTGGCAGCATGAGTGAAGGAGGCTTTGTTGCGAAATAGGAAGCCGATTCTAGATTTGACTTTGGATTGGAGATTCTTTATGTGAGTCTGGAAGTTGAGTTTACTGTCTAACCAGACACCTAGATATTTGTAGTTGTCCACATACTCTAGGTCAGACCCGTCGAGAGTGGTGATTCTAGTCGGGTGGGCGGGTGCTAGCAGCGTTCGATTGAAAAGCATGCATTTAGTTTTACTAGTGTTTAAGAGCAGTTGAAGGCTACTGAAGGATTGTTGTATGGCATTGAAGCTCGTTTGGAGGTTTGTTAACACAGTGTCCAATGAAGGGCCAGATGTATACAAAATGGTGTCGTCTGCGTAGAGGTGGATCTGAGAGTCACCAGCAGCAAGAGCGACATCATTGATATACACGGAGAAAAGTGTCGGCCCAAGAATTGAACCCTGTGGCACCCCCATAGAGACTGCCATAGGTCCAGACAACAGGCCTTCCGATTTGACACACTGAACTCTATCTGAGAAGTAGTTGGTGAACCAGGCGAGGCAGTCATTTGAGAAACCAAGGCTATTTAGTCTGCCAATAAGAATGCGGTGGTTGACAGAGTCGAAAGCCTTGGCCAGGTCGATGAAGACTGCTGCACAGTACTGTCTATTATCAATCGTGGTTATAATATCGTTTAGGACCTTGAGCGTGGCTGAAGTGCACCCGTGACCAGCTCGGAAACCGGATTGCATAGCGGAGAAGGTACGGTGGTATTCGAAATGGTCGATGATCTGTTTGTTAACTTGGCTTTCGAATACTTTCGAAAGGCAGGGCAGGATGGATATAGGTCTGTAGCAGTTTGGATCTAGAGTGTCACCCCCTTTGAAGAGGGGGATGACCGCGGCAGCTTTCCAATCTCTGGGGATCTCAGACGTTATGAAAGAGAGGTTGAACAAACTAGTAATAGGGGTTGCGACAATTTCGGCGGCTAGTTTTAGAAAGAAAGGGTCCAGATTGTCTAGCCCAGCTGATTTGTAGGGGTCCAGATTTTGCAGCGCTTTCAAAACATCAGCTGTCTGAATTTGTGTGAAGGAGAAGCGGGGGGGGCATGGGCAAGTTGCAGCAGAGGGTGCAGAGTTGGTGGCCGGGTTAGTGGTAGCCAGATGGAAAGCATGGCCAGCTGTAGCAAAATGCTTGTTGAAATTCTCGATTATTGTAGATTTATCGGTGGTGATAGTGTTTCCCAAACCTGGTCCTCGAGTACCCCCAACAGTACACATTTTTATTGTAACCCTGGACAAGCACACCTGATTCAACTAGTCAAGTAATCATCAAGTCCTCAATGAGTTGAATAAGGTGTTTGTCAAGAACTACAACGAAACTGTGTACTGTTGGGGGTACTCGAGGACCAGGCTTGGGAAACACTGAAATAGCCAATGACTATTTCACAAACCGGACAAACTGAGAAGTGTAATGACAACAAGACACAGTGAACCATCATATTTGTGTATGAAAGAGAAAGATCGCCGTTTTGAATTTGGTTAAGTTTGTGTGGAAAGGGTGGAAAAACGATTGTTATCCATCAATAATGATAAGCAACCAGGTATAGACAGCCTAGATGGGAAACTATTGAGAATGGTAGCAGACTGTATTGCCACCCCTATTTGCCATGTCTTTAACCAAAACCTAAAGGAGTGTGTCCACAGGCGTGGAAGGAAGTTAAAGTAATTCCACTACCCAAAAATAGTAAAGCACCCTTTGCTGGCTCAAACAGCTGCGCAATCAGTTTGCTGCCTGTTCTTACTAAACTGATGGAGAAAATTGTGTTTGAACAAATACAATAATGTTTTTCAAAGAACAAGTTAACTACTGACTTGTATATAGGGAAGGACACTCAACCTGTACTGCACTGACTCAGATGACTGATGGTTGGTTAAAAGAAATGGATAATAAGATGATAGTTGGAGCTGTATTATTAGATTTCAGTGCAGCCTTTTGATATTATTAATCATTATTTGTTATTGAAGAAACTCACTTGTTATGGCTTTACATCACCTGCCATCACATGGTTGGAGAGTTACTTATCCAATAGAACTCTGAGAGTATTCTTCAACGGAAGCTTCCCTAACATCAGACATGTACAGTGCGGTATCCCTCAGGGCAGTTCTCTTGGGCCGTTACTCTATTTTTACAATTGATTTGCCACTTGTCTTACAAGAAGCTAAAATTACTATGTATGCTGAAGTTTGCACACACTATACATCACGGATGGAGCCTCGCCTTGAGCTCCTACAAAACATTGCAGGTTTCTACTTTTTCTAGTGTTTTTTTCTCTAATTTTCTTACTCAGTTTGTTTCGTGCATTACTTCATACACCCGGGCAGAACTATTGGAATATGAATAACTGGGTACTCACCATCCACCCGACCTTCCCGAATTCCAGGAGACGGCGGAACAATGGTCTAGCTTCTTCAGTGAGTCGTCGGGTTGCCTGGGAGTCCTACCGGAGAGTAGGAAACAAAGACGCCGATGGAGAGGCAGACGTGGGGGGTCTCAGTGAGATTGAGACGCCGGGCGACCCATCCTCCATTACCGAGCATACTACTTGCCAATGTTCAATCATTAGTGAATAAACTTGACGAACTCAGAGCGAGGATCTCCTTCCAGAGGGACATCAGATCCTGCAACATTTTCTGAGACCTGGCTTTCCTCCGACATCGAAATGATATACAACCAGCGGGTTTTTACAGTTCGAGCGGATAGGAAGAGGGCTCTCTCTGGCAAGAACAAAGACGGAAGGCTCTGCTTTATGACCAATAACAAGTGGTGCAATGGGGGAAACTTACAGGAACTTGCGAGCTTCTCCTCTCCCGACTTGGAATACTTGGTCATCAAATGTCGCCTTTTTTACCTTCCGAGAGAGTTGGCAGGGATTATCGCCATGTCTGTCTACATCCTGCCCCAAGCAGACACCAAAAATGCTCTCAAAGATCTTCATTGGACCCTGAACAAACTGGAGACTGCGTACCTGGAGGCAGCGTTTATTGTCACGGGGGACTTTAACAAAAGTAATTTGAGAACCGTGCTCCCGAATTACTATCAACACATTGAATGTCCAACTCGCAGAGATTCTACGCTGGACCACTGCTGCATGCCTTTTCGACACGGTATAAGGCCATTTCCCGTCCTCCTTTTGGCAAATCTGACCATGACTCCATTTTGCTCCACCCCACCTACAAACAAAGACTCAAAGGAAGTTCCGGTGGTCAGGTCTGTACAGCACTGGTCTGACCAATCAGAATCCATGCTCCAAGACTGTTCTGATCATGTGGACTGGAATATGTTCCGGGTAGCCTCTGGGGATAACATCAATGAATACGCCAACTCAGTCACAGGATTCATAAAAAAATGCATAGATGATGTGATACTGATGGTGTCTTTGAAAACGTATCCCAATCAAAACATTTGGATTGATGGCATTCTGACGGTGTGGTGCCAGGTAAACAACCTCTCCCTCAACGTCAGCAAAACAAAGGAGCTGATTGTGGACTTGAGGAGGAACCAGGCTGGGCACGCCCCCGTCTTGGAGACGGTCAAAGATGTCAAGTTCTGCGGCTTACACGTATCAAATTGTATTTGTCACATGCGCCGAATACAACTGGTGTAGACTTTACCGTGAAATGCTTGCTTATGAGCCCTTCCCAACAATAGTTAAAAATATATATTGTGACGTCACGAGAGGCTACACAGCTTTCAGCGGGATTGCTCAAGTAGTGCAAGGAGACAAGGTTCAAACAAAACAAGGATTTTATTATAGGTCTTGGGAAATTAACGAAAATATAACAAAATTCTGTTCTCTTGTGGCTCTTTAAGGGTTAACAGTTCAGGGATGTCTCTTCCACATCCAAAGTCATAATTCTCACTCGCTCAGATAACTTTTCCCCAGCCTTACTGTAGTCCACGTTGCAGCTAGTGGCCAACCCAGCAAAAAGTCCTTCCAAATGTCTCTCACGTATTTCCACAGGTGCATATATCCAAAGGTGAGTATTTCCCAAAGGTAAGTATCTCCAAATCCTTATATTCCTCATGGAAGTGGACGTGCAGCACTCTTGTCCTCCAGAGAGCCCAGGTTGGAGACTGTGTCTATTCCCTTCCCAAACCTTCAGCTCATCAGCTCCTCATTTGTTTCAGCTGCGTGGGAAGATTGGCCATAGAGGGGTGGAGTTCCCGACCATACCAGCAGATGGAGCCATAGCTGTCTGGGTTTGCAGCCACCTCAGGGGGATGTAACGTCCCTCCAGGACACAGCCTCTCGTGACATCACACATCCCCTCCTCGGGACCGACGTCCTCGTCGGGGTAAAGGCAGCGAAGAAGGCATCACGCCGGGAGAGGGCGTCCGCATTGCCGTGGTGCTTGCCAGCCTGCTCTCTCTTCAACTCCTCCACCTCTAGGACCAGGGACTCAGCCTCCTGTTGTCTCTCCTTGAGTTTCTTACTGAACGCATCAGCCTTGGTTTTAGCAGAGTTTAGCTTCTGTTGAGCAGCTTTCAGTTCCTTCTCTCTCTCTGCCTCCGCATTCTTCATCTTGTTCTCCAACACCTTGTACTTCTCCTCTGCCTTCTTCTGGACCTCCTTACTACTGCGCAGGGTCTCCTCACACTCCTCGATGGTCCTGCGCAGCCTCTCCAGCTCCTCCTGTTGCTTAGGGAAGGAGCTCTGTTGGAGTTTAGCCTGGAGGATATCTAACTCTTCTGTCTTCATGTCTAACTGTTGCTTTAACAAACGATACCTCCCAGCGGTCCCCTTCAGACCAGACAGTTCTTTGTCCAGATTCTGTAGCTCCGTCTCTGTGTCGGTCTGGGCACCTGCCATCCCTATCAGAGCCCGGGCGGGAGTGAGTAACTCGGAGGATTGCACCGGAGCCTTCCCAGGATGAGTCTTGCCTCTCCGTTTCCGAGGTACTCGGGTTATCCTCTCCTGAGACTCTCTCCAGAGTGGGTAAAAGGCTGGGCAGTCTCGTCCAATTAGGACAGGGACGGGGAGGGAATCAACCACCCCCGCCGTCGTGTGTATGGTTCCCCGTGTGCTGGTCATTGTAAGTTCAGTAATGGGGTATTCTCTGGTGTCCCCATGGACACAGGAAACTGGGAGGACTTTCCCCGGGGTCAGACACGTTGGGCCCACCAAATCCTTACGCACCAGGGTGGCCCGGCTACCAGAATCCAGTAAGGCCTCCACATCATGGTGATTCACAGTTACCGGGCAGGTGGGGGGTCGATCTGGGCCGCCATCTCACGACTCCCAAGAGCGAGGCAAAACGGTGTGTGGGTGCTGAGCTGGAGGACTCCGCAGTGGGCATAGGTTCATCGGCTGGTTTCCCACACTGCCAGGAGATATGTCCCATCTCCCCACACCGGTAACACTGTCGAGTTTCCCCCTCCTGGTGTACTCTTCTTGGACCCGCCTGGTTTCTGGCTCCCCCTGGAGCCGGGATAAGTCCTGACGTGGCTGGGTTCGAGACCTTGGGGTCCTTTGGACGGGTTCTTCCCATTTGTGGTGGGGCCGCACTCCTGGGGTCTTTTCGGGAAGCATTCAGCATCTCCGCTGTGGCCTGGTACTTTTCCACAGCTTCCACGGTCAGATCAGCCGTGGTCAAGGCCTGTTGACTGATGAACCGTTTTGCCTCATAAGGCAGGGCGCGTAGGTAACGATCCACCACAACGGCCTCCACCACCGCCGCTGCTGTATTCCTCTGCGGATCCAGCCATTTCCTTGCGATGCGGACAAGTTCATGCATCTGCGCCCGAGGAGGTTGGTCTGGTTGGAAGGTCCAGCTGTGAAAGCGCTGGGCCATACCAAACTTTGTGAGTCCATATCTGCTGAGGATCTCAGACTTCAGGGCATCATAGTCAGTAACCTGGTCAGGGTCCAGGTCCCGGACAGCATTCAGCGATTCCCCCGGTTAGAAAGGGGGCTAACAGACCAACCCACTGTTGCTTGGGCCAGGCTTCCCTAGTGGCCGTGGCCTCAAATGCATGCAGGTATGCCTCAATGTCATCGGTAGCTCCCATCTTAGATATAAAGTCACTTGCCTTTATTGGGCGGGTATTTTGGACCACCCTCTGTCTCTGCAACTGCAACTCCTCTGCCTTCAGAAGGTTGGCTTTCTTTTGCTCCTCCAAGAGAGCCACGTTTGCTTGCATCTGGGCTTGCTGGCCAGCAACAAGGGGCTTTCAATATGTCCTCCATTTCAGTCGGCGGGGAGCCTACGGCCAACTTGGAAAACTGGGTGATCAAACCTTCGGTATCCTCCTCTGACATGCACTATTAACGCTTGAGCGTGCCCGTATTCACCACCATCTGTGACGTCACGAGAGGCTACACAGCTTTCAGCGGGATTGCTCAAGTAGTGCAAGGAGACAAGGTTCAAACAAAACAAGGATTTTATTATAGGTCTTGGGAAATTAACGAAAATATAACAAAATTCTGTTCTCTTGTGGCTCTTTAAGGGTTAACAGTTCAGGGATGTCTCTTCCACATCCAAAGTCATAATTCTCACTCGCTCAGATAACTTTTCCCCAGCCTTACTGTAGTCCACATTGCAGCTAGTGGCCAACCCAGCAAAAAGTCCTTCCAAATGTCTCTCACGTATTTCCACAGGTGCATATATCCAAAGGTGAGTATTTCCCAAAGGTAAGTATCTCCAAATCCTTATATTCCTCATGGAAGTGGACGTGCAGCACTCTTGTCCTCCAGAGAGCCCAGGTTGGAGACTGTGTCTATTCCCTTCCCAAACCTTCAGCTCATCAGCTCCTCATTTGTTTCAGCTGCGTGGGAAGATTGGCCATAGAGGGGTGGAGTTCCCGACCATACCAGCAGATGGAGCCATAGCTGTCTGGGTTTGCAGCCACCTCAGGGGGATGTAACGTCCCTCCAGGACACAGCCTCTCGTGACATCACAATATATAATAGTAACACAACGAATCAAATTAAATACACAATAATGGAGCTATATACAGTTGAAGTCGGAAGTTTACATACACCTTAGCCAAATGTAAACTCTGTTTTTCACAATTCCTGACATTTAATCCTAGTAAAAATGCCCTGTTTTAGGTCAGTTAGGATCACCACTTTATTTTAAGAATGTGAAATGTCTGAATAATAGTAGAGTGATTTATTTTCTGCTTTTATTTATATCATCACATTCCCAGTGGGTCAGAAGTTTACATACACTGAATTAGTATTTGGTAGCATTGCCTTTAAATTGTTTAACTTGGGTCAAACATTTTGGGTAGCCTTCCACAAGCTTCCCACAATAAGTTGGGTGAATTTTGGCTCATTCCTCCTGACAGAGCTGGTGTAACTGAGTCAGGTTTGTAGGCCTCCTTGCTCGCACACGCCTTTTCAGTTCTGCCCACACATTTTCTATAGGATGAGGTCAGGGCTTTGTGATGGCCACTCCAATACCTTGACTTTGTTGTCCTTAAGCCATTTTGACACAACTTTGGAAGTATGCTTGGGGTCATTGTCCATTTGGAAGACCCATTTGCGACCAAGCTTTCATTTCCTGACTGATGTCTTGAGATGTTGCTTCAATATATCCACATAATTTTCCTTCCTCATGATGCCATCTATTATGTGAAGTGCACCAGTCCGTCCTGCAGCAAAGCACCCCCACAGCATGATGCTGCCACCCCCATGCTTCACGGTTGGGATGGTGTTCTTCGGCTTGCAAGAGTCCCCCTTTTTCCTCCAAACATAACGATGGTCATTATGGCCAAACAGTTCTATTTTTGTTTCATCATACCAGAGGACATTTCTCCAAAAAGTACGATCTTTGTCCCCATGTGCAGTTGCAAATCGGTTTTGGAGCAGTGGCTTCTTCCTTGCGGAACGGCCTTTCAGGTTATGTAGATTTGGACTCATTTTACTGTGGATATAGATGCTTTTGTACCTGTTTCCTCCAGCATCTTCACAAGGTCCTTTGCTGTTGTTCTGGGATTGATCTGTACTTTTCGCACCAAAGTACGTTCATCTCTAGGAGACAGAACGCGTCTCCTTCCTGAGTGGTATGACGGCTGCGTAGTCCCATGGTGTTTATACTTGCGTACTATTGTTTGTACAGATGAACGTGGTACCTTCAGGCGTTTGGAAATTGCTCCCAAGGATGAACCAGACTTGTGGAGGTCTACATTTTTTTTCTGAGGTCTTGGCTGATTTCTTTTGATTTTCCCATGATGTCAAGCAAAGAGGCACTGAGTTTGAAGGTAGGCCTTGAAATACATCCACAGGTACACCTCCAATTGACTCAAATCATGTCAATTAGCCTATCAGAAGCTTCTAAAGCCATGACATAATTTTCTGGAATGTTCCAAGCTGTTTAAAGGCACAGTCAACTTAGTGTATGTAAACTTCTGACCCACTGGAATTGTGATACAGTGAATTATAAGTGAAATAATCTGTCTGTAAACATCTGTTGGAAAAATTACTTGTGTCATGCACAAAGTAGATGTCCTAACCGACTTGCCAAAACTATAGTTTGTTAACAAGACATTCGTGGAGGGGTTGAAAAACAAGTTTTAATGACTCCAACCTAAATGTATGTAAACTTCTGACTTCAACTGTACAGGGAGTACTAGTACCAGATCAATGTGTAGAGGTACGAGGTATTTGAGGTAGTTATGTACATGAAGGCAGGGTAAAGTCACTAGGCATCAGGATAGATAATAATAAGAGTACAATAAAGAACAGAGTAGTCCTCCCATTTTGGGGGGCATCTAAAGCTCATTTCCTGCATTTCTACACAATCTAATATGGCCCTTCTAGCCGTCAATTTAGAACAACAAAAAGTCAGCAAAAATACCCACAGTCATCAAGCTAGGTAAGAGATGATTAAATATGTTTAAGTGATTTAACTAGATCCATGATAATTCAATAATCAATATTGTGTTGCACCTTTAACCAATAGCCTAACAAATGAACAACTCTTACAAATAAAGTAATAACACTTAACTTTTGATTGTCTTTATCAAGACATCCTCTATATCAAATTTCAGCCAGACAGCCCAGCCAACCCGAGCCACCTACACGCCTGACCTCCACCAGTTACAGTGAGGGAAAAAAGTATTTGATCCCCTGCTGATTTTGTACGTTTGCCCACTGACAAACACATGATCAGTCTATAATTTTAATGGTAGGTTTATTTGAACAGTGAGAGACAGAATAACAACAAAAAAATCCAGAAAAATGCATGTCAAAAATGTTATAAATTGATTTCCATTTTAATGAGGGAAATAAGTATTTGACCCCTCTGCAAAACATGACTTAGTACTTGGAGGCAAAACCCTTGTTGGCAATCACAGAGGTCAGACGTTTCTTGTAGTTGGCCACCAGGTTTGCACACATCTCAGGAGGGATTTTGTTCCACTCCTCTTTGCAGATCTTCTCCAAATCATTAAGGTTTCGAGGCTGACGTTTGGCAACTCGAACCTTCAGCTCCATCCACAGATTTTCTATGGGATTAAGGTCTGGAGACTGGCTAGGCCACTCCAGGACCTTAATGTGCTACTTCTTGAGCCACTCCTTTGTTGCCTTGGCCGTGTGTTTTGGGTCATTGTCATGCTGGAATACCCATCCACGACCCATTTTCAATGCCCTGGCTGAAGGAAGGAGGTTCTCACCCAAGATTTGACGGTACACGGCCCTCCATCGTCCCTTTGGTGCGGTGAAGTTGTCCTGTCCCCTTAGCAGAAAAACACCCCCAAAGCATAATGTTTCCACCTCCATGTTTGACGGTGGGGATGGTGTTCTTGGGGTCATAGCCAGCATGCCTCCTCCTCCAAACACGGCGAGTTGAGTTGATGCCAAAGAGCTCCATTTTGGTCTCATCTGACCACAACACTTTCACCCAGTTCTCCTCTGAATCATTCAGATGTTCATTGGCAAACTTCAGACGGCCCTGTATATGTGCTTTCTTGAGCAGGGGGACCTTGTGGGCGCTGCAGGATTTCAGTCCTTCACGGCGTAGTGTGTTACCAATTGTTTTCTTGGTGACTATGGTCCCAGCTGCCTTGAGATCATTGACAAGATCCTCCCGTGTAGTTCTGGGCTGATTCCTCACCGTTCTCATGATCATTGTAACTCCACGAGGTGAGATCTTGCATGGAGCCCCTGGCCGAGGGAGATTGACAGTTCTTTTGTGTTTCTTCCATTTGCGAATAATCGCACCAACTGTTGTCACCTTCTCACCAAGCTGCTTGGCGATGGTCTTGTAGCCCATTCCAGCCTTGTGTAGGTCTACAATCTTGTCCCTGACATCCTTGGAGAGCTCTTTGGTCTTGGCCATGGTGGAGAGTTTGGAATCTGATTGATTGATTGCTTCTGTGGACAGGTGTCTTTTATACAGGTAACAAGCTGAGATTAGGAGCACTCCCTTTAAGAGTGTGCTCCTAATCTCAGCTCGTTACCTGTATAAAAGACACCTGGGAGCCAGAAATCTTTCTGATTGAGAGGGGGTCAAATACTTATTTCCCTCATTAAAATGCAAATCAATTTATAACATTTCTGACATGTGTTTTTCTGGATTTTTTTGTTATTCTGTCTCTCACTGTTCGAATAAACGTACCATTAAAATTATAGACTGATCATTTCTTTGTCAGTGGGCAAACGTACAAAATCAGCAGGGGATCAAATACTTTTTTCCCTCACTGTAATAACTGAACTCTCTCCCCAACCCAACTTCCTTCCCATCTTTTTTTTTCATGTCTCAAGGAAAGGTTTGGAAAACAAACGTTTTATAAAAACACATAAACCTACACATTAACACACAGAAACAGTACACCCTCCATATAATTCATATCATAGGCCTAATAGTACTGTAGAGCTCTTTTTACTTTCACACAATATAGCTGGATCACCCTGTCCTGTCCCTAGGGATCCACAGCCCTGCAGCGCCCCAACCCAACACATCCCACTCAGCTTTAGGATTTTAGTGAAACCTTTCATTATTGGTTTCAGGTGTTTAAGGCCAGAGTGACAAACAACAGTACGGCAGACCCCAGGGCCAGGACTGAGCAGTCCAGCAGCTAGGGATTGCCTAAATAGGTATCTCCCCTGACGTGGGCATGTTTTCAATACAGACTCCTTTTGTCGTACAGTATTCCATTTCCAGACCTTATGAAAGTTGCACAGTATACCCTTAATCTTGTAATACATCATTTCTTCCATCCATTGTGGGAGGATAACCAACCTTCCAATGAATGGCAATGCATTTCTTAGCTGCTATAAATGCTAGGTTACACAGTTTCTTCTGATAAGTCTCCAGTATCAACATTTCCAAACAAACAAAAACAGGGAGAAGGGAGAATCTGTAGACATGCTGAGATAAAAGAACATACTCTTTGCCAGAATTCCTCCAGCCTTCACAAGACCATAACATATGCAAATACGTCCCCTTTTGTGTTTTACACCTCCAGCAGAATAATACAATTTCTGAGTGCATGATATTCAGTTTCACTGGCATATAGTTTGTTCTATGGATGGTCTTGCAGTAATTTATGTATGAGATTATATGAACATGACAGAGCATTCTAACATACGCTAAATGACCAAAAGTATGTGGACACCTGCTCGTCAAACATCTCATTCCAAAATCATGGGCATTAATATGGAGTTGGTCCCCCCTTTGCTGCTATAACAGCCTCCACTCTTCTGGGAAGGCTTTCCATTAGATGTTGGAACATTGCTGTGGGGACTTGCTTCCATTCAGCCACAAGAGCATTAGTAAGGTCGAGCACTGATGTTGGGCGATTAGGCCTGGGTTGCAGTCGGCGTTCCAATTCATCCCAAAGATGTTCAATGGGGTTGAGGTCAGGGCTCTGTGCAGGCCAGTCAAATTCTTCTACACCGAGCTCGACAAACCATTTCTGTATAGACCTCGCTTTGTGCACGGGGGCATTGTCGTGCTGAAACAGGAATGGGCCTTCCCCAAACTGTTGCCACAAAGTTGGAAGTGCAGAATAGTCTAGAATGTAATCATATGCTGTAGCATTAAGATTTCCCTTCACTGAAACTAAGGGGCCTAGCCCGAACCATGAAAAACAGCCCAGACCATTATTCCTCCTCCACCAAACTTTACAGTTGGCACTATGCATTGGGGCAGGTAGTGTTCTCCTGGCATCCACCAAATCCAGATTCGTCCTTCGGACTTCCAGATGGTGAAGCGTGTTTCATCACTCCAGAGAACGCATTTCCACTGCTCCAGAGTCCAATGGCGGCGAGCTTGACACCACTCCAGCCGACGCTTGGCATTGCGCATGGTGTTCTTGTGGCTGCTTGGCCATGGAAACCCATTTCATGAAGCTCCCGACGAACAGTTATTGTGCTTACGTTGCTTCCAGAGGCAATTTGGAACTTGGTAGTGAGTGTTGCAACTGAGGACAGACAATTTTTATGCGGAACTTGGGGGTTCCGTTCTGTGAGCTTTGTGTGGCCTACCACTTCGCGGCTGAGCCGTTGTTGCTCCTAGACATTTCCGCTTCACAATAACAGCACTTACAGATGACCGGGACAGCTCTAGCAGGGCAGAAATTTGACGAACTGACTGGTTGGAAAGGTGGCATGCTATGATGGTGCAACGTTGAAAGTCACTAAGCTTTTCAGTAAGGCCATTCTACTGCCAATGATTGTCTATGGAGATTGCATGGCTATGTGCTCGATTTTATACACCTGTCAGCAACGTGTGTGGCTGAAATAGCCAAATCCACTAATTTGAAGGGGTGTCCACATACTTTTGTATATATAGTGTATCTGTATCCATTCATCATCATCAATAGCGTCTCCCAGGTCTGTTTTGTGTCATTGGGAAAAGCCTCTATCAACTTTAGAGGTTTGTCAGACTGCCTTAAAATAGGTTAAATCTTTGAAGCTTCTTGCTTGTCCAGTGTTTGCTGCACAGATAGAATAAAGTGTTGTGTCTGCAAAAGTTCACCTCTGCGCCGTCACAGACTAGTCTTCCCTGGCTGTCTGACCCTGCATGGATACCTGTCACCATCTAATCCTGCTAAGACATGATGAGCATAGTGTTGTGTACTGACTGTGCACCATGACAGTGAAGCATGTAGAGCTGTTTAAAATGCCTGTGTGAAAAGTAGGTAATGAACTAGGGAAACTGACAGATCAATAACGGTATATTGTTATACTGACTAATAAACTCACACTGCGCTGAAAAAACTTCAGAATATCGGTCTTCAATTGTTTGGCTACTGGTTTCATCGTTTGATTCAGGTCTAGTGTGATTGAGGCAAAAATAATAGCTAAAGTTAGTGAGCTAGGTAGCTAACATTAGCCAACTTTTGGCTAACTCTAGGTAATGGTACAATGGTACATCACCAACTTTACTTCTGTTGAAACGGGACAAAACAAAGGCTACAAAACATTCAGCCACAAGACAGCAGCTGCCTCTGTTAATCTCTCCCATGCTGGTCCTATACGCCAGCCTTTCAGAAGCTTTGCCTTCACACAGTCTGTCCGCACACCACTCCGTGTGGTCCTAAATCCAGCTGAATGAAACCGGAAAACAGCCTACCTGACTGCTCTGAGGCGTCCGCATAGTCCTAAAGCACACCCGTGCCGTATTTTGTATCACCCCTTACAAAAAAAGATTGTCGTTTTGAAATTGCAGTAAAAGTCCAGTAACTGCATTCAATTGTGGTATTTTGGACGCAGTAATTGCAGAATAACTGCAGTGTACTGCAGTTGAACTGCAGTTATACTGCACTCTAACTGCAGTTAAACTGCATACTAACTGCAGTAAAAAAATATATATATATTTTCGATACAGTATTTGCAGCTTACTGCAGTTATACTGCACTCTGACTGCAATCTTTTTTTGTAAGGGACAGTACAATTATAAAACTGGGGGGGACAAAAATGCAATTTCAGAATGTGGGGGGGTCATGTCCCCCCCATCCCCAGTGAAAGTTGCGCCCCTGGTGTAATGTGTATGTGTGTTTGTTTTGTGTTGGTCTACGTGTGTGTTATGTGTATGTGGGCGCATGTAGTAAATGTGAGTGGAGGTTTTTCAGCTGAAATGGTCAAACCACGCGGACACTGTGGCGAAGAAGGCATGACAGCGTGGCTGAAGAAATGCGGCCTGTCCCGAGGCCCCTTTAGTCAGTACTTTGTTGAAGCACATTTAGCAGCGATTACAGCCTCAAGTCTTCTTGGGTATGACGCTACAAGCTTGGCACACCTGTATTTGGGGAGTTTCTCCCATTCTTCTCTGCAGATCCTCTCAAGCTCTGGCAGGTTGGATGGGGAGCGTTGCTTCACAGCTATTTTCAGGTCTCTCCAGAGATGTTCGATCAGGTTCAAGTCCGGGCTCTGGCTGGCCACTCAAGGACATTCAGAGACGTGTCCCGAAGCCACTCCTGTGTTGTCTTGGCTGTGTGCTTAGGGTCGTTGACCTGTTGGAAGGTGAACCTTCGTCCCAGTCTGAGGTCCTGAGTGCTCTGGAGCAGGCTTTCATCAAGGATCTCTTTGTACTTTGCTCCGTTCATCTTTCCCTCGATCCTGACTATTCTCCCAGTCCCTGCCGCTGAAAAACATACCCACAGCATGATGCTGCCACCACCATGCTTCACCGTAGGGACGGTGCCAGATTTCCTCCAGACGTGACACTTGGCATTCAGGCCAAAGAGTTCAATCTTGGTTTCATCAGACCAGAGAATCTTGTTTCTCATGGTCTGAGAGTCTTTAGGTGCCTTTTGGCAAACTCCAAGCGGGCTGTCATGTGCCTTTTTACTGAGGAGTGGCTTCCGTCTGGCCATTGTACCATAAAGGCCTGATTGGTGGAGTGCTGCAAAGATGTTTTTTTATTTTATTTTTTTAACCTTTATTTAACCAGGTAAGCCAGTTGTCCTTCTGGAAGGTTCTCCCATCTCCACAGAGGAACTCTAGAGCTCTGTCAGAGTGACCATCGTGTTCTTGGTCACCTCCCTGACCAAGGCCCTTCTCCCCCGATTGCTCAATTTGGCCAGGCAGTGGTTCCAAACTTATTCCATTTAAGAATGATGGAGGCTTCTGTGGGTCGCTCTGGATGGGAGTCTGTTAGATGACTAATGTGATGTAGATGTTGAGTGGCTTCACTGCAAGTAGATTGTATGTTTTAAATATTCAATATATACATTATTTTGTAAAAATATATGGAGGCCACTGTGTTCTTGGGGACCTTCAATGCTGCAGAAATGTTTTGGTACCCTTCCCCAGATCTGTGCCTTGACACAATCCTGTCTCGGATCTCTACGGACACTTCCTTCGACCTCTATCTAGTATTTAGGACCCCATCATCCCCGTGACGATGTTAACCATTTCTCTGCTGCTCTCTGCTGCCTTTGGTCTGAGTGGTGCAGCAGGCAAGACACACAGCAAACCAATAATATAGACTTGATGATTACTTCACAATATAAACAATTCTTTAATTTATTTGTTGTTTAGGTGATGAGGCCCCCCCTTCACTTTATTTTGTTTCTTATTTCAAAACCTTTGCTGGTGAAAAGCACAACCCCTTGTCTTGGTAAGTGTGTGCATTTACCAAGTGTGCACTTACCAAGGTTGCACTTGTTTTGAATTTGACCAGCAAGATAGTACCTTTTTCACACTACTGAGCCGAGCCAGACTGCACTGGGCTGTCCTGGTTACAAATCCATAATAGTTGCTGGAACTGTGCTGGAAAAGACTATGTGAAAAGAAAATGTCAGAGCCAGTACAGCTCGGATCGGCAAATGGTATAGAACTAATGGAATTGTCCCATGAACATTGCAAAGGCAGCTTTGATTTAATGTGTTTTCTTGTCTTTAACTGTACACTCAATAGTAGACTTTGAGCAGGCTTTGCATCTGGGTAAGTGTAACATATGATAAAATATGTCAGTAGATTCATCTGCAGTACTACTAGATAGACACCTCTCACAGTAAGATGCTTCTACTTATCGAAATAAGAAGTGTGTGGGGGGGCAGTTGTTTGTGAACAACATTGCTATGACTGGTCCATTTTAATTCCTGTCTGTCTGTCCTTCCAGGAGCTAAGGGGGAAGAAAGCAGGAGCCAATGCCCCACAGGCTGTTTCCAATTCGGTTCACGCTGCTTCATGTTTGTCGAGAACGCAAGGACATTGGCCCCTAGCAGAGGTATCATGCTTATCCTCTACTGTGAATTAAAGGGGAAGTTAGTTACCTTATAGGTGTTTGGCCTTTTTTTAACAGGCACTGCATGCCTCATGTAAAATACTAAACCTCCCCTTATTGTTTAATTTACATTTTCTATTAGCTTGGAATATTTATTTAATGTGTGGAGTCAGGCCTCCGGTATATTGGAACCCACAGGACATGGTTTAAGACAGAGATAAACTAATACCTCTAAGTGCATGTTTAAAAGAGCAGTGACTGACTCACTGGTGGGGGTCACAAGCGAAACAAAACATCTACAGACATCTGTTTCACTGGCAAACATGAACATCTGCTAACGTACCCAGAGGCAATGTCTGCTCAACGTTCATCATCTCCTCAAGGGGTTCTACAGTGAAACACAAGGGGATACATTCAATCAAAGCTGTCGTAGCAATATTTACACAACATTTTTGTTTGATCGCTACTCTAACACAACACATCTTACTGGAAGCATCTAGTAAAGGGAGTGTTCCAGGTAAAGACATACAAAGAGGTGGGTTCTGTTTAAAGGCGCTTCCATCATCATCCATATCCTCTCTGAAATGGAAAAAATGGAGGGAAAGACGTTTAAAACGGGAAGCTCATTTTGTCCGTTCTACCACTACTAGGTATTCACTGATAAATACCACACTCACCTAGAGGAATCTGTTCCACATCAGTCTCCAGAAAGGGTTCTGTAAAAGGATAGGTATGAATAAACATGGCAGTTATGTAAAATATTACTTTCAATAATGTCTGCAGGACAATCTAGACTTATATGCACACACTTACCAATAGGGGGGGTTTGCTTCATGTTTCCCTCCAATAAAGGTTCTGAAACAAGAACTGTCACACAAAAAAATCATTAAGGTAGGGCCTCAGCTCCTGGACAACAAAAACATAATCAGTGCATCTGTCCGAAGTTAGAAAAGTGTCAATATTTTGTAAACTCAAGTAGGGTAAGCATGATATGTCTTACTGTGTGTCTTACCTGCTGCGCTACTCAGACAAAGGTAGCACAGAGCAGCAGAGATATGGTCAACATTGCCATGGTGATGATGGGCTTCTGAAAACAAGACATTAAAATACATTACTGAGAAAAATAATGCTGGAAACAATCAGAAAGAACTCACTGAAGAAGAGATCAAAACAGCAACACACAGTGTGGGGGTGAGAAGAGGACTTACCCATTAGAGTGAATCACAAGTACGTTCTGCAGGTTCTGTTCAGCTGGAGAGAGAAGAGCACTTTTATGCTGTTAGCTCACTTGGCCACAAGGAAACAATTAGCCATTTATTTTAATTTTTTACTTGATAGTGTATATTTTGGCAGGTTTTTTCCCTGCACCATAGATTAGGTTTATTGGTGTCATTGAAGATTGTAGCTAAAACGTGAGCCCTTGATTTGTTCTTTTGGAATTGTTCCTCGCTGTCTGCCAGATCATGATTGAATATCAATAAAGATCAAAACAAGCACAATATCTTTAGTCATCTGTGTCTTTAATCTTTGTGAAATTAGGTTGAATTGCAATATCCAATCAAGAGCTGCCTAAATCATATTACACAGTGTCATGTTTGGGAGTTCTAAAACGAATGAATTAGCTTTAGGGATTAGAGGCGGGTTGAATGGGAATGCATACACCGATACATCATGTGCATAGTTTGGGTTGTTCAATACAAGTCAGTTGAATGGAAATGTACACAGAATCATGTGCATAGTTTATGGATGTGTGGGTGTTTTCAGGAATCCTGTCACCTGACTAAAGATACAGTGCTTGTTTTGAGCTCTGTCAAGGGCTCACGTTGTAGCTACAATATTTAATTACACCAATCATTGTAGATTTTATTTCCTTGCCGTCTGCCAGATTATGCTTGAATATCGATAAAGATCCAAACAAGCGCTTTATCTTTAGTCAGGTGACAGAATCCCTTACAACAACACCCACACGTACACATCCATAAACTACGCACATTATGTGTATAGTGTCGCAACACAAGACAAAAACAAACATTCAACCTATTCAACCAGGCCTATTTCTACTTATAATAATTATTAGAATAATAAGTAACACATGCTACTGTTTAAGACTATCACTTTTCTGAAACCCCAAGGCTGCGTTCACACAGGCAGCCCTTTTCTGATATTTTTCTCCACTAATTGGTCTTTTGACCAGTCACATCAGATCTTTTCACAGCAGATCTTTTTGTGATCTGATCTGATTTGTCAAAAGACCAATTAGTGAAAGAAATATCAGAATTGGGCTGCCTGTGTAAACGCAGCCAAAGACGCTTTACAATAGGCAACACACTTATCTAACAACACACACATCCATAATGCATTCAAAATCCTGTATGATGTAATGTAGGTAGTTTGGTGACCACACTTGCGTGATGAGTAACCTTGCCTGAGACCTGAAGACCTACAGTAGGCTTCAGCTTAGTGGACTTACAGTATGTGCTCTTCTGGTACATTGGGGACCCAGGTTTGAACCCCCCCCTCCCCCACACACTCTAATTCCTATCAACAGCCAATAAATCAAGTTACTGATTTCCAGTGTTATTGTAAGTTATCGTAGCCTTTCACAAGACATACGTTGATAAAAGAAGCATTAATTAGATAAGGACAAACAGTATCAGACTGCATATGTATAGTTTAGTTCATTAGAATATGCACATGCAGCAGCTACTCTTCCTGGGGTCCATATAAAACGTACAAATACATGACAAAGTACAGAAAAGTTAGACTATAACAACATAAGATATAACATTAAATTAAAAATAATAAAAAATTAAAATAAAATAAGAGTTATGTATTGGAAAGACACCAAGAGACAACAAAAATACTATTTACACCCTATTCATACAGCACCAGTCAAAAGTTTGGACACACTTACCCATTCCAGGGGTTTTCTTTATTTTTACTATTTTCTACATTGTAGAATAATAGTGAAGACATCAAAAACTATGAAATAACACATGGAATCATGTAGTACCCAAAAAAGTGTTAAACAAATCAAAATATAGAGATTCTTCAAAGTAGCCACCCTTTGCCTTGATGACAGCTTTGCTCACTCTTGGCATTCTCTCAACCAGATTCATCAGGTAGTCACCTGGACTAGGTGTGCCTTCTTAACCTCCTGAGACCCAGCCCATTGACTTATGTCCACTGTAGTGGACATTTGAGTCTCATCCCTCTTCTTGGAATCTTTTGTGCAAGTCTCTTAATTCCTGATGTACTGTACAGAGGACATCCTGGGCTTTTCAGCGATATGTCATTTGATTGGCTGGGAGGCCAGGAACCGCCTCTATCTTTCCTTTCAAAATGGACAGCATAGGAACAAGCACATTTTATGGAAAGACGAGAGGTAAGTCAAATATTGTTTGTCTATGGTTTTGTTACTATGATAATCATATATTTTCTTGTTCATGAGGGTGTTAGGAATCATATATTTAGTTCTGATAGCAACTAAATTATGTATATTTTGAAAGATTTGCCATTTTATGAATGTCAATTATAGTGGACATCAGGACTATCTTCATGTAAATAATGACTCCACATTGTCGTAGGAAACAGAACTGAAGCAGAAAGAATTCTTTACCGAATAGTTGAGGGAGATTCAGATTTGGAGTTGTCAGATGATGAGAGAGATGAGGATGAGTTTCAACCAGTGATACAAGACGGTGATGAAGAAGAGGAAGACAATGCAGAAGGCTCAGTTGAAGGGACAGAAGCAGACACAGACACAGATACAGACAGGGATGAACAGGAAACTCGTCGCCCTCTGTGGGCCAGGAGTAACATGTATGTTTGATGCAGTTCCACAATTTTAAATTCAGCTGCATTGAGTATTTAAACTGTTATTACTTATCATTTATTATTCTTTTTTCCTTCATATCAGATTTGCACCTGTGTTACCTGGGCTTCCTGTGTGTCAAGATGACCCTACAACACGTGCAGACTGGAGTCCAATTGAATACTTTTCACAGTACATTGACAACAAGGTCTTTGAAGATTTGGCAACATACACAAATCAAAGAGAGCTGCAAATCAAAGGAGTGTGCATGAACACCACGCCACAAGAAATAAAAATCTTCTTTGGCATTTCAGTCCACATGGCCTGCCTTGGCTATCCCAGAATTAAAATGTTTTGGGCCAACAAAACTAAAGTGCCAGTCATAAGTAGCAAAATGACTAGGGATAGATTCTTCAGGATAAGAAATTCCCTCAAGATTGTCAATGACCTGGCTGTAACAGAGGAAACAAAGAAGGCAGATATTCTTTGGAAAGTCAGGCCAATACTCGATCGTGTGCGCCAAGGCTGTCTCAGCCTTGCAAAGCCAGAAAGGGTTTGCATTGATGAGCAAATCATCCCATTCACAGGCCGTTGTCCAGTCAGGCAATATGTTCCCGGCAAGCCAAACCCTACTGGCCTAAAGGTCTTTGTCCTTGCATCTCCAAATGGTCTGATGCTTGATTTTGAAGTCTACCAAGGGAAGAATACCTTTACAGTCCAAAGGTTAGGAGTTGGAGCTGCAGCAGTTCTACGCATGGTTGAATCTGTTCCAACAGGAAGCCACATATTCTTTGACAGGTACTTCACAACCATAGATCTATTGGATGCATTGCTGGCAAAGGGCCTTCCTGCAACTGGAACTATAATGAAGAACCGTGTCCCAAAGCTGTGCCAGCTGCCAGTAGACAAACAGTTGAAAAAAGAGGGGAGAGGAACATCAGTGTCAGTGGCCAGAAAGAGTCCTGAGCTGGCCATCACAAAATGGTTCGACAACAAACCAGTGCTCATGGCATCCACTGTACATGGGAAAGACCCAGAAGACATCTGTACCAGATGGTCCAAGAAAGAAAAGCACCTGGTCCAGGTTAAAAGACCAGCAGTAATTAAGCAGTACAATGATAACATGGGTGGCGTAGATCTTTGTGATCGCATGCTTAGCTTCTATCGTATGTCAAGCAGGACCAAGAAGTGGACATCGCGCGTGATCAGTCACTTCTTTGATGTTGCCATCACCAACTCCTGGATACAATACCAGTCTGACAGCAAAGCTCTGCACAGACCATCCAAGAACACACATCAGTACCTGGACTTCAAACTACTCCTAGCTGAGGAGCTGTTGGAGAGTCTGGAACTGGAAAACAGCTGTGAAGAGAGTGAGGATGAGTATGAGCCACCATCTAAAATGAGGATCCCACAACCAGAGCCATCTGTGCGCAGACTAGGAGCCATGCACATGCCTGAGATGATGGATACCAAGCATGCAGAAAGATGCAGAAATAAGGGCTGCAAGAGCAAGACGTACATGAGATGTACCAAATGCAAGATGTTCCTCTGCATTACCAAAAAGAGAAATTGCTTCCAGGACTTTCACCACTAACAAAGAAAATACTAAGAACAAAATGAAGAGTGAAGGAAAAAGCTAGATTGGATTCAGTTTGACAGAAGGAAAAAATCCAAAATAAATCTGTTACGCATTAGTTATATGTTCATTGTTCAAATAACACTGAAAGGATTCAAGGGGACCAATCAAAGGATATGGACATAACAAAGTGTTAAGCTTTAATAGTAAAGCTATCCTTGCGAAATGTAAGGAAAAGGATTCAAGAATAATTAATGTGTATTGTATAATCAAAATGTCTGTATTCTTGGATAATAATCAATCTACAGCCCAAAATGTATGTATTCTTAGTTCATAAAAACTCTGTAATCTGTAAGAACTCTGTAAAAATTTGTATCTACCAAATGTGTGTCTTTTCGTACTCAAATGATCCTGTTGTCCACTACAGTGGACATGCTGTAAAATAAAAAATTAAAATTAAAATGTGGAAATTGTAGGATGCTTTTTTTAACCCTAAACAGTTATTGAGTCACAAAAAATATGATTAGGAAAAACAATATTTTCCTTGGTTCTCAGGAGGTTAAAGATTAATTTGTGGAATTTCTTTCCATCTTAATGCATTTGAGCCAATCAGTTGTGCTGTGATAAGATATACAGAAGATAGCCCTATTTGGTAAAAGACCAAGTCCATATTATGGCAAGAGTAGCTCAAATAAGCAAAGAGAAACGACAGTCCATCATTACTTTAAGACATGAAGGTCAGTCAATACGGAACATTTCAAGAACTTTGAACTGGAGTCCAAATTGGAGATTTTGGGTTCCAACCGCCGTGGCTTTGTGAGACGCGGTGTGGGTGAACGGATGATCTCCGCATGTGTATTTCCCACCGTAAAGCATGGAGGAGGAGGTGTTATGGTGTGGGGGTGCTTTGCTGGTGACACTGTCTGTGATTAATTTAGAATTCAAAGCACACTTAACCAGCATGGCTACCACAGCATTCTGCAGCAATACGCCATCCCATCTGGTTTGGGCTTAGTGGGACTATCCTTTGTTTTTCAACAGGACAATGACCCAACACACCTCCAGGCTGTGTAAGGTGCTGCATCAGATGACCTGGCCTCCAAAATCCCTGTCTGTTACTTGAACTCTGTGAAGCATTTATTTGGGCTGCAATTTCTGAGGCTGGTAAATCTATTGAACTTATCCTCTGCAGCAGAGGTAACTCTGGGTCTTCCATTCCTGTGGCAGTCCTCATGAGAGCCAGTTTCATCATAGCGTTTGATGTTTTTTGTGACTGAAATTGAAGAAACTTTCAAAGTTCTTGACATTTTCCGTATTGACTGACCTTCACGTCTTAAAGTAATGACGGACTGTCGTTTCCCTTTGCTTATTTGAGCTGTTCTTGCCATAATATGGACTTGGTCTTTGCCAAATAGGGCTATCTTCTGTATACCCCCCCTATCTTGTCACAACACAACTGATTGGCTCAAACGCATTAAGAAGGAAAGAAATTCCACAAATTAACTTTTAAGAAGGCACACCTGTTAATTGAAATGCATTCCAGGTGACTACCTCATGAAGCTGGTTGAGAGAATGCCAAGAGTGTGCAAAGCTGTCATCAAGGCAAAGGGTGGCTATTTGAAGAATCTCAAATATAAAATATATTTTGATTTGTTTAACACTTTTTTGGTTACTACATGATTCCATATGTGTTATTTCATAGTTTTTATGTCTTCACTATTATTCTACAATGTAAAAAATAGTAAAAATAAAGACAAACCCTTGAATGAGTAGGTGTGTCCAAACTTTTGACTGGTAGTGTATATATATATATATATATATATATATATATATATATATATATATATATATATATATATATATATATATACAGTTGAAGTCGGAGGTTTACATACACTTTGGTTGGAGTCATTAAAACTCGTTTTTCAACCACTCCACAAATTTCTTGTTAACAAACTATAGTTTTGGCCAGTCGGTTAGGACATCTACTTTGTGCATGACACAAGTAATTTTTCCTACAATTGTTTACAGACAGATTATTTCACTTATAATTCACTGTATCACAATTCCAGTGTGTCAGAAGTTGACTGTGCCTTTAAACACCTTGGAAAATTCAAGAAAATTATGTCATGGCTTTAGAAGCTTCTGATAGGCTAATTGACATCATTTGAGTCAATTGGAGGTGTACCTGTGGATGTATTTCAAGGCCTACCTTCAAACTCAGTGCCTCTTTGCTTGACTTCATGGGAAAATCAAAAGAAATCAGCCAAGACCTCAGAAAAAACATTGTAGACCTCCACAAGTCTGGTTCATCCTTGGGAGCAATTTCCTAACGCCTGAAGGTACCACGTTCATCTGTACAAACAATAGTACGCAAGTATAAACACCATGGGACCACGAAGCCGTCATCCCATTCAGGAAGGAGACGCGTTCTGTCTCCTAGAGATGAACGTACTTTGGTGCGAAAAGTGCAAATCAATCCCAGAACAACAGCAAAGGACCCTGTGAAGATGCTGGAGGAAACAGGTACAAAAGTATCTATATCCACAGTAAAACGAGTCCTATATCGACATAACCTGAAAGGCCACTCAGCAAGGAAGAAGCCGCTGCTCCAAAACTGCCATAAAAAAGCCAGACTACGGTTTGCAACTGCACATGGGGACAAAGATCGTACTTTTTGGAGAAATGTCCTCTGGTCTGATGAAACAAAAATATAACTGTTTGGCCATGATGACCATTGTTATGTTTGGAAGAAAAAGGGGATGACTTGCAAGCCGAAGAACACCATCCCAACCGTGAAGCACGGGGGTGGCACCATCATGCTGTGGGGGTGCTTTGCTACAGGAGGGACTGGTGCACTTCACAAAATAGATGGCATCATGAGGAAGGAAAATTATGTGGATATATTGAAGCAACATCTCAAGACATCAATCAGGAATTTAAAGCTTGGTCACAAATGGGTCTTCCAAATGGACAATGTTGTGGCAAAATGGCTTAATGACAACAAAGTCAAGGGATTGGAGTGGCCATCACAAAGCCCTGACCTCAATCCTACAGAAGATGTGTGGGCAGAACTGAAAAAGCGTGTGCGAGCAAGGAGGCCTACAAACCTGACTCAGTTGCACCAGCTCTGTCAGGAGGAATGGGCCAAAATTCACCCAACTTATTGTGGGAAGCTTGTGGAAGGCTACCTGAAACGTTTGACCCAAGTTGAACAATTTAAAGGCAATGCTACCAAATACTAATTGAGTGTATGTAAACTTCTGACCCACTGGGAATATGATGAAAGAAATAAAAGCTGAAATAAATTATTCTCTCTACTATTATTCTGACATTTCACTAAGACAGGGAATTTTTACTAGGATTAAATGTCAGGAATTGTGAAAAACTGAGTTTAAATGTATTTGGCTAAGGTGTATGTAAACTTCCGACTTCAACTGTATACACAACCGTTCAAAAGTTTGGGGTCACTTAGAAATGTCATTTTTTTGGTCCATTAAAATAACATCAAATTGATCAGAAATACAGTGTAGACATTGTTAATGTTGTAAATTGCTATTGTAGCTGGAAACGGCTGATTTTTAATGGAATATCTACAGTGGGGAGAACAAGTATTTGATACACTGCCGATTTTGCAGGTTTTCCTACTTACAAAGCATGTAGAGGTCTGTAATTTTTATCATAGGTACACTTCAACTGTGAGAGACGTAATCTAAAACAAAATCCAGAAAATTCACATTGTATGATTTTTAAGTAATTAATTTGCATTTTATTGCATGACATAAGTATTTGATCACCTACCAACCAGTAAGAATTCCGGCTCTCACAGACCTGTTAGTTTTTCTTTAAGAAGCCCTCCTGTTCTCCACTCATTACCTGTATTAACTGCACCTGTTTGAACTCGTTACCTGTATAAAAGACACCTGTCCACACACTCAATCAAACAGGTGCAGTTAATACAGGCCTCTACATGCTTTGTAAGTAGGAAAACCTGCAAAATTGGCAGTGTATCAAATACTTGTTCTCCCCACTATACATTGGCGTACAGAGACCCATTATCAGAAACCATCAGTCCTGTGTTTCAATGGCACGTTGTGTTTGCCAATCCAAGTTTATAATTTTAAAAGGCTAATTGATCATTAGAAAACCCTTTTGCAATTATGTTAGCACAGCTGAAACCTGTTGTTCTGATTAAAGAAGCAATAAAACTGGCCTTCTTGAGACTAGTTGCGTATCTGGAGCATCAGCAATTGTGGGTTTGATTACAAGCTCAAAATGGCCAGAAACAAATAACTTTCTTCTGAAACTCATCAGTCTATTCTGGTTCTGAGAAATGAAGGCTATTCCATGCGAGAAATTGCCAAGAAACTGAAGATCTCGTACAACACCAGTCTCAACGTCAACAGTGAAGAGGCGACTCTGGGATCCATATCTCAGACTGCCCATCTTAATGTTTTCTTTTTATTGGCCAGTCTGAGATATGGCTTTTTCTTTGCAACTCTGCCTAGAAGGTCAGCATCCTGGAGTCGCCTCTTCACTGTTGACATTGAGACTGGTGTTTTGCAGGTACTATTTAATGAAGCTGCCAGTTGAGGACCTGTGAGGCGTCTGTTTCTCAAACTAGGCACTCTAATGTATTTGTCCTCTTGCTCAGTTGTGCACCGGGGCCTCCCACTCCTCTTTCTATTCTGTTTAGAGCCAGTTTGTGCTGTTCTGTGAAGGGAGTAGTACACAGCATTGTACGAGATCTTCAGTTTCTTGGCATTTTCTCACATGGAATAGCCTTCATTTCTCAGAACAAGAATAGACTGACGAGTTTCAGAAGAAAGTTATTTGTTTCTGGCCATTTTGAGCCTGTAATCAAACCCACAATTGCTGATGCTCCAGATACTCAACTAGTCTCAAGAAGGCCAGTTTTATTGCTTCTTTAATCAGCACAACAGGTTTCAGCTGTGCTAACATAATTGCAAAAGGGTTTTCTAATGATCAATTAGCCTTTTAAAATGATAAACTTGGATCAGCAAACACAACGTGCCATTGGAACACAGGACTGATGGTTGCTGATAATGGGCCTCTGTACGCCTATGTAGATATTCCATAAAAAATCAGCCGTTTCCAGCTACAATAGCCATTTACAACATTAACAATGTCTACACTGTATTTCTGATCAATTTGATGTTATTTTAATGGACCATAAAATTGCTTTTCTTTCGAAAACAAGGACATTTCTAAGTGACCCCAAACTTTTCAACGGTAGTGTGTTGTGGTCCTCTGTAGCTCAGCTGGTAGAGCACGGCGCTTGTAACGCCAAGGTAGTGGGTTCGATCCCCGGGACCACCCATACACAAAAATGTATGCACGCATGACTGTAAGTCGCTTTGGATAAAAGCGTCTGCTAAATGGCATATTATTATTATATTATTATTGAAGATTATTTATTGATCTAAAACAGAAGCTCTAAACTTGTTAATGTAAATGTTGATTATTTTGTTTATTGTCAATAAAAGGTGTGTACACGTTTAATTCATTTTCTCCCATGAGTTATTATTAAACGTATATTTCTGCAGTAAAAAGACGTACGGTGTGGTATGGTAAGCCTACTACAGTGTGACATTAAGCTATACTAGCATTATACTAGTGACATTATAGCTAGTATTGTGTCACACTGTGAGTTACATCAACATGATCATGATAATGAACCAAAAACAACAACCTGTTATTTTCTGCATTATACAGATCCACTGGTTCACAAGTTTATTTTCAAAATACTTGTGCTGCAGGGTGACACCAAGTGGCAAGTTTGTTTGCAATCATCTAACAATAACCTATGTTATGAAATACATAATTGAAATGTCTGGGTTTTCTGCATGTTTTTTGTGTGTGCCTGTGACAGAGAGCAGGGCAACTTTTTAATCAGCCCACTGTACTTGCTCTAGAAATGCTGAATGTGTATTTTCCACCTATTGTTGAATCTCTGCCCCAGTAAACAACTGAACCCAATATATTAGATAATCACGTTTAACAACTCTCACAAACATGATACTTTGTACTATGTTCAACTGATATGGAGTTATGGGAAATCTGTTTCCTTGTGGCCATGTGAGCCAACAATATAAAAGTGCTCCTCATTGCTTGACTAAAGAGAACCGACAGAAATCACCTGGTTTTTACTTCGACACTTTCTGACAGGAACATTAGTGTAACAGATTAGTCCACCTATCCTACTCCATTACACTTTTTTGAGGGAATCATCAGTGCATCACTAACTTCTGTTTTTAACAACAACAAAAGGATCTCATTATCACCATGGCAATGTTTACCATTTCCCTGCTTCTCTGTTCTGCGTTTGCTCTGAGCGGTGCAACAGGTAAGACACACAGAAAAGAAAACACACGTCATCCTCATATGACATCTAAAATGATACAGCTCACATGATTTACTTGTCAAATGAAATGTCTTCATAACATTTAGTTACATCTCCTTTCTTCTAGAGGATACAAATGTCATGGAAAACAACATGGAACAGAGCTCACCTGCTGGTAAGTGCTTGATGTTGTTACGTCGTCTTCAATGAATGAGCAACTTGTAATGGCTTTTTGAGTGTGGAACTACAACGCTGTGATCGGTGAAACCTGGTGCATGAAGAAATCAGATGTCCTTCCTCCACATAAGCCAGTTGTTCAACACAGTGCTTTAAATTTTGTACGTTTGTAATGTTAGGCTTCAATGAGTTTGTTGTGATCATGTCTTGTCTCATTACAGAGGTGGAGGTGATGAAGGTGGAGAGGGGGAGCAGGAGCTCTTGCCCACCTGGCTGGCTCGAGTATGGGGCACGGTGTTTCATGTTTGTACGTTCCGGCAAGACGTGGATGAATGCTGAGGTGCATTTTAACCTGTTGCATCCTTTACATGTTTTGGCTTAGATACAGTGGGGAGAACAAGTATTTGATACACTGACGATTTTGCAGGTTTGCCTACTTACAAAGCATGTAGAGGTCTGTCATTTTTATCATAGGTACACTTCAACTGTGAGAGACGGAATCTAAAACAAAAATCCAGAAAATCACATTGTATGATTTTTAAGTAATTAATTTGCATTTTATTGCATGACATAAGTATTTGATACATCAGAAAAGCAGAACTTAATATTTGGTACAGAAACCTTTATTTGCAATTACAGAGATCATACGTTTCCTGTAGGTCTTGACCAGGTTTGCACACACTGCAGCAGGGATATTGGCCCACTCCTCCATACAGACCTTCTCCAGATCCTTCAGGTTTCGGGGCTGTCGCTGGGCAATACAGACTTTCAGCTCCCTCCAAAGATTTTCTATTGGGTTCAGGTCTGGAGACTGGCTAGGCCACTCCAGGACCTTGAGATGCTTCTTACGGAGCCAATCCTTAGTTGCCCTGGCTGTGTGTTTTGGGTCGTTGTCATGCTGGAAGACCCAGCCACGCCCCATCTTCAATGCTCTTACTGAGGGAAGGAGGTTGTTGGCCAAGATCTCGCGATACATGGCCCCATCCATCCTCCCCTCAATACGGTGCAGTCTTCCTGTCCCCTTTGCAGAAAAGCATCCCCAAAGAATGATGTTTCCACCTCCATGCTTCACGGTTGGGATGGTGTTCTTGGGGTTGTACTCATCCTTCTTCACGGCGAGTGGAGTTTAGACCAAAAAGCTCTATTTTTGTCTCATCAGACCACATGACCTTCTCCCATTCCTCCTCTGGATCATCCAGATGGTCATTGGCAAACTTCAGACGGGCCTGGACATGCGCTGGCTTGAGCAGGGGGACCTTGCGTGCGCTGCAGGATTTTAATCCATGACGGCGTAGTGTGTTACTAATGGTTTTCTTTGAGACTGTGGTCCCAGCTCTCTTCAGGTCATTGACCAGGTGCTGCCGTGTAGTTCTGGGCTGATCCCTCACCTTCCTCATGATCATTGATGCCCCACGAGGTGAGATCTTGCATGGAGCCCCAGACTGAGGGTGATTGACCGTCATCTTGAACTTCTTCCATTTTCTAATAATTGCGCTAACAGTTGTTGCCTTCTCACTAAGCTGCTTGCCTATTGTCCTGTAGCCCATCCCAGCCTTGTGCTACAATTGTATCCCTGATGTCCTTACACAGCTCTCTGGTCTTGGCCATTGTGGAGAGGTTGGAGTCTGTTTGATTGAGTGTGTGGACAGGTGTCTTTTATACAGGTAACGAGTTCAAACAGGTGCAGTTAATACAGGTAATGAGTGGAGAACAGGAGGGCTTCTTAAAGAAAAATTAACAGGTCTGTAAGAGCCGGAATTCTTACTGGTTGGTAGGTGATCAAATACTTATGTCATGCAATAAAATGCAAATGAATTACTTAAAAATCATACAATGTGATTTTCTGGATTTTTGTTTTAGATTCCGTCTCTCACAGTTGAAGTGTACATATGATAAAAATTGCAGACCTCTACATGCTTTGTAAGTAGGAAAACCTGCAAAATCAGCAGTGTATCAAATACTTGTTCTCCCCACTGTATATTAGACTGATAATATAGACACACACCAGGTATCACCGATCACAGTGCTGCAGTTCCACACTGGATTATACAGTGAAAAGCATCCATGTGGCAAGAACACAAGTATGTTTTTTTACTTCCATTATAAAATCTAAGTGATGTTATTTCCTTTCCTCTGTTCCTGTCCTCTCTCTCTCTCTATAGCGGTACTGTGTGCACTTCGGAGCAAACCTTGCATCCGTCCACAGCCCTGAAGAGTATCATTTTGTGCAAGAGGTGATCAGACTACAGACAGAAGACTTTACCCCTGCCTGGATTGGAGGATTTGATGCTGTTCAGGTAGAGTGATCATCAACGAAGTCAGATCTAAGTTTGGGAAATCTTATAACAGTATTCTAGACCTACACTAGAGCATTTTTTTACCTATGTATTATCTACTGGCAACAATTTGATTGTTTGTATTCTATGGTTATGTTTCTTTGACACTGAGACGACTTCTTCCCCACAGAACCGAGTGTGGCTCTGGAGTGACGGCTCCAAATTTGACTACAGGAACTGGCTCATGGGAGAACCCAATAATGCTGGTGGCAGAGAGCCATGCATGATGATGAACGTTGGAGGTACAGTAAACAAACTCTTATCACACTATCCTTAAATTACATCGAACTTTATTTATAGTGTGTTTAACAAACATGTCTGACAAGGAAATGTAAAACCAGGCTAAATATGTCAATGTCTGTTTTAAGTCCATTGCCATGCAGCAGCAGTACAAACTTTTCTAGCTCATGCACTCGTAATCAAGCGGAGAGATCATTTATATTCCTTGTTTCCTCTTTAGGTGAAAAACGCTGGAATGATCGTCAATGTGGACATATACTTCCATCTGTGTGCTCCAAAAGGTTGTGTTAAATCTGCCATCATAACATCAACGGAACCACTTTTTTTGTAATACCTTTTGTCATTAAAACTATACAGTATTATTGAAGAATGTAAATATATGGTAGGCCTATAGTTATTGTGAATCATAGTCAAGCATGAGATTTAACTTAAGGGGGATTTTATATCATGTAAATAGGCTCTCATCAATCTTTTCAATGATACTAATCATGTAAAATGCCATTGTGAAGTTTTGCTGCTAATAAATAATATCCCTAATATTTTATGTAGATGTTGTTAGAGTGCATTGCATCAACAATCGTTTACTGTTCCACTGTTCCTAGGCTTAGCTTGATGTGCAACAATAAACACAGCATTTACACACTTAAAGATAAACTATACAGAAATCACGCCGCCATTTCCTGGTTGCTAAAATTCTAATAGTTTGCCTAATATCAGTTTATGTGACAAAACAAGCAAGTATAGTGTAGAGAAGTGGTCACCAACCTTATCTGAGTCAAGATCCCTTTTCTGATTCAAAATGCAAGCCGAGATCTACCGCTCAGATATATTTTTTTAGACATTACTTAAGAAACGTAAGCCTATGCAACATTAACCAATTAAAAACAGTTATGTAGCAATGAGGTTTGTGCAAGTAGGCTATTGGCCCAATACATTATCACTATGCTTGAATTGCCCTGCCTATCTTGTCCTTCTCAGACCATTTAGAAAAATATATTTCAACATTTTAGGTATATGATCACACTGGTAATACATAATTTGTTGTATTACTTGTGAGGCACAGCTGAGTGAGCATAATCATTATTTTTAATTTTTTACTGTACTGATGGCCTGCATCTGATGGTCAGTCTGAGGGGAGGGAGGGAGAAGCGGTGAGGCTACCTCTCACCCGACTCATTGTCCCTCCTCTCTACACTGAGAAAAGGGGACAGTCTTCCAGCTGATGGAGAAACTTATGTCGCGCTGCATTATTTCTGCCTCATGCACCAAATCATGTTGTTCCTCCTATGTAGGGCTGTTGCTTTGACCGTATTACTGCCACACCGGCGGTCACGAGTGATGAAGGCAGTCAAATTCCACGTGACTGTTTAGTAATGGTAATTAGGCTTCTCCAAGCTCTGATGCTGCTGCTGGTCATTAGTAGCCTACCAAACTTGCTAACTGCCTGGTACTCAGCACTCTATTGTCCCTCTAATCACTCTGACATCAATGCAAATGTAATCGAAAATCTAACCAAACACTTCATGAGAGCCCATGAGCTCATGTTGCGCAACATTTCTATAGGCTATGCAATTGTGCGAGAAAACAGAGTGATGGTCTCTACTAAAAAGAGGAGGATCCCATCAGCTTTCTATAGGCTAGGCCTACTATATTTATTTCTCAACATTCCTAATGTTAAGCACATTGCTTATATTTACAACAGGAGTATAGCCTACCTGGCTGGCATGAAAATGAACCACTGGAAAAGCGTCCTCCATTCCCTATTTAAGTGCATAGATGACATGTATTTTTTCGATACAGGTGCATGATAATGGTCCATTCTAAATCAAAACAAATTTCACACATATATTATTTGGTATATGTAAAGACAAGATTAAATCAAGAATAGTCTGATGGGTGACACTTGTGAATTAGCCTATTACATTTTACATTTTAGTCATTTAGCAGACACTCTTATCCAGAGCGACTTAGTTAGTGAGTGCATACATTTTTCATACTATCACTTGTGAATTATATATTATCACTTGTGAATGATGCCCAGCATAAGAAACAATGCCTTTTTTTGTGACTTTTTCGAATCATAGTCACACACCTCATGTAGCCTAGCCCATAGGCCTATATGTTTTGATAAGGTTTGTATCACAACTAAAGTGGCCAAATAACTTCCTAAAATTAAGCACATTAATCCGCTTTACAAGGGGTGTAGAGCCTAACTGGCAAACATAAGCAGCGCGTGAGTTTCAAGTTTGGGGAAGATCATTTTCACCACAAAAATGCACTTTTATAATAAAAGCATTACATGCATAATTGCATTTGAGGTCACTGTTGATAATGGTGTTTTCCCGCAAATGGAACATTTGCACTTATAACCTACTGCCATGTGCGCATTGCTGCGCTTATAATGTGAATAAATAGCCTAATCGTTTATCAACATTTTAAGCTAAACGTTCTGATCTGTTGCGTTTTTTTGATGCTAGTGGTTGTATTAATTTGGGATCTAGCACATCCCACAACTGTCCCAGACTATGGAATATTTATTTCTCGCACAGAATAGAATAGGTCAACGTTTGTACTATGGGGATAGTAGATTGACATAGACTAGTGCTTTTTCTGTTTGTTAGGCCTACTCATCTTGTTGGCTGACGAAAAGTAAATGTGGAAAGTTCTTCCAATATATTCCAAATACACCTTGAAATTGGATAAAGAAGTGTGCAGTTGCGTCCCTGATGTGTCTGTCTTCACTTGTAGCCTGTGAGAAAGACCCGATCACGTGATGGAGAGCCATGCGAGTGAGAGATGCTCCTGAGCACAACGGCCACTGGCCGCAAAAGGCATGGATTTTTTTAGGGTGCATTACGGACACAAAGGGGATGCCACCGTGAAATTCAAGGCATTATTAAGTGCTTGTAAAATTGTGAATGAGTGACTGATAAAGTGTGTACAGCCTGTGCAAAAAACAAAGCAGAGCTCATGCCTTTCAAGCAACTTTTTTCAAATCATCATTAGTCACATCATGCAGTCTTACAATGTATTACAAATCAAAACATATAGCCCAATGTTTGTAGAACAACTGAAGTTACATTAATAACTCTAAATTAAGCATATAGGAATACCTATTTATTTGTTAACTGCTCAACACAAAATAGCTGGTCATGTGAACTGATATGCAGACCTAAACTTGTCGCCTGAATTCCCAAATCAAGACAGATAGAAAGGGAGGCAGACAGGCGGATTAGAGAGATTGTGATTTAAAAAATATTTTCTACTGTTTTTATTTGTCGGCTTTAGGCCTATGTATTTTACTTAGTTGATGATGGAAGTTATAGGCCTACTCTGAGTGCCATGCCTAATTTATTTAGCTGCCAATGGATCACGGTGTAAGCTATCAATGTGTCCATATGGCAAAGGCTGGTGTTTTTGCATTAGTTGAATTGTAAGTTTTAGATTATAATTGTAATTAATATTTTCATGATTAACCACGTGACAATAATTTTGAGAACCAAAAACGTTATTATTGAAATGCGCATATAAAAATAATCATAATTGCCATGCATATAGGTAGAAATGGTAGGATAAATTGTAAGCTTCCCCAAATTTGAAACTCACAAGCTGCTTACGGTCTTTATTATAATACCTATTATCCAAATTCCCATGAAAAAAACAGGCCCGCCTATAGAAATCTAATTCCCATCCAATTGATTCGTTCTGGCGCAGACCCTGCTACCTCCAACAGCGCTGTAAGGCTTTATTGTTGTTTTTCCCCAATAAATGTTTGGCGATAAGACTAGGAATGCCTTGGAGATCGACCAGTCGTTCGCGAACGACCAGTAGGTGACCACTGGTGTAGTAGAGAATCATCGTACCATCTGAACCGCTGTGAAATATATTTTCCATAACCAAAAATATTGTATTTTCAGCTTTTTGAAGCTAGTGTACAAAACCGAAAGTTGAAGATGCAAAAACTAAATTTAAGAACGGGAAGCATAGAAATAGCTCACATAGAACAGATCTACCGCTTCTTAGACTTGCTTTCAATGAGAATGACATATTTATAACACATTTCTATATGAATTTGGTCGGGTCCCCAAAAAGTTACATATTGCAGCTTTAATATAAAAACAGCACTAGTGTTACAATCTAATGTTCATACTCTTCAAATGCACCCACACTAGCCAGCCAGTGCCACCTGTTTGCTAATTTGTAGCACAACTTTAGGAAATTCTCCAAAGACGTTGCGTGATTGGTGGATATTCCGCGGCAACGTAACCAATCGAGTAGAGTTTTACTAGGAGGACATCATTCGACTGTTTTGACTAACATTTTGGTAGCGTCGTTTTGCAGTTAGTATCCATACGTTTATGTAATTTTATGAAAGGCGTTTTACTTTTGAGCTTATTCGAGAAGCAGACTATCATTTTTATTCAAGCGACCAAGTGGATGGAAAATGTATTCTGAAAGAGGGAGGATATAGTCATTCGACCTGCAGAGGAGCGGCCATTGTACCATAGAAAGCACGAGCAATAGTGTTTCTGAGCTCGATGCGATAACAACCAACGCCACTTGTCTGGCTTGCAGGTACAGTTAACCCACTTTGATACAAGAAAGCAAATAATGCAGCTACTAACAACACCTGCAAATGTTTTAGGACCATTTAAATATGGTAAATATGTATGCATAAAGAATAATGCTTGACAAGACAAAAACTATATTAATTTATGTCACTTGACAAGTGATAAATGGGTCAAAATCTCAAACAAGATCGGGGTAACCATCTCCACAAAATAACATTTGAACATAAATATCTATCTACACTTTTAGGCCTGCAACTATTTCTTTACACACTCATCTTTCCACATGTTGTGAGTTTGTATATAGCACGCCAGGGGGCGACATTGCATAAGGTTAAAATCATAGACTGTAAAAAGTAATATACAGTCGTGGTCAAATGTGGGTCTTCACAAAGTTTGCTGCTTCAGTGTTTTTAGATATTTTTGTCAGATGTTACTATGGTATACTGAAGTATAATTACAAGCATTCCATAAGTGTCAAAGGCTTTTATTGACAATTACATTAAGTTTATGCAAAGAGTCAATATTTTGCAGTATAACCCTTCTTTTTCAAGACCTCTGCAATCCGCCCTGGCATGCTGTCAATTAACTTCTGGGCCACATCCTGACTGATGGCAGCCCATTCTTGCATAATCGATGCATGGAGTTTGTCAGAATTTGTGGGGTTTTGTTTGTTTGAGGATTGACCACATGTTCTCAATGGGATTAAGGTCTGGGGAGTTTCCTGGCCATGGACCCAACATTTTGATGTTTTGTTCCCCGAGCCACTTAGTTTTTATTTTTTATTTTTTATTATTATATATTTTTTTTATTTTTTTTTTAGTCATTTTACATTTACATTTACATTTAAGTCATTTAGCAGACGCTCTTATCCAGAGCGACTTACAGGAGCAATTAGGGTTAAGTGCCTTGCTCAAGGGCACATTTACGTCATTTAGCAGACGCTCTTATCCAGAGAGCCAGTGGGATAACCACTTTACTATTTTTTTTTTTTTTTTGGTTTTTTTTTGGGGGTAGAAGGATTACTTTATCCTATCCCAGGTATTCCTTAAAGAGGTGGGGTTTCAAATGTCTCCGGAAGGTGGTGAGTGACTCCGCTGTCCTGGCGTCGTGAGGGAGCTTGTTCCACCATTGGGGTGCCAGAGCAGCGAACAGTTTTGACTGGGCTGAGCGGGAACTATGCTTCCGCAGAGGAAGGGGAGCCAGCAGGCCAGAGGTGGATGAACGCAATGCCCTCGTTTGGGTGTAGGGACTGATCAGAGGCTGAAGGTACGGAGGTGCCGTTCCCCTCACTGCTCCATAGGCAAGCACCATGGTCTTGTAACGGATGCGAGCTTCAACTGGAAGCCAGTGGAGTGTGCGGAGGAGGGGGGTGACGTGAGAGAACTTGGGAAGGTTGAACACCAGACGGGCTGCGGCATTCTGGATGAGTTGTAGGGGTTTAATGGCACAGGCAGGGAGGCCAGCCAACAGCGAGTTGCAGTAATCCAGACGGGAGATGACAAGTGCCTGGATTAGGACCTGTGCCGCTTCCTGTGTAAGGCAGGGTCGTACTCTCCGAATGTTGTAGAGCATGAACCTGCAGGATCGGGTCACCGCCTTGATGTTAGCGGAGAACGACAGGGTGTTGTCCAGGGTCACGCCAAGGCTCTTCGCACTCTGGGAGGAGGACACAACGGAGTTGTCAACGGTGATGGCGAGATCATGGAACGGGCAGTCCTTCCCCGGGAGGAAGAGCAGCTCCGTCTTGCCAGGGTTCAGCTTGAGGTGGTGATCCGTCATCCATACTGATATGTCTGCCAGACATGCAGAGATGCGATTCGCCACCTGGTTATCAGAAGGGGGAAAGGAGAAGATTAGTTGTGTATCGTCAGCGTAGCAATGATAGGAGAGGCCATGTGAGGATATGACAGAGCCAAGTGACTTGGTGTATAGGGAGAATAGGAGAGGGCCTAGAACTGAGCCCTGGGGGACACCAGTGGTGAGAGCACATGGTGCGGAGACAGCTTCTCGCCACGCCACTTGGTAGGAGCGACCGGTCAGGTAGGACGCAATCCAGGAGTGAGCCGCGCCGGAGATGCCCAGCTCGGAGAGGGTGGAGAGGAGGATCTGATGGTTCACAGTATCAAAGGCAGCAGACAGGTCTAGAAGGACAAGAGCAGAGGAGAGAGAGTTAGCTTTAGCAGTGCGGAGAGCCTCCGTGACACAGAGAAGAGCAGTCTCAGTTGAATGACCAGTCCTGAAACCTGACTGGTTTGGATCAAGAAGGTCATTCTGAGAGAGATAGCAAGAGAGTTGGCTAAAGACGGCACGCTCAATAGTTTTGGAAAGAAAAGAAAGAAGGGATACTGGTCTGTAGTTGTTGACATCAGTGGGATCGAGTGTTGGTTTTTTTGAGAAGGGGTGCAACTCTCGCTCTCTTGAAGACGGAAGGGACATAGCCAGCGGTCAAGGATGAGTTGATCAGCGAGGTGAGGTAGGGGAGAAGGTCACCGGAGATGGTCTGGAGAAGAGAGGAGGGGATGGGGTCAAGCGGGCAGGTTGTTGGGCGGCCTGCAGTCACAAGTCGCAGGATTTTATCTGGAGAGAGAGGGAGAAAGAAGTCAAAGCATAGGGTAGGGCAGTGTGAGTAGGACCAGCAGTGTCATTAGACTTAACAAACGAGGATCGGATGTCGTCAACCTTCTTTTCAAAGTGGTTGACGAAGTCATCCACAGAGAGAGAGGAGGGGGGGGATTCAGCAGGGAGGAGAATGTGGCAAAGAGCTTCCCTAGGGTTAGAGGCAGATGCTTGGAATTTAGAGTGGTAGAAAGTGGCCTTAGCAGCAGAAACAGATGAAGAAAATGTAGAGAGGAGGGAGTGAAAAGATGCCAGGTCGGCAGGGAGTTTAGTTTTCTTCCATTTCCGCTCCGCTGCCCGGAGCTCTGTTCTGTGAGCTCGCAATGAGTCATCAAGCCACGGAGCTGGAGGGGAGGACCGAGCCGGCCGGGAGGATAGGGGACACAGAGAGTCAAAGGATGCAGAAAGGGAGGAGAGGAGGGTTGAGGAGGCAGAATCAGGAGATTGGAGGGAGAAGGATTGAGCAGAGGGAAGAGATGATAGGATGGAAGAGGAGAGAGTAGTGGGAGAGAGAGAGCGAAGGTTGCGGCGGCGCATTACCATCTGTGTAGGGGCAGAGTGAGTAGTGTTGGAGGAGAGCGAGAGAGAAAAGGAAACAAAGTAGTGGTCGGAGACATGGAGGGGAGTTGCAGTGAGATTAGTAGAAGAGCAGCATCTAGTAAAGATGAGGTCAAGCGTATTGCCTGCCTTGTGAGTAGGGGGGACGGTGAGAGGGTGAGGTCAAAAGAGGAGAGGAGTGGAAAGAAGGAGGCAGAGAGAAATGAGTCAAATGTAGACGTAGGGAGGTTGAAATCCCCCAAAACTGTGAGGGGTGAGCCATCCTCAGGAAAGGAACTTATCAAGGCGTCAAGCTCATTGATGAACTCTCCAAGGGAACCTGGAGGGCGATAGATGACAAGGATATTAAGCTTAAATGGGCTAGTGACTGTGACAGCATGGAATTCAAATGAGGAGATAGACAGATGGGTTAGGGGAAAAATTGAGAATGTCCACTTGGGAGAGATGAGGATTCCTGTGCCACCACCCCTCTGACCAGATGCTCTCGGGGTATGCGAGAACACATGGTCAGACGAGGAGAGAGCAGTAGGAGTAGCAGTGTTTTCAGTGGTAATCCATGTTTCCGTCAGCGCCAGGAAGTCGAGGGACTGGAGGTTAGCATAGGCTGGGATGAAGTCAGCTTTGTTGGCAGCAGAACGGCAGTTCCAGAGGCTGCCTGAGACCTGGAACTCCAGGTGTGGGGGTGCGTGCAGGGACCACCAGGTTAGAGAGGCAGCAGCCACGCGGTGTGAGGCGTTTGTGTAGCCTGTGCGGAGAGGAGAGAACAGGGATAGGCAGAGACATAGTTGACAGGCTGTAGCAAATGGCTACAATAATGCAGAGGAGATCGGAATGAAATGAACTAAACATCTGGCAAAGGAGAGAGTAGGGCCTCCCTCACCAAAACTTCCACCTCAGAAACTATAATTGTTTCACTGAACCACCCGAACAAAAACTCTCCCAACTTCCACTTTTAGAAATTAGAATTGTTGTGAACTACAGCGGTTCAATGTTTCAAGGAATAGACTCAACTTACTTTATTCAGCTAGCTAACTATGACACCATAGCTAACTAGCATGCTAGCATCCAATAACACACAGTTTAGCACCAATACTTGGTTACAACAAACTACCAATAGTGTGTTAACACACTAAACAGATAATTCGTGTCCGTGTCTAGTTCCTTTCATAACGCAGCAATAATTAAACGTTGGCTAGCTAGCACAAGTATATTGTATTTAGCTGCTACAGTACAGTTAGCTGGTCGTGTTGGCTAGCTAGCAATGGCTACTGTGTTGACTTTGTTTGAAAAACGGCTAGCTAGCTAGCTTCGTGCTACACCCGGCACCGCCGAAAACAATGCTAACCTACAATAACTACCCACAACAGCCCACGATGCCTAACTATGACGCCAAAGCTAACTAGCATGCTAGCATCCAATAACACACAGTTTAGCACCAATACTTGGTTACAACAAACTACCTGCCTTGTGAGTAGGGGGGGACTGAGTGGCGCAGTGGTCTAAGGCACTGCTTCGCAGTGCTAACTGTGCCACTAGAGATCCTGGTTCGAATCCAGGCTCTGTCGCAGCCGGCCGCGACCGGGAGACTCATGGGCGGCGCACAATTGGCCCAGCGTCGTCCAGGGTAGGGGAGGGAATGGCCGGCAGGGATGTAGCTCAGTTGATAGAGCATGGCGTTTGCAACGCCAGGGTTGTGGGTTCGATTCCCACGGGGGGCCAGTATAAAAAAAATATATATATGTATTCACTAACTGTAAGTCGCTCTGGATAAGGGCGTCTGCTAAATGACTAAAATGTAATGTAAATGTACCAATAGTGTGTTAACACACTAAACAGATAATTCGTGTCCGTGTCTAGTTCCTTTCATAACGCAGCAAAAATTAAACGTTGGCTAGCTAGCACAAATATATTGTATTTAGCTACTACAGTACAGTTAGCTGGTCGTGTTGGCTAGCTAGCAATGGCTACTGTGTTGACTTTGTTTGAAAAACGGCTAGCTAGCTAGCTTCGTGCTGCGGGACTACCTACAATACCTAACTACAATCTAAATCCATAATTAAGCCTTACTCGACAAAGCCCAAGCTATGTATAAAGCCAAACTTACCCGACGCCAGCTGACATTTGTCTTCTGCAATCAGTAGGTGTAATTAAGTACAGTAGCTACTAACTACCTAGCGTTGATGGCTCAGATAATGAGGTTAGAAAAACGGCTGAATGGTAGGTAGCTAGCTGGCTTAATTACAGGTACTCTTAAGCGTGAAATAACATTGGAAACAACTCTCCACCGTTGCTAAACGTTACCAGTAGCTACCCGCTAGCTAGCTAGCCTCGTGCTTTGCCGGGCTCCGCCGTAAACAATACTTACCTACAATAATTACCTACAGAAACCTACAATAATTACCTAAATAACTACCTAAATAAACTACCTACAATACCTAACTACAACTACCTACCTACAATCTAAATACATGGTTTAAGCTTTACTCAACACCATATAAGAAGCCAAGCTTACCTCCTGCTAGAGAAAACACAACCTCTCCCGACCACAGCTACCACAGCTGTTATCACTTTTGCATTATGGCAAGGTGCTCCATCATGCTGGAAAATGCATTGTTTGTCACCAAACTGTTCTTGGATGGTTGGGAGAAGTTGCTCTTAGAGGATGGGTTGGTACCATTCTTTATTCATGGCTGTGTTCTTAGGCAAAATTGTGAGTGAGCCCACTCCCTTGGCTGAGAACCAACCCCACACATGAATGGTCTCAGGATGCTTTACTGTTGGCATGACACAGGACTGATGGTAGCGCTCACCTTGTCTTCTCCGGACAAGCTTTTTTCCGGATGCCCCAAACAATCGCAAAGGGGATTCATCAGAGAAAATGACTTTGCCCCAGTCCTCAGCAGTCCAATCCCTGTACCTTTTGCAGAATATCAGTCTGTCCCTGATGTTTTTCCTGGAGAGAAGTGGCTTCTTTGCTGCCCTTCTTGACACCACGCCATCCTCCAAAAGTATTCACCTCACTGTGCGTGCAGATGCACTCACACCTGCCTGCTGCCATTCCTGAGCAAGCTCTGCACTGGTGGTGCCCCGATCCCGCAGCTGAATCAACTTTAGGAGACGGTCCTGGCGCTTGCTGGACTTTCTTGGGCGCTCTGAAGCCTTCTTCACAACAATTGAACCTCTCTTCTTGAAGTTCTTGATGATCCGATAAATGGTTGATTTAGGTGCAATCTTACTAGCAGCAATATCCTTGCCTGTGAAGCCCTTTTTGTGCAAAGCCATGATGATGTCACGTGTTTCCTTGCAGGTAACCATGGTTAACAGAGGAAGAACAATGATTTTGAGCACCATCCTCCTTTTAAAGCTTCCAGTCTGTTATTCTAACTCAATCAGCATGACAGAGTGATCTCCAGCCTTGTCCTCGTCAACACACTCACCTGTGTTAACGAGAGAATCACTGACATTGTGCCAGCTGGTCCTTTTGTGGCAGGGCTGAAATGCAGTGGAAATGTTTTTTTGGGATTAAGTTCATTTTCATGGCAAAGAGGGACTTCGCAATTAATCTGATCACTCTTCATAACATTCTGGAGGATATGCAAATTGCCATCATAAAAACTGAGACAGCAGACTTTGTGAAAATTAATATTTGTGTCATTCTCAACTTTTGACCACGACTGTACACTACCAGTCAGAAGTTTGGACACCTACTCATTCAAGGGTTTTTGTTTATTTTTACATTGCAGAATAATAGTGAAGAAATCAAAACTATAAAAGAACACATATGGAATCATGTAGTAACCAAAAAGTGTTAAACAAATCAAAATATATTTGAGATTCTTCAAAGTAGGCAAAGAGAAACGACAGTCCATCATTACTTAAGACATGAATGTCAGTCAATACGAAACATTTAAAGAACTTTGAACGTTTCTTCAAGTGCAGTCGCAAAAACCATCACGCGCTATGATGAAACTGTAACAAGTAACATCTCAACATCAACTGTTTAGAGGGAACTGTGTGAATCAGGCTTTCATGGTCGAATTGCTGCAAAGAAACCACTACTAAAGGACACCAATAAGAAGAAGAGATTTGCTTGAGCCAAGAAACACGAGCAATGGACATTAGACCGGTGTAAATGTGTCCTTTGGTCTGGAGTCCAAATTTGAGATTTTTGGTTCCAACTGCCATGTTTTTGTGAGACGCGGTGTGGGTGAACAGATGATCTCCGCATCTGTAGTTCCCACCGTAAAGCATGGAGGAGGAGGTGTTATGGTGTGTGGGTGCTTTGCTGGTGACACTGTCAGTGATATATTTAGAATTCAAGGCACACTTAACCAGCATGGCTACCACAGCATTCTGCAGCGATACGCCATCCCATCTGGTTTGGGCTTAGTGGGACTATCATTTGTTTTTCAACAGGACAATGACCCAACACACCTCCAGGCTGTGTAAGGGCTATTGTACCAAGAAGGAGCGTGATGGAGTGCTGCATCAGATGACCTGGCCTCCACAATCCCCCGACCTCAACCCAATTGAGATGGTTTGGGATAAATTGGACGGCAGAGTGAAGGAAAAGCAGTTATTTTCAGGTCTCCAGAGATATTCGATCGGGTTGAAGTCCGGGCTCTGGCTGGGCCGCTCAAGTACATTGAGACCGAAGCCACTCCTGCGTTGTCTTGGCTGTGTGCTTAGGGTCATTGTCCTGTTGGAAGGTGAACCTTCGCCCCAGTCTGAGGTCCTGAGCACTCTGGAGCAGGTTTTCATCAAGGATCTCTCTGTACTTTGCTCTGTTCATCTTTCCCTCGATCCTGACTAGTCTCCCAGTCCCTGCCGCTGAAAAACATCCCCACAGCATGATGCTGCCACCACTATGCTTCACCGTAAAGATGGTGCCAGGTTTCCTCCAGACGTGACACTTGGCATTCAGGCCAAAGAGTTCAGTCTTGGTTTCAATCATGGTCTGAGAGTCCTATAGTTAATAATAATAATAATAATAATAATAATAATATGCCATTTAGCAGAAGCTTTTATCCAAAGCGACTTACTGTCATGTGTGCATACATTTTTACGTATGGGTGGTCCCGGGGATCGAACCCACTACCCTGGCGTTACAAGCGCCATGCTCTACCAATTGAGTTACAGAGGTTTGTCTTTTGGCAAACTCCAAGCGGCCTGTCATGTGCCTTTTACTGAGGAGTGGCTTCCTTCTGGCCACTGTACCATAAAGGCCTGATTGGTGGAGTGCTGCTGAGATGGTTGTCCTTCTGGAAAGTTCTCCCATCTCCACAGAGGAACTCTAGAGCTCTGTCAGAGTGACCATCGGGTTCTTGGTCACCTCCCTGACCAAGGCTCTTCTCCCCCGATTGCTCAGTTTGGCTGGGCGGCCAGCTCTAGGAAGAGTCTAGGTGGTTCCAAACTTCTTCCATTTAAGAATGATGGAGGCCGCTGTGTTCTTGGGGACCTTCAAAGCTGCAGAAATTTTTTGGTACCCTTCCCCAGATCTGTGCCTCGACACAATCCTGTCTCGGAGATCTATGGACAATTCCTTCGACCTCATGGCTTGGTTTTTGCTCTGACATGCACTGTCAACTGTGGGACCTTACATAGACGTGTGTTCCTTTCCAAATCATGTCCAATCAATTGAATTTATCACAGGTGGACTCCAATCAAGTTGTAGAAACATCTCAAGGGTGATCAATGGAAACAGGATGCACCTGAGCTCAATTTCGAGTCTCATAGCAAAGGGTCTGAATACTTATGTAAATAACGTATTTCTGTTTTTATTTTTAATACATTTGCAAACATTTCTAGCCTGTTTTTGCTTTGTCATTATGGGGTATTGTGTGTAGATTGCTGAGGATTTGTATTTATTTAATCGATTTTAGAATAAGGCTGTAACATAACAAAATGTGGAAAAAGGGAAGGGGTCTGAATACTTTCTGAATGCACTACAGTGGATAGCAAAGGGTCTGAATTGCTAAAATTTCTAAACCTGTTTTCTCTGTCATTATGCGGTATTGTGTGTAGATTTATGAGGAACTTTTTTTATTTGATCCATTTTAGAATAAGGCTGTAACGTAACAAAATGTGGAAAAAGGGAAGGGGTCTGAATACTTTCCCAAATGCGCTGTAGTCCTACAGACAAACAAAAGAAAACATTGGAGGATCAAGGATTGAATATGCCTATAGGCCTAGGTCAGAGATCGTATGTAATGTTCTAACAGGCTTTGCCTAGGCCTCTGTCATACACACAGTAACACCATACAAGGCCCTATAGGCTAGTTCTCTTTCAATGACTTTCAGATGCCTACAGTCCTTTAGGCCAGTTCAATGTTTCTCCACTTAGTATGTAAAGATGTGTTGCCTGGTTACAACCTGTGCACGCGATTAACGGCCAATGTTTTCCTGACATTTTTTTAATCATTAAAAGAAGATCCAACCTCAAGTGCAGTGTTGGAGAGGCAAGCTTGAGTGCCAAAGCTTTTAGAGGATTAAAAACAATGGTTTCATCTCCTTGGAAATTCCTCACCGTTTGCACATTATACACTGTCGAGCCTGGGGGCCTCATTGCACAGTCAATCACTATTTGCTTTGCACACTGAAGGCTGCTGTCTGCAATGGTGCCAACTGCTTGGCATTCTAGAACTATCAGCACAGCTGTGGTGGCACAACTGTCTACAATATTTCACCCTTTTTCTGTAGTTTTATATAACCTACTACAAACACATTTTTGCAAAGATGCAAAATAAAAGAAAGGGCTTATATTCACCAAAACCCACCACCTCAGTTTACGAACAAGTGCATGGGCAGCACTTTAGACCGGAAAATGAAGATTAATGTAAGATTAATATAGTGAGTGATTAATAATCAATGACTAAATAGATGAAACATTGTTGACAGACATGCTTTACTCTCACACTGCCACACGTATTATAATTCACCCAAAGAAGGTTATCAAATATTGCCATTTAATTTGGGCTTTTAGATGTGTAGTAGAAGTCCACATTGTTAGAAAGGTGAAACCATATGGGAGCAATACAGAGCTCAGAGGTTAAGGTGCCATTGTCAGAGCAGGCACAGTCAAAGCATTTTGAACTGGGAAACACATATATCTAAGATCTCTCATATCTCCTTGGAGTTGTGTTGGCTATTGCACTCTCCTGTTACATCATGTCAACTCAGGAAATTACCGCTGTTCCACACGTTTAAAACACATTTAGCTCCAAGCGCCTATCAAGGTCCAAACCTAAGGGAGATTGTTATTAATGGCAAGGGAAACCAAATGGTGCAGCATTTGTGGAATCCGCTCTGTTGTGAGGGTCATAGTCTGTTTATCATTTGTGTGCGCGTACATGTGGAGGCTGAGGCAGAGAGGGTCCCTAGCCAAACAGTTAGTGAACAGCCATCTGTTTTACCCTCAGAAAGCTCACACACTCACACAGAGAGTCCAATGAAAGAGAGGGATGAGAGACAAAAGAGAGAGAGATTCACACTGACTGTTTCACACCCATCTACCCCCCCCAAGGGGAACAGCTAATGTGCAGCCAGCCTCAGTATGTCAGCCTACCAGCATTATCCATCTCTAAGCATTCAATGTGATAGGGAGGGAGCGGGCTGACAGCTGTGAGCCAATTTACTGTGTGTGTCTGTCTGTCTTGGTGTGTGTGTGTTTTAATTGGATTGCAGTCTTGGTGAGTATTTGGAGTGTGTTTGATATGTGTGCTTGTTGTGTATTTGTGTGTTTGCTTAAATCATGGGTTCATTGGGTTGCAGTCTTGTGAGTGTGTGTGCATGTGTATGTATGTGTGTGTTTTTCTGTATTTCTTTGTGTATAATGTGTTCATTCCTCTCAGCTATAGGCATGGACTCGTCCCTCTACTTGTGCTCTACCTGCTGCCAGATATTCAACTCTCTGGAGGTGGTGATCTCTCATCAGCTCACCTGCCAACCTGTCAACACAGAGGAGACAGTCCATACAGCGCCACCTACTCCACAGGCTGAGGTACTGCACCCATAGGCGATGTCGCTAGATGGCCATGTTTGAAAGGACCAAAACGGCAATATTGACAGACTTTCTGGTCAGGATAATGAACATGAGCTATTTGTTCTTTATGTAGGATTAGGAGTAAGGATAAGTTAGGGTTAAAGTAATGGAAAGTGGTTAAAATTGTTTTTTTCGGTTAGAAAGTCTTATAACTTCGTCCTTTCTATCATGGCCAGATAGTGATGACCTAAGAAATCTTTACAAGGAAAAGGCTTTGGTATCAACCACCTCTGAACCTCCAGACAGTCTTTGTGGGCTGCAGGGTGTCTGCCTCTATTCATCATAGCCTCCTTTCATCAGATTGTAGACCTCGGATGCGTCCCAAATGGGAGACTATTCCCTTTATTGGGCACTATTTCTGGCCCTCTGGGCCCTAGGGTGCCATTTGAGACATGTCTAGTCAGTGACATAAATCGATCACGTAAGTGTCAGGGAGAGAGAAACGAGAAAGGTAGACCCGGCGGCCCTTGAGGACTGTGGTGCGTGACACTCCCTGAGCTAATGCGTTATGTTGCTATGAAAACTAGTCCTTAGCTACCTATTATCCCTAGCAACAAACTAATCAGCTAGCAACAGGTTTGCACTCATGACAAGCGTTCAAATGCCACCTTAGTATAAAAAAACGAAGTGATCACAAAAATAACTATTGTTTTTATATAACACTGTTTCTTTTTTTCTGTGTTTCGACTAATTTCTCTGTGTGCTGATGTCCTAGAGCTCCGGAGTGGCGCTTCAGTCTCAGAATGGACCATCCCAGCACCAAGAGAGAAACCAAAAGAGAACCTTCATTACGAACCCAAACCTGCCCTACCTGCACTCCCTGGAGAAGAGAGCGACTGGGAGTCCGACCGGTTGCAACGGCCCCCAAAACCAGACCCAAACTCAAAACCTGACTAGCCCGGCCCTGCTCATCCACTACCAGTGTAGGGAATGTGAGGTGTTGTTTGAGTCCCTGGGGCTGTGGCAGAAGCACAGCAAGCTGGGTAACTGTTCTACAACCACTGGGTCAGAACCAAGGGACCAGGAAATGGATACAGAGTGTTGGCCTGTGATAGGAGATGAAAAGGGGGTAGAGGGACAGAGTGATGGAGGGATAGGTGTGAAAATAGTGGAGGATGATGACAAAGAGAGGGAGAAAGAGGTAGACTATGGAGTAGGGATGGAACAAGAATATAGCATTGAGAATGAATTGGAATCAGAAACATACTCCAATTCCCAGAATTCCTTCCCCAACACTCCCATGTTTACAAACCCTGCTGCCTGTAGTTCCAATCCAACTGCTTCCTCCTCGAGCCAGACCTCCTTCTGTGTGGCCTGTGGCTCGGGCTTCAGCACTGAGTCGGCGCTGAAGCTGCACCGCATGGCCATCCACGGCTTGGCGGGGGCGCTACATCACTGTGACGTGTGTGGAGAGAGCTTTATGAACACTACCAAGTACCTCTACCACCGCAGGCAGCATCGAGACAGAGGGGAAGGGGACTCGGAGGGCTCCACACCCCAGGTGGACCACATTATACCTAAGCCTCTGTTCCAGTGGAAAAGCAACAGTGGTAGGTACTAGGTAGGCTTACTAAAGGAGCATGGAAGACTGGGCTGTGTTCAGTAGAGTACAATGTAGCAAAACATTTTGAAACGGAAAATGCTCATCTGTGTTTTCATTGGATAATATCCAGGGGCACCTCTTCCGTTTTAAAACGTTTTCTCACATTTTGTGCCTACTTTAGTGCCTACTTATTTATGTGGATGAGTTCATTATTGACTTCCGTAATTCTTTCAGCTGTGGTGAGTGGCGAAGAAGAGACCCCAACCCATCCACCCCTCACTACCACCACCCTCCCTGACCCTTCCACCTCCCTACCAGCCCTGGAAACGACACCCGGCGACCCCTCCGTCCCCTTCGGACCGTGCCCCCATTGCGGGCGTTTCTTCAAGAGCCGCAGCCGCTTGCGAACACACATCCAGGCCCACTCAGGCCTCAAGCCGTTTAAGTGTGACCTCTGCCCCAAGACGTTCGCCTACAACAGATGTGTGACGCGCCACCGTATCACCCACAGCGCCCACAAGCCGTATACCTGCCTGCGCTGCGGCAAGAGCTACACACTGTTGGGCACACTGAAGACCCACCACCTACACCACGAACGCCAGGACGCCTTGAACCAAGATGGCGTTGTGGTGAAGGAGCAGACGGTCAAGGAGGAGGGGATGGAGAAGGGGCGTGGTGTGGTCAATGATGCAGAGTCAAAGAAATCAAAGTACCCAAAGTGTTTTCGATACAAATGCCCTGATTGTCCACGCTGCTTCCGAATGTCCTCTCAGGTGCCGGTTCACAGGTATGTCTGGCCATCAATTCAATTGAGTTTGGCCTGAATTCAATTTAGTTCAATTCAATTCAACTTTATTTATCGCCTTAGGGCAATTATGCCTCTCTCTATGCCTGCTTTGATGTGGCCTCTTAGTTGAGGTGTTTAACAAAACACTGGTAATTACATTGTAACACAGCACAATACTAAGCTGATTACCGATTGCTCTTCATTCAGACCAGTACAAGACTTTGGGGCAATTAAGAAGGTGTTATCATGGGGAGCACAAGAGCATAATTACATACATGCTGCTCAGTGCTCATACAATACAATTGAACATATGAAGGCAAGGCCTGCGTTCATACATACAGAATCATCAGACTGTACGGTTGTGCACAGAGATACATAGTAGTGTATACAAATAAAATGTTATTTGTCACATGCGCCGAATACATTAGGTGTAGACTTGAACTGTACCATGAAATGCTTACTTACGAGCCCTTTCCCAACGATGCAGAGTTAAAAAGTAAGGAAAAGTACCTAATAAATGTTTTTAAATAGTAACAATAAAAGAACAATGACTACATATGAGTCAATGCAGGGGTACGAGGTAGTGGAGGTAATATGTAGGTAGGGGTAAAAGTGACTAGGCAATCAGGATAGATAATAAACAAGAGTAGCAGCAGTATATGTGAAGAGTGTGTGTGTGTGAGCGTGTGTGTGTGTGTTGGAGTGTCAGTGTAGTATCTGTGAGTGTGCCGGTAGAGTCCAGTGAGTGCATAAAGCCAACGCAAGAGAGTCAGTGCAACAAAAAGAAAGGGTGTCAATGCAAATAGTCTGGGTAGCCGTTTGATTAACTAACTGTTCAGCAGTCTTATGGCTTGGGGGTAGAAGCTGTTCAGAAGCCTTTTGGTCCCAGACTTGGCGTTCCGGTACCGCTTGCTTGAGAGAACAGTCTATGATTTGGGTGGCTGGAGTCTGACAATTTGAAATGGGAAAGTGTTCAGTCAATGATGGAATTATAATCGTAATATTCATATTATTACTAGACGAATGCTTCAATAGTTAATCAACATTAGTTCCCGACCATGATGGACATAACAAATTCCAGTATAATAACACAAGTAAAAGGAATCGATTTATGAATCGCTTGCGGTCAATCATATTTCGGTATACTCCAATGCAATTTTGTTTTATTCTTGCCCGCGGATATGAATTGACAGTGTAATCACATTGAGAGATCTGTCTGGTGGACCTACCATTACGTGGCTACACAGGACTGCCACACACACACACAGACCTGTCATTACGTGCTAGCCCATTAGTAACATGGCTGAAGGCCGGGGTTCTCTCTTGCTCTTTACCATCGATCATAGACACCAGTATTCATTATGGCACACCGTAGCAAAATATTTTTCTACGGAAAACGAAAACAGTTCTTAGTTCTTATTATACTAGTCCATGTAGTCCCTCCCTGTTTCAGCCTGTTTTCTTCAATTTGGTGCCTAATGAACACAACCCAGCACAGTGCCAACCAACCTGCTCTCACTCATGAGTTACTGTGTGGCGGGGTGGAAGTAATGACACTGCACCACAACTCATTAACTTTCATTCAGAAGATTTTTGATCGAATTAGACTGCCTCATCATCCACTAGGACATTTTAACACAGACAGACAGACAGACAGACAGACAACACAGACAGACAACAACACAGCTTTTATTATATGCGAGAGGGACTGTGATAAACACAGGGTCAGAAGTTTTATACGTGTCATGTCTATTGCAGAAGGGTTGTGTTGATCAATAGAGTCATGACCTGAGGCGCGAAGCTTTAAACAATCTACAGTATATTAGCACAGCTCTGTTTGAATACACATGTATAAGGATGTCCTATGTTGATTTTGTATAGATGTTGTCTTATTGTGAATTTCATATAGGACCATGATTAAGGCCAGGAGTCTTTCCTGGTCTGGTCACGTGGTAAGGAAAGACTCCTGGCCTTATATGGTGAACGTTGAATTAGAAATAAGTGCTTTTCGCTTGAAATTGTATTTCCATATTTTCAGAAAACATATCTAATTGTCTCTCTTTTCCCTTGAAATGGCCGTCAGATACTCTCATACGGGGAAGTATCCGTTCAACTGCTCCATCTGTGGTGAACACTTCTTCCACAAGAGCAGGCTGAAGCTTCATGGTCTCACACACGACGGTCAGAGTAATATTAATAGGGTGTGCATGCATTTGTGTGTGGATTTCTTTACCAGTCTGTGCTCTCAAATCTTTCTTTAATCGTTTATCTGCATGGTTTTGATAGCCCTGCATGATGTCATTCTGTGTGTTTCTGAGTGTGTGTTTGACCGTGTGGGTGGCTCTTCAAGCACCTACTTGCCTGTATTACTACACTTGGCCGTCTGCCTGTTGCTTTGCATATGCACCCGTATCTACGCCAGTCTCTGTGCCATATGCGCATCCCTACATCAAGTCTGCCCTCGGCTAAGCGATTGATCGCACCCGCGCTCTGCGGTTGATTGCGCCAGCATAATATCAATACATTTCATTTAATAAAGTCAGCGAGCGTTCATATCCATATGAACCGCTAACTAAATGTATAAGAGAAAAGACTAGGCAGAGAGACAAATCCCCCACTATCCACAATGCCGTACAACAACCGCCAACCCTGCCACCCCTGTCACAACACATTATCTATTTTAATACGCTGTGTGTTTCACAGGCCATTACCTGCTGATTTATGTTGTTAGTTTTGTTATCATTATTAAATCACGCTGGCTTGGGCCCAGTAAGCCAGGTCGTCAAGGGCAGTGTTGCAACACAACTTACAAGGCCTCGCGCAGTCACCTCGGTCTTGTGAATACTCCCCCTTTCACTTTGACTAATGAGTTTCCCCCGCCACTTTATTTACCCCACCACCACATTATTTACCCCTTAATAATGTTAGTGTATCTGTTGGAAGTTGTTGCCTACAATGATGGAAGATGTTTGACTTTGACCTATTTCAATTAAAAGTATTTTCGTAATATCTTGTTGTATTAGGGTCTAGCCTGTTTACTCTTTTGATTTAATTAGGACTTTGGTAATTTTCCTTGTTATTGTGTGGTTCTTTTGATATTCTCAACCATCTACAGTTCTACGTTTCTAAACTGTTTTCTAACCCTCTGCTTTTCTGCATATGCTCACTTAACATGGGTGCTTCTGTGCCATGTAATCGCACTGACTTCCTTCTCTGTACAGGAATGGTGGACATAGGTCTGGTTGTTAAGGGAACGGGCCTGGGTAGAGGCCAGGGTAGAGGCCGTGGCCAAGGCGGAAGGCGGGACAGGACCACAAGGCTTCTGGACTGTGAGTTCTGCCACCACCGCTGTGTCACCAAGGAAGGCCTGGACCTCCACAGACTGTCCCACGCCGGACAGACCCCCCTGCGCTGCCCCATGACCCCCTGCAGACGGCGCTATGCAACGGCGGCCTCCCTGGAGGAGCACCTCCTCACCCACTGCCCGGCGCCCGGGGACACGGTGGCCGCCGCCGACCTCCCCAAGCCCCGTCCCTTCCACTGCCAACACTGTGGGAAGGACTTCACCACCGGCTCATCGCTCAGCGTCCACCTTAGAGTCCACACGGGGGAGAAGCCCTTTCAGGTCAGAGGTGAAAGACGTCAATGCAGGTCTAGGGTTGCAAAATTTCAAAACTTTCCCCAAATTCGCTGCTTTTTCAGAAATCCCGGTTGAAGATGTCCAAGTTGGAGGGTTCCCTCGCAGCTCATTCCCTGCTGATTCCAGAAATCCTCCAACTGTGATTTCTGAAAAAGTTTTTGCAGCCCTACATAGACCGAAGGTTGTATTAGGGCAACCCTATGTTAGTTGTTACGCCAACTTGTTTTAAATGTCAACCGAAATGCCAGTTCTAGACAACCAAATTGTCCAGCTTTAGTCCCCTTCAACAAGTTGTTGTATAGAGGGTTTTCAATTGTGTCACAAATCACCTAGCAACCAAACCAGGCGCCATGTTGGAAGACCAGAGTCAGTCTGGTGGAAGTAAAAGATTATGGATTTACTCACAAGATACAGTGCATTCGGAAAGTATTCAGACCCCTTGACCTTTTCCACATTTTGTTACGTTACAGCCTTATTCTAAAATCGATTAAATAAATACAAATCCTCAGCAATCTACACACTATCCCATAATGACAAAGCAAAAACAGGGTGTTATTTACGTTATTTACATAAGTATTCAGACCCTTTGCTATGAGACTCAATTGTGCTCAGGTGCATCCTGTTTCCATTGATCATCCTTGAGATGTTTCTACAACTTGATTGGAGTCCACCATTCAATTGATTGGACATTATTTGGAAAGGCACACACCTGTCTATATAAGGTCCCACAGTTGACAGTGCATGTCAGAGCCCAAGCCATGAGGTCGAAGGAATTGTCTGTAGAGCTCCGAGACAGGATTGTGTCGAGGCACAGATCTGAGGAAGGGTACCAAAAAATGTCTGCAGCATTGAAGGTCCCCAAGAACACAGTGGCCTCCATCATTCTTAAATGGAAGAAGTTTGGAACCACCAAGACTCTTCCTAGAGCTGGCCGCCCGGCCAAACTGAGCAATCGGGGGAGAAGGGCCTTGGTCAGGGAGGTGACCAAGAACCCGTTAGTCCCTCTGACAGAGCTCCAGAGTTCCTCTGTGGAGATGGGAGAACCTTCCAGAACGACAACCTTCTCTGCAGCACTCCACTAATCAGGTCTTTATGGTACATTGGCCAGACGGAAACCACTCCTCAGTAAAAGGCACATGACACATGACAGCCCGCTTGGAGTTTGCCAAAAGGCAACTAAAGGACTCTCAGACCATGAGAAACCATGAGTAGCGTTATACCCTAGAAGACTCAAGGCTGTAATTGCTGCCAAAGGTGCTTCAACAAAGTACTGAGTAAAGGGTTGAATACTTATGTAAATGTGATATTTCCGTTTTTTATTTTGAATAAGTGTGTAAAAAATTCTAAAAGACTGTTTTTGCTTTGTCGTAATGGGGTATTGTGTGTAGATTGGTGAGGGGAAAAAAACAATTTCATCCATTTTAGAATAAGGCTGTAACAAAATGTGGAAAAAGTTAAGGGGTCTGAATACATTCCGAATGCACTGTACATGTCTCACTGCCCTAACAATGGGAGTTGTTGTCCACAAAGTGGCATGGTGGGCTGTCAAGCTCGCACCTATCCTTAATTTCTGGATTGGTGGATACATCAAATTATTCTGAATATTTCATCCGCCTGTATTCAATGGAGAGCGATACTATGCTTCTAGCCTCATGCCATGAATATGCATAGCTATCTCAAGACAACTCTGATATAAAGTGTTTTTACTCAAAGTTGCCAGGATGTCGCGTCTCCAACTTATATCAGTACACTTGTAACAACCTAAGCATTACTAAACTTCTATTAGATTACATAAACCTTACGTAGCAAATAAGCCATACAAAATGTTGTTGACCAAATTCGACACTCATTGACCTCAATACAAAAACTCCTTGCTTGGTGGGTGAAACAATGGGAAAAAAGCCACCTGCTGGAGGGAGACAGATTTTCCGCCAAGTTTGGCCTCTCTCTACCTCTTCCTCTCTGTGGAAGTCCTCCAATCGTCCACGTGGCTGGCTGCGTTTTGCTATCACCGGAAATATCGGGAAAATGTGCCATTATTTCGTTTTTTTGTAAGGACCCAGAAAACTGAGTCAGTGGGAGAACCTATTCAAGTAAGTGAATATATATATATATATTTTACTATGTAATATTAGCTAGCTAGCTTGCTACAGGAACTAGTGTGCAGGCTAACTCAAATGAGCTGCTAACGTAGCTAGCTATACAGTATGTTAAGTTAACTAGCTAAGTGAATAAAATATTACCAGCTAGCTAACTTCATATTAGATAGTTAGCTACCATGATGTATTTATCATTGTAAATTTAAACAAACTCCATGCATTCATAGCTTGGTAGCTAGCTAACAGTCATGGAAGAGGGTGAAAGGATTAATGTTAGCAGCGCCAGCTGTCAGATAAGGGAGAGAGTAGACTACTTTGGATAGGGCAGGTACCAACATATTATTCAGTGCTGTCTAATTTGAGTATAATGAAGCCTGTTTCTTTATGTCAATAATCCTCAGATACAGAGAGCTGTGGAACCCTGTCTGCAGATGAAGAGGTCTCAATGAATGTCCCGAGAGAATAAGTGTACATTCTTGTATACCATGGGTTATATGTGTACCTAATGTTAGCAAATTTAAGCCAAAAATTGTTTGTAAGTCACAATGTATTTTATTTTTTATTTTACCTTTATTTAACTAGGCAAGTCAGTTAAGAACAAATTCTTATTTACAATGACGGCCTACACCGGCCAAACCCGGACGTATAAACCTATTACAACTGGAGCAGGTCAACCCTGCTGGGTGTGCAGGCTTCTGTTCCAGCCCAGCACTAACACACGTGAATTAAATGTATCAAACCTAATTAGTTGATCATTAAAGTGTACTATTGCTGGGCTGGAATAGATGTATCTATTATAGTAGAAACTGATGCTGCTGCAGCATTGCTCATCTTCTCCAGTGGGAATCCAGTCGACATGGGTGTCTTGATAGAGGACAGCTGGTGAACCTACAGTACATAAACAAATGAAAAGCACACCTGATGTTAGAATATCACTTATTCAGGTCACCTATACCATCAGGGCTCTTGATTGTTTGGTTGTGTTTAATTCATTCAGGTGTTTTAGTGTCATATACAGATTAAATAGATTGTTGGGCTGGAACAACCAATGGTCAACACAGCAGGTTGCCCTATCCCATTGAGGCCTTTGTCCTATGCTGTAATGTCCATGCATTTTCCATCTTATGAATAAAGTTCTCAACAAATTTTAATTGGGTCAGTGCCACTGGAGTTTTTTGGGACAATAATGGTGCTTTCAAGACAACTGGGGGGACTAGGTCAAATCATGACGTCAGTGATCTTCTGGTCGGAAAGTCAGAGCTCTAGAAAGATGCCTGAGTTTCCGACTTGGCATGGAGTTGGATGACCGTTAAAAACATTGTCTTGAGCGCTCGGAAGTCGGACATTTTGTACAATTTGTGTCTCCCCTTTGCCGGTCTAGATTAAATGGTTGCATTCAATAGAAGGTCGTTTTTATTTATCTGTTTGTCAGTGTCAGCAAAGGAGGCCTAGGCTACCCCATGATTTGTTGTATTAAAAAAGATTGCTAATGTCTCCAGTCATATAAAGTGTAGTAGAATTGCATGAAATGTGTTTATCAAAAGAAAAAAGTATTTAGTCAGCCACCAATTGTGCAAGTTCTCCCACTTAAAAATATGAGAGAGGCCTGTAATTTTCATCATAGGTACACGTCAACTATGACAGACAAAATGAAGAAAAAAAAATCCAGAAAATCACATTATTTTGTGCAAATTATGGTGGAAAATAAGTATTTGGTCAATAACAAAAGTTTCTCAATACTTTGTTATATACCCTTTGTTGGCAATGACACAGGTCAAACGTTTTCTGTAAGTCTTCACAAGGTTTTCACACACTGTTGCTGGTATTTTGGCCCATTCCTCCATGCAGATCTCCTCTAGAGCAGTGATGTTTTGGGGCTGTCGCTGGGCAACACAGACTTTCAACTCCCCTCCAAAGATTTTCTATGGGGTTGAGATCTGGAGACTGGCTAGGCCACTCCAGGATCTTGAAATGCTTCTTACGAAGCCACTCCTTCGTTGCACGGGCGGTGTGTTTGGGATCATTGTCATGCTGAAAGACCCAGCCACGTTTCATCTTCAATGCCCTTGCTGATGGAAGGAGGTTTTCACTCAAAATCTCACGATACATGGCCCAATTCATTCTTTCCTTTACACGGATCAGTCGTCCTGGTCCCTTTGCAGAAAAACAGCCCCAAAGCATGATGTTTCCACCCCCATGCTTCACAGTAGGTATGGTGTTCTTTGGATGCAACTCAGCATTCTTTGTCCTCCAAACACGACGAGTTGAGTTTTTACCAAAAAGTCCTATTTTGGTTTCATCTGACCATATGACATTCTCCCAATCCTCTTCTGGATCATCCAAATGCACACTAGCAAACTTCAGATGGGCCTGGACATGTACTGGCTTAAGCAGGGGGACACGTCTGGCACTGCAGGATTTGAGTCCCTGGCGGCGTAGTGTGTTACTGATGGTAGGCTTTGTTACTTTGGTCCCAGCTCTCTGCAGGTCATTCACTAGGTCCCCCCGTGTGGTTCTGGGATTTTTGCTCACCGTTCTTGTGATCATTTTGACCCCACGGGGTGAGATCTTGCGTGGAGCCCCAGATCGAGGGAGATTATCAGTGGTCTTGTATGTCTTCCATTTCCTAATAATTGCTCCCACTGTTGATTTCTTCAAACCAAGCTGCTTACCTATTGCAGATTCAGTCTTCCCAGCCTGGTGCAGGTCTACAATTTTGTTTCTGGTGTCCTTTGACAGCTCTTTGGTCTTGGCCATAGTGGCGTTTGGAGTGTGACTGTTTGAGGTTGTGGACAGGTGTCTTTTATACTGATAACAAGTTCAAACAGGTGCCATTAATACAGGTAACGAGTGGAGGACAGAGGAGCCTCTTAAAGAAGAAGTTACAGGTCTGTGAGAGCCAGAAATCTTGCTTGTTTGTAGGTGACCAAATACTTATTTTCCACCATAATTTGCAAATAAATTCATAAAAAATCCTACAATGTGATTTTCTGGAGAAAAAAATTCTCAATTTGTCTGTCATTGTTGACGTGTACCTATGATGAGTTACAGGCCTCTCTCATCTTTTTAAGTGGGAGAACTTGCACAATTGGTGGCTGACTAAATACTTTTTCCCCCCACTGTATGCACAGTGATTATATTTAGTTATATTAAGAGCCTAATAAACTGACTATCCAATCTACTCATCACATTAGGAATAGTAGGCTTCCATTAATCTGCAAATGAGATGATCGATGCATGCAATGCTTTATTATAAAGGTGCATTTTTATAGTGAAAAATAGCTCCCCCAAAACTTGAAACTCACGCACTGCCTGTAAGAGAGAGACATGCTAATAGCTAGACTACAAGCTATTTAGCTAGCTAACTAATGTTAGCTAACTAATGTTGGCTAACTTAGAATTGTTGTCAACACCTGGTTAGCATAACAGCTAAACTAAACTCAAAATTGATCAGACTTACCAGTGATGACATGATCGGAGCAGACCCTGTACTGACAGCTGTCTGGGTTCAGGTCTTGACAGGGGAAAAAGGTTTCTTCGCTTTTCTGACAGTTCTTGAGTCATATCTCCTTTGGTGTTTCATGATTGTGAGTAATCTATATATACAGTGGGGAGAACAAGTATTTGATACACTGCCGATTTTGCAGGTTTTCCTACTTACAAAGCATGTAGAGGTCTGTCATTTTTATCATAGGTACACTTCAACTGTGAGAGACGGAATCTAAAACAAAAATCCAGAAAATCACATTGTATGATTTTTAAGTAATTCATTTGCATTTTATTGCACGACATAAGTATTTGATCACCTACCAACCAGTAAGAATTACGGCTCTCACAGACCTGTTAGTTTTTCTTTAAGAAGCCCTCCTGTTCTCCACTCATTACCTGTATTAACTGCACCTGTTTGAACTCGTTACCTGTATAAAAGACACCTGTCCACACACTCAATCAAACAGACTCCAACCTCTCCACAATGGCCAAGACCAGAGAGCTGTGTAAGGACATCAGGGATAAAATTGTAGACCTGCACAAGGCTGGGATGGGCTACAGGACAATAGGCAAGCAGCTTGGTGAGAAGGCAACAACTGTTGGCGCAATTATTCGAAAATGGAAGAAGTTCAAGATGACGGTCAATCACCCTCGGTCTGGGGCTCCATGCAAGATCTCACCTCGTGGGGCATCAATGATCATGAGGAAGGTGAGGGATCAACCCAGAACTACATGGCAGGACCTGGTCAATGACCTGAAGAGAGCTGGGACCACAGTCTCAAAGAAAACCATTAGTAACACACTACGCCGTCATGGATTAAAATCCTGCAGCGCACGCAAGGTCCCCCTGCTCAAGCCAACGCATGTCCAGGCCCGTCTGAAGTTTGCCAATGACCATCTGGATGATCCAGAGGAGGAATGGGAGAAGGTCATGTGGTCTGATGAGACAAAAATAGAGCTTTTTGGTCTAAACTCCACTCGCCGTGTTTGGAGGAAGAAGAAGGATGAGTACAACCCCAAGAACACCATCCCAACCGTGAAGCATGGAGGTGGAAACATAATTCTTTGGGGATTCTTTTCTGCAAAGGGGACAGGACGACTGCACCGTATTGAGGGGAGGATGGATGGGGCCATGTATCACGAGATCTTGGCCAACAACCTCCTTCCCTCAGTAAGAGCATTGAAGATGGGTCGTGGCTTGTTCTTCCAGCATGACAACGACCTGAAACACACAGCCAGGGCAACTAAGGAGTGGCTCCGTAAGAAGCATCTCAAGGTCCTGGAGTGGCCTAGCCAGTCTCCAGACTGGAACCCAATAGAAAATCTTTGGAGGGAGGTGAAAGTCCGTATTGCCCAGCGACAGCCCCGAAACCTGAAGGATCTGGAGAAGGTCTGTATGGAGGAGTGGGCCAAAATCCCTACTGCAGTGTGTGCAAACCTGGTCAAGACCTACAGGAAACGTATGATCTCTGTAATTGCAAACAAAGGTTTCTGTACCAAATATTAAGTTCTGCTTTTCTGATGTATCAAATACTTATGTCAAGCAATAAAATGCAAATTAATTACTTAAAAATCATACAATGTGATTTTCTGGATTTTTGTTTTAGATTCCGTCTCTCACAGTTGAAGTGTACCTATGATAAAAATGACAGACCTCTACATGCTTTGTAAGTAGGAAAAACTGCAAAATCGGTAGTGTATCAAATACTTGTTCTCCCCACTGTATATATATATATATATATATATATATATAATCCCGTTGTCTTTCCTGCCTAAGAGCAGCCAATTACTGCACAGAAATTCACTGTGGTGATGAATCAACTAGTTTTAGGCACTGTTATCATGAAGTTTGGGGTATCCACTCAGCTGTTGTCGTTGGAAGAATTGATACGGTGGTCTTCCAACGTGGCCGCTAGGAGGCGTTGTACGTCACCTAACAACCGCCTGTGGGTAACACTCCAGGCTCAGGGTGTCGAGTATAAAGCTCTTAGCAGCTCATTAGACCCCCGTAAATCTTTGAACACTCTGGGCCAGTATCTAAAGGCCATTTTAAGGTAGCTAAAGCCTTGTATTTTCACTTAAAAGCTGTTTCCCTCTACCTGATAATATTTGTGGGTGCTCACATTAGCAATAACTGTCTATCTGTATCTTTCCCTCACTCCTACTCCAACCTTGTCTCCCTCTTCCTGCCCCTCCCTCTTCCTGTCCCTCCCTCCTCATTTTCCTCTCCGCAGTGCTCCCAATGTTGGAAGCGCTTCCGACAGATCCCTCACCTGCGCGACCACGAGCGTCTGCACAGCGGCGAGCGTCCCTTCATCTGCGGTGTCTGTGGCAAGAGCTTCGTCCTGGCCGCCCGCCTCACCGAGCACGCCCGCACCCACAGCGGCGAGAAACCATTCTCCTGCCCAGTGTGCCACCGGGCCTTCCGCTCCCTCTCCAACCTGGGCAAGCACCGCAAGACCCACCGCTGCTGCCCCCCGGCACAGCCACAGGAGGGCATCACCGAGCAGAATGCCGTCCTAGGGGTCAAAATTCAGGGGAATATGGAGAGTCAGGCGGCCGTACATACGATCTTACTTGTTCAGCCCCAAGTAGTCTCTCAGGGAGGGTCTTCTCTTCCCCAGTCTTCTTCCGTATCTGCGCCCCTCGTCCTCCTGCACCCCTCAGTTGCTGTGGGCAATGGGCAGGGCGGGACGCTGGGGGGCACCATCATGCGGCATGTCATCGTGGAGCAGGCTGGTGAGCAGAGGGTGAAAAGTTGATGTAACTTCACTGGTGAGACATTTCACAGGAGGCCGCCAAGGACATTTGGATGAAAATAATTTCTGAGAAGAACTGTCACAATCGAAAAAGAGGATAAGAAGTGGGTGGAGAGCAGGGAGTGAGGGAAATGGAGTGAAGTGGGACTTGAATAAATATAATGTGAAGGGATGGTGCGGTTAAGTTAGGATTACGAGGATCAGTTCTCTATTTATGTACAGATGTATAGAATGCCTTTGAAGTAAGTTATTTCTAATAGATTGTTTTTGAGCCTGTGTTCAATCTCAATTTGACACAGAGTGCCTTCACAATCTGTTGTATTTCTTTGAATAAAATGCTCTCTATTTTCATTTAATGTTCATCCTTTTGCAGGGAGACAACATGGGGGTTGGCCTTAATCTGTCTCAAACGATTCAATGTGTTTTATTGGCAAGGCGATAACTAAAGTACTTGCTTGACATAATGTGTCTGTTTCTATATAGTTTCACTATGTTACTAGTCAGCAATGACCGTTCTCGCTTGTTCAGAGTGAGAATTATGAACAAGATGAACTGAAGGATCTGTGAATTACAAAACCCACTTATGAAAGGGTTCCCAAAGGTAGGTTAACTAGGCTTCGATTCAGATAGATTGTTTGGTGTGGGAAAGCTATTTAGTGGTATATTTGTGGTAACAAATCCCTTGACAACAGTTGATGCGGTGGGGAGGGAGGTCTAAAGATGCCGACTGTTGGCAGCTGTCTGGGTTAGAGTCATCCAAGTGCTAATGGTGTCAGTCCCAGCCAGGCTTGTTTAGAATGCCAGCAAAATCTGACACCAGGTCAGACTGGAACTGAAATTGATCTGTTGTTCCTTTTTCCAGGACCATGTCTGCAATGCGGGCAGGTAGGCAGTTAAGTCAATGAGACACTTGTACTGTCAAATTAAGCATCAAGCTTTAAGTGCCTTCACATCCTATGGCGTGTATGGATCACGGGGAGTGTCGTTAAAACAGAATGGCAGCACGTTGAACTGATAAAGACCTTGAAATTAAGGATAATTATGTCCGTCATTTGCTTTGTCGTAAAAACATTCCGATTTAGTCAGATCAAGAATTAATGAGGGTAATGTCTTAACATTTTTACTTGTTTCAGACTAAAGTGCTGACCCAAACTAAACTGTGCTGGCTTGGATATTCTCTTTTCACATTCTCCTTTTAAGCACAGTTCCAGCAACTATGGTGGATGCATAACCAGGCCAGCTCAGTACAGCTTGGCTTGGCCTGGCTCGGTTTGGGTCAATAGTGTGAAAAGCCCTAAAGATCATTAAGAAATATTAATTATTTTTCTGTGTCTGCATGCTCTGAAATCCAGCTAACGTCAAGAAGATCCAGCAAATGTCAGCAATTCTTGGGTACAAGCATCGGTGCCTTGAGACAGGGCATGGTGCACTTGCCACTTGCTCCATGTGTCTACTACATTAAGCAGTGAAAGCCTCTAACAACTCTTGCCACTGATGTGATTCCTGTGACAGACATTGGAGAGGCAGGAGCCCAACAAGTTCAAGCTTTGTTTGTTTTCGACACTCTTGAGGTGGGAATCTAGAGGGTGGTGAGACGGAGCATTTAACCTCCCTTCAGTTTGTGTAAAGTCTTGTCACACGTCACGTAACCACTTTGTCCATGTTAACGTCAATGTTGTAACTCCCTTTTGACATTTCGGAGCTTCACATTCAGACGTTCAGAGTCTATTTCTGCTCAGTCGTGATTTCAGAATTTATATTATGACTATTCATCGTTACTTCATTTTGTCTTCTTCGCAAACAAGATAGATCATCTCATCTAGGCATTACGGTAGTGAAATCCCAGCAATCCATTTTCTCTGCCAGATCATATTTCTCAATTTGAGTCATGCAAAATAAGCCAAATCATGACGCTTATGTCAGGTGTTGCCTCCCAACTGTCTGGAATGGGAAAAAGGGGGAGGCTTTAACATGTAACAGTGATTAGGCCCCCTACTACCTAGCAGCCACAGCTGAGACCTAAAATGGCCCCTGTGTGATGGATGACTAGCCCATCCACGTAAACAACCACAGAAATGTGTCCAGTGCTGGAAAAGGGCAAGCATGGACTCCATAAACCCCTAATCCAGTCTGGCTGACACAGCTAGTGCCTTTTGTCAGTGAATGTGTCCCTTTAGTGTTGTGTCGAAGTTGTGTGTGGAACCTGGTTTAAGAGGACATGTCCTTCCTGTTTCACATGTCCTTTCTGTTTCGAGAGGATGTGTTCTTCCTAGTTTTCATGGGACATTCTCTTCCTGTTTATCTTTTCTCTGTAGTTTTTAGTCTAGAATTATGTCCTCACATTTACAGTCGCACACAGTGTTATTTTCTGCACATAATTCAAGTCCTGTGCACCATCTTTTTGACCTATGGTTATCCTTGCCAAGCCCCCTCCCCACAGCATCACTCGTACACGTGGCATCTGGCATCGCTGAGAACGGGCGCTACCTGCAAGGATTTGCTGTGTGTGCACGCATGTGTGTGAGTCAGGGCCGGATTAAGAAATCATAGGCCCCGGGGCTCTGTTTAAAAAAAATGTATAGCCCCCCTCAATCCCCCTTTCACTCCACCCTCTCTCTTATTCACCTTGTTTCTCCCCTAATGTGTCGCTTTCCTGCTCCCTCTCTTCCCTCCCCTCCTCTCTCTCTTGCTCACTCACTCATTGATAGTGACTGGCATGCTGAGAGCCTAATCATTATTCCACAGCCAAGGTATGGCGCCGGGGCTGAATGTCAGTTCTCTGCTTTTTTAACACCCTCCCCACCACCTGCTCTCTCACTCACCCTCTATCGGTCTCCGGCTTTCCCCTTCATAATCTTCCTAGCACACCTCTCTGACTCTCTCTCTCTGGCTTTCCCCTCCATAGTGTTCTCAGGTTGTGGTGAACAGTGGGACCACACAGACAGGCCCTGAAAGGAGAGGACAGGAAGAGTGAACAGGGACGATAAAACATCACAGTTCTTACATTCAGATGAAGGGACGTGGGGACCACACTGCCCTTCAGCGGGGGACACTAATGTCAAGGTGTGCTTGTGTGTGAATGCATTAGCGCGTACTGGTATGTGTGAGTGTGTCTGTGTTCATTTTTAGTATGTGTGATTTGCAGGCCGTAGAATGTAGCTAGACATTTGTATTTGGCTCATGTACTTGTTTTCCAATACATCTAGGCTGGTTCTGGACAGTTTTATAGTTTCAATTCTGACGTGCTAGACATTCCCGGTTGTGTCTCATCCTTCTGAATATCTAGCCAGTATTGATTTCATGATCGGTCGTGACTAAATTTGTTCTTATTTATTTTGTATACATTTGCATCACCTCACATTCGATTTCCCCCATTTTATTTTTATCGAAATTGTGTACACCATTAATTTAGGGAGCTTTCCAAAGCAAATGCTTTATTGTGATTCCTATAGCCGATGTGCCTGTGTTTGTGTAGTGTAGGCTGTGTGGGTGTAAGAGAATGAAAAGGAGGGGGAGGGGAGTACCTATACACCATGGCCCAGGGGGACTCTGCTTTGAGAGAGGATAAAAGAGGAAAAGTAGAACTTGTTGTGAGGGACGACGGTATGTAACACTCCTGTGGGGCAGAAGGTTTATGAGCCCTGTCTCCCCCTGTGATCAGGCATTCCCTTTCCCTCTATTCTATCCTCACTGGATGCTACTACTGCTGAATACACACACGTGTCCTCAGTGATAAATTCTCTCCTATAGCCTTATCTGCCTTATGTTGTTTAACCACATAGCTTGTGTGTGAGTCGGTGTGTTTGTGTGTGTTCGTGTGTGTACTGTATGTGTGTGTTCCTGTGATTCATAAACAGAATATGGTGTGCTTTGTAGTGTGTGGATAGACATTGATATGCCCCTGTGTTTGTTTGTTAATGGAATTTGTGTGGTTCTACAGATGTAGGATCTAAATTTGAGCCAGTTTGCTACAGCAGGAAAATAATCCTGCAGCAACAGGAAAGGTGGATTATAATGAATGGACATTTTTGTAGGGGTTGATACATTTTTCGTAAGGGAAAATCAAGCCAGAAATGTCAACGTGGAAATTAAACGTTTTAAACCTCAAATACATGACAAGTTTTACATTTCCTGCGTTGCAGGAAAGTTCTCTTGCAACAGGAGGATCAAATTAAGATCCTACATCTGTATGTCAGTGTGTTATGTTACAATATGGTTGCCTGTGTGTGTGTGTGTGTGTGTGTGTGTGTGTGTGTGACACAAACAAACGTGGTTAAACAACATAAGGCAGATGAATGGCTATGTGAGAGAATTCATCACGGGAACGTGAGAGAGAGAGAGAGAGAGAGAGAGAGAGACTGGCTGATGTTTCTTTTATGTTGTTTCTTTGATTGACAGAAGGGGATGAAAGGGTGGCAGCCAGTTGATATTTGTCAGAGAGAGAGAGAGCTGATTGGATTGGAGAGAGCTGAAGAGGTATTGAGATACAATGAGCAGAGAGAGAGAGCAAGAGCTTGCTGGTGGTGGTGATTGCAGTCAGTTCCTTCGCTAGCCCCACACTGTGGAAATACAGCGTGCCCAATACTGAGGAACAACAGAAAGAGAGGTGTTATATAGAAAAGAGAGGAGTCAAAACGAAAGGGGGAACAGAGGAGCAATTACGCGCCTTTCACTCATCTCTAAATGGACTGAACTTTATGAAGAAGAGGAGCACCGCAGAAGCACAGAGAGGAGGAGGGCGATTTCTCTCTTCTTGTGACTGCCAGGGGAGCCGTTTCAGGGTGTGATTGCGACAGCGTTTCCTCTGCATGTATTTGAGAGGGAGTGTGTGTATCTGTCCGCCTGTCAATATACTCTGGAGCTGTGGTTGCCTCTTGGAAAGAAAGTGATCTATCGTTCTGTTTGGAAAAGGGGATTTGGATGGGACGGATTTTGGGGAATTCAAGAAATGCTTAAAGGACACAGTTTAGTGTATCTATTGTGCCTGCACCACGCACCTCTCCTCTGCTCCTCTTCTCTCTGTTTTCTCCCTCTTTTTTCCCCTTCCTCCTCCCCTTCTCCACTTCTCTCTCCTCTTTCTCCCGGCGCTGGTGCACATGCTCATAATAGCTGTCCATTTGGCATTCGGCTGAGGACTCCCTCACTCGCTCTCCGTGGCAACCGCTAACAGCTAATCTCGCAGGGGCTAACCGTCCGTTCGCCCATGGAGAGGGGACTGAGATGGGTGAGTGTGTTTTTCCCCCTCTCCTCTATTCTCCCCCTTTTCTTCTCCTCCCGTTCTCTCATTCCCTTTCTTCTTTCTGTCACCTCTTTATCTCGACCGTCGTTATTTGTCCATTGTTTCTCATCAATCACCCCTCATCCCCCCTTTTCTAAATCGACTTCTGTCATCCATCAGCCATTTTATCACCCTCCTCTCCTTCGCTCCCTTCTTTTCCTCTTTTCTTCTCCTCTTTCTTATTCCCTTGTTTCTCTCATCACTCATTCCCACCGTCACCCACCCAGCCATCCATCGAGGGCGCATACATATGAACGAAACTGGAAGTCAACTGACGTGCAACATAAACCAAAGTGTTTTGGGTCAAAAACCGTTGCTCACAGCGAACTCCCCAACACCCGCCATCCCCATTTCTCTAGACAACCACCCTCCCTTCTTTCCCCCAGTTCTCTCACCCCTACGCCACCTCTATGACACCCCCATACCATTCACCACTACCATCACCACAGTTCCATAGACCCCAACATATTTTTGTCAGTGTCTGAAAAGCCATAAGGAATGTATGGCTGTATGCTAATGCTAGCCGTCACTCTGGGTGATGGGGGTGATAATAGCACAAGCTGTGTTCTGCTACTGATATCACCATCACTCCGTGTGATGGTAGGTTGGGTTGTTGCATTGGTTTAAACACTGGAGGCAGGGTCGTGTTGTGACAGACTGCAGGGGACGTTCAGGGATAGAACACAGCAATGACAAAACAGTGTCTGTTCAATAACACTATAGCTACACCTCAGGGGATGTTTTGGGTTCTCCTGCACATAAACACACAGCCTGACTCACATGCGCACACACACACACCCTGACACACTCATTCTTAAACAACCATGAAAACACAGATGCACAAAGGCGTACAGACACACACACACACTGCTTTGCCATCTGGCCGTTCCACAGGTTTCTCCATTCTGAGACGTACAGTGCATGGTGCTTTAGCATATAACGATGGAAAGATGACCTGCGACTAAAACAACCTGAAGCCTAGCCTAGCGAATAATGAAAAAAAGGAGAGAACTGTGATATAAAAACAATGACTCATTGGTTTGGAAACAGAAGTAATAAATTACATTGAAATAGAGTCGAGATGATATCAGAGCAAACCAGCACTTCTTTTGTCTGGGCCTCAATTTATAACTCAGATGATGTAAGCAGAGATAAATCAGCCAATGCTTAGGGGACATTACTCATTTTTAAAATGCTCAAACTGTAACTTTTCCACTGGAAAAGCCATTCATACTCGTATTGCAGTTGCCCCTAAGCACAGATTCAGGGCCAGGAAGAGCTGATCTGAGATATGTTATAAGGGGCATCCTCTACCTGTAGCTTTTCTCTCCATCCAGCTAATTTGCCTGCCATCATCATTCACCGTCACATCAACTCCCAACACCTACTCACCACACACACTTTCAGTTCTCACACACTCAAACCTCTATCGATCTGTCTCACAAGAGTTGAAAGCATCCACGTCCACAGATAGAACTCGTTCACAATCGGTACATTCGAGCTTGTTGTACTCTGCAGATGCACTTTCGGCTGGAGTGTTGTGGTGAAGCCGGGTAGATCCATGTGCTAAGTGCTAAAGCGGAGTGTAGTCGCTAGTCGGTAGCTACATGTAGAACACAGAGGCCACTTGACCACCATCCCCCGCTATGGCAGGCAAGCTGCGGATGTTCAGCTCCAGCTGCCACTGATGGCGTTACATAAAGGGAGCTAACGTTAGGCAATTGTTAGTCAAACATTGGTGGAATATTACAGAACATGCTGTTATGGAAGATCTCCAATGTCCACCGGTGTGGCTACACTTTCAAACACGTGTTATATTTTTTTACCCTGTGAACAGCCTCTGCATTTTCTGAAAAGAATGCCCTTGGTGATAATGTTTATGATATGACCGTGCTGGTAATGTAATAACAACAGTGAGGGAACATTTAGAGAGCGTACGTTTGCAGCAGATGCATTTGTAAATGTCAATGTCACAAGGAGAATAACATATAGCCCTCCTTGTATGTTTAAACACTTACTTAGAAGAGCATACTTTGTTTGAATGCAGCCATGTATTGTAAAGAGACATTAGTGAAGAACTAAACACTGTAATAATTGCCACCCACAACTTAAAACGATTAGGTAAGTGGTTCCACAGCTAGTTACCTTATCACTTTAATTTGGCAGGAAAGTTACACTATCATTCATTCCTGATTTGAGCAAATGGTGTTGTTTACATATGATTTCAAGTCAGCTGAACTATACATTTTTAAATTGGATGGACTATAATAGTTTGCACAACTACAAAGGTCATTTTTATGTCGACAGGTGGCTGTGCCTGCTATAAAGTTCTTATGAAATGTATGTTGTAATTGAACATGGTCCATTGACAAATAAATGGAATAAGGTTAAATAAAATGTGAATTTTTTTACATTGCATTTTCTGGGAAACATACTGTTAATAATGGCTGTGGATATATGATGTTGAAATGCAAGAATTGTCAGTGTAATTACACACACACTCTCTTTTGCTCTCAATCTCCCTTTCTCTTTCATTACAGATCCCAAATCACCCCTGGAGACTTTTCCACATAGTGTCAATTTCCTGCCCTGCCAAGGGCCACGCTTCCCTCCATGTGGCCACTCTTCTGTGTGATAACCTCTAGAGTGCCCAGCGTCCTTCACACCTAAAGACTTCACATCAAGCTGGCTTTCTTTGGGGGTGCTATGGCAACCCGTTCCGTTCAAAGCCTCAGTGTTTTGCTGCCACGTTGAATGAAGAGCGGATTTGGGGTCATTTTTCTGTATGATACAGCTTCACACAAGTGGATGTGAGAACTAAAAGACAGGAAAGCCATTGGTACCCAAGAATTTCCGGCCAAGGATTCTGTAAGATAATGTCTCACACGAGGTGATACGGCTGTCATGTAGGAAGTACAGAACAGTAATGTATTGGATTCCGAAAATCCTCAATTATCGTTCCAGGTAATCTCGATTCAACATAAATTCTTTTTCTGTCATGCCGTGATCTACAAAGCAGTGGATTAACTGTCAGTACCCAGAACAGAGAGAGAATTTGAAATTGCAACTAGGTTATTATCTGCCCATCGCTTCTCTCATATTTCCATCGCTTCAGTTTTGCTTTTGAGTAATTATTATTGGCTTAATCAACGAGGCAGCGGGAAATTCTTCTGGCCCTCCCGGTGTGAAAGACATCTGAAACAAAGAAATTAGTATAAAAAAAAAAGGTGTGGATAAGGAAGAGAGAAAGACAGTAATAAAGAAAGGGAGTCAAGTGGGGAACAGGTGTAGAGAATCTAAAAAGATCAAAGTGAGAGAGCGGGAGACTGAGTCAGGCTGACATTTGCAGAAGCCCGCTTATAGAGGAGACCAGAGAGACAGGAGAGAATCCGTAGGGAAGGTTGGGCAGGCGGATGGATAGAGTGGGGGTAAGGATAAGGGGGCCATTTCAGTCAGATAGTGGGGTAACGGTAGGATCCCAACCTTTAGATTGAGACCCACTAGTGTCATTGACATTCTCTGCACTACCTTTCTCGCTGTTCCTCGGGCGAAAGGGAGAGTGTGTTAGAGAAAAAAAGAGAGGGGGAGGGAGGGAAAGAGAGAGAGAAAACGACTGACTGAAAGATTGCACTGTCGCCACAATCGGGGCCAATTAAGATCATTTTATTAAATGCCTTAATCTTGCCAGTCAGGTGGGAGAGACATACAGAGAGAGGAAGAGCGAGAGGTAACCGAAATAGAGTGGGGAACAGGTGCCACAGATACACATCATTATTGCCTTCCTCTTTAATTGAGTTTGTTTTTTCCCCTCTCTTTTAATCTCGGAACGAGATCCTTTTTGAGGGCTGTTCTGGTTGAAGCAAGGGAGGCCATTGCCCGTTTGCCGAAAGGGAAGGCAGGAGAGAGAAATTGTTATTTTTTCCAATTGAAACAGAATGGTATTTTTTCTCCCCGGCTCTTTTATTTGTTAGCAGCACACACTCTTTCATTCTGCCCTCTCTTCATCGCTCCATCACGGCAGAAAATGAGAGATTTCACTTTCACCTCTGACTACATCCCTTTTTCACTGCTGTTGGATATTTCTCTCCCCCCTAGAGAATTCCTCATTTTCCACCCTAAGGGAATACTTTCCTACTAAAGGACAACCCTAGGGGTTGGACATTACTCCTATATAGGTTTTCCCCATACTATACCTTATCACAATATCAAGAAGAAAACACACCTGGTAAAAATAAATAGAAAATCCTCCCAAAGCCCTAACTTCAAACCCAGACCCACGCCACACCCCCCGACCCCTTTCTCTCCCCCACTCCCTCCGCCTCCCCCTCCTCTCGGATCTTACTCCTCTTTCTCCATTCCTGTTATCCGTGGGGTATCCTACTCCCTGCCAGGAATAAGCCTGCTTGCATCCGCGGGAATCTTTTGATATCGGCTCCTGGTGTCATCTGATTTATTCTGTGAGTATACCGCTCTCTCCTCTCTCTCTCTCCCCTCTTATTTGGTGTGTGAGTGCTGTCTGTCTACAGGCACCTTGTCTCCTATTAAAGGAAAATTGAAGGCAGTCAATTTAGGAAGTAAACAAAAATTACAATTCAATAATAATAAAAAAGGGTGTTTATTTTGAATGACCTCAATCAACTGAAAAGTAGAACCTATTCGTTTCAAAAGTTAAAATTTTCTTAAAACACAGCATCATATGATGCAAAACGCATCATAGGGGATAATTTCTGTATTTTGAAAGTTGCATATCTTGAAAACGTGAGTGCTGACAAGCAAAACATTTTGGGACTATGTCAACAATTGACTAATAACAAAATATAGTTTTGGGGTGGAATTTTCCTTTAAGTCTTCTCTCCCTTATGTTTGATTATATGGCAAGCTTGTATTAATGCTCTTAGTCGGTCTGTCTGGCTGTGTGTGTGTGTGAGAAAGAGATGTATTTACATGTGAGTGAGGCAGTAGTGTTGATGATGAATGATGCTCCTGAGGTACTTTGTGCATGATTGTAGAGAATTATACCGGTATTGGGGGGGCTGCCAAGTTGGTGGGCCTATGCCCTCCCAGGCCCAGCCATGGCTGCACCCCTACCCAGTCATATGAAATCCATAGATTAAGGCCTAATACATTTATTTTAATTCTGATTTCCTTCTATGAGCTGTATCTCAGTAAAATATTTTAAATTGTTGCATGTTGCGTTTATACTTTTGTTAAGTATATGTGTGTGTTCCTTTTTTCAGTAATGTGTTTGATGGAGTGTGTTGATGTACAAGCTCTCATGCTGTGTGAGTGTGTATCAGGGTTGGGCTCAATTCGAAATTGAAGGCAGTCAATTCAGGAAGTGATTTCAATAGATATTCAGAAAATGTAAAACTTTTTTAAATGAATAGCTTCTACTTTTCAGTTTATTGAGTTTATCAAGTCATTCAAAATAAACACCCTTTTTTCCATTATTGAATTGTAATTTTTGTTTACTTTTGGAATTGACTGCCTAAATTTGAGTAGATCCCATTTGGCTCAGTTGGTAGAGCATAGCGCTTGCAGCGCCAGGGTTGTGGGTTCGATTCCCACAAGGGACGAGTATGAAAAATGTATCCACTGTAAATCGCTCTGAATGAGTGTCTGCTAAATGACTAAAATGTCAATGTAGATCCCCAAGCCTGGTGTGTATGTGCCTTTTTATGTATTGTGTGTGCCAAAGCAAGGCCTACACTTTACATTGATGTGTATTAAGTGTTGACCACTTCACTAGGCTACCATAGAAAAACACAGCAGCATGTTTTCATCTAAATGTAAAAATATTAATATGCTAAATAGTCCATGACTATGCTCATACAATTTACAGGTACAGTATACTATTAACCCTGGTATAGTAATTGATGGGCCCACATAATTTAATTCCCCAAGGTCTATCGATAGATGGTCAATCTGTACTGACTGAATTTCAAAGAAGTACCAAGAATGCTATTTCCGGCAATAAGTAACCGTGGGGTATGATATGATTAAGATAATTTGCTTGAGCTAGATGGAAGGGAAATCACCACTATTTACAGCAAATCACTTGGAGGGATATTACCTATTTTTTTCACTCTGGACAAAACTCTTGCCCGGAAAAGTCCGGAAGTTTGTACAATAGCTTGAGAATTGAATATGGATTGTCAATCTATTGCCCTTTTATTCTGGTTGCAGAGTTGATGTTGTGCAGTTGACATTATGGAGTTGATGCTACGGAGTTGACACTACAGAGTTGAGGCTACAGAGTTGTTTCAGAATTTATGTTTTTGAGATCAGCTTTGGATCTGTGTGGATATCATCAGAAATCTAATTGCTTTATGTTGATTAACGACAGTTATACAAGCTTGGACATGTAATAATTCAGTTATGGTGATTCATGTTAGCGATCAGATTCTGTTTTGTTTATTGGTGAGGATTTCTGTCAGTCACACGGAACAACACTCTATGTTGGTTCATTCATAATGATACATGTTAATGAGATTTATGTCGATTCATCCACCCATACATGTTAGTGAAAATCTGGGATGAACTACAATGCAGCCCACATTTACATTCTTATACAACATATCTGTGTTTTGACATTAATAAGAGGTGGATTTAAGCCAAGTATGTACATGAATGATATTCAAATTCCAGATTGTGTGTTTGGATGGGCATCAATTGTTTTCCTCAAAAACAATTTCACTGCAGTCATCTATTCTTCTCAACCTTGGCAACACTTTCTAAGTACCATCTCACAGGAAATAAAGAGGTCCAAATTCACAGCCAGATAGGAATATACATCACTGAAACTTCTGTGAGGGCGCTGATAGCTAATATCAGTCATGGTAAGTGATAGTAGGTTAAGATTAGTTGGAGTGATTATATGGCTGGTGGCCTTACATCAACTGATGAGCACCTTAGCTGGACTGTGTGCAGCGCTAACCTCATGTCTCTGAGCTGCTTAGTCAAAGCTGCTCACTGGAGCAGGAAGCTGCTTTTGCTGTGGCATGTCACTGGCTCTCCAGGCTCTGCAGCACACACAGGGGTCAGCACATGTTGCAGACACACTGCCACTAAACACACACACAAACATACACACAGACAGATAGACAGGAAACACGCACACACGCGTACATACACCAAAAAGCACTATCTGCTGTGTGGAAGGCAGAGGACAGTGGAGCAGGACAGGCGTTTGGGTCAAAGCATGTCCTCGTGGGACAGCCTCAGCTGGGTTTTGTCACCCTGCTATTGGTGGATCGGATCGCACCATTTTGTTAGCAATTTGTCACATTGTCAATGACAGCAGTAAAGGATGTCCCAGTTGGCCAGTGGCAGAGGTGACAAATATAGAGTTCTAGAGCCTTCCTAGGTGCTGGGATGTCAGCATTGCAGTCAAATCGAGGGAGTGTGGACGAAAAACGCAGACGCTAACATTCACATGGTGTCCTCTTCTATTGCAGTGGAGTTCATCTTTGTTGACACCTTTGGAATTTGGAAATCCTCTTGAGCTCTGTTACAGACAGTGAGGTGAAACTACCTTTTTCATGTACAGTCGTGGTCAAAAGTTTTGAGAATGACACACATACTAATTTTCACAAAGTCTGCTGCCTCAGTTTTGATGACAGCAAGCGCCAGGACCGTCTCCTAAAGTTGATTTCAGCTGCGGGATCGGGGCACCACCAGTGCAGAGCTTGCTCAGAAATGGCAGCAGGCAGGTGTGAGTGCATCTGCACGCACAGTGAGGTGAAGACTTTTGGAGGATGGCCTGTGTCAAGAAGGGCAGCAAAGAAGCCACTTATCTCCAGGAAAAACATCAGGGACAGACTGATATTCTGCAAAAGGTACAGGGATTGGACTGCTGAGGACTGGGGTAAAGTCATTTTCTCTGATGAATCCCCTTTCCGATTGTTTGGGGCATCCGGAAAACACCTTGTCCGGAGAAGACAAGGTGAGCGCTACCATCAGTCCTGTGTCATGCCAACAGTAAAGCATCCTGTGACCATTCATGTGTGGGGTTGCTTCTCAGCCAAGGGAGTGGGCTCACTCAGAATTTTGCCTAAGAACACAGCCATGAATAAAGAATGGTTCCAACACATCCTCCGAGAGCAACTTCTCCCAACCATCCAAGAACAGTTTGGTGACAACAATGCCTTTTCCAGCATGATGGAGCACCTTGCCATAAGGCAAAAGTGATAACTAAGTGGCTCGGGGAACAAAACATCGACATTTTGGGTCCATGGCCAGGAAACTCCCCAGACCTTAATCCCATTTGAGAACTTGTGGTCGATCCTCAAGAGGCAGGTGGACAAACAAAAACCCACAAACTCCAAGCATTGATTCTGCAAGAATGGGCTGCCATCAGTCAGGATGTGGCCCAGAAGTTAATTGACAGCATGCCAGGGCGGATTGCAGAGGTCTTGAAAAAGAAGGGTCAACACTGCAAATATTGACTCTTAATCACTTAATGTAATTGTCAATAAAAGCCTTTGACACTTATGGAATGCTTGTAATTATACTTCAGTATACCATAGTAACAGCTGACAAAAATATCTCATAACACTGAAGCAGCGAACTTTGTGAAGACCAATACTTGTCATTCTCAAAACATTTGACCACGACTGTATACTGAACAAAAATATCAATGCAACATGCAACAATTTCAAAGATTTTGCTGAGTTACAGTTCATAGAAGGAAATCAGAGAAATTAAATAAATTCATTAGGCCCTAATCTATGGATTTCACATGACTGGGCAGGGGTGCAGCTACTTGGGAGTCAGGCACACCCAATCAAAATGAGTTTTTCCCCACAAAAGGGCTTTATTACAGACAGAAATGAGGCCGGTTGGAGACACTTCCAAATGCTTTAAAATGACGTTAGAGGTTGCTTATGGTAGAGAAATTAACATTAAATTCCCTGTCAAAAGCTCTGGTAGACATTTTACATTTTACATTTTAGTCATTTAGCAGACGCTCTTAACCAGAGCGACTTACAGGAGCAATTAGGGTTAAGTGCCTTGCTCAAGGGCACATTAACGTCATTTAGCAGACGCTCTTAGCCAGAGCGACTCACAAATTGGTGCGTTCACCCTATAGCCAGTGGGATAACCACTTTACAATTTGGGGGGTTAGAAGGAATACTTTATCCTATCCCAGGTATTCCTTAAAGAGGTGGGGTTTCAAATGTCTCCGGAAGGTGGTGAGTGACTCCGCTGTCCTGGCGTCGTGAGGGAGCTTGTTCCACCATTGGGGTGCCAGAGCAGCGAACAGTTTTGACTGGGCTGAGCGGGAGCTATGCTTCCGCAGAGGAAGGGGAGCCAGCAGGCCAGAGGTGGATGAACGCAATGTCCTCGTTTGGGTGTAGGGACTGATCAGAGCCTGAAGGTACAGAGGTGCCGTTCCCCTCACTGCTCCATAGGCAAGCACCATGGTCTTGTAGCGGATGCGAGCTTCAACTGGAAGCCAGTGGAGTGTGCGGAGGAGGGGGGTGACGTGAGAGAACTTGGGAAGGTTGAACACCAGACGGGCTGCGGCATTCTGGATGAGTTGTAGGGGTTTAATGGCACAGGCAGGGAGCCCAGCCAACAGCGAGTTGCAGTAGTCCAGACGGGAGATGACAAGTGCCTGGACCAGGACCTGCGCCGCTTCCTGTGTAAGGCAGGGTCGCACTCTCCGAATGTTGTAGGAGCAGACATTCCTGCAGTCAGCATGCTCCCTCAAAACTTGAGACATCTGTGGCATTGTGTTGTGTGACAAAACTGCACATTTTAGAGTGGCCTTTTATTGTCCCCAGCACAAGGTGCACCTGTGATATGATCATGATTTTGATATGCCACACCTGTCAGGTGGATGGATTATCTTGGTAAAGGAGAAATGCTCACTAATAGGGATGTAAAAAATGTGTGCACAACATTTGAGAGAAATAAGCTTTATGTGCATATGAAACATTTCTGGGATCTTTTATATCAGCTCATGGGGCCAACACTTTACATGTTGCTTTTATATTTTTGTTCAGTGTAATAATTTACGCATCCTTTGGCATTTTCTTCAGAATGGGCTAGCAACAAAAAGCTTTAATGCAGCCATTTCTATCTCAATATCAAATCATTTCTGGGTAACAATGAAGTACCTTACTGTGATTGTTTTAATTTAAAATGGTAAAAAAAAGAAACAAAAATAGCTTCTTAGCGAAGAGCAATTTCTCAAGCAATAATTTTTCAGGACTATCTGGGAGTGGGCTAAGAGGGGAGGGTAAAACGGAAAACTAGCTGTTATTGGCAGAGAGGTTTGGAACTCTTTCTTATTGGTCTATCAACTCATTTATCTTGTCACAAGGCAGGCAAAAACTCCATCCCACCAAAACAGGCTGAAATTTCAGGTATTCTTTTCAAACAGCTCTTACACTAAAAGGGCATTATCATAATTTTCACAATTTCACAGTATTATTCCAACCTCATAGTGTGGAAATAGACATTCACCGGCCAGTGTTTTAGGTACACCACTCCGTTCACGAAAATGGGTCGCTCCTCCAAACAGTGAGTCACGTGGTCGTGGCTTGCTATATAAAGCAGGCAGACAGGCATCGAGGCATTCAGTTACTGCTCGATTGAACGTTAGAATGGGCAAAACGAGTGACCTAAGAGACTTTGAGCGTGGTATGATCGTCGGTGCCAGGCGGACCGGATCCAGTATCTCAGAAACGTCCGCCCTCCTGGGCTTTTCACACACAACGCTGTCTAGGGTTTACCGAGAATGGTGCAACAAACAAAAAACATCCAGTCAGTGGCAGTCCTGTGGGCGAAAACAGCTCGTTGATGAGAGAGGTCAAAGGAGAATGGGAAGAATCGTGCAGGCGGACCACAAACAGGCGGGCCACAAACAGACAAATAACGGCACAGTACAACAGTCGTGTGCAGAACGGCATCTCAGAACACACAACTCGACGATCCTTGTCACGGATGGACTATTGCAGCAGACGACCACACCGGGTTTCACTCCTATCAGCTAAAAACAAGAAGAAGCAGCTCCAGTGGGCACGCCATCACCAACACTGGACAATAGAGGAGTGTTAAAACATTGCCTGGAACATGACAGGAAGTTCAGTTTACTTGAGTGGCCTGCGCAGTCCCCAGACCTCAACCCAATAGAGCATCTTTCAGACGAGATGGAACGGGCTGTTCGCAGCATGAATGTACCGACATCTTGTAGAATGCCCCAAAGAACTCAGGCTGTTCTGGAGGCAAAGGGGGGTCTGACCCGGTACTAGATGGATGTACCTATTTACACCCCTTGACTTTTTCCACATTTTATTGTGTTACAGCCTGAATTTAAAATGGATTAAATTGAGATGTATTTGTTTTTCAATGCCTCGCAAAGAAGGGCATCTATAGATAGATGGGTACAAATAAAAAAAAGCTGACATTGAATATCCCTTTGAGCATGGTGAAGTTTTTGATTACACTTTGGATGGTGTATCAATACACCCAGTCACTACAAAGATACAGGCTTCCTAACTAACTCAGTTGCCGGAGAGGAAGGAAACCGCTCAGGGATTTCACTATGGTGAAAATGGTGAGTTTAAAACAGTTACAGAGTTTAATGGCTGTGATAGGAGAAAACTGAGGATGGATCAACAACATTGTACTTACTCCACAATACTAACCTAATTGACAGAGTGAAAAGAAGGAAACCTGTACAGAATAAAATATTCCAAAACATGCATCCTGTTTGCAACAAGGCACAAAAGTAATACTGCGAAAAATGTGGCAAAGCAATTAACTTTTTGTCCTGAATTCAAAGTGTTATGCTTGGGGCAAATCCAATCCAATACATTACTGAGTACCTCTCTTCATATTTTCAAGCATAGTGGTGGCTGCATCATATTATGGGTATACTGGTAATCGTTAAGGAGTTTTTCAGGACAAAAAAGAAACTGAAAGGAGCTAAGCACAGGCAAAATCGTAGAGGAAAACCTAGTTCAGTCTGCTTTCCACCAGACACTGGGAGACGAATTCACCTTTCAGCAGGACAATAACCTAATTCATAAGGCCAAATCTACACTAGAGTTGCTTACCAAGAAGACAGTGAATATTTCTGAGTGGCGGAGTTACAGTTTTGACTTAAATCTGCTTGAAAATCTATGGCAAGACCTGAAAATGGTTGTCTAGCAATGATCAACAACCAATTTATCAGATCTTGAAGAATTTTGAAAAAAATAATGGGCCAATGTTGCGGAAAGTTCTTAGACCTACCCAGAAAGACTCACAGCTGTAATCGCTGCCAAAGGGGATTCTATCATGTATTGACTCAGGGGGTTAAATACTTATCTAATCAAGATATATTAGTGTGTTATTTTTCATAAATGTTTTACAAATGTTAGAATTGTTCTTCCACTTTGACATTAAAAATGACAATTAAATCCATTTGAATCCCACTTTGTAACAAAACAAAATGTGGAAGAAATGCGTGTGAATACTTTCTGAAGGCACAGGAAAATCACGTTTTTGACTGCTCTGGGACTTTAAGAGATGGATTTTAAAGACTGTGAGTCATTAAGGGGTGTAAATGTGTATTTAAATGAGTCATTCCTCATATTTAAATGGTTTTGCCGAGAGCAGCTGACAATAAACCAGCATATATTCATATTTTGAGCTTTGTCAAGGACACCTGCAGTGAAACAAAATACTCGCAGTGAATGGATCCCCTTTCAGGATGTTATCTCGAGTTCTCTGCCAAAACCAATTGAATCCAGCACAGGGCTGTTGGATTCTTTCACATTTCTGTTAACATTCCTCTCAAAGGCTCTTGTTACTTCAGGCATCATAAAGCTAGTGTCAAGGGTCTTGGTCAGTGAACACCCTTGAGCATTAAAGCCCAAGCCTAAGGGTGATTGACCTTGTTATTCAGGCCAATGTTTGTTCACTATTACAAATGATCAATGCTATAGGATCACTGTTAAGTGCAAAGGTCTTCTTGAAGTCTTTGTTTGGGATGGTTGCTGTTAAGTCAGTGCCTTGTTATGTGGTTGGTTATAGTTCAAAAGTTTGCTGATCTGCAACTGTCAGATCTTTGTGGATCATATCCTGATTTTGCTTAGTTTACCTGTGTGTTGGGTGCTGTAGAGTGGAAGAAAGAAACCACATTTAGATTAGAACAGTTGTCATAGTCACCTTTGTAGGTATAGACACATATCAAGCTTTATTAGGGAATCATACAAAAAACAGCTATTCACTGACCTCTGATTCCATTGATACTCAGTGACAACAAAAGCCTAATCGTGACTGTGCGAAAGTGGTGCAGTTAGCCTTCACAGGGTCTCTCCATCAGCTTTGGCCAAGCATCAATGTCTCAACGTGGTAGCACGGCCATTACTCATTAAATGGCTCTATCCAACTAACATTCACCAACAAGGGCACAGTTCACCCACAAGGTAGCTAATCACTAACAAGCTAGTTAATGAGGTCAGTGTTCACTACCAAACAGATGTTCGTTCGTCCACTACCTCCGTTCCCCAACCGAGGTCAGTATCCACTGCCAAGGTATCTGCTAACTAACAAGGGTTGCCGTTTGCTGGTACAGACCGTTTCAGCAATGACATCGCCACCCAGTAATGAGGTAGCTCTTCGCCTTGGTTACATCAGCTGGAGGGGCCTTGGACTCTCTAATTACGGCCTGATTTCCCAAGGCACTACCGGGCCATCCCACACTCATCATTACTGGCCTTGGGATCTCTATGGGCCGGAGGTACTGGGGAAAAATCAATGGCTATCTCCTGAAAGATTTAATGACTCCGTTTGCTTGTCGGCTTTACTTCAGGACCAATGGTTGGTGAAGGTAATGGACCGGCTTCATCCACCATATTGCTCTCACGCACTTTAAGACCTGAGTTCATGAAGGAAGATGTTGAGGAAAGAGAGCTGTTTTATACTATTGGAGCACAGCCAATGCCTTCTGGTGAATGTATGTCTGTCCGACATACTTGTCCAAACAAACCCCCTGCCTTATGAAAGAGAGAGATGAGCTACAGTGGCTTGCAAAAGTATTCACCCCCCTTGGCATTTTTCCTATTTTGTTGCCTTACAACCTGGAATAAAATTTTATTTTTTAGGGGTTTATATCATTTGATTTACACAACATGCCAACCACTTTGAAGATGCAAAATATTTTTTGGGGTGAAACAAACAAGAAATAAGACAAAAAACAGAACTTGAGCGTGCATAACTATTCACCCCCCCAAAGTCAATACTTTGTAGAGCCACCTTTTGCAGCAATTACAGCTGCAAGTCTCTTGGGGTATGTCTCTATAAGCTTGGCACATCTAGCCACTGGGATTTTTGCCCATTCTTCAAGGCAAAACTGCTCCATCTCCTTCAAGTTGGATGGGTTTCGCTGGTGTACAGCAATCTTTAAGTCATACCACAGATTCTCAATTGGATTGAGGTCTGGGCTTTGACTAGGCCATTCCAAGACATTTAAATGTTTCCCCTTAAACCACTCAAGTATTGCTTTAGCAGTATGCTTAGGGTCATTGTCCTGCTGGAAGGTGAACCTCTGTCCCAGTCTCAAATATCTGGAAGACTGAAACAGGTTTCCCTCAAGAATTTCCCTGTATTTAGCGCCATCCATCATTACTTCAATTCTGACCAGTTTCCCAGTCCCTGCCGATGAAAAACATCCCCACAGCATGATGCTGCACCACCATGCTTCACTGTGGGGATGGTGTTCTTGGGGTGATGAGAGGTGTTGGGTTTGCGCGAGACATAGCATTTTCCTTGATGGCCAAAAAGCTCAATTTTAGTCTCATCTGACAAGAGTACCTTCTTCCATATGTTTGGGGACTCTCCCACATGGCTTTTGGTGAACAGCAAATGTGTTTGCTTATTTTTTTCTTTAAGCAATGGCTTTTTTCTGGCCACTCTTCCGTAAAGCCCAGCTCTGTGGAGTGTACGGCTTAAAGTGGTCCTATGGACAGATACTCCAATCTCCACTGTGGAGCTTTGCAGCTCCTTCAGGGTTATCTTTGGTCTCTTTGTTGCCTCACTGATTAATGCCCTCCTTGCCTGGTCTGTGAGTTTTGGTGGGCCGCCCTCTCTTGGCAGGTTTGTTGTGGTGCCATATTCTTTCCATTTTTTAAATAATGGATTTAATGGTGCTCCATGGGATGTTCAAAGTTTCTGATATTTTTTTATAACCCAACCCTGATCTGTACTTCTCCACAACTTTGTCCCTGACCTGTTTGGAGAGCTCCTTGGTCTTCATGGTGCCGCTTGCTTGGTGGTGCCCCTTGCTTAGTGGTGTTGCAGACTCTGGGGCCTTTCAGAACAGGTGTGTGTATATATACTGAGATCATGTGACAGATCATGTGACACTTAGATTGCACACAGGTGGACTTTATTTAACTAATTATGTGACTTCTGAAGGTAATTGGTTGCACCAGATCTTATTTAGGGGCTTCATAGCAAAGGGGGTGAATACATATGCGCGCACCACTTTTTCATTTCACTTCACCAATTTTGACTATTTTGTGTATGTCCATTACATGAATTCAAAATAAAAATCAATTTAAATTACAGGTTGTAATGCAACAAAATAGGAAAACGCCAAGGGGGATGAATACTTTTGCAAGGCACTGTATGAATCAAATAAAGTGATCATCCATAAGGACCAGACCTGGGTTCAAATACATGTGTATTACAGTAACTGTTATTGAAATACTTATTTTCTGTGTATTTTAATATTTTCAAATAATGTGGCCCGAATCAACTACTTCTATTGGAAGTATTTGAAAGTATTTTCAAATAATTTCCTATACAGTGCATTCGGAAAGTATTCCGACCCCTTGACTTTGTCCACATTTTGTTACGTTACAGCCTTATTTTAAAATTGATTCAATCGTTTTTTCCCCTCATCAATCTACACACAAAATCCCATAATGAAAAAGCAAAAACAGGTTTTAAGAAATGTTTGCACATTTCTTAAAAATAAAAAAATAAAATATCACATTTACAAGTATTTAGACCCTTTACTCAGTACCTTGTTGAAGCACCTTTGGCAGCGAATACAGCCTCGAGTCTTATTGGGTATGATGCTACAAACTTGGCACACTTGTATTTGGGGAGTTTCTTCCATTCTTCTCTGCAGGTCCTCTCAAGGTCTGTCAGGTTGGATGGGGAGTGTTGCTGCACACCTATTTTCAGGTCTCTCCAGAAATGTTTGATTTGGATTCAAGTCCGGGCTCTGGCTGGGCCACTCAATGACATTCAGAGACTTGTCCCGAAGCCACTCCTGCGTCGTCTTGGCTGTGTCCTTAGGGTCATTGTCCTTTTGGAAGGTGAACCTTCACCCTAGTCTGAGGTCCTGAGTGCTCTGGAGCAGGTTTTCATCAAGGATCTCTGTACTTTGCTCCGTTCATCTTTCCCTCGATCCTGAGAAGTCTCCCAGTCCCTGCCGCTGAAAAACATCACAGCATGATGCTGCCACCAACATGCTTCACCGTAGGCATGATGCCAGGTTTCCTCCAGACGTGATGCTTGGCATTCAGGCCAAAGAGTTCAATCTTTCTTTCATCAGACCAGAGAATCTTGTTTCTCATGGTCTGAGAGTCCTTTAGGTGCCTTTTGGCAAACTCCAAGCAGGCTGTTGTAGTGGACATTTTAATCAATAATGAGGAGAGACAGGGTCAATCACCAATCAGGACATTACTTTATTCAAAACTTAGCAATAAGGCAATAACCAAGGCTGGTCAGCTCAACAGTCTTGACTGTTGGGCTGAGAGCCCCGACACAAAGAATACAAAAATATTTTATAGCAAAGATACACCCTCTTAGTCTACATGACAAATGACAGATGTATGGAATGGGTCACAAGGTAAGACTTGATATATGAGAAAGGAGCATCTCCCATCCAGATAGCATTTGCTATGAAGACTGTTCTTACTGTATGGAAACCAGAGCTTGGCCCCCAAAACAAGCTTCCTCTCATCATTATCCATACCCGAGCCATCTCTCCCTGGTACCTAATTACACAAACACCAACTCATTCTATGTAATGCATGCTGTAGGTTTTATCACCAAAGCATCGTAAATCTACTGTCAGTGTTAACACAGACACATGAGTTCTAAGAACCATATTCTATTGCAGAAAACAACCATTTGATGCAATAACAGTATTTTTGCTCTCACACTGTCCTGTGCCTTTTACTGAGGAGTGGCTTCCGTCTGACCACTCTACCATAAAGGCCTGATTGGTTGAGTGCTGCAGGGATGGTTGTCCTTCAGGAAGGTTCACCCATCTCCACAGAGGAACTCTGGAGCTCTGTCAGAGTGACCATTGGGTTCTTGGTCACTTCCCTGACCAAGGCACTTCTCCCCCGATTGCTCAGTTTGGCCGGGTGGCCAGCTCTTGGAAGAGTCTTGGTGGTTACAAACTTCTTCCATTTAAGAATGATGGAGGCCACTGTGTTCTTGGACATTCAATGCTGCAGACATTTTTTGGTACCCTTCCCCAGATCTGTGCCTCGACACAATCCTGTCTCGGAGCTCTACGGACAATTCCTTTGTCCTCATGGCTTGGTTTTTGCTCTGACATGCACTGTCAACTGTGGGACCTTATATAGACAGGTGTGTGCCTTTCCAAATCATGTCCAATCAATTGAATTGACCACATGTGGACTCCAATCAAGTTGTAGTAACATCTCAAGGATGATCAATGGAAACAGGATGCACCTGAGCTCAATTTCAAGTTCCATAGCAAAGGGTCTGAATACTTTGTCCATAATAATCTCATCATGTACAGTAAGTAGCCTACCCGCACTGTATCTGCAAACTTTTGGCTAGAGCACATGTGCCAAGACCAGAGTGAGCACATTCGCTATACACTGTAACGCAACATTTGTGACAAAACCATCAGTAGAGTTGAAAATGCGATGGAAACCCATTCAACTTGTATTATTTTATTCGGTACATGGGAATTTAACAGCAAAAGTGATTTTTTTTTGTGCACTACATTATCACCCACAGCCTTTTATCGCAAAAAGTCAGTTTGATGGAAACGTCTTGGTTGGGAAAATACGCATATTGTTTTTATGCAGATTTTAGAATATTCGCATGAAAATGTGTCGCCAATTGGATGGAAACCTAGCTTATTTTGTTGACAACTATCGCTACACCACATGTACCTACTCCGACACTTTGATATGTGTGAAAGCATGTAACAAGGCCTACATATTCAGACATGATCTCACACCTTTAACACACAATATTCGACACCTATAACACAATGTTTGTGAGTCACATCTACAAAAACATTGTGGGGACAAGACTCCCATAATGGACCTAAAGAGGAATTTTCTAAGGACATTAATGGAGAGGAGGGTCAATCAGTAGTGGGTTGAGAGGTGGATATTTGACTGCAGCCTATTTCCTGTGACCAGGGACCCTTTTAAGCCTGGTCTGTGACGACCACTCTGGCAGCTGCGATAGGGACCAATCAAAAGCCATTGATTACCTGTCAGAGTGATGCTGTGTGCTTCCCCCATCGCCAAACAGCCTTTGGACAGCCACAGCACTAGGCAGGTAACTAATGTGTAATTGAAATGTTACAGGAACTGGATGGGACTTTTTAGACTTTTTTTAGAACATTGTGTGGAAGGCGTAAATTATTGTGTGAGTAACCCATGTTGTTTTGTTGTGAAATAAGTGTTACGGTCCAATAATACTTTTTTGTCCAAAATTTGTCCTTCCAAGAAGAGTGGGACAATCATTTACATTTCGAGAGTATTAAAAGAGTAACCTATTAGTATTACATTACATTGAGGTGCTGTCCATAAAAAGCATACAAAACATCTATAAATTAATAATTGAACTTGCGTGAACATTGCATGACTAATGTGCTATCATAAAAAGAGAGAAATGTCGAACCACATTGATAATGTGATCATTGTACATCACTGTTTATGTGCTCAGCCATGGTACTAAGAAAGAATAAGGACTAGACTCCAGGCACTTTCAATATTGCAATAGAGGACCTTGCAGGAGGATCTGATTTCCAGAGAAAGGATTATTACGAGGGTATTTGGTCATCTATGTGAGAAATGTATTAAAATCTATTCACCGCCCCTGCGAACCATTCCTCTCTCCATTAGCAATGTGACAGAGTGAGGATATAGTTGTGGCTTGACATCGAAATGCATATATCTGGTCATTATAGAGCAATAAAAACATGCAGTCATCTCATGAAATGGCTGCATCATTCCATATTGTGGTGAACCTTATAGGCATTCATATGCTAATAAATAAATATAGCATAACAGTAGCCATGCATCAGAAGAAAAACACTATTTGGCAAGTGCTGAACCCCAGTAACCATCTAAAGAATCATACTATTTGGCAAGCACTGAAATTATTAGATCAGAACATTTCAACCATTAATTTATCATTTAGAAAGTACTGGTTAAAATATGAATAGTTGATGAAATACGTATACATCCTTTATAAATCCTTTATTAACTACCGGTTCATTAACATCTAATTAATCATTTACTAGCTACTTAATATCTAGAGTACTAGCTATTTATAAACCACTTATAAGCTGTTATCTACTTACAAATCTGCTTGTTAACTACATACAAACCCTTTAACAGCTACTAGTAGCTAACTATTTATAAACCCTTTGTAAGCTCTTTGTGGTACCTTTAATGTAAAGTGCTACCAACAATTTTTTTATTTTTTTTGTGGTGGTGTTCCCTCAGAGTGTGGCAGACTCTTTACGAGCTATTGTTAAACCAGCTTATTAACTACTTAGAAAGCCTTCATACATGGTTCATTAATGTAAAGTGCTACCAACAAAAGGACATTGTTGTGGTTTTGGTGGTTGTACTCTCTCTAATGCAGTGGCAGACCCTGTCTGGTTGGTTTGGACGGTGCATTGGTTCTCCAGAATTATGGGCCTAATTTACAGACGCTGTGAGAACACCTCTGAGATTTTTCAGGCCGGACAATTCTTTGAAGTGCTCCATATTGGCATATCATAAATAAACATGAGCTATGTTTGCTTTGGAGTAAGGAGGCTAAGCCTGGGCACACATGGGATGGATCGAGGAATAGTCATTTGCTCCGGGATGTTTTGGCCAATGTTTTGCAAGTTTTGTGTGTGTGTGTGTGTGTGTGTGTGTGTGTGTTGGCGTGGACGTGTGAGTGTGGGCATTTATGTGTTTGTGTGTGTGCAAGTGTGTGTCTTTGGTAACTGTGTGTGTGTCTATGCGTGTGAATGAGAGGTTATGGATATTTGGATCTTGTTTTGATGTTTAATCTTCATCTAAAACTATGAAATCAAGCTGTAACAGAACATAGTTAGCGGAGCCAATCTTTTTCCTTTGATCTAGTTTAATTCATTAAAAAAATGATTATTTTTTTTATTTGATGTTGTAAGGGGTTACAAAATACTCAGAGCAGTTCATTGATAAAGTAATTGCATTATGTTTCCACATAATGGAATGATCAGGTAAAATTAAGAGGTAATCAAGCATGGAGTCAACTGGAATATTGCGTAATATAAAAAGATTGAAAGATTAATTGATAAGAGGATAATAGAAGACTATCTAGATAGTAATATCTGTCAGCTTCAACTGGTAAGTTCTGTAATATACACGTCTCATTTTATACTATGACATTTTGTATGTCTCCTTTATTCATCCAGGTGATTCCCATATACTCTGACTGTCACATGCCCTTATTTCACGGCACCTATCCGGTGTATGTGACAATTAAACATCTTACTTTATTTCCACCATAAATAAATATAATAAAGGCATTGAAAAAATACAGTACTTGTAAAATGATGTATATTCCCCTCATGGGATGTCAGTAGCCTATGAAAACCCCATGGCTAAGGTTAGTTGATGGTATGCTTTATGTACATAATATCTAGACTGAGATCTCCAAAGATCTGTGGTTAGCAGCATCAAAGTCATTCAGGGCACCATACCATATCTAGATAAGCATATGGCGTAACCCCAAGTGCTTACTAGGAGCAGCAATAGAAGCCATTGACCTCTCTTCATTTCTTGGAATTTCATGGAATCTAAAAAGTCACGGGAGTCTAATCCTATAATACTTGCATACACCGATCAATTCTTTACAAGATGTGAACGTGCTAAACCCATATGCCACACTTGAGAATAGATAATCCGTGTGATGTGAAGATCAATTGATCTGTATAGGTGCTGCTCAGAATTGATCTTGTAAATGGGAAAATCTTTGCTTTGGTTTGCTGTAATGATCTCGACTGAGGTCACCATTCTGGGTCATGGCACATCTTGGCGCAAAACGAGGTCATTTATGCTAAGCGATGTTAAGAGAACCCCACACATTACATCCATCAACAAAATGAGGGGGACATAATACACACATTACCCCGGCCTGAGCAACATTTATCTTTATTCAGCCACACGACTCTATTACGTAGCCTTGTAATGGCTAGAATGAAAAGGTCACAACAGCATACAGAACAGTATGAGTTATACCATGGCGCTTTATATTACAGCCCGGTTTAAGCTAGTACTAACCTGGTATGTATTAACTAAGAAACTATGTGGTAAATGGGATCATTTCTGATACTTACCTCAAAGAATTCAACAGTTGGCGACTACCTGGTACCAAATGGTAGTGACCCTTGAGTCAATTAATCCTAAATTAACTGACATGTTACTATGCAATTAGGTATTTACTGTTTTACTGTAGAAAGTTATTGAATATATGATAATAGTAATTTCGAAGTATCTACCTGGTAAACCTGTTAGGTAAGCAGTGGTCCATAAAGAAAAGCAATACCAGGTATACTTTCATTCGTCCTTTAGATGAGATGAAGCTGTTTTAGTGTTTTCTATTTTTCTATTTTTCGGACGCAAAGCCTGCCCATATGATTGCAGTTGTTACATGACAAAAGGTGATGTTGTTATTTTTTGCCAGAGAGAGAGCTCAAAGTTGAAACACTTCCGTGATGGAAATGTCTCAGTGGCTTTGTAAATAAAGTAACCCACTCCCTTTCACTGAGATGATCCTTGACATCAGGCGTATACGTATATGAATTTGGTTTCTGTGTTTTTCTTGGCGCCTCTAAAAATCAATGGTGTCATCCTCTCTCCGAGTATTTTGGTGCGTAGGTGCATGAATTTGTGAGTGAGAGACTGTGTGTATGTGCCTATAAGTTGAGAGTTCATGCCTATTAATTTAGAGTAGGCTATACATGTGCATAGTTACAGTACATGCAATATTTATGTCTCCACATCCGGATGTTGGTGCTTAAGAGACTGGGAAAGTCTGTATTATGTGCCTACATGTTGAGAATACATGTGCAGATACCTATGAGTTACGAGTACGCTACATGTGTATATACCTAATGCAATATGAATGTGTGTGTATCCGTGTTTTGACTTTTGGGTGCGTCAGAGAGAGAAATGTGTGAATGTATGTGTGTATGTTTGTTTTAGTGTGTGTTGATGTCTCATCATCATGATACTGTATGTGTAATGTCCTCTTGAGCTGCAAAATTCCTTCCCCCGGTCTATCTGTCTCCTAAGATGACTTTGCTGCAGAATGGACAGTGAGAGAAGAGAGATAATGACAAACCCTATTTGAATCCACTCGCCCCGAAGCTCTCCAGGTTACACACACTGAGAAATAACCAGAATTTCCACACAATATAAAAGCTAGCAGCACAGAGCTGTGTTCAAGTACACTGTGCTTATGAATGCATAAGTAACTTCGCTACACACACAATCCATTGTGCAGTGTTCTATGTAGCTCTGCCGTTGTTTCTGAAGACACAAATGCCAGGGTTTACAATTACTATACTAGAAGTGAAGGAAAATTAGAGGAGAAAACTAATTGTGAAAGTGCAAGAAAAGACAAGGAAGGGAACAATGTTCTGCAATGCTCTGAAGGCCATATTCTTGTCATGTATTTGAATGTATTTTCTGTCTGATTGTGCTACATTTGAAAAGCACAATAGACAATTTGATCCTTTATAATAATGGATGACAAATGTTTTTATGAATAGCTTGGAGTAGAGAGGTAAAGGAGGAAGCCAATTGTGACTGACAATGGCTGACTTTCTGTAGCAGGCTTGTTTTATTGTCAGTGTGATTGATTGACAGGCCTGGTTGGGAGATGATATGAATGCGATTTTTGGTCTTTGGGGACTAGGTGAAGTGACATGAAAAAGCACAAGGTCTTTGGAGCCAGGGACAAGGGCACATCCTATGTGTGTGTGTGCGTGTCATGTTTGTTTAATCTGTATTGACCCTGAATCACATTGAATTGGATACAACTTTACATTACATACTCATGCTTTATAGATTGGTGTGCATGTGTGTGTGTGTGCGTGTGTGCATGCATGCATGTTTGCGTCCGTGTGTAGGTATACAAGTGTGCGAGCATTCGTATTCTATTCACAATATGAGGATCTGCCAGGTTTCAACCGAGACTTGGCATGGCACTCGCTGCCTCTGCAGCTATCCATTGTGAGCGAGAAAACCATAAAAGCTGTGATCTTAATTACCTACAGTGAAAGACGGAGAGGCAGGAGGACAAAGACGAAAGCCGAGCTTTGTTCCAATAATCTAAACCTGTCAACCATTATCCATTCCTTGCCCCCCCCAGTTGAGTCATTTAGCAGACGCTCTTATCCAGAGCGAATTCCAGTTAGTGCATTCATCTTAAGATAGCTAGGTGGGACAACCACATACAGTATCTCTATGGTCCTAGCTATCACCTGTCAGTGGGTTTGAGAAAAAATGTAGACTGAGATAGAAAGGTAGAAATGTTAAGTGCAGTGGTAGACTGGGTAAAGAGAAAGTCAAGAAAAAAGAGAATCCACAGTCTGAAACCCCAAAGGCCTATTGTAGTCACCTCTAAAAACCGAAGCGAGTGCAACGGAAGACACATAAAAGGGAAAGCAACATATGCGTCGGTAACAGAGAATCAAACACGCACAGGGGGAGGTAGGTGGGAGGGGAAGAGGAGAGGAGAGAGAGGCGGGTGTTTCAGACGATTTGTTTGCTTTTAAGGTAGAAAGCGAATCTGACAGTAATAACAATTGGAGCATGAATCAGCGTCATTATTAAAGGTGAGTTTTGGAACAGTGTGCGCTAGGCGCTCCACATTAGCCCTATGCGGTGCAGTCAATGTCAGCCTTTTGTGCGCCAGGATTCTCCTTGCCGGCCACCGTTAATAGCTATTGTTTACCTAAGCGATCGCTCTTGCCCGGCCATGATCTCACACATTGGCCAGAGAGAAGAGACTCGAAGTATAGAGCGAGGTAATGGAGAGGGGTAACAGCACAGAAACCTGTAGATAGAAACTGACACGCACACAAACAAGCTATATACTGGATGGACACCTATCAAGTATACTGTAGTTGAAACATGTTTGCATGGACACATAGCTATATACAGACAAAATCGATGCCAACACTGATACAAATAGATCAATACAGTAATGGTTATCCCCCCTCGAAGTTTCTGTAAGTCTTCGAACAGTGACATTAATCAGCATCCAGGCAACACCCAAACCGCTAGACACACTCGAGGTTCCTTTTCTGATCTCTAGGCTGGACAACTGAATGTCACCTTTGCTCGCCCAAACTAAGTAGTAGCCTTGTACAGTTACAGTTACTTTTCCTAGCAGATTATCACTCACTCGCTCAATCCCTCACTCACTCACTAACTTCGGCTGTCTATCTGTCACTCCAATAGTCACTCATCCACACACATCCTTGCTCTCCTCCTCCTCCCTCTCTCTCTTTTCTTCCTCTGTCCCTCCCTCGCTCCCTCTTTTTCACTGCTGCCGTAGCAACAGAGGACCAGGAGGGAGATAGAGGAAGGAGAGAGGGAGGTGGTGAGAAAAGGAGAGAAAAAAGGAGAGGGAGAGAGGATTGGTAAACATTTTATTGGTGTCATGGTCCAGCAATGGTGTGAAGCAGAGACAGGGGGGGTGTAGACTGGGAGAGGGGAGGGGGGAGAGGGGGAGAGATGTGGGGGTCTGAGTTTGCACAGTGTCTGTTGCGTAATTCCCCCACCCGTCGACCAGAGCTAAAAATTGCCTGGCAAGCGATCACTCTGTTTGAAAAACACTGAACAAAAAAGCACCCGTTTACAAGTGACTTCAGTGAAGTACATCGGGTGGTGGCATTATACAATGAAGGCTTACAAAAGCCATTTGCATGTGTGCAGTGTGTGTGAGTGTGTGCATTTGAGCATGTGTGATTATGCAGGTCCTTGTGTGTGTATGCCTGAGCAGGCAGGTAATTATCAGTGTGCAAGTATGAGAAAGAGTGTGTGTGTGTGTGTGTGTACTGTATCAGTGTGAGTGCAGGTCTTTTTGTGTGAGAGGAGAGACTGCAGGTCTCTCTGTCTTTGTAATTAAATGTGAAATTTACTCAGTGCGGCAGGGCTACCTAATGCTCCCTCGTTGTGTTCATTACACAAAAAGAAGTCCACCAATCAGGGGCTATGAACGAGCAGCTGTGTACAAATACGAGTGTGTATCCCCGCATACAAAAGGTCTCCTGGAGGCCAACAGAGACTACAACCTCATTAACAGGAAGCAAAATCTCACTCCGGCGCCAGAATCCATGAATAAAGTCCATATTTACCTCCCTTATATAACAGGATATCAATTTGCTTCAGGGTATTAGCTCTAAATAGACCTTTATGCACTAGTACTTTGCCAGGAAGTCAAGGCTGCTTCTTAGCAGGTATAGCTATGTTTGTCTAAGTATCTGGTTATATACAGTACGTAGTTGTGTTTAAGTGAGTATCTGCTTGATTTGTGACCTTTTCCAAATGCAAGTTCATACACTAGCTAAGCAGAAATAGTACACTGAATGACTGACTGGTTGAGTATTATGCAGGAACAGTGTGTATTGGCGAAGCATACTTGCCCTTACACTGCACTGCATGTTCTCCCCAGGGGGTAATTATTAGGCAGGTCCCTCTCTACACTGCTCTCCATTCAGTGAGTCGAGTAGCGTTGCCGAAGAGAGGGCCCGTTTCAGGATCAGCCTATTGATTTGCTTTGCAAATCCATCACCGCAGGCTAGTCCCATGTGTGTCTTTCTGACTGCTCTGTGGTTATATGCCTGAGTCGGTGTGAATGTATCACAGACAATGTCCTACTTTACGCCTGGTTTGACAATAGCTGGTGGATGGAGGGGGACAGTGCAGAATCTCAATGAACAGTCGTCTGTTGCCCGTGTCTATGATTCAGCATTTCAGCCCCCTCCTCTTCCTTCTCATCCCCCTGTCCTGCCTCCCAACAGGCAGGCTCCCTGGGGACATCATCCGAGGACCCCCTCCCCCCTTCACCCTGTTTGATCAGAGGTGGCTAGTGCTCTGCCTGTCAGACCGGTGGGTTAGCATTATGCCACACAGCTGCCATATGCTCACATGAAAGAGGTAGACAGAAAGGGAGGGGGCAGAGAAATAATAGGATGGGAGGAGAAGGTAGCCTTAGGGAGGATGGGGAGTGAATGAAAGAACTGGGAAAGACTGCGATAATAGATAAGCAAGTGAAAACAATTGTTCAGAAGGATTGCTATGAAATTGCTAGCTGTTGTGGCCAGTTATTGTGACCCATATAACACCTGTGGGTTGTTTTGTCTACTGCCTCTTTTTGAAATGACATGTTTTTCAAATTAGCTAATGACATCTGAAAGACAGGTGCCAAGGATATTGGAGATTCAAGAAAGGTTGAATATGTGAATTCTTTGGAATCACATCAAAATGCGACCTCAAAAGACTTCAGAAAATACTTCAAAGAAAGCCTTCCGTTAACACTATAGTTCTTTTCACACTGATGTGTAGTTTCTCATTACTCCTAACAATGAAATGGAATGATGGTCGGTGATGTTCTACCTCACTTCTGGTTTCTATGGCAACGTAGGGGCTCCTGCTGCATAAAAAAACATGAATGAAGTAACAAAGAAGATTATCCTGTTTTTGTAGTTTAATGAAAAAGACAGATTTAATCAAATGTGTGTTTAAAACCTAACTGTATGTCTTTGTACATGCTGTTTTACATTTGTAAGGCGTAATCTAAAGAAGTAGAGTGGTTTCATGGCTTTGATCTCTTAGTTAATGGCCTTCGAAGATAAATCAGAAGAAAGTCACTGAGCATAATGATAATGTAAGTAACAACAGCGGTGGCATTCGATATATTTCACAGAATAATATCGCCTCATTTTTCAGATAAGCAACACAATATAATCAAATGTAATGCCATGAGAGCCAAAATGTCTGTATTAATACAGTACTTTGATATAGAAGCTAAAACCATACTGCACAGCACGCTTCGCATCATTGTACTGCACACGCTCAGTGTGATCCTAGCGCATTGTGTGACTTCATCATGTGCACTTGCTCAGTATGATTGGTCTGATGACGGGTAATTACCAGTAACAGAGGGGGGACGCAGGGACGGCGGAACAATATTTTGACAGGTGGTGCGGGACCTCCTATGGGCATGCACACATTTCTTTTATGGGTATAATAGTAAAGACATGTTCTGTAATTTAACTGTAAAAAATGTATTACGTTTTAATTTGGCATGAACACAACCAGGCATCTGATTGTCAAACAAATCACTTCAAAAAGTAGGCTACCTGCACACGTTCGATCCACTCTATAATGATTCCCGCATATAAAACGGTGCACTGTGCACCTGCAATTTGATGAATGGAAAGTGTAATGACATTCGGGGATTGTCATTACACTTGTAGCCTGAATTTATTGATGCGTCCAATGCTGTCCGCGTGCGTCACGGTCCCGGCCAGTCATCTCTGCCTACTCAGGCTACTTTCACCCCTATTTTAGATATTTTTCTGGAAATAACTTCAGACATTTGGTAGGCTATTTGTTAGCCAACTTGTCTATAATTAGATAGGCCTTCGTGTGGCTTCTCTTCTATCATTACTTGTTGCCCTAGAAGAAGAAAAAAGCGGTGCTCACCAGAACAATGTAATAAATTGATAGAATACATCAATAATAAACGTAATCTAGTTGACATCGGTAAAGTTTCCTCTGTAACGCTTTATTTGGATTGTCCATCTGTAGAGGCTCTACAGCAGCCAAACTCAATTGGCGGACCGCGGTCCGGGTCCGGACCCAGAGAAGGGTCAATCCGGACGAGACAACATCGCATTTCGTTATATAAAAGTCAATATATTATTTATAGACAGCTTTAAAAAATAAACCGGGCGCAGTGGCCTCTTTAACTCAGCAACCTCTCGCTCTCTCTCGAAGCAACGCCAACCTCTACTAGTGCCCTGTCTAATCCAACCGCGTGGTTATATGCAAATACAAGAGGCCGCGTCTTACCCAATCACATTAATCCAAATATCCTCAGCGGAACCTTGGGACAAGTAGGCAGAAAGATTTGACCGCGGTTCAACTGTAAATGTCACAGATAGAAGTAGCTAAGTTCCCAGTAACATTGTTAATACGGCTTGTTTACTCTGAAAACCATATATTCAAAGACGAGTGGACGGAACAGTATTTATTCATTCTCCCCGCAACTAGCACAAAACCAATGTGCCTGATAGGCAGTGAGTCCGTAGCTCTCGTGAAAAGTGCCAATGTTAAGCGCCATTATGACACCAGGCATAGGAAATTCGATCAGATGTATCCCCTGAACACGGAGGTGAGAACAAACAAGATTAACCAACTCAAATCCCAATAAGAGAGGTCCACCAAAGTCCTTTTCAATTCCCTGACAGCCCAACAACGTGCAATGGCGTGCTCACTGAGGATCCCTTGGGTTTTGGGAAAACACAAAAAAACATTTTCAGATGCTGAGATGGTAAAATACTGCATGTGTGAAGTTGCTGACACCTTGCTTGAAGGTAAACAAAAAGATGAGCTCAGGGAAGAAAATGTGTCTTTGAAGGAGCAAGTTGGTGATTGTGACCCTGTCACTTTCTGGGGAAAGATGGTACCTGCAGCTGATGTCTCTGTTCTCAAGAAACTGGCACTATACATCCTGACTATGTTTGGCTCCACATACAGCTGTGAATCAGCCTTCTCCACAATGAACTTTATTATAAACAAATACCGCACCAGGTTCACCAATGAACACCTGCACCAGTGTCTCAGAGTTGCTCTCACACCATTTGTGCCAAAGTTCACAGCATTGGCAGGAGACAGAAAGTGTCATTTCTATCATCAATGCAGGGCAAGGCCCAGAGTGACTTATACATGAATATTGCATGGCCCACAGTGACGTTCTGTGCATTCAGATTATTATTATTGTTAAACTCTCCTTTGTTCTCCAGAAAACATGCACTTTATTTTTATAAAATACATTTTGTGAAATTCAAGGCCCAATGGTTCACAGTGCACTTTTTGTATAGACAGTTATGCAACCACTTTTGTTCTTCAGCAATGTTGATGCAATGTTGCACATGTTTACATTCAAAATAAGTTGTAATTAATTCAAATTCTTAGTCTCATTTAATGTATTTAATGTACATTTTATATAACAACATGTTTCCTAAGTCATAGACGACTATGTTTGTTACTAAGCTGTACCACAGAGCCGATAAAGGACGATATCCATCCGGACCTTTGCCACCTAGGAAATTTGTGTCACTGGACCTTCTCAAATAGTAGTTGAGTCAGTAATATTTCAACTAACTATCTACTAACCCTAGCCAAACCAGACACGCGCAGGACACGCAGGTTGAACTCTGAACCAAATATATTAACTTGGGGACAGGTCGAAAAGCATTAAACATTTATGGCAATTTAGCTAGCTAGCTTGCTGTTGCTAGCTAATTTGTCCTGGGATATAAACATTGGGTTGTTATTTTACCTGAAATGCACAAGGTCCTCAAATCCAACAATTAATCCACAGATAAAACGGTAAACCAAATTCAGGCTTCCTTCAGGCTTCTTCTTCTTCTTTGGACTTTATATGTCGGTTGGCAACCAACTTTAAGATGCATTACCACCACCAACTGGACTGGAGTGTGGACCTCAGTTCATCTTTCAATCACTCACGTGGGTATATGCTCCTAAAAATCAATGAAAAGATGGGAGAGGCGGGACTTGCAGCGCGTCGATCGTCACAAATAGAACCAAGTTCTATTTTAGCGCCTGGCCACGCAGACGCTCGCTGACGTGCGCAATGATTGAATAACATGTATGTGTACATTTATTTTGCAACGCCTGGTCTGGTCAGCATGAAACCCTCACCGTTACCTCAGCAAGCAGTTGCTTATCAACAGATAGTTTGTTGATAGTATGATAATCTGTAGATATATAAATTGTGACCATTTTCTCTTCCATTTGTGTTCACAGAGCGAGGATGTGTAGGGCCGGGGAGAAAATGCAATAGCCTATCTCTAAAACAGCGGAAATAGCCTGCTGTCAGATTTTATTTCGCTGTTTTAATGGTCACTAACCGCGCATTCGCATTCTCTCAAGATGCTGAAATAAATAAATCATATTTCTCCAAATTAACATTTGTTGTATAATTTTACTGCAAGAAATACTATTATATTAGGCTACATGTGAGAGTTATAGGCCTACAGTCAGTGTCCATATTTCTGTTACTACATTAGGCTAAAACTAATGTGTCCAAATATTAATTTTTTGTTCAGAGGAGAGGCTTCCGTACCCCCTGCACCCATACTTCTATAATCTCTGGGGGGACCCTTTAATGTGATGAGTCATTATGGATGAACTATTATAAAGGCCACCCAGGAGACACCGTGGCAGAACAGGGTCACCGAACTCCACCAGGTCTGAACTATCACTGTCTGACGGTCGCCATGTCAGGGGAATCACTAAATAAAGAGTTTAGTTTTACTTCAATTTGATATCGCTATGGCTGACACCACAGTAATTAGCCCTTTGCATGAATCAACTAGTTATAAATGAATGTATGTATATTCTTGTACATGTATGTACAGGTAACTGCCAAAATAAAGGAAACACATACATAGTGCCTTAATAGGGCGTTGGGCCACCACGAGCCGCCAGAACATCTTCAATGCACCTTAGCATAGATTCTACAAGTGTCTGGAACTCTATTGGAGGGATGTGACGGTGGTGTTTTGTTGATGGTGGTGGAAAACGCTGTCTCAGGTGCCACTCCAGAATCTTCCATATGTTCAATTGGGTTGAGATCTGGTGACACATACACACACACACACACACTTTAAACCTTTGAGACCCCTCTTTCAAAGTCACTGAGATCTTTTCATCTAGCCATGATAACCAAAATAATGGGTAACTGGGCATTTTTATATATGACCCTAAGCATAATGGTATGTTAATTGCTTAATTAACTCAGGAACCACACCTGTGTGGAAGCACCTGCTTTCAATATACTTTGTATCCCTCATTTACTCAAGTGTTTCCATTCAAGATTCCTATGAATCACTGGTTGTAATTTCCATTCTGCCTGCGCTCATTTTATAAACCAACTTGTCAGTTAGCCTGTAAACAGTCAGTGGAGATTTAGCTAACCACTGAGGATTACGTTGGATATAAAGCGTATTTTGTTCTTCAGCAGTAGTTAGACCGATTACATGAACAAGAGGAGCCAGGGAGGAGGTCATTGCCAAAAAGCGTGTTGAAATATAGATCATAGAGCTACCTCTGCCTTAACGTCAACGGGTTATATCTGCCTCCCAGCTAATGTCTTCTACTTCAAACAAAACATCAAAACAGATCCTAAACCGTACATTTATTCTCTTGACCTCTAGTTGAGGGAAGGCTACAAAAGACATCCTGGCTTAGAGTGCCAAACATTACTCATCCCATCTCTCTGTCGACTCAACACCTCGTTGTTACTCATCGTTGTGTTCCGTTCGATTGAAATGTGGATAACTGTCAGTTTGGAAAAAAATGGGATGCTAGGCTATCACCCTTTTTTTGGCTCAGGGCGTCTCGGAGAGCAGTCGTGATGAGACTGAATGCACAATTGGCTATAGACGGCATCTGGAGATGGCTGGGTTGAGGGCTAAATGCGAGTGAGGGGCTGGTGGCGGGATGGTCTCCAATGGCCCGTGTCGCTCCAGCTGTCGCTCAGTGCCCCCAGGACTCTCCGCCCACACCTTGTCATCTCCTCCGTTACTCGGGGACAGCCGAGAGAGAGAGAGAGAGAGAAAGAGAGGGCAAAAGACAGGCAGAAAGAGAGAGAGATCGAGGGAAAGGCTGAGGGAGGAGAAGGGACAGGGAGTCCATAGGCCTACACAGTCATTGGGAGACAGGGTTTGAAAGAGAGACAGACGAGGGCTAAGAGAGACAGAGGGTAAGAGAAAGAGTCAGTCTTTCTTGACTGAAAAGAAGACACAGTTTGCAGTCGTCTTTTGATATAGAATAGATATTCTCAGAATGGAGGAGATTAAGGGGAACTCGAAACCTGCCAAAGGTGATTAACCAAAAGCCCCACCTATCATAAAACCTTGCCTTAGAAATAACGTATTGGATCAAACAGAGGTGCTATTATCAATACAATTTACAGTATTTCCTAATAGGTGAATAGGATTGTCTGGTTTGGCAATACAGTAGTTAAAGTGTAGTGGTAATAGTGCTTGTTGTAGTGGAGTAGTAATATTACATGTTGTAGTGTAGTAGTAATAGCAGTTGTTGTAGTGCAGTAGTAGTAGTAGTCTACTGGATCTGCCATTTCATACAGCGTGCAGAGTCTAACAATAGCATTAAGCACTTCATTTGGCCGTGTGGGAAAGCTCTGCATGTCCTTTGCTTTACACAGTGTGCTACAAAGGGATATGCCTCAATCACATTACAGACAAAAATCGAGAAACCAAGATTCAAGAGAAAATGAGGTAATAAGAGAGGATGATATGAGAGATTTAATAGCCTATAATACAATTTATACCAAGACGGATCTGGAATGTAGAGAAGTCAGGTTGTTGGTCTGTGGGTCTCAGCAACTGTGCCCGTGTTACTGTACTGAAATTGCGTCTGTATCCACGCTGCTTTACACCTGTAATCCGGCTTTGTGTCTGGCACCTGGCTTTGTACCTGTCATCTGCAGGCATTTTGGTGGTAATCTATCTCAAATGCCTCTTATCTGCTTTTTCTCCCTGTAACCTGGCTGGAATGGATATAGTCGGGTCCAGAATTATTGGGCAATTTTTTTTTTTAAAGACTGTATAAAATAAATACTACAAATACTGAGCTATATTCTATGCTACTTTTTAAAATATATAATATTTTAGACACACAATTGCTCAGAGAAATTGTTTAAATTTGTTTAACAAGTCTTATTTTTTTCTCTCACAAATATATGGGTCAAAATTATTTGCACCCCTGTTTTCAATACCTTTCAATACCTCACATTGTGAGGATAATGGCACTGAGCCTTTATCTAAAATGTTTTATGAGATTGGAGAACACATTGGATTGGATCTTAGACCATTCCTCCATACAGAATCTTTCCAGATCCTTGATATCCTTCATCTGCATTTGTGGAGTGCCCTCTTCAATTCAAACCACATATTTTTAATGGGGTTCAAGTCCGGAGACTGAGATGGCCATGGCAAAATATTGATTTTGTGGTCAATTATTTTTTTAAGTGTGTATTTATATGTGTGCTTGGGGGAAGATCCACTTGCGGCCAAGTTTCAGCCTCCTGGCAGAGGCAACCAGGTTTTGGGCTCAAAGTTCCTGGTGCTGGGTAAAGGTCATTTACATTTTAGTCATTTAGCAGACACTCTTATCCAGAGCGACTTACAGTTAGTGAATACATATTTCTTTATACTGGCCCCCCGTGGGAATCGAACCCACAACCCTGGCATTGCAAACGCCATGCTCTATCAACTGAGCTACATCCCTGCCGGCCATTCCCTCCCCTACCCTGGACAACACTGGGCCAATTGTGCGCCGCCCATGAGTCTCCCGGTCGTGGCCGGCTGCGACAGAGCCTGGAACCAGGATCTCTAGTGGCACAGTTAGCACTGCAAAGCAGTGCCTTAGACCACTGCGCCACTCAGGAGACTTATGATGTCATGATGCCGTTGACCTTAACAAGGGCTCCAGGACCAGTGGAAGCAAAATAGCCCCATAACATCAAATATCCACCACCATATTTTACAATAGGTATGGGGTTCTTTTCTGCATATCCATATTTCTTTTGACGCAAAACCGACCACTGGTGTGCGTGGCCAAAGAGCTCTATTTTCATGTCATTCAACAAAAGTAAACGCCTGGCATTGGCACTTGGATTGGAACCGGTGCTATGGTCAGGTGACATAAAAAAATATAGCTTGAATAATATATTTTTTGCAGATTCTTTTTTTTTGGGTGGGGAACAGCTTCCTACAAATCTACACATTTTGCCATGTGGCAAAGATAAATATGTGCAGTTTTACAGGCAATCTCATACTATTCTACACATTTTGCAATGATGCTGAGAGAATTTAGCATTTTTAAAGCTCATTTCCTGTTATTCTATACATTTTGCGATGATGCTGAGAAAAAATGTTGCAGTTTTATAGCTAATTCCCTGTAAATATATATTTTTTGCTTTGAGGCTGAAAGAAAATGTTGCCGTTTTAAAGCAAATTTCCTTCAATTCTACACATATTGCCATGTGGCAGAGAGAAATGTCAAGGGGTGCTGAAGGTGGGTGTGGTGCAGGAATCAAGCGCAGGACGCAGAAGCTTAGTCCAAAAGACTTTAGTGAGTTATTCACGTAGTACACGAGAACCATAAGCCCGGAGGCGAAATAAAGGCGCACACAGGCGTCAAACAAAAGACGCACTAACATGTGCGAAAACCTCTCCAAACAACGGAGGGAAGATACGTAGCTCAGAACACCAAACAGAGGAGCAATCACACACAACACCAGACACACACAACGAGAACTAAATAGGACACTAACGAGGACTAACTAGACACAGGTGTACAACATCAAGACAAAACCAAACGAACATGAAACATAGATCGGTGGCAGCTAGTACTCCGGGGACGACGACCGCCGAAACCTGCCCGAACAAGGAGGAGGAGCAGCCTCGGCCGAAACCGTGACAAGAAAAATGTGCAGTTTTATAGATTATCTCATTCTATTCTACACATTTTGCAATGAGTCTGAGAGAAAATGTTGCTAATTTCCAATTATTCTATTTTTTTTTGCTATGGCTTATGTGGTGTTCATATACTATCTGGGAAAGGGGGGCAACCTCCAGGGGGTTTGGGGCACCGAGAGCCCGTGGGCCCCCACGCCTTGCGGGGGCTGCTTGGGTGTGTGGTACGTCAGTGTCAAAGATCCCTCCCAATGTGTTCTCCAACTCATAAAACATTTTAGAAAAAAATCATTTTGACCCCTACCTTTTTGTTAAACAAAATGTATTTCTCTGAGCAATTGTATTAGTTAAAAATAATATTTTACTCATGTTTATCAAGGTTGTCAATAATTTCCGACCCAACTGTAGTAGTTCAAGTTGTATGCATATGGATTACAGTAAGAGGGAGGCTGATTCATACAAACTCTATTTGAATTTGATAACTCTTTCTTGTCCATTACTGAACAAAATCCCCAAAGATTTGCATCGCCTCTTACCGACCGATTACAGTAGTTTTATAAATGTAGATGGCAAGATATGCCACAACATTCTGGTTTTAATTATCTTTTTGAGCAAAGTATAGAATGATGTTGATAGAAACCAATGATGGTTGAAGATGAGGCTATTGACGAATGTAAAATGTAAGTGTTAGGGATATAACACTTTATTCTCATTACTTCAGTATGTCAAACTGTAGCATAGAAGAGCTTGCTACAATGATCACGAATCACCACTAGCCGCAAATAAATCCCCCCCTTCTCTAAACCTCTCTTGCTCCCTCTCTCCCCACTTTTCATCCATTTCTCTCTCCTTCGTTCTCTGTTCCATCTATGTTAATCTACTGCTTTGTTTTGATGAATCTCTCTTTTATTACAAATCCCGGCCACCTCTTCCCCTCCGCTCTGTATAGCGTTACGCGAGGAGCTGGATGTCTACATTGAGTAGATTTCCATCAAACACTAGCCAGCCTGTAATGAATCTGAATTGACACATGTTGAATGAATTAATACAGGTAACAAAGCAAGAGGGAAATGTTTTCCTCTTGCTCAGCCTCTCAGAGGATATGCAATTTACTGAGGTAGCTCGTGTGAAATTGTAACATTTTAGTTTCTTTTCCCCATGGTACTTACAGTTCTTATACCAACTGACAAGTCTGAACATTCAGAGGCTGCGTTTACACAGGCAGCCCAATTCCGTAGAAAACTAATGTAATAATTGGTCTTTTGACCAATACGAACAGCTTGGAAAAAGATCTGATGTGAAAAGATCTGATGTGATTGGTCAAAAGACCAATTAGTGGATAAAAAGATCAGAGTTATGCTGTCTGTGTAAACTCAACCATACTGGCACACATGGCGATATAAGCCTATAGAATGAAGTAATGGACATGCTATGCATACTAAGTAGTGAGTAAGTATGTTTACTGAGACGTGGTAGTTTTCAATTAAACCTGGCTGCCTGGCACATCAAACTGAAAACATTCGCTCTATTTATCTGTTGCACAGCTTTGTGAGGGCATGGCAAAGCTGGTAGCATAAGTTGCTGGCGGCAGAAGCTAGTGGCATATGGAGTGACTCGGTCGCTATAGGGACAACCCGGCGTTCCCTGTGTTTCTGCAGCAATGGAGGTAATTAAGAGGAAGTGTGTCCTAAGCGACTCCGGAGGAGTCATTCCCAGCTCCGCTAATTAACTCTCAATGTTAAACTTTAATGTAGAACAGCTTTCATAAAGCATGCAGCAATGAAAACAACAATGATGCTGCTACCTCACCGGGAGCCCACTGCTAGCTATGGGCTCCCTGCTTTTGCGAAAACTGTCTCAATCCCACTTCCTCTTACATCAACCAATTCCAAGAACTGTGTCCTCTGTCAAATCATGCAACTAGAAGGATTGAGAGAGATAAAGAGAGAGAGCGTTCTCTGTCACATACTGTAGGGAAAGGAAAAGGAAAGGGGGATATCTAGTCAGTTGTACAACTGAATGCATTCAACTGAAATGTGTCTTCCGCATTTAACCCAACCCCTCTGAATCAGAGAGGTGCGGGGGGCTGCCTTAATCGACGTCCACGTCTTCGGCGCCCAGGGAACAGTGGATTAACCTCCTTGCTCACTGTAGAGTATAACTCCATAGAGCAAAATAACCGCTCATAGCTCGGGGGCCATTTTGTTTAATTTTAGCAGTACTCTGATTAACTCATATTTGACTTAGCATGGCTCTACTTTCTATAGGAGCAGTGGATGGTGAAGGCCCTAGGGGTGTTAGACTGTCATTTGGCTCACTGCTGACAGTGAAAGACTGGCAGAGAGCCTACAGCTGCAGGGGGAGAAGGGATGCTGATATTGCGTGGTGTAGGTTAACCTAACATTTGATCCTAATTTTATAGGGGGGGGTATTAATGCTTGAATTTGCAATTGCAAAACTGTGGTCAGCATTTTAATGCACCCCAAATAGTCTCTAGGAGCATCCACATGACTAGATCAGTTAGTGTTACCTTAATTGAATGTGTCTCTGCATGTTCTATCAGGCTTAGAGCCTACTTACTATGTGCATCCCTTGCAGTTAGCTATCTTTCTTCTTTGGCCAAACCTCTGTTAAATGTACCTTAATTTGGCTCCTGAGTGGTGCAGCGGTCTAAGGCACTGCGTCTCAGTGCTAGATGCGTCACTACAGACCCTGGTTCGATTCCAGGGTCCCGTAGGGCGGCACACAATTGGCCGAGCGTCGTCTGGGGTGGCCGGGGTAGGCAGTCATTGTAAATAATAATTTGTTCTTAACTGACTTGGTTAAATAATGGTTAAAAAATCTAATACAAATTGAATGTGTCTCTGTGTAAGGTATTTTCTTGTTATAGATTGTACTGTATATTTTTTTTAACCTGGCTTAGAATCTGTTTGATACGCACATCCCTTGTAGCTAGCTAGCTCTCTGTGTTCTTTAGCTCGTGGAATTGAGAACGTGCTCTCGGAACCAGTCAAGGTTGTGTAACAGTATGTTCAATCCTAAGAACCTTGTGTTACATGTGTAACCTTGGTCAAGTTGGACAGCAAATGAAGTACTTTTCTCAAACTTGACCAATTTGTATGGCTTTCTGTACTCTCTACATTCACATTTTATATTGCAGTTACCCTCCTACCAATATATAAAATATATCCACCCACTCCTCTCCTTCCCATCTACCTTTCTCCCCCTCTCTCGTTCTGTCTTTGCTGACACTGTACTCTCACTCGTTTCCCGCTGGTGTGATGTTTCATGTGCTCATCTGCAGCTCAGCGCAGTCAGGCCACAGAGGTCAGCCCTCACCTTCACACTGTAGTAGTAGTGCCCTCTCCTCCGCCTATCCATCCCTCCCTCCCTTCTTCCCTCCCTTCCTCCATGTTTGTGATCGAGTGCTTTGACAAGGATTGGAGTAGAGAAACACACCTACCACAAGAGTGAACCTGGAATGAACAGCTGAAGCAACATGGGAAAAAAGCACAGTGCATGCCTTTGATACATTTATTCATGAACTCTGTATATACAGTACAGCGTACAGTGCAGACATCTTTACATATACACAGCTGGTACCAATAGTTGAACAACCGTTTGTCGGAATGTGCAATGCATTAACAAAACAATTCAGTGTCCAGGTGGTTTTCCTTATCCATTTGTATCAGACAATGGACCACAGTTTACATGCATGAAATTCAAGAAGACACAGGGACATCAAAACCACAATTAGTGGAGTCAATGTAAACAATATAGCTAGTTGCCAACATTTACCGTCCACTACCCATTCCAAATCAATTTGGCTCACTCTGTCATTTCTGTTTGTGCCGCATGCGATGATGGTAGCCTACAGTGGCATGCTAGCTGTCGGAAGAAAGCACAGCGGAGGGGTGTGTACCTGTGTTGAACCCATCCCGCTGTTCGGAGGCAGAAATGTGTCATGTGTCTGGGGCTATATGAAAGGATTACCATGTCATTATAGCGTTTGAGTCAGCAAGACGGCTCCATGATGCCGGCAAAGCAAAACAAAACAGTCTTATCCCCCAGGAATATAATGCTAATATCCTATATTTATGGAAGGTATTAAGTCCCATTACCCAACTGACTAACAGTTGATCCGGATCTTTCCTTTGTAACATTAAGTATTTGTGGGGGCTGTCTTCCTCCACATCAGAGTAGCGTATGGCAACTTAAACTGTCTTTTACTTGAAAGATGGAGCGGAGCTAATGTTGACTCAAGCATTCGTTGAAATTGTAATTTCACCTTTTAAACATCTTCAAACTGGACCAAAAACACTTTCAAAGCAGCAGAAATAATGTGAGGTAGAATTTTATTAGGACCATATTGTTTAACACGGTAAAAAGCTATCAGATAAGATTTAAGGATAAGAAAACAGCATATTGATATTTGCCATTTTATTTGTAGGAAAATAACACTTGTTTGTAATCCCCTCTTGGGCAATCTGCAGTTCAAACAATAACAAAGCAGACACCCCACCACTGTTTTGTTAAACAGCTGAGGGATGGGGCTGGAGAAATGTAACCACTCTCAAATTCATAGACAGAGCTCGGCAGGTAGCTTAGTGGTTAAGAGCGTTGTGCCAGTAACCGAAAGGTCGCTGGTTCTAATCCCCAAGCCGACTAGGTGAAAAATATGTCAATGTGCCCTTGAGCAAGGCACTTAACCCTAATTGCTCCTGTAAGTCGCTCTGGATAAGAGCGTCCGCTAAATGACTAAAATGTAAATGTAGAGCTGTGGGTGCAAGTCCTCACCACCGATGAGATCAACATCATAGTTTTTACCATGTTCTGTAAAACAAGCATATATTTTGGGTTCTGATGGGTACAACAGTTGAACTAAGCTCATGAGGAGTTTAGAAGTTATATTCTTTAAGAATAAATTAGCACAAATGTGTAAAAACCTGTTTTTGCTTTGTCATTATGGGGTATTGTGTATAGATTGATGACGGAAAAAAACAATTTAATCAATTTTAGAATAAGGCTCTAACCTAACAAAATGTGGAAAAAGTCAAGGGATCTGAATACTTTCCGAAGGCACTGTATAATTAATTTAAAACTAAAAAAAATGTATGTAGCAATCTCAGATTGCCTCTTTAAGCTAATGCACCCAGAGGTGCAGTGTTTTGTAACAGCAGACTCGCTACATGACACCACTTACAGCCTACCGGAAGCTCCTAATTAATTAGGATCATTATTTTGTTTATTTCTACCAGGCTCCATTTCCCATTTGCTCCTACAGTCTGTACTGTGTCTATTCCTACTACATTTTCTGTCACTCAGTACAGCTCTCTCATGCTCTCTCTCTCTCTCTCTCTCTCTCTCTCTCTCTCTCTCTCTCTCTCTCTCTCTCTCTCTCTTCCTATAATATCAACTCAATTCTTATTTTTTATCTATTACTGCTCATCTCACACTGTCTTGCGCTCCTCAGTCTCTTGCCTTGTCAGCCTGTCCTACTCAACTCTTTCAATTTAAATTACATTTGTCATTGGCAGGAAAGATAAACATTTAGCAGGGGTAACAAATCAGACAGTTGACAAAATAACTCACTGTCCAGAGTACAGATGAAGTTATGGGATGTGATGGAACTATATTCGATTTGTTTTACCCCTTGGCTACTTCCTGTGTTCAGTTATATTGGCCCTCCCTAAATCTCACTACTGTAGTTTAATCTACTTTGAAGATTTTGACTCATTTTGTCATGCCTCCTCAGCCAATTACATTATTTTCTATACCTAAAGCTCTCTCTCTCTTTTTCTTTCCCTTTTTCTCTCTCTCTCTCTCTCTCTCTCTCTCTCTCTCTCTCTCTCTCTCTCTCTCTCTCTCTCTCTCTCTCTCTCTTTCTGTCTCTCTCATTGCTTCCCCTATTTCTTAATCGCTTTGTGCTCTAGAAGTTTTCCTTGAGTGACTAATTCTGGTAGCCATGTGAGTTTCTATGTGAGTGTGAACTATGTGAATGTGTGCTGCCTCCTTACCTCTGAAATACATGAAGTCCTAGGGAGAAGCTCAATTGCATACTCCTTGCGTCCACTCTCCTCGCCTCCTTCTTAAAACCTATTGGAGAAGGTCAGAGGGGAGGGACCTCTGGCGTTCTCATCCAATGGGTTTTAAGAAGGAGGCGAGGAGCGAGGACGCGAGTTCGTATGCAATTGAGATTCTCCTCTAGTCAGGTGGGTATTATGTAATTTAGCTGTTTATTATGTCATGTATATTATGTGTGTTGTAATGAGTCCTCCCGTCCAGCAGGTGGTGGACCAGGCAGCCAGAAGACCATTCTCCATGAGGAGCAGTGGAAGATGCCGGCTCTGCCAGCGCTGCTGCTGTCGATTTACTTCCTCTTCCTTTTGCTGACCATGGCCCCGCTCTCTTTCACCCAGGCTCCCGCGCTCTCCTCCGTCAGAATGGGTGGGTTTCCACTAGTTAGAGGACTGGCCACCCCTCATAGCCTGGTTCCTCTCTAGGTTTCTTCCTAGGTTTTGGCCTTTCTAGGGAGTTTTTCCTAGCCACCGTGCTTCTACACCTGCATTACTAGCTGTTTGGGGTTTTAGGCTGGGTTTCTGTACAGCACTTCGAGATATTAGCTGATGTAAGAAGGGCTATATAAAATAAAATTGATTGATTGATTGAGTTACCACTAGTGTAAAAATTATAGAAAACTAAAATTAGCTATTTGGTCTCAATTTAAGGTTAGGGTTAGGGATATGGTTAGCAGTGTGGTTAGGGTTAGGTTTAAAATCACATTTTAAGAAGATCAATTGTTAAAAATAAGCACGGTTTATGACTTTGTGGCTGTGGTAACTAGTGATGACCGAATGGGTAATATGGGGATCACACTGTCATGGCCGACAAGAACAAATACTCCTCAGTGTCTTTACCCACTTAAAAAAAAATCATATGTCTTGCCGGTTTGATGAATAGGATTGTAGTTCACCATATGTACAATGAGAGTACAGTCGTGGTCAAAAGTTTTGAGAATGACACAAGTATTGGTCTTCACAAAGTTGGCTGCTTCAGTGTTTTTAGATATTTTTGTCAGATGTTACTATGGTATACTGAAGTATAATTACAAGCATTCCATAAGTGTCAAAGGCTTTTATTGACAATTACATTAAGTTTATGCAAAGAGTCAATATTTGCAGTGTTGACCCTTCTTTTTCAAGACCTCTGCAATCCGCCCTGGCATGCTGTCAATTAACTTCTGGGCCACATCCTGACTGATGGCAGCTCATTCTTGCACAATCAATGCTTGGAGTTTTTCCACCCGCCTCTTGAGGATTGCCCACAAGTTCTCAATGGGATTAAGTTCTGGGGAGTTTCCTGGCCATGGACCCAAAATGTTGATGTTTTGTTCCCCGAGCCACTTAGTTATCACTTTTGCATTATGGCAAGGTGCTCCATCATGCTGGAAAAGGCATTGTTCGTCACCAAACTGTTCTTGGATGGTTGGGAGAAGTTGTTCTTGGAGGATGTGTTGGTACCATTCTTTATTCATGGCTGTGTTCTTAGGCAAAATTGTGAGTGAGCCCACTCCCTTGGCTGAGAAGCAACCCCACACATGAATGGTCTCAGGATGCTTTACTGTTGGCATGACACAGGACTGATGGTAGCGCTCACCTTGTCTTCTCCGGACAAGCCTTTTTTCCGGATGCCCCAAACAATCGGAAAGGGGATTCATCCGAGAAAATTACTTTACCCCAGTCCTCAGCAGTCCAATCCCTGTACCATTTGCAGAATATCAGTCTGTCCCTGATGTTTTTCCTGGAGAGAAGTGGCTTCCTTGCTGCCCTTCTTGACACCAGGCCATCCTCCAAAAGGCTTCGCCTCACTGTGCGTGCAGATGCACTCACACCTGCCTGCATTCCTGAGCAAGCTCTGCACTGGTGGTGCCCCGATCCCGCAGCTGAATGAACTTTAGGAGACAGTCCTGGCGCTTGCTGGACTTTCTTGGGCGCCCTGAAGCCTTCTTCAACAACAATTGAACCTCTCTCCTTGAAGTTCTTGATGATCCGATAAATGGTTGATTTAGGTGCAATCTTACTAGCAGCAATATCCATGCCTGTGAAGCCCTTTTTGTGCAAAGCAATGATGACGGCACGTGTTTCCTTGCAGGTAACCATGGTTAACAGAGGAAGAACAATGATTTCAAGCACCACCCTCCTTTTAAAGCTGTTATTCTAACTCAATCAGCATGACAGAGTGATCTCCAGCCTTGTCCTCGTCAACACTCTCACCTGTGTTAACGAGAGAATCACTGACATGATGTCAGCTGGTCCTTTTGTGGCAGGGCTGAAATGCAGTGGAAATGTTTTTTGGGGGATTAAGTTCATTTTCATGGCAAAGAGGGACTTTGCAATTAATTGCAATTCATCTGATCACTCTTCATAACATTCTGGAGTATATGCAAATTGCCATCATAAAAACTGAGGCAGCAGTTTTTATATTTAAAAAATAATAATATTTGTGTCATGCTCAAAACTTTTGACCACGACTGTACACAAAACAATACAGCACAGAAAGCTGCAGTGCAGTACAGTACAGTTTACAGTACAATAGTCTATAAATGTCTCCATGGATACTGTAAGCTAATTGAAGATCAGGAAGATAAGGCTTGGATCAGAGAATGCCTCATTCCTCAATAATTGTAATGTAAACATGTGTTATTACCATAAAGATGATACGATAATTGGCTGTGTTAATGGGTTCCTCCACTAATTGGTTAAACTATTTGCATATGTACATTTTGTTGACTTCACCGATGTGATCATCATTCAGTGATCATCCTAAATGTCAGGTGACAGGTCGTCCAATTTCCCCCCAGAATAACCTTTCCTTGAAAATGGCTGTAGTCTATGTGATTCTCTTTGACGCATTTCATAGATGGGTTGAATGTTAGTCAAAAGGTTAGCTTTATTGGAACATAGATCAGATATACTTGTTTTGAAAGGAATGACAAAACACAACAGTGGATTTTAATCCATCCATCCCCGGGTCTGGGTTTTTCATGCTCCTTTATCTTCTCGTCTATCCTTCTATCATTCTATCATTCTATTTATCCCCCCAGCGGCTATTTTGGATGACCAGTCGGTGTGTGGTCGAGGGGAGCGGCTGGCGCTGGCTCTGGCCAGGGAGAACATCAACAGTATGTTTGAGGGCCCATCCAGAGCCCACGTGGAGGTGGACATCTTCGAGCTGCAGAAGGACTCCCAGTACGAGACCACCGATACCAGTGAGTATGATCAGTACAAAGCAGTATTGTCAAATAGAGCTGGATAGACATTTTATTCACACAAATGTGACCGACAGGTTTCAAACCCAGGTCGAATCCTGGGTACTGCAAGAATGTTAGCCCGCTAAGCTAATGTGAATGCTACACTTATTGACAAATCCCACTGGGCACACACTGGTTGAACCAACGTGGGATATTCCTGGATAGACACTTAACTCATACAAATTTGATGGACTGGGTTTGAAACCCAGGTCTCCTTTGTGCCACAAGACTGTGTTAGCCATCTGAGCTAACACTAGGCATTATCTCAGAGGAGCTAATGCAAGTCTTCTGATCCCAGGCAAGGTCACTCATCACACGAGTTACACCCACAGACACTTACACAGTGCAGTGTACCACTGACAGAAGTTATTGTCTCGGAAAAGGACGACTCGACCGAACTAAGCGTGTATGCGAGATCATTATTTTTCACAAGGTATAGCGTTTTGTACTCTCACCATCACAAAGGGAGGCAATATCCTTTTACTGCAGTGGGCTAAATCAGGCTCACACAGAGTGTTTCTTGATAGTCTTAAACAAATCTACTTTGAAACAAAAGTATACACCTCACACACATGGTTATGGGCTTGAAAAAAAAGAAGACACCTGTACCATGTCAGACATAGAGCTGAAATGTATTCCATTTTGAGTTTGCATCCCAATATTACACTTTATATACATCACAGAAGACTGAAATATAACAAAACATTTGACATCGAAACACTGGATTTTCTGTGTATTAGTTTATTTTTATTATTAATTATGAAAAATATTAATGACATTCCACCCATGAGGCCACTGGGTCTTTTGACAGCAGGAAAGGGTCTACTGTAGTGGGTCTTAACAGTTGCTCTTTAAGCAGTGAGTGATCTGCAAGCATGCACGTGCATACACACATACTGTATACACACACAGACACACATACATTGCTTATCTGTCTCGGATCTGGGAGAGCCGCACAGGTTTTTCTGGACAGAATTAGAACACTAATCTCCACTAGACAGAGTGTGGATTCAGATTGCCGTTATGGCTACAATTAATCAAAAGTGTCTGGCATTGACTCTTAATTTGATTAATCATCCAAGAACAGGACACAGACAGAACTGGACCTCATCCAAGACATTGACTCTTCCATCTCGCTCCTTACTAATTCCCCCATCTCTCTCTCGCTCCTTACTGTCTGTCTGTCTCTCTCTCTCTCTCTTCTCCTCTTTTCTTTCTCTCGCCCTCTATATCCCTCACCCTCTCTCTGTCGCTTTCTCTCTCTTTCTCTCTTTCTCTCCTGTCTCTCTCTCCTCTCTATCTCCCCTCTCTCTCAGTGTGTCAGATATTGCCGAAGGGGGTGGTCTCTGTGATTGGCCCCGCGTCCAGTCCCGCCTCAGGCTCAACTGTCAGTCACATCTGTGGGGAGAAGGAGGTGAGCTAGCTATGTCCTCTAAACCATATTCACACTGCTACTCATACTATATCCCCAAACTCCCATAAACCACTACTCCACTACCTGTCTGCTTACTGGATGATTACCGATCATTGTAAGGACTGGATAGGTTTCAACCATTTTGTTTATAACAATCCTGCTGGGGTCACCAATGCGAAAATGTATACAGTGGGGAAAAAAAGTATTTAGTCAGCCACCAATTGTGCAAGTTCTCCCACTTAAAAAGATGAGAGAGGCCTGTAATTTTCATCATAGGTACACGTCAACTATGACAGACAAAATGAGAAAAAAAATCCAGAAAATCACATTGTAGGATTTGTAATGAATTTATTTGCAAATTATGGTGGAAAATAAGTATTTGGTCAATAACAAAAGTTTCTCAATACTTTGTTATATACCCTTTGTTGGCAATGACACAGGTCAAACGTTTTCTGTAAGTCTTCACAAGGTTTTCACACACTGTTGCTGGTATTTTGGCCCATTCCTCCATGCAGATCTCCTCTAGAGCAGTGGTGTTTTGGGGCTGTCGCTGGGCAACACAGACTTTCAACTCCCTCCAAAGATTTTCAATGGGGTTGAGATCTGGAGACTGGCTAGGCCACTCCAGGACCTTGAAATGCTTCTTACGAAGCCACTCCTTCGTTGCCCGGCGGTGTGTTTGGGATCATTGTCATGCTGAAAGACCCAGCCACGTTTCATCTTCAATGCCCTTGCTGATGGAAGGAGGTTTTCACTCAAAATCTCATGATACATGGCCCCATTCATTCTTTCCTTTACACGGATCAGTCGTCCTGGTCCCTTTGCAGAAAAACAGCCCCAAAGCATGATGTTTCCACCCCCATGCTTCACAGTAGGTATGGTGTTCTTTGGATGCAACTCAGCATTCTTTGTCCTCCAAACACGACGAGTTGAGTTTTTACCAAAAAGTTATATTTTGGTTTCATCTGACCATATGACATTCTCCCAATCCTCTTCTGGATCATCCAAATGCACTCTAGCAAACTTCAGACGGGCCTGGACATGTACTGGCTTAAGCAAGGGGACACGTCTGGCACTGCAGGATTTGAGTCCCTGGCGGCGTAGTGTGTTACTGATGGTAGGCTTTGTTACTTTGGTCCCGGCTCTCTGCAGGTCATTCACTAGGTTCCAGAAAATCACATTGTAGGATTTGTAATGAATTTATTTGCAAATTATGGTGGAAAATAAGTATTTGGTCACCTACAAACAAGCAAGATTTCTGGCTCTCACAGACCTGTAACTTCTTCTTTAAGAGGCTCCTCTGTCCTCCACTCGTTACCTGTATTAATGGCACCTGTTTGAACTTGTTATCAGTATAAAAGACACCTGTCCACAACCTCAAACAGCCACACTCCAAACTCCACTATGGCCAAGACCAAAGAGCTGTCAAAGGACACCAGAAACAAAATTGTAGACCTGCACCAGGCTGGGAAGACTGAATCTGCAATAGGTAAGCAGCTTGGTTTGAAGAAATCAACTGTGGGAGCAATTATTAGGAAATGGAAGACATACAAGACCACTGATAATCTCCCTCGATCTGGGGCTCCACGCAAGATCTCACCCCGTGGGGTCAAAATGATCACAAGAACGGTGAGCAAAAATCCCAGAACCACACAGGGGGACCTAGTGAATGACCTGCAGAGAGCTGGGACCAAAGTAACAAAGCCTACCATCAGTAACACACTACGCCGCCAGGGACTCAAATCCTGCAGTGCCAGACGTGTCCCCCTGCTTAAGCCAGTACATGTCCAGGCCCGTCTGAAGTTTGCTAGAGTGCATTTGGATGATCCAGAAGAGGATTGGGAGAATGTCATATGGTCAGATGAAACCAAAATATAACTTTTTGCTAAAAACTCAACTCGTCGTGTTTGGAGGACAAAGAATGCTGAGTTGCATCCAAAGAACACCATACCTACTGTGAAGCATGGGGGTGGAAACATCATGCTTTGGGGCTGTTTTTCTGCGAAGGGACCAGGACGACTGATCCGTGTAAAGGAAAGAATGAATGGGGCCATGTATCGTGAGATTTTGAGTGAAAACCTCCTTCCATCAGCAAGGGCATTGAAGATGAAACGTGGCTGGGTCTTTCAGCATGACAATAATCCCAAACACACCGCCCGGGCAACGAAGGAGTGGCTTCGTAAGAAGCATTTCAAGGTCCTGGAGTGGCCTAGCCAGTCTCCAGATCTCAACCCCATAGAAAATCTTTGGAGGGGAGTTGAAAGTCCGTGTTGCCCAGCGACAGCCCCAAAACATCACTGCTCTAGAGGAGATCTGCATGGAAGAATGGGCCAAAATACCAGCAACAGTGTGTGAAAACCTTGTGAAGACTTACAGAAAACGTTTGACCTGTGTCATTGCCAACAAAGGGTATATAACAAAGTATTGAGAAACTTTTGTTATTGACCAAATACTTATTTTCCACCATAATTTGCAAATAAATTCATAAAAAATCCTACAATGTGACTTTCTGGATTTTTTTCTCTCATTTTGTCTATCATAGTTGACGTGTACCTATGATGAAAATTACAGGCCTCTCTCATCTCTTTAAGTGGGAGAACTTGCACAATTGGTGGCTGACTAAATACGTTTTTTCTCCACTGTAAGTCCTTTCAGGTTAGTGGATGTGAGGGAAAGGAGACGTGCAAACAGTTCATGTTGGGACACAGCCATTGTCGCTCTAGGAAATGTCCTCTCTGATCTCTCTCCCTCGGTCATAGTTCAGTGAACTCTATAATGAGTTAACTGTTGTTCATTCAGTGTGAACCTGCATGGTCACACTTCGGTCATGCAGAGAATTGACCTGGTTAATACTCCTTCTTTCACTAGCTACGATAATGAATCACAATCTTATTCCATGGTTAGATTACAATCTCTATACATCTCTCGTCGTCTAAATCTGCAACAGGACTGATTATAATAATATAATATATATGCTGTCAATCATCTACCAATGGACATTTCTTCAGGCATTTTCACATTAGACTTTATTTCAGTACGGGGTGAGCAGCATTTAATCCCATGGGCAAAACATTTCAGACCTAGCCCCTAGGCAGGTTGAGTCAAACAGGGTTTAAAATCTCGCCCTAGGGAGAAAATGCAAATGTAAAATAATTTAGCCTGTTTGCCTTGGAGTTGTCCATGGATGAAATACCAGTATAAAAACACCTTTTGTTTTGTTGCACTTCAATTGGGTTGAATATGGACAGAGCATGATACTACTGTACAGGGTAAAAGCTTAAATGCTTAAAGGCCCAATGCAGCTGTTTTTATTTTAATATCAAATCATTTCTGGTAACAATTAAGTAATAGTTTTCCATTAAAATGGTCAAAAAGAACAAAAAATAGCTTATAAGCAAAAAACTATTTCTCAAGCAAGAATTTTGCCAGGACTGTCTGGGAGTGTTCTGGGTGGGGAGAGGGAGGGTTATGTAATCTGAAAACTAGCTGTTATTTGTCAGCGTCTGGGTGCAGTGGGGAAACGGAATCAGGCGCAGGACACAGAACTGAGAGATAAATGGCTTTACTAGAATCCAAGTAAACCATAGCAAACCCTCCACGCAGGGAAGAGCAAAACAACAGCTCAACAGACGACGTAACAAAGAACAATCACGCACACACCCAGGAGGGAAAACAGAGGTAATATAGGGAAACTAATAAGCCTAATGAGTAACAGGTGTGAACAATAAAGACAGAACTAGTGAGACACAGAAACATCGATCGGTGGCAGCTAGTACTCCGGTGATGACGACCGCCGAAGCCTGCCCGAACGAGGAGGAGGGGCAGCCTCGGCCGTATCCGTGACATTATTGGCAGATGTTTGAAACTCTCTTTGTGTTATGAACGTATATTGCCTGGTGTTGTCACCAGGCAAGCCTAAACTCCACCCATGCAAAACCTGCTGATTAGAAGGTCCTGTGTAGATTGTCTTTTCAACCAGCAACTATCAGGTTATAACACTGATCAAATGTTTTCACACTTTTACAGTGTTAGTTTCATCAGCTGTTGTACAAAATGATACAAAACACAGAGAAAACATAATTTTGACTGCACTGGGCCTTTAATTTACCTCCCAGCCCGTCATCTCCCTTCCTCTTTTGCTAATTATTGTATTATACATGTATGATAATAATAATCCATCCTTTATAACACACTCACATAAAAAGGTATGAACACTTCCCTTGACCAATTCATAATGCTTAAAAGTGCATTTATAACGCCTTATGTTGCCTACTGTCTCAGATTCCTCATGTGAAGATAGGCCCGGAGGAGACGCCCAAACTCCCATACCTCCGCTTCGCCTCGGTCAGCCTCTACCCCAGCAACGAGGACCTGAGCCTGGCTATAGGGGCCATTCTCCGCTCCTTCAGCTATCCCACCGTCAGCCTCATCTGCGCCAAGGCAGAGTGTGAGTGTTCACCTCAGGGTGTCTGATACTGCATGCGTGTTCCTATACTTCCCTAATTCTAGATTTCCATACTACAATACTTATGTACGCTCTTAGAAAAAAAGTGCTATCTAGAACCTAAAATGGTTATTCGGCTGTCCCCATGGGAGAACCCTTTGAAATAACTATTTTTGGTACCAGGTAGAACCCTTTAGGTTCTAGGTAGAACCCTTTTGGGTTCCGTGTAGAACCCTTTTCCACAGAGGATTCTACATGGAACCAAAAAGGGTTCTACCTGAAACCAAAAAGGGTTCTCCTATGGGGACAGCTGAAGAACCCTTTTGGAACCCTTTTTTCTAAGAGTGTACAGTCTCATTTATGCCAAGGCAGAGTGTGGGTGTTCAGCTCGACTGTATTCGTGTCCTCCTATATTTCCTTTACCTCCGTATTTCCATACACAAACTTTCTACGGTTACAGTTTGATCTGCGCAAAGGTTGAGTTGAGTGCAAGGTATTTGATACCACATTTATCATGTACTTCTATACTTTGCTTCTTGCCTATTGTTAAAGTATCACCTGTGCCAAGGCTGAGTGTGAGGTTGGAGATGCCCTGCATGCGCTGTGTTGCTTTGTGTGTTTTCCTCAAAGTGTCTGCTCACGTAATCCTTCATTTAGCCAAGAAGGTTATAGTAATACATAGCTATCCGTTGAGGTTTACGTATTGTGTATATGTTTTGACGCTTTAGGCTTGTCAACATACAGCCGATGCCCCTGAAACTTCAGCAGAGCAGCAGAACGTATCATTTTGCATTGGTCTGATGCTCCTCGTCGCAAATAATCCAACTCCAACAAAGACCCTGAACTGTACAAGTGTATTCCAGTAGCCCAGAGCTATTCGTACATCCCTCTATCACCCTCCCATTGGTCCCCCTACATCCTAGGGTCCCCTGCACACAGAGTGCAGCCGCCCAGCCAGTCCAGGCAGTGGATTAGCCCAGTTCCCCTCCAGATTGGATTATGCCTTCCACATATGAGCTGCCTCTCCACTTGACTGCTCAGGTTCTGGGCCAAGGTCGGGTGTGATCATGCACTGAATGCATCTTTTTACAGGCCGCGCCGCACTCCCTCTTTATCGATCCCGCTGTTTTCCACTTGGCTGGACTGGTATGCGGTCTGTGTAATGTGCCCTCGCAAAATATGTAGTTTTTTTTTCTCTTCTTTTTAAAATCATTTTTACAGTCGGCTACACTGCCACTGTATTGGTTTCTCTATTCCCTTCTCACGGCCCAATTACAGCCACCCTATGGAGAGTTTATTGTTGCTATTATCAAGGTCATGCATGTGATTTTACTAGTCCTGGATAGTTTAACTCAGTGGTCACTGAATTTGATAAAAACGGGCAGGAACTAAAGGTGTACTTGTCATTAATTTTAGAAAAAAGTGAAACAATTAAAAATATTCAAAAACCCTCCTTAGTTACACAGAGAATGTGAAAATCGATATTAAGAGGATCCTCTAGGCATTTAAAGTTACCATCTGGTTACCTTCTGATTACCTGTTAAATGGCATATATTATTATATATTTACCAAAGTAGTTTTAGAGTTACTACACAGTATAATATAAAGGGGGAGGGGGACAGAGAAATAGAGCAAAATATAAGTAATCAAAATGGTAGCAGTAATCAAAATGAGTTTTGAAACAGCAATACAGTGCTATAGTACTCTGAAATGTTTGGTTGAGGTATCACAAAATGTGTGGTTCATCAACACATACCCAGCCTCTAACTTTGACGTGCTCCGCCTCCACCCTTTAGGCCTGCTGCGATTGGAGGAGCTGGTGCGGCGCTTCCTGATCTCCCGGGAAACGCTGTCTGTCAGGATGCTGGACGAAAGCCTGGACCCCACCCCCTTGCTGAAAGAGATCAGAGACGACAAAGTGGCCACTATCATCATCGACGCCAACGCCTCCATCTCCTACCTCATCCTCCAGAAGGTCAGGACACTAACCGGGCTACAGTTACAAAGACAACTGACAACAGTGTGGTCCTCTGTAGCTCAGGTGGTAGAGCAAGGCATAGTGGGTTTGATTCTCAGGGCCACCCGTACGTAAAATGAATGCACGCGTGACTAAGTTGCTTTTGATAAAAGGCCTGCTAAATGGCATATATTATTATTATATATTATTGTTTCAAAACTTTCAAAGAATTATGTAACACTTTATTTGAAGGCTACCTAGATCTACATAAGGACATTTTACATTTACATTTTAGTCATTTATCAGACGCTCTTATCCAGAGCGACTTACAGTTAGTGAGTGCATACATTTTTATTTTTTTATACTGGAATCGAACCCACAACCCTGGCGTTGCAAATGCCATGCTCTACCAACTGAGCTACATCCCTGCCGGCCATTCCCTCCCCTACCCTGGACGACGCTGGGCCAATTGTGCGCCGCCCCATGGGTCTCCCGGTCGCGGCCGGCTACGACAGAGCCTGGATTCGAACCAGGATCTCTAGTGGCACAGCTAGCACTGCGATGCAGTGCCGTAGACCACTGCGCCACTCGGGAGGCCCGTATGAGGACATCATAACACATGTATCACTCATATATAACACATTTGTAAGCAGTACATAAACATTCCAGAAACTGAATAATTATGTTATTTAGACATAATTAATATATCTACTTATGAATCTGTTATGTATGACTTATTAATGTGCTATGAAATCTTTTTGTAGGTTTGCCTTGCCCAGCTCAATGTCATTCTCTGCAGTATAACACATAGTACCATTTATCCTACTCTATATTGCAGCCAGAAGGCACATTATGCATGCTTTTAAAGGATGTATTATTCTGTCCTGTATTCTACTGGTGGCACTACCAGTGGCACAAGTACTGTAAGCTATGTAAATGCTACAAGTAGTCTTCATGTAAGTTGTGTAGATGCACGTCAAAATAGCAGACATGCGCTGTTAACTTTACATTATGTCTCAATAGCAGAGAGGTCACAGTTGTACATGTTATACACCTGCTCATGTGTATAAAGTGAACCAACTTGTTATCTGAATGCCGTATGATCAAGTTACTGCATCACCCACAATGCAGTACAGTTCAGTGTATCAGCACTGTTACCAATGACCGCCTCTCTCCTTTTCCACCCTCTCAGGCATCGGAGCTGGGGATGACTTCAGCGTTTTACAAGTACATCCTCACCACCATGGTAAGAGCATACCAATCAAAATTCTCCGTACCCTACCCACTACCCTCTCTGCTCGGGCCCTGGCCGCCCGGCCTATGGATGGCTATCGCGGCGGATCTTATCTGAAATGCATGATGGGAGTGCGCAGTTTGTCATCATTATTTCCCTGCCCGGTGCATGCCCTTGTGTGAGGTGACTTACATAGCTAATAATATTTTCGACATCGTATCCCGTCCCGTCTACAGTGTAGGACATTTTTACCGTGGTACTTACAAGGGTGTGCGCCTCACACCCCCAAGAGCAAAACGGCAGTTCCCCGAACATTGGAGAGGGACCAGAAATCTCTAAATCATGACCCTTTCATTTTCATACAGTAGCTGAATGGCACGCCACTCTACTGTCTGGAACTGGAACCATTGGTGCCCTGCCTCCCGGTACCAAAACACTGTCCCTGTATTGTGCCATGGTCCTATATAGTACTGATACACTGTGGCCTTACAGTATACAGTATCACTCTGCTATTGTGAGATTCTGTGGTACACTGTTACCACTGCTCTCCAACAGCAATGAACTTTTTCAGAGCCGTATTTCAAAAATATTTCAAAAGTTTACAAATAAGAAAAATGTACTTACCCTCTTCTACCCCTATTCCACACAGCTATCTCATACCTCACTGTTGAACAATCATTTAATATAATATACATCACTGGGGGGAGTGGGAGGAACACATAAAAAATTTAAACTAACGTTTTGCCCACCTGTATGGTTTAGCTAGCTCTCTCAGAATGTTAAATCCCAAGCCCCTCCCTCCCGCTTATGTCAATCAGGACTTTCCCCTGCTGCGATTGGACGACATGGTGGATGACCAGTCCAACATCGTGGGTTTCTCCATGCTCAACAGCAGCCATCCCTTCTACCTGGAGTTCATCAGGAGTCTCAACCTGTCTTGGAGGGAGGGCTGTGAACTCAGCCCCTACCCCGGCCCAGCGGTGAGAACAGCACACCTTGTATGTGGTTGTCTTTATATACTGTTACTGTTACTGTTACTCATACTCACTCTTTCTCATATACTGTACTCATATACTCTCATATACTGTAATACTCTCCCTCCATATTTACATTCACTGTAACGCATATCTTCTTCAAACACTGTTATATTCTGTTTAAATAGTCTTACAGTCACTCGTATACTGATTACTTACTAATACTCATATACATTACTCAAATCGTTTTTCTCATACACTGTCACATACTGTTACTCTTATACTGTCACTCATATACTGCTACAGTAACTTACTCATATACTGCTACAGTAACTTACTCATATCCTGCTACAGTAACTTACTCATATCCTGCTACAGTAATTTACTTATATACTGCTACAGTAATTTACTCATATACAGTCAGCCAAGTATTTATCTTGTGTACTCTCTACTGCTAAGTTACCCACATGCTGTTACCCGTATATTTCGACTACTACCCGTATACTCTCGATACTAACTTATACTGCTCAAGCGTTATATATTTTATACTATAACAGTATCATGACATCCAATTTCACATTCCCTCATACATTCTCACTCATACACTTACTCGTATGTCCAATGCCACACATTTACTCCTACATTCTAGGTCATACACAGCAGAGGAGGCTGGTGGTAATGGCTGTAATGGAATGCATGGAATGGTATCAAACACATCAAACATGGAAACCACATGTTTGACTCCCTTCCATTAATTCCAATCCAGCTATTACAATGAGCCCGTTCTCCTATAGCTCCTCCCACCAGCCTCATACACAGACTTTATCACTATTCCTTTTTACACTATCAAACTGCCAGTCGTAGTACACAGATTGCCATGCTGTCACTCACAATCATTGTGATTTACACTCTGTCAGGTTGACTGATGCCTGACCAGATGTCATTAATGTTTAAAGGATAGTTTGGGATTTTGGCATTGAGGCCCTTTATCTACTTCCCCAGAGTCAGATGAACTTGTGGATACCATTTTTATGTCTCTGCGTGCAGTTTGAAGGAAGTTGCTAATTAGCGCTAGCACAATTGCTATCTAGCATTAGTGCAATGACTGGAAGTCTATTGGTATCTGCTAGCATGCTTCCAGTCATTGCGCTAACGCTAGTTAGCATTGGCTTGCGAAACTATCCTTAACTTCCTTCATACTGGACACAGAGACATAAAAATGGTATCCATGAGTTCATCGGACTCTGGGGAAGTAGATAAAGGGCCTCGTTGCCAAAATCCAGAAGTATCCCTTAAAGGTTTGATTGAATCACACCGCTTTGGCACAGACCACAGTGCCACCTTGTTGATTGAGTAACGTTACATCTATCTCAATGTTTCTCACTTTTAGTCTTTCTTTCTCCATCTCTCTCTCTATCTTTATGCCTGCCTCTCTCATCTTTCTCTCTCCATCTCTCTCTACCATTGTGCCTCTCTCCATCTCTCTTTCCTTCCCTCCCTCCCTCCCTTCCCCTATCCCCTTCTCCCCTTACCTCTCTCTCTCCCACAGCTCTCGTCGGCTCTCATGTTTGATGCGGTGCATGTGGTGGTGGGGGCGGTGCGTGAGCTCAACCGGAGTCAGGAGATTGGAGTGAAGCCACTCAGCTGCACCACTCCTCAGATCTGGCAGCACGGCACCAGCCTGATGAACTACCTGCGCATGGTACCAACACCTGCTCTTGCTTTACTCGATGCTGTCCCAATGCTGTCTCAATACTGTCCCGATGCTGTCTCAATACTGTCCCGATGCTGTCTCAATACTGTCTCAATACTGTCCCGATGCTGTCCCAACACTGTCCCAATGCTGTCCCAACACTGTCCCAATGCTGTCCCAACTATCCCATTTTGTATTAGCCAACATTTTGGGGGGGCCAAGGCAACAATGTAATGTTGTTGACTACAGAAACCTTTAGTTCACCTGTGTGGTTTCTCTTTACTGCATGGTGTCCCAACTAGCCAATTGTGCCACCTGCATATAAGCCAACTAGGTGCAGAGCTTAGTTGAAATATGCAATATGGCATGGTACATCCACCTGTTACTGAACACTGCCCCAACTAGAGTGTCTAGCTATTTATGCATTTGTCCCCTTAGCCAACTGAATTGACTGAGTTGGATTGGAATTGACCCCAACCCTACCAGTAGGCTAACTAGTGAATAGCACAGCTCCACTTAGCAAAACGTTAGTGCTTGAAGCACTATCCTATAACCTACCTGTCGCCTTCTGGGGTTTTCGTTTGTTGCCACGTATACTACTGCTCTTGTTTTGTGGGGGTTGTTGTTGTGGGGGTTGTAGTTGTGGGTTGTGGTGTTGATGGTAGTTTTTCCTACCTTCATTGCAGTGCTCTGCTGGGCAGCATATTTTCTCTCCATCCTCTCCTCCTCCTTCATTCCTCCTCTCCTATCGGAGTCTGTCACTTCTTATCTTCCCCCATTTGTTTCTCGCCTCATCTCTCTTCAGTCTCAGACAATGTTTTCTCGCTCTCCGCGCATCATTCCATCATTCGTACACTCTCTTTGGCAGTGGTTCCACTCCTCTCCTCCTTTCTTCCCCCTCCTTCCCCCGCTCTGTTGTTCCTCGTTTGGGCATCTCTCGTTCTTCCTCTCTTTTAGGGTATAATTCATCCTGAGTCTTTCTCTCCACGCTGCACCCTCTGTCTCTCTGCCTGCCTATTGTTTTAGCCATACATCTCTCTGTCTCTCTCGCCACTTTCAGCCATCTAATATACTGCTGCCAAGCCTAGCTATCGCCTGTCTGTTTGTCTGGGCTGAATCTCTCTCTCTCTCTCTCTTTCTCTCTGTTTGTCTGTCCCTCCCCTCTCTTTCTGTCTTACATTATTTTTCTCTCTATTTGCCACTCTCTCTCTGGCTCCTTGAAAGAATCAATTGTTTTTATCTCTCTTGCTTCCCCTCTCTCTCTCCCTCAACCCCCCTCTATGTCTCTCCCTCCCTCCCTCTCCCTCTCTCTCTCTCTCTTTCTCTTTCTCTTTCTCTCAGGTGGAGTATGATGGGTTGACCGGCAGGGTGGAGTTCAACAGCAAAGGCCAGAGGACAAACTACACCCTGAGGATCCTGGAGAAGCACCATGGGGGTCATAAAGAGGTCAGGGGGTCAAGGGGTAATGGGCTCAAATGTGACTGGGTCATTGGGTCATGGTGGGGTCGGGGATGAATGGCTCTATTTATGAGCTGATTTGACAAGCACTGGAGTTAGATACACTATACGTATTGACTGACGCATACACATTGATCATGGGTTTAACCCTATTCTCTATCTCTTCCTCTTCATCCTCTTCATCCTCTTCTCCCAATCCATTTATCTTCTCTTTCTTTCCTCCGTCATCCCTGAGTATAGATCGGGATCTGGTACTCTAACAACACGTTGGCGATGAACTCGACGTCTCTGGACATCAACATGTCGGAGGCGCTGGCTAACAAGACGCTCATCGTCACCACCATATTGGTAAAGACATTAAGGTTTCGCAAATTTGCATTGGTAGAATGTGAAACTGTTGGTTTTCTGTTGGCCATTTTGGGTCAAACAAGATGAATTTCATTTACCAAGAACAAAAAAAAGAGTCAGTCGGGTACACTAATCATTTTATTGTACGGTAACTTTTAAAATCAGTTCTATACACCTGATCAAGTAAGTGCTAAGTAGATGTTAATGTCATTCATGGATAATAGGTCGCTTATTGCCACTTAGTGACAAATCATTTTGCCAGTGACCTATATGCAAGAAATTACAATATATGTAAATGCTGGTATGTGCATGCATTCCAAGTGAAAAATGTGCCCTTACTAAATTCTTCAGTACACTGTTCCTTCTTTGAATTATGATGAAGAGATTTTCAGCAACTGTTGGTAGGACGATTTACATTTTAGTCATTTAGCAGACATTCTTATCCAGAGCGACTTAAAGTTAGTGCACTTATCTTAAGATAGCTACGTTAGACAGCCGCATCTCAGTCATAGTAATCAAATGTTTTCCTTAATAAGTGGCTATCAGCAAAGTCAGTGCTAGTAACAAAAGACAAGTGCGAGTATATATAATCAACACGTTTCGGTAAATGCCTTCACCGTCTTTGAATTATAGCTCTTGAATGACCTTTTGCTTTCCTTCTATTGCAGGAGAACCCGTACGTGATGCGCAAGTCCAACTACCAGGAGCTGCAAGGAAACGACCGGTACCAGGGCTTCTGTGTGGACATGTTAAGAGAGCTGTCGGACATGTTGAAGTTCTCCTTCAGGATCAAGTTGGTGGATGACGGGCTGTACGGAGCACCTGAACCAAATGGATCCTGGACAGGCATGGTGGGAGAGCTCATCGATAGGGTAAGCACACACATTTCACACACTCACGCATGCACACACTCACGCTGTCAGAAGGCGTGGATGTGGTGTAGGAATCAATCGCAGGACACAGAGGCTTAGTCCAAAAGTCTTTAGTCAAGACAAAATGACCCGGCTACAAAACAGAGCCGGAGGCACGAGAAAATTACGCACACTGCGTAAACGAGCAAAATGCAACAAACGCACACAACAAGTGCGGACTCTCTATAAACAAAACAAATAGAGAAAAATGTACTGACTGCTCCAGCTGACAAAAGAACAACTACACACAAACACATGACAGAAACAACGAGAACTTAAAGGACACATAATCAACACTAAACGAGAACAGGTGTACCAAACAGACCAAACCAAACAAACATCGAAAACAAAGAACGGTAGCAGCTAGTACTCCGGAGACGACGACCGCCGAAGCCTGCCCGAACAAGGAGAAGGAGCAGCCTCGGCCGAAACCGTGACAATACCCCCCCCTTGACGCGCGGCTCCAGCCGTGCGCCGACCCCGGCCTCGGGGAAGACCAGGAGGACGCGGAGCAGGGCGCGTGGGATGACCACGATGGAACTCAGTCAGAAGAGACGGGTCTAAGATGTCTCTCCTCGGCACCCAGCACCGCTCCTCCGGACCGTACCCCTCCCACTCCACGAGATATTGGAGACCCCCCATCCGACGTCTCGAATCCAGGATGGACCGAACTGTGTACGCCGGAGCCCCCTCGATGTCCAGCGGTGGCGGAGGAGTCTCTCCTATCTCACAGTCCTGGAGTGGACCAGCTACCACCGGCCTGAGGAGAGACACATGGAACGAGGGGTTAATATTCTTATAATCAATAGGTAGTTGTAACCTGTAACACACCTCGTTCAACCTCCTCAGGACTTTAAAAGGCCCCACAAACCGCCGACCCAGCTTCCGGCAGGGCAGGCGGAGGGGCAGGTTTCTGGTCGAGAGCCAGACTCGATCTCCCGGTGCGTACACCGGTCCCTCACTGCGGTGGAGATCGGCGCTCGCCTTGTGTCGACGGATGGCCCGCTGCAGATGGACGTGTGCAGCGTTCCACGTCTCCTCCGAGCGCCGCACCCACTCATCCACCGCAGGGGTCTCGATCTGGCTCTGATGCCAAGGTGCCAGAGCCGGTTGGTACCCTAATACACATTGGAAAGGAGTTAGTTTGGTGGAGGAGTGGCGAAGAGAGTTCTGTGCCATCTCGGCCCAGGGAACATACCTCGCCCACTCCTCCGGCCGGCCCTGGCAATACGACCTCAGAAACCTACCCACATCCTGGTTTACCCGTTCGACCTGCCCATTGCTCTCCGGGTGGTACCCCGAGGTAAGGCTCACCGAGGCCCCCAAGCGCTCCATGAACGCTCTCCAGACTCGAGAGGTAAACTGGGGGCCTCGATCAGACACTATATCCTCGGGTACCCCGTAATGCCGGAAGACGTGAGTGAATAGAGCCTCAGCGGTCTGTAGGGCAGTAGGGAGCCCCGGCATGGGAAGGAGACGACAGGCCTTCGAGAACCGATCCACAACGACCAGGATGGTGGTATTCCCCTGGGAGGGGGGAAGGTCTGTAACAAAATCCACCGAGAGGTGAGACCAGGGTCGTTGTGGAACGGGCAGGGGTTGTAACTTACCCCGGGGCAGGTGTCTGGGTGCCTTACACTGGGCACACACCGAGCATGAGGAAACATAAACCCTCACATCCCTGGCTAACGTTGGCCACCAGTATTTAGTGCTAAGGCAGTGCACTGTCCGGCCAATACCTGGATGTCCAGAGGAGGGTGACGTGTGAGCCCAATAAATAAGTCGATCCCGAACCTCGAACGGAACGTACGTCCGACCCACAGGACACTGGGGAGGACTAGGATCGGTACGCAACGCCCGCTCGATTTCGGAGTCGACTTCCCACACCACCAGTGCCACCAGACAAGACGGCGGTAGTATGGGTGTGGGCTCAACGGACCTCTCCTCCGTGTCATACCGCCGGGACAGGGCGTCTGCCTTACCGTTCTGGGACCCAGGGATGTACGTGATCTTAAATACGAACCGGGCCAGAAACATGTTCCACCGAGCCTGGCGAGGGTTCAGTCTCCTAGCTGCCCGGATGTACTCCAGCTTCTGGTGGTCAGTCAAAATGAGGAAAGGGTGTTGAGCCCCCTCAAGCCAATGCCTCCACACCTTTAGGGCCTGTACCAGGGCTAGCAGCTCCCTGTCCCCTACGTCATAATTTCGCTCCGCCGGGCTGAGCTTTTTAGAGTAAAAAGCACAGGGACGGAGTTTAGGTGGCGTGCCAGACCGTTGCGAGAGCATGGCCCCTATACCGGCCTCAGACGCGTCCACCTCGACCTGGAATGGTAGCGCGGGATCCGGATGCGCCAGCACCGGAGCCGAAGTAAACAGGTCCTTCAGTCTCCCAAAAGCCCTATCAGCCTCAGCAGACCACTGCAAGCGCACCGGACGCCCCTTAAGAAGGGACGTTATGGGAGCTGCCACCTGTCCAAAACCCCGGATAAACCTCCTGTAGAAATTCGCAAACCCCAAGAACCGCTGCACCTCTTTAACGGTGGTTGGGGTTTGCCAATTACGCACGGCAGACACTCGGTCAACCTCCATCTTCACCCCTGACGCAGACAACTGATAACCCAAAAAGGAGACAGACTCCTGGAAAAACAGACATTTCTCTGCCTTGACATATAGGTCATGCTCCAACAACCTCCTCAACACTCGGCGCACCAGGGCTACATGCTCGGCTCGGGTAGAAGAGTACACCAGAATGTCGTCAATGTACACGACCACTCCTTGCCCCTGCATATTCCGGAAGATCTCATCTACGAAGGATTGGAAGACTGAAGGAGCATTCATTAACCCGTATGGCATGACGAGATACTCGTAATGACCCGAGGTGGTACTAAATGCTGTCTTCCATTCGTCTCCCTCCCTAATGCGCACCAAGTTGTAGGCGCTCCTGAGGTCCAACTTTGTGAAGAACCGCTCCGTGTAATGACTCCGTCATAGTCGCAATCAGAGGGAGTGGATAACTATATTTCACAGTAATCTGATTGAGACTGCGGTAATTAATACACGGGCGCAAACCCCCATCTTTTTCTTCACAAAAAAGAAGCTTGAGGACGCAGGGGAAGTGGAGGGCCGTATGTATCCCTGTCTCAGAGACTCGGCTATATAAGTCTCCATAGCTCTCTTCTCCTCTTGAGACAAAGGATACACATGGCTCCGCGGAAGCGCAGCTCCTACCTGGAGGTCTATCGCACAATCCCCCTGTCTATGTGGTGGCAATTGCGTCGCCCTCGCCTTGCTAAACACAAGTGCTAAATCCTCATACTCGGGGGGGAACGTGCATTGCGGGCACTTGGTTTGGACTCTCCACCGAGGTCGCCCCCACGGAAACACCCAGACATCGCCCCACACACTGGGCAGACCACTCCTTAAGAGCCCTCTGTTGCCACGAAATAGAGGGATTATGGGTCATCAACCAGGGAAGCCCCAGCACCACCGGATACGCAGGAGAGTCGATAAGATATAGCTGAATAGTCTCCTCATGACCCTCCTGCGTCCCCATCCTATGTGGCGCTGTGACCTCCCTAATCAACCCCGATCCCAACGGACGGCTATCTAGAGCATGTACAGGGAAAGGATTGTTGACAGGAAGGAGAGGAATCCCTAACTCTACACAAAATTTCCGATCTACAAAATTCCCGGCTGCGCCTGAATCTACTAGCGCCTTATGCTGGGAACGAGGTGCAACCTGTGGAAAACAAACAGGTATGGTTAGGTGCACAACAGAGAGCTCTGGGTAAGTGGGGCGCCTACTCACCTGGAAGGACTCCCCAGTGCGTGGCCTGCCGTCTCGTCCCCTTGGAGACCCCCCCCAGCACCTAGCCGCAGTGTGTCCTCCACGGCCACAGTTGGTACAGGGGGTGGCCCCCCTTCGGACTCCTTCTCCTCTCCTCTCTAGCGCCCAGCACCCCCGAGCTCCATAGGACTCGGCTCGGAGGTGCTGGAGGGTGGAATGGACGACCCCCCACTCAGGACGTCCGCGGGTAGCCAGCAGGGTGTCGAGACGAATGGCCATGTCCACCAACTGGTCAAACGTAAGGGTGGTGTCCCTGCAAGCCAACTCACGACGGACGTCCTCCCGTAGGCTGCATCGGAAGTGGTCTATGAGGGCCCGCTCATTCCACCCTGCATCTGCCGCTAGAGTCCGGAACTCCAGTGCAAACTTCTGGGCGCTCCTCCTCCCCTGTCGGAGGTAGAATAGACGCTCTCCCGCCGCTTTCCCCTCAGGTGGATGGTCGAACACAGCCCTGAAGCGACGGGAGAACTCCGCATAGGTGATCGTCGCGGCGTCTATCCTCCTCCATTCGGCGTTGGCCCATTCCAACGCCTTGCCGGTGAGACAGGAGATGAGGGCGGAAACGCTCTCGTGTCCCGAGGGCGCCGGGTGTACGGTGGCTAGGTAGAGTTCTACTTGTAGGAGAAAACCCTGACACCCGGCAGCGGTGCCATCATATGCCCTCGGGAGCGAGAGCCGAATCCCACTGGGTTCCGGAGCTTGGACGAACGGACTGACCGGTGATGGTGGTAAGGTAGGAGGAGGCGCGGGTACCCAACTGGTCTCCAGTCGATGCAGGGTATTCATCACTCCCTGCAGAGCGGTTGTGATTTGGGCTATCCTGTCATCCTGTCCGCAGACGCGCTCCTCCCATGACTCGGTCGCTGCTGCTGCTCCTGCTGATTCCATGATTGGTGTGTAGTTCTGTCAGAAGGCGTGGATGTGGTGTAGGAATCAATCGCAGGACACAGAGGCTTAGTCCAAAAGTCTTTAGTCAAGACAAAATGACCCGGCTACAAAACAGAGCCGGAGGCACGAGAAAATTACGCACACTGCGTAAACGAGCAAAATGCAACAAACGCGCACAACAAGTGCGGACTTTCTATAAACAAAACAAATAGAGAAAAATGTACTGACTGCTCCAGCTGACAAAAGAACAACTACACACAAACACATGACAGAAACAACGAGAACTTAAAGGACACATAATCAACACTAAACGAGAACAGGTGTACCAAACAGACCAAACCAAACAAACATCGAAAACAAAGAACGGTAGCAGCTAGTACTCCGGAGACGACGACCGCCGAAGCCTGCCCGAACAAGGAGAAGGAGCAGCCTCGGCCGAAACCGTGACACACGCAAACACACACACGCACACACAAATACCATCTAGAAGACTGGCTGTCAAAGTGGGTCAATAGGGTGGGTCTTCAATCAGTCAAAGTCAGCCTTAGATAATCGCCATGGTAACTAAGGAGAAGCCAGGTTAAAATCCTTGGTCTTGGAGAGCTATAGGGATGTGCAGGCTTTGCCCCAGCTCTGCACTACAATACCTGATACAATTCATCTAAGATGTGGATTAGTTGATTAATTTAATCAGGTGTTAGTTCTGGGATGGAACAAAAACCTGCTAAGCTCTCTAGTACTGTGGTTGGTGACCACTGATCAAAGGGTGTGAAGTTTTACATATCAATCCAAGTCTGCTAATAGTCGGGTTAACCTGTAGCTGTTACTGGTAAGAACGTATGGACACAGAGCTGGTGGCTTTCAGACCACAGTCAGAGCTAGGGTTGCAAAATTCAGTTAACTTTCCCCAAATTCCCTTTTTCCAAAAATCCTGGTTGGAGGATTCCCAGATTTCCTGCTTATTCCCTTGTAATTCCAGGAATCTTCCAACCAGAATTTCTGGACAACGGAGGAATTTTGCATCCCTAGTCACAGCTTTTACAACATATAGTTTGTTTATGAAACACAACTCTCCCGTAAATATTCCCTTGTCGATAGCAACTGACGAAGCAAAATGTGCTGCAATCCGCAAGGCACTCAATGCTCTTTCAACTGCTCTTGCCGTAACAACAACACAGCGTCTAGCACTACTGTTTCTATTTTGTTTGTGACTGCGAAGGATATTTTCGCCACAAAGCCATATACCCACCCGTTACTTCTACCACCATTGCTGTTGCCATAACATCGTTTAGAGCTAATGTTGCCACAACTCAAAACGACAACTGCAATTACTGATGCTATCTGTGTGATTGCTGGCCATATCTCGACTCCCGATAGCGTCTAATAATGCTGGTATATTTAATGGTAATGATAATGACGTCCGTAATGGCCTTACTTTCCCCTTGTGTGAGTGGGGTTGGTGGGGTAGTGGAGCCATGCGTGACCCAACCAACTCGTTAAGAGGCTAATCTAATGTCTCTGTTGCACACAAGTGTGCATAAACACTGTAAGCGCGCACACACACACTCTTGGTGGCACACGGACAGACACACACCGAAGGATATGCAGAGTGAGCCCTCACACACACACACACACATTCCACGAAAACACACACTCTCTCACTTGGTTTTTAAATATGCATAGTTATGCAATAACCACACACACACAAACTAACATTCCCTAAACACTTAATTGAATAACACACTAACCCACCCCCCTCTCTCCCGCTCTTCTCTCCTGGTACTGCCTGATGAAAGTGGGTGAAACTCGTTAATGAGTATGTCCTCGTTAATCAATGAATCTGTAATTAAGGAACAGAGAGGTGTCTGGGGTCTTGTTTTTGTTGGATCAGCCATTCACTCTATGGTGACTCTATGTCCTCTATGGTGTTTCCCGCCCCTCTCCTTCCTCTCTACCTCGCTCTTGAAGAATCTTCCCCTCCTCCTCTTACACCTTACGGAGTCTACACTCACCCCTGCTGAGCTCCTACATGTCAAGACTGCTTTCAAGTCCTCCTCGATAACCCCAATTGACCCCTTTTTTATCTGTATCTCTTCATCTCTCTGCTCTCTCTTCCTCTTTCTTTGACTCCCCTCTGTCTTATATCTGTCGGCCTCTATATGTTCCTCTCGCTCTGTTGTTTTCTCTCCCTTTCTCTGTATTTTCTCTCTCTCTCCCTCCCTCCCTCTCGCTCTCTTTCTTTCTCTCTCTCCCTCTCTCTCTCTTGCTCTCTCTTTATCTCACTCTCCTTTCTCTCTCTCTCTCTTCCCCCGTCTCTCTCTCTCTCTCTCTCTCTCTCTCTCTCTCTTCCCCCTTCTCTCTCTCTTTCTCTCTCTCTCTCTCCTTTCTCTCGCTCTCTGTCTCTCCTTTCTCTGTCTCTCTCTCTCTGTCTCCCCCCCTTCTCTCTCACCCTTCTCTCTCTCTCTCCCCCTTCTCTCTCTCTCTCTCTATCTCTCTCTCCTTTCTCTCTCTCTCTCTCTATCTGTCTCTCCTTTCTCTGTCTCTCTTTCTCTCTCCCCCCTTCTCTCACTCTCTCTCTCGCTCTTTTCTCTCTCTCCTTTCTCTCTTTCTCTCTCTCTCTCTCTCTCCTTTCTCTCTTTCTCTCTCTCTGTCTATACCCCCCTCCCCGCTTTCCCCCTATCCATCTCCCTCTCTCCTACAGAAAGCAGATCTGGCGGTAGCTGGGTTCACCATCACCTCAGAGAGGGAGAAGGTCATAGATTTCTCCAAACCCTTCATGTCTCTGGGCATCAGCATCCTGTATAGAGTCCATTTGGTAAGATGACCACGGAGACCAATCTATTTAGTTATGATTTACCACTATGGGTTAGGCACTGTCAGTGACTACAGATTATGTGTGCTGTACTATGTTGGTGCTTTTCCACTGTGGGAGTTTTCACTGCTCTTCCCAAGTCCTTAGTGTCTCCTAGCTATGAAAACGCAATTTCCCCAGTATAACACCAGAAGGCCATGGAAAGCCTCAGGCTGGACCAGGGCTGCAGTGGAAAATGCACACTTTTGTACATTGTTCCCTATATGGCTTAGTTGTTACAACGTCGGGTAACACTTTAGTTGTGTGCCTATAAACTGTTTATAGACCATTAAAAAATGGTTTGGTAGTAAACTGTCTATCAGCTGTGGATGTATTTACTAACATTGGCGAGTACAGTACATGTATAAATAATTTCTTATGAGGACACATAATCATATACAAGTCAATACAATGAATAGGCATGTATTCAAAATATAGCATGATGATTATAAGTAGTTCATAAGCAGACCTTAAACTAAAGTGTCACCCAACCGTATTCATCCAAAAAGCAATTATCATATATGGACAACAAACAAGCCACATTACTCTGTAGCAGGGTTTCCATTATGAAAATGTGGAGCCGGACATTTGACTGGCAACATTTTAATTTTCCGGAAATTTGAGAAATGTACCTGACCCATTTGAGAAATGTACCTGACCCATATGCATTGGGTGCGTAACCTAATTAGGGGGGGTCCAGCCACGGTGCTCAGATTGACAGAAATCACATTTAGACAGTGGTTTGAAGTACTTAAGTAAAAATACTTTAAAGTACTACTTAAGTAGTTTTTTGGGGTATGACTACTTTTACTTTTACTTCACTACATTCCTAAAGACAATTATGTACTTTTTACTCCATACAGTTTCCCTGACACCCAAAAGTACTCTTTACATTTTGAATGCTTAGCAGGACAGGAAAATGGTCCAATTCACGCACTTATCAAGAGAACATCCCTGGTCATCCCTACTACCTGATCTGGCTATTTAAAAAAACAAGAGAATGGTGCCATCTGGTTTGCTTAATATAAGGAATTTTAAAATATTTATAATTTTACTTTTACATTTTAGCGATTACATTTACTTTTGATACTTAAATATATTTAAAACCAAATACTTTTAGACTTTTACTCAAGTAGTATTTTACTGGGTGACTTTCACTTTTACTTGAGTCATTTTCTATTAAGGTATCTTTACTTTAACTAAAGTATGAGTTGGTTACTTTTTCCACCACTGCATTTAGATTATGGTTTTTAATATTTAACAGAATATGCAAATCGAGGATGCAACAATGTGCGGTTCCTTCTTACCGAATTCTGATGGACACTTTGAAGATTTTAGAATAACTGTCCACATTTACTTTTCCTCAGCCAACAAGACCAGTAACAAGCAGCAAAATCCCTAGCCTATGTAAATCTACTATCCCCCATAGTAGAAAAATTGACCTATTCTATTGGTCAGTTGGTCGAGAAAGAAATAGCCTATTCCAAACAGACTCTGGGACGGTTGTGGGATGATAGCTCCCAAATTCATCCAACCAGTAGGCCTAGGCTACATAAAAAACGTAGGAAAGCAATGAGTCTGATGCAACAGATCAGAACGTTTAGCTTAAAATGTTGATAAACGATTATTTCTTCACATTATAAGCGCAGCAATGCCCACAAGGCAGTAGACTACGTGCCCATGTTTGTTCCATAATGCAATTAGCGGGAAAACACCGTTGTCAAAAGGGCACGGCACATGCAAGTGGTTTCTTGTGACAAAGATGAAAATATCCTTTAGAAATTTAGAAAGAGAGGAGATCTAATATGCTACTTTGAAGCAAGGTAAGACATGCCTAATAATATGTATTAAAACGTTCAGGTTTCAAACAATTAAGTATTCGTTTTCAAAATGCAGCTGCCTCCAGCTCATTGCAAAGTGGTGTGTGACACGCTGATGATGCAAGCCTGCCTTCCGTTGCCTTTTGACTAGCATCTCTCGCACTGTCTGACAGATTTTCAGCTCAAAGGCTCTGTATCTGTATGCTGTAAGCAAGCGTGTGTTAAATAAGATACAGTGCATTCGGAAAGTATTCAGACCCCTTGACTTTATCTACATTTTGTTTTGTTAGTCTTATTCTAAAATTGATTAAATTACTTTTTCCCCTCATCAATCTACACACAATACCCCATAATGACAAAGCAAAAACATGTTTTTAGAATTTTTTGCTTATTTCTTGAAAATAAAAAACACCTTATTTACATAAGTATTCAGACCCTTTGCTATTAGACTCGAAATTGAGCTCAGGTGCATCCTGTTTCCAACGATCATCCTTGAGATGTTTCTACAACTTGATTGGAGTCCACCTGTGGTAAATTCAATTGATTGTACATGATTTGGAAAGGCACACACCTGTCTATATAAGGTCCCACAGTTGACAGTGCATGTCAGAGCAAAAATCAAGCCATGAGGTCGAAGGAATTGTCCGTAGAGCTCCAAGACAGGATTGTGTCGAGGCACAGATCTGGGGAAGGGTACCAAACAATGTCTGCAGCATTGAAGGTCCCCAAGAACACAGTGGCCTCTATCATTCTTAAATGGGAGAAGTTTGGAACCACTAAGACTCTTCCTAGAGCTGGCCGCCCGGCCAACCTGAGCAATTGAGGGAGAAGGGCCTTGGTCAGGGAGGTGACCAAGAACCTGATGGTCACTCTGACAGAGCTCTAGAGTTCCTCAGTGGAGATGGGAGAACCTTCCAGAAGGACAACCATTTCTGCAGCACTCCACCAATCAGGCCTTTATGGTAGAGTGGCCAGACGGAAGACACTCCTCAGTAAAAGGCACATGACAGCCCGCTTGGAGTTTGCCAAAAGGCACCTAAAGGACTCTCGTACCATGAGAAACAAGATGATCTGGTCTGATGAAACCAAGATTTAACTCTTTGGCCTGAATGCCAAGCGTCACGTCTGGAGGAAACCAGGCACCATCTCTACGGTGAATCATGGTGGTGGTGGCAGTATCATGCTGTGGGGATGTTTTTCAGTGGTAGGGACTGGGAGACTAGTCAGGATCGAGGGAAAGATTAATGGAGCAAAGTACAGAGAGATCCTTGATGAAAACCTGCTCCAGAGTGCTCAGGACCTCAAATTGGGGTGAAAGTTCACCTTCCAACAGGACAACGACCCTAAGCACACAGCCAAGACAACGTAGGAGTGGCTTCGGGACAAAGTCTCTGAATGTCCTTGAGTGGCCCAGCCAGAGCCCGGACTTGAACCCGATCTAATATCTCTGGAGAGACCTGAAAATAGCTGTGCGGCGACGCTCCCCATCCAACCTGATAGAGCTTGAGAGGATCTGCAGAGAAGAATGGGAGAAACTCCCCAAATACAGGTGTGCCAAGCTTGTAGCGTCATACCCAAGAAGACTCAAGGCTGTAATCGCTGCCAAAGGTGCTTCAACAAAGTACTGAGTAAAGGGTCTAAATACTTATGTAAATGTTATATTTCCATTTATTTATTTATTTTTTACAGTTTTTTTGTGTTTTTGGGGAATTGTGTGTAGATTGATGAGGGGGAAAAAACGATTTTATAAATTTTAGAATAAGGCTGTAACCTAACAAAATGTGGAAAAGTCAAGGTGTCTGAATAAACCAATTTAATTCCAGAAAATTATGCAAATGAACTTATAGACCAATAAGCATGCCCAGTCAAATGCATTTCCATCAACTGGTATTTCCTTCAAAGAATAGGCTAAAAAGCATTATTTTGCAATGGGATTTTTTCTTCTTCTCCTGGACAATTGGACAGCAGCGATTTTATTTATAGGCTTTTCTATTTTTTTATAGGCCAAAAGCCGGCTATTACTGGCTAACGGAAACCCTGCTCTGTAGTCAAGTATATTCCATCCCCCAAGGGTTTACAGAGAATACAGGAAAACCATTATCAATTTAATTACTCAAGCTGTCCTCTGTCGTATTCATTAGGCACCAAATGGAAGAAAACGGACTGAAACAGGGAGGGACTACCTGAACCTGTCCAATAAGAAACACTTGTTTTCATTTTCTATTGCTACATTGTGCCCTAATGGATGTGGTCCTGTACTCACATTGCCCAGTCTGTAATGAAATCAATGCCAATACCTTGTCCACTTGTGTTTGAAATCTGAAGTACACCATCTGGTATTGATCCTCATTAACACCATCTTTGTCTTCGTCCTCCAATCAGGGACGGAAGCCAGGTTATTTCTCCTTCCTGGACCCGTTCTCTCCAGCCGTGTGGCTCTTCATGCTGCTGGCCTACCTGGCTGTCAGCTGTGTGCTCTTTCTAGCCGCCAGGTAACTAATTATGCCACCTAGTGGGCTGGGGGGACACCTCAACTTGCATACACTCTAGATAGAATAGACTGGGACCAGGTTATACAGAGGTCGCATCACATATCTAATGTGGCTCTAAGTCTCCTTTCCCTCATCTACTTATGTAATAGAGAGGAGTGAAAGGCAATTTTGGGAATCCTTATTCACTCATTTAGACATGATGAGATGATGTATAAATCATGTGTTGAAGACTAAATAGTCCACCTCTCTCTCTTTGTCCACCTCCCAGGTTGAGTCCGTATGAGTGGTACAACCCCCACCCATGTCTGATGGGGCGCAAGGACATGCTGGAGAACCAGTACACCCTGGGCAACAGCCTGTGGTTCCCCGTGGGAGGCTTCATGCAGCAGGGCTCTGAGATCATGCCCCGCGCCCTGTCCACACGCTGCGTCTCCGGGGTCTGGTGAGTGTGTATGGGGTGTGTGGGAGGGTGGGTTGGGGGGGGGGTGCACGTGCGCGTGTGTGTCTAGCTACAGTATCAACCTCTGTATTCCTTCCTCCTCCCCTCCTCCACTTTACTCTTTACTCTTTTCCCAAAGATACTGTTCATCAGATCAACCAGATGGCAGTCATATACTGATGGGAATTATATTATACCGCATTATACAATGGGTGGGTCTAATCCTGGATGCTGATTGGTTAAAACTGCATTCCAGCCGGTGTCTATTACACAAGTTACCACCGGCTAAATCTACGACGTTGAAATGCCTATTTACTCTGTTCCATCTGACTGCACAATCCACTGTCTCATCAGCCCAGCCAGGCAATTCATATACTAGATCTACACTGTAAAAAGCATCTAGACATGATCTCCCATTGGTAATAACCTTGATGTTATAACCTAATCATGCTAATATATATTCCAAACACTGGCTTCTCGGGCATTATCACATAAGTACACTCTTAGAAAAAAGGGTTCCAAAAGGGTTCTTCGGCTGTCCCCATAGGAGAACACTTTTTGGTTCCAGGTAGAACCTTTTTGGGTTCCAGGTAGAACCCTTTTGTGTTCCATGTAGAACCCTCTGTGGAAAGGGTTCTACACAGAACACAAAATAGTTCTACCTGGAACCAAAAAGGGTTCTTCAAAAGGTTCTCCTATGGGGACAGCAGAATAACCCATTTTTTCTAAAAGTGTATTTCACCAAACCTCACCACTTTTTACTCTAGTTAGTTAGCTCCATTAACTCTAAATTGTCTGTCACGCCCTGGCTCTGGGGACTCTGTTATGTTGAGCCAGGGTGTGTAGAGTCTATGTTTTGTGTTTCTATGTTCAGGATCTAGTTCATTGTGTTTCTATGTTGGCCGGGGTGGTTCTCAATCAGAGGCAACGAGAATCAGCTGTTGCTTGTTGTCTCTGATTGGGAACCATACTTAGGCAGCCGTTTGGGCATTTGTGTTGGTGGGATCTTGTTCCGTGTTGGTTTGTGTATGTACCCAAGGACTTCACGTATCGTTTTGTTGTTTTTGTTCGTGTGGTGAATAATAATAAAAGATGTTCGCATTCCACGCTGCGCATTGGTCCACTCCTTTTGACGATCGTGACAGAAGATCCCACCATAACAGGACCAAGCAGCGTGTCCAGGAGCAGACAGCCTGGACTTGGGAGGAGATATTGGACGGGAAAGGGTCCTGGACTTGGGAGGAGATCCAGGCCGGTATGGATCGCCGTCCGTGGGAGGAGACGGTGGAGGTGCGCCGTAGAGAGGAGTAGCGGCGCCAACCGGGCCGACGTCGGACACGCAAGAGGCAACCCCCAAGAAATGTTTAGAGGGGGCACACGGCATGGACGACGGGGCTGCTGGAGGCAGCTACAGGGGCGAGTTTGGGGATTAGGAGAGGAGGCCACCGGGTTTGGGGGCCGGAAGGGAGGTTGGCGGAGCCTAGAGGTAGAGCAGAGCCAACTCCCCGTACTCAGGCTAGGCAGCGTGAGACTGGGCAGGTTCCGAGATATGCGGAGCTGCGTACTGTGCCGCAGTGGTCCGGCACAGTCCGGCACGTCCTGTGCGAGCACCACGCACGTGTCGTGCTAAGGTGGGCATGCAGCCAGGACGGAGTGTGCCGGCTCAACGCTCGTGGCCTCCAGTACCCCTCCTCGGTCCCGGATATCCTGCGCCAGTGTCACGTGCTGTTGTGCCAGTACGTGTACACAGCCCTGTACGTCCTGTGCTGATGCCTCACACAGAGTGTGTTAAGATAGGCATTCAGCCAGGATGGGTTGTGTCAGCTCTTCGCTCCAGACCTCCAGTCCGTCTCCACAGCCCGGTCCGGCCTGTTCCTGCCCCTCGCACCAAGCCAATGGTGCGCGTCGCCAGCCCGGTCCGACCTGTTCCTGCCCCTCGCACCAAGCCAATGTGCGCGTCGCCAGCCCGGCCCGGCCTGTTCCTGCTCCCCGCACCAAGCCAATGGTGCGCGTTGCCAGCCCGGCCCGGCCTGTTCCTGCTCCCCGCACCAAGCCTATGGTGCGCGTCGCCAGCCCGGCCCGGCCTGTTCCTGCTCCCCGCACCAAGCCTATGGTGCGCATCGTCAGCCCGGTCCGGCCCGTTCCTGCTCCCCGCACCAAGCCAGGGGTGCGCGTCGTCAGCCCGGTCCGGCCCATTCCTGCTTCCCGCACCAAGCCTGGGGTGCGTGTCGTCAGTCCGGCACAGCCCGTGCCCGGTTTCAGGTACCGGTCAGCTGCTCCACACCGGAGCCTAAGCAATCCACTCCACCGATGTCCAGTCCAGCTCCAGCCAGCGGGACCAGACCAGGGGCACTACGGGGGGGTTATTAGAGGGTGGTGGTCACGCCCGGAGCCGGATCTGCCACCGAGGAGGAATGCCCACCCGGCCCTCCCCTGTTCGGTTTATGTTTGGCGCGGTCGCAGTCCGCGCCTTTGGGGGTGGGGTACTGTCACACCCTGGCTCTGGGACTCTGTTATGTTGAGCCAGGGTGTGTAGAGTCTATGTTTTGTGTTTCTATGTTCAGGATCTAGTTGATGTGTTTCTATGTTGGCCGGGGTGGTTCTCAATCAGAGGCAACGTGAATCAGCTGTTGCTTGTTGTCTCTAATTGGGAACCATACTTAGGCAGCCGTTTGGGCATTTGTGTTGGTGGGATCTTGTTCCGTGTTGGTTTGTGTATGTACCCAAGGACTTCACGTATCGTTTTGTTGTTTTCGTTCGTGTGGTGAATAATAATAAAAGATGTTCGCATTCCACGCTGCGCATTGGTCCACTCCTTTTGACAATCGTGACATTGTCTTGATACTGCAATGCACTGTTCAGAATAAAACTGTGTTCAACCTAAAGGTTAAAGTAGTACAATAAGTTCGTTTTTTTGATAATTATGTAGATGCTCAGACAATCAACAAACGTTCCATTAGATCAGTGCTTTCAACTGGAACTTTTGACATGAAAACATGAATCAGACAGCACTCTGTGAATGGAAAGATTTCAACGATTTGACATTTGACCTTTACAATGATTCAGAACAAGAGCAAAACTTTGAGGTGTAATACAATGGGGTGGTGTACTGGACACAGATGAAGACCATTTCTGGACAAGGGTTTCAAAATTCTGGTAACTTACCCAATTTTCCTAGGTTTTTCAGAAATCCTGGGTGGAAGATTCCAAGAATCAGTCGGGAATAAGGAGTGAATAAGTAGGAAATGCAACCATGATTTCTCGAAAACCTGCGAATTTTGAGAAAGCTACCGTAATTCTGCCACACTATTCTGGACTAACAACTGAGACCATATAGGCTTTTTAGCCCAGGAGTAGGCTTAACTTTTCCATAGTGTAACTTGTAATAATATGCCTGTCCTCTGTCCCTCCCTCCCAGGTGGGCGTTCACTCTAATCATCATCTCCTCCTACACGGCCAACCTGGCAGCTTTCCTTACAGTTCAGAGGATGGAGGTGCCCATCGAGTCGCCTGACGACCTGGCTGACCAGACCAACATCCAGTATGGCACCATTCAAGGAGGCTCCACCATGACCTTCTTTATGGTAGGGATTGTGTGTGTATGTGGGCGCCCCCAACCCCCCCTTTCAAAATGCAAAAATTCTCTTAGCCTCATTGCAAAATGTGAAGAATAGCATAATATTAGTTATAAAACTGCATTTTTTCTCTCTGCCCCATTGCGATATGTGTAGAATTGCAGGAAGTGTGTGTGTGTGTGTGAGAGAGGTGCAGGAAAGATGGGGGTTCATGTGTATTTGGTGGGGGTACGTGTGTTTGTGACGCACTGGATCACAAAACGTTTGGATTTTCCCCTTCTTTTCTTGCCATGGCAACCTTCAACACACATATAAACAGAACTCCCGCTACCAGACGTACCAGCGCATGTGGAACTACATGCATTCCAAGCAGCCCAGTGTGTTTGTGAAGAGCACGGAAGAAGGCATCGCCCGCGTGGTCAACTCTAAATACGCCTTCCTGCTGGAGAGCACCATGAACGAGTACCACCGCCGCCTCAACTGTAACCTCACCCAAATAGGAGGTCTGCTCGACACCAAGGGCTACGGCATCGGCATGCCCCTGGGTGAGTGGAGAGGGAGTGTGGTGGGGGGGGGAGAATGAGGGAAGGAGAGAGGGATGGGGTAGATCTGGGAGAGAGAGAGTATTTCACCCAGATAGAAGGCATGCTGGACTCCAAGGGCTACGACCCAAACCACCAAGAGCTCTCGTCTTATTTGATGCAATTCCATCTAATTTACCATGTTATTACACCTTGACTTTATCCCCGCTGTCTCATTTCATTTTGATGATCAAATGTAACCTTGCATGTTCTTGCTGGAGGCCCACTTTAATATCAAACCCACATGGCCCAGATTGAATCCTGGCTACATATTATAGCCTTGGGGCAAATGACCAGACAGGTCACTCTGTTTTAGCCTCCCACCATATCCCTCATCTCTTTCATCTGTTAAGCCCTCTAAACCATCATCAAAGAATTCCAATCCATAGAAAATATTTTTTTCCCCCAAGAATTCCCAGAATTTCCAAACATCAAAGTAGGCCTCAAAGATATTCCATTTCGCTCAAGGACTGACCAGGGAAACATTTTTCCTCTTTCTTTTATCAACATGCCTTTAAGTTGCCCTCCAGCCCAAAGGTCAGAAATAACACACATCTCATCACCTACCGTCGCCATGGCTACGGTTGATTTTTCCTCTGCAACCTTGATGTTACACAAGCAGGTGGTTCTCAACAATAGACTCAAGGACAGACTTGGATCCTTTTTTATATATATATATATATATATATATATATGTCTTTACTCCAGCTATGTGTGAACTCTTTCGCCTTCCCTATTAGCCAGGCGGGGAATTGGGGTGGAACGCTTTGGAACAGAGGTCCCAAAGTCAAAATCTCAAGGGGAACATTTTGACATTTAACATTTCGTTAGCTTTGTTAGCAGAGATCCATCTGTGAAGTTCCCAGAGTGATTTCCCCAGGTTCCACCCCAGCTAACTAGCCTATTACTGCATATTAACAGTATATCTGGCTGGCCTACCTTACAACCTCCTACTTACATAATTGGTTTTTGCTGCATTGACACAACAGCATGGATGCCATCTTCTAAGGTTACAGTTGGCTCACATGTAGTGCAGAGTTCCAATTATACAAATGTCTCTCTCTCTCTCTCTCACTCACCCCCTCCCTCACTTTCTTTCTCCATCACCCTGCTCTCTACTTCTTTGTTAAGCCCTCTTTACTCCCAATCCTCTTTTGCTTCCTCGCTCCTTCTTGATTCGATTTGATTCAATTCAATGAACTTTATTGTCACGATAAGTCACTATCTTTTATTGCCAAGCAAGGACACAGGAAGTTAAATCAATAATGAGGACATGGTGATACACAATTAATAGTAAATACAATTAACAATACAGTAATATTGTTCTCTCTCTCTTTCTCTCCTTCTCTCCCTTCTTCCTCATCTGTCTGTTTCTCTCTCTCCCTCTCTCCATTCCTCCCACTCTGTAACTCTCTCTCTCTCCCTCCCTCCCGCCCTCTATCTCTCTCCACCTCTTCCCCAGGCTCACCGTTTAAAGAGGAGATCACTCTGGGAGTGTTGCAGCTGGCAGAGAACAACAGGCTGGAGATCCTGAAGAGGAGGTGGTGGGAGGGGGGGCAGTGCCCCAAGGAGGAGGACCACCGAGCCAAGGGTAGTTACAGCATCACCTGTGCCAGTAGTTTCTATTTGATTTAACCTTTATTTAACCAGGAAGTCCCATTGAGGTCAGAAGACTTCTTTCGCAAGGGAGACGTGTCAAAGTACCAGCGCTAATGATCAGGGGCCCTATGTATTAAGCGTTTCAGAGTAGGACTGCTCATCTAGGGTCAGTTTTTCCTTTTTGATCATAAACAATAAGATTACATGGACAGGGAGCACCTGATCCTAGATCAGCACTGCTACTCTGAGACGCTTGATACATACGGCTAGTGGTCTCCAATGAAACACTTGGGGGGGAAGTAGGACACTAACCCTCACACACCCTCACAACCCAGCATTATTATTCATACCTTGAATTAGGCTAGTAAATACACAACATTTCCATCCAGGAAGGGATCTCCGTCAGGTCCTAGTGTTGGAGGTGCTCTAAAACATTTATAATGACACCCGCATTCATCTTTTTAATGAGCGCCCAGCACTCCCAGCAACCATCATTTAAACTTTGCCATTAGAATCTATACTAATTGCTGAGATAATGTTCATTTGTTCCAAACCAGCTCCTATGCAGTCACATTAGAATGCACACTATGTACAAAATACAATTTGTACACAATACAATGTGAACATTTCCTCAAGTAGTAGTAAGCACTTGTTTCTTAGATAAAGTCAATGTTTTTTGGTGTCACGGAAGAGTGGACACAAGTGAATCTGTAAATGTAGCCCATTCTATTCCCATCGCAATGTCTCACAGTTGGAAATTCAATTTGTTAGATATGTGTGTACTTGATCTAATTGTGATTATGTGTGTGAATATGTCGGGTTTATTTTGCCTCAACTTTAAAGATGGAATCCGATGTAGGGGGAAACGGCGTCACTGTCCACCTCACCACCGTTATTATTGTTTTTGTTTTGTTGACGAAGCAGAGGTGACGAGCCTAGTGCTACGTGGGAAAAAAAAAGTGCTGTACATAATCGCCTGTTCTATCACGCATGCAATGATATCTGAGGGGGAAAAAACAGTGTTCGTTGTTTGCAATAACTTCTTTGCTGTTGTAATATCGCAAACGGACTTGGCATTAAGAACAAACCAAATTTGGAAGATGTATTTAATTAGTGTTATGATTACTGCTTTTTACCAGGGGGATATCAGTGTCTACATTGTGTGTGTGTGTGTGTTTGTGTGTGTGTGTGTGTGTGTGTGTGTGTGTGTGTAAGCATATAATAAAAAAACATATTTTCCTTGCCTGTGTGGTAGACATTTCCCCTTTTCCGAAATATTTCTTATTTTCATTTCTGCAGTTTCATTTTGACATCTGCAACCCTTTCTCCCATAAAAAATGCTTAGATAGCTACAAGCAACAGACTGGACGATACAGAAGAAGACATAGCACGCTATATGTTGTTTGTGTGTTGCACCGTAGGCAGCCTACAATAAGACATAGAGTGCATCCCAAATGGCGCCCTATTCCCTATATAGTGCACTACTTTCAACCAGATGGCCGATGGGTCAAAAGTATTGCACTATATAGTGAATAGGGCACCATTTGGGACGCAGACACAGTGGTACGAGTTTATATTGAGTCATCCATGGGATAAATAAGGGCCCTCAGGTTAAAACAGTGAGACTTGAGCCTTTGTCTGAAACACTCGACATAACAAGGGTACTTGCTCAGAGCATCCTTATGAGACATTTTGAAGATAAGAAACATAAAACCTTCATGTTGAATATTCTGTCTGAAAAATAGAACAGGAAAAGCCAAAGGTGACTCTTGTGGTTGCTTATTAAGTCAATTAATGCAGACTCGTTGAATTGCACACACACACACACACACCACTCTCTGTGGGGACATTATGCTGCAAGGTTCCCCCTTAGGCTTTGAATAGAGAGTATTAGAGGGAGCTGATGATCCTGTGGAGGCTTCTTTGTGCACATTTGCCTGTGCTTCCCCTATGTGTGTGCCAGTGTATGTGCCTACACACAGCCCTACCATTGCCCCTCTATCAGTGTGTTAGAACTGCGTGTATAATGCATCCGTTCCTCCCCAGGTCTGGGCATGGAGAACATCGGGGGTATTTTCGTGGTGTTGATCTGTGGCCTCATCATCGCCGTGTTCGTGGCCATCATGGAGTTTGTTTGGTCCAACCGCCGCTCGGCAGAGACAGACGAGGTACGCCCTCACTCCTGCCCCGGCCGAAACCACAGAAAGCCTCCAGTAGGTTACTATGGCAACACACCTCCCGGGTGTTGTGCTTTGGCGTCGTCGTGTTGATGTGTAAATGGCTGCAAGCAAACAGAGGGTGATGGTCGATGTCTGCGTTTCATTATTTACATTTCAGTCATTTAGCAGACGCTCTTATCCAGAGCGACTTACAGTTAGTGCATACATTGTATTTATTTTTTATTTTTTCATACTGGCCCCCCGTGGGAAGCGAACCCACAACCCTGGCGTTGCAAGCGCCATGGGGCCCGTGTAGCTTTCTTTTCCACTTGTTTTTCTCTCTAGGCCGTCTGTGATTCAGTACTCTCTCCCCATGTCTTTCGTTCTCTATCCCTCACTCCTCTCTCTCTCTCTCTCTCTCTCTCTCTGTGTTTGTCATTGTTATTCCGCCCGCTAGTCCTTTGTGTCGTTTTTATTTCATTGGCGTCTGGGTAAAATGCTGTTTGTGACTTTCCTGCTTTATCTCCGCTTGCTGCTTTGTTTGTTTTTGTGGTTCCCGTTTCAGTTGTCTCCCTCTCTCCATCTTTATCTTCATTCTCTATTTGAGATCCTTTTGAATATGTGTCAGTGTCACTGGAGGTAGCTACTCATGAGTCATATTTCCATTGCCCAGAGGTCACACTGCATTTGAACAGTGCAACAGGTTTAGTAAACCTCAGACGATTTCTCTCTCTCTTTCGTTCTCTCTTTCTCTCCCTCTTGCTCTACCACATTCACACTATCATCCCCTTTTCTCTCTATCTCCCTATCCCTCCTCTCCATCTCTCTGTCGCTCTCTCTCTTTCCTCTCTCTAACACTTCTCTTCTCTCTCTCCTAGGTGTCAGTGTGTCAGGAGATGATGACCGAGTTCTGCAACGCCATCTCCTGTAAGAAGAGCTCACGCTCTCGGCGCCGGCGGCCCTTGGCCAGCACTGGTGGCGTCCTGCGCCACCCCACCCGCCTCCAGCTGGGTGTCCCAAGACCCATCCGCCTAGTCCGCGAGATGCGCCTCAGCAACGGCAAGCTCTACAGTGGCTCGGGCCCCCTGACGGGCGGAGGTGGAGCAGTAGGGGGGGCGTGCGGTGCCGTAGGGGGCGGGGCCTCAGACATGGGCTCGGGGCCACCACGCCTCCTGGAGGACCATCTGGGCGCCAACACTACGCCGCCCCCTCCCCCGCCCGCCGCTGCCACGGCGCCACCCTCCCGGAGCTGTGCCCATGTGCGGATCTGCCAGGAGTGCCGGCGCATCCAGAACCTGAGGTCTGCATCGTCTTGCTCACGCATCCCGCCCCACCTCGGCCCACACTCTTCCCTGTCCCTGCCCCGCCTCCCGCCACCCCCGCCCCCCTCCTCCACCAACACCGACAGCGAGGGTGGCGGCTGCGGCACAGTGAGCCCCAGGAGGCCCAAACCTAAGCCTACACCCCCTCCGCGGCCCTTACCCCCGGCCAAGACGCCCACCACAGACCTGCTGCTCGGGAAACAAGACTGAGGAGGGACGGAGGGGTCAGACATGTGACAAGAGTCCAGGGTTAAAAGTCGAAGGTCAGGGTATTTACAGAGAAACGCGGAGGGGGCTGTGAGCTTGTAGTGTATTGACACGTCAGGATCAAACCACACTGACCCGTTTGAGGGGGTGGCAAAGGGTTTATTCTCCAGATACCAACACAGTCAACACAGTCGTCTTAAACCAGGAGTCCTGCTAAAACAGGAGACTGGTTCAAACTGGACTAGATGGTATATTCAGACACTGAGAGACATCAGGAGAGGCCCTCTTGTTGCTCCCTCGCTGGTCTATGCTCTTCTGCCACAGCTCCAAGTCTGTAGAGAGATGGGCATGCTAAACCAACCGATGGTCTCCACTTTGATGTGCTGTGCCACAGGCTGTCTATGGAGTAGAAAATGACTTTTGACCACACATGACCGTTAGCTGCCTACGGTGCATTGAGAGACCATGTGGTGACCGTTCCACAGTATGCATAGGTGTGTTCAAGCTGCCCGGTTTGGCTTTTGACCCCTCTCCCTTTCACTGGGATCTGGTGGGAGGACTTGACCTATCCCACAAGCGCCGGAGAGGTTCAGGGGACCATAGAAACTTCACACACAGACACACGTACACAGAAACTCTTGCGCTTAGAGAAGTTGGTTCTCGCAAGAAGATGCATCTTTTTTCCCAGAGCTGCTGTAAGAGCTTAAACTTTGGAATTCTGGGACGTGTAAAACCAGAGGATTCAAAAAAAAAGATTTTGTGTTCTCGATTTGCTTTCTCTCAGAGTTTAACTCGCCTAATTTATTTTCTATCTTTCTTTCTTTCGTTATATATTTTTATTGTCGACATTGGTTTCTTGGTCACTGTGCAGTTATTCACTCATGTTTTTGGTTTGTCATTAAAGATCCTCGAGAAGCCAATGTGGAGATCATGACCAAATGAGGTCACTTTCCCACCAATCACAAGCCTGGGAACAAAGTTCAAAGGTCAATAGTCAACCGAGGCCATCTCTGAAACAAATATTGACAGTACACCCCAGATCAAATGACTCAATATTACAGTCCATGTTGGCTTGTTACAGTAGCAGTGTGTGACTTTGCTTTCCACTGAACAACAAGCCAGTTTTGCCACAGAGATTTAACGACAGAGTTAGTGTATCGGTGCCCCATCACATTACAGAGCCACAGAGCCACAGAGCACAGTTTAACAGCACGATACGTTGTGAATCCTTCAAACAGATCAGAATTTAAGAAACTGGATATAAAGAGCAAGGTTAAGGGAATGACAAAAGAGACAAAATGATGATTATATATAGTTATACAAAGCAGAACAGGAGAAATGTAATGCACAGTTCTGTCTGGCCAATGTTAAGAGGAAACCTGTGTTAATGTGTGTTCTGTGTGATTCATATGGGTGTCATACGTTTGTGTGTGTGAGTGCGTACGTACAGAGGAAAGGATGGGTCAGAGTGCTTTTCATTTTAATTTTTTATTTCTATACCAGTGCTAAATTGATTATTTAAGCAATAAGGCCCGAGGGGGTGTGGTATATGGCCAATATACCACGACTAAGGGCTGTTCTTATGCACGACACAACGAGTGCCTGGATGCAGCCATTAGCCATGGTATATTGGCCATATACCACAAACCACTGAGGTGCCTTATTGCTATTATAAACTGGTTACCAACGTAATTAGAGCAGTAAAAATAAATGTTTTGTCATACCCATGGTATACGATCTGATATACCACGGCTGTCAGCCAATCAGAATTCAGGGCTCGAACCACCCAGTTTATAATAAGAAAATTATGACAAATGTATATTATTATGATTAAATTGTTATTATCATTACTATTGAAGTGTGGGGTACTGTGGGAGGGTCGCAGCCCTCTTATGTTAAATATATAGACACACAAAGTTATTTGGAATAAAAAACTGTATACAAACTTCTGAATTTGGTGTCTTTGCATATGTCCGTGCCTATGTGTGCATGGACATACAAGTGATTTCAAATCGCAAAGTTACCAGTTCCTGCTATCTCTAGTTGTGTCGTTGGTGGTCTGTCACACAGGATGTTGGGCACTGCACTGGCACTATCCCACAAGCCCCGAATAATAATAATAATAATATGCCATTTAGCAGACGCTTTTATCCAAAGCGACTTACAGTCATGCGTGCATACATTTTTGTGTATGGGTGGTCCCGGGGATCGAACCCACTACCTTGGCGTTACAAGATGTTCAGGGGACACACATACACACACACGCACACACACACAGAAAGACTGTAACTGAACTATTGTACTACCTTACTACAGTGCTTATTAAAAGTATTATGAACTTAATAACTTAATTATGAACTATTTAGAACATAGACACTAAAGTATTTGGAATAAAAACAACTATAGACAAAGTACTATATTTGTTTTTGTGTGCAAAAATATTTTTATTTGGGATAGAAAGATTTGATAGATTTTCACTGTCCAACATCCCTTTGTCAACCTTCAACTTCTCTTACCACAGCCACAATCTCGCACAGTATGAGGTCAATACTAATCTGACACAGGATCAGCTAACAGTGTAATACATCCACTCCACACTAGAGTATGTTATGCTAACCTCTGCCACAAGGTGTCAGTATAGTCAAGGCCTAGAGGCAAACAGGGAAATGCACTCTATATGTAAACGTGTTCTTTATTCACCTGACTCGTTAAAGGGGCAACCGACAGTTAAAACAATAACAAAGCATACTGTTTCAGGAAAAAGCTGAGGGATGGGGCTGGAGAAATGTGACCACTCTCAAATTCATAGACAGGCTACGGATGCAAGGACTGACCATCCATGATATCAAAAGTATAGTTTTAACCATGTCTTGAGGCTATACAGTGTTTGTGAACACTTACTTTGTTTACAAACATTGGAGTGAAACAAGCTTGTATTTTGGGTTCTGATGTGGTACGACAGTTTAGATAAGCTCATGAGGCATTTATAAGTTATATTCTTCAAGAATACATGGGTACATACAATTAATTTTGTCCAAACATGGATGTAGCAACTGCAGATTGCCCCTTTAAGTCACAGGTTATAAGACGTTTCACCAATTGTTAGGTTAGTGTAACGCAACTCATATGAATCTGAAAGATTCCAGTTCCTGCTGTCTCTAGCTGTGGTGTTGGTGATCTGTTACATAGGATGTAGTGCACTGTACTGGCACATCTATACAGGCCATGAGAGACCTCAACGATGTACCGTGTAAAGTAGAATAGATACTTTATTTTCCAGACTTTTTCTTTATTTCTGTCTGATATTATGCCTCCAAGACCTAGTCTCGGAAATTCCAGACCTAGAAACATGGTTAATGTGGGAGGCAACCCGTCTGCCTAAAGCGACTATCAAAGACCCAAACATGTTGCCCACTGTACAACTGAACTATCAAGCTGAAACCTTGTCTAGCGTATTCTACTGGGTGTCAGCCCTGTCAAGGCAGATGGCAAATCAACCTTTACCTAAAACAATTACAGTAGACTAGCCTACAAAGTTTTTTAGGGTTTGGGGTGAATATCTTTTGAAATAATGCATGCATTTTTTTTCCTATAAATTTGTCTTAGAAATTGGAAAGCTATAGTAATTCCTACTTTTCGAGCAATACATTGTATTTAGAGTTTCTTAATGGTTGAATTGCTAAACGTACAGCAATAGTAGCCTCTATGAGCGGATATGATGACTTGTCATACATTGTTTGGCTATTTGAAATAACTAGACACGATCCTTTAGTCAATTTGTTCATTCTCAGTGGTACTAATAGTTGGTAGTATGTCAAAATAGAGTGTGGTATGTCAATGGGTATAAATCCATTCAAAAAGGCGGGTTTTCTGATGTTGACACCTTTACTGGGTGTGTACCCTTAAGGGAGTGAGTGTACTCATTCAGTTCGTTAAAGCGACAGGTAGCCCGCATTATTCTCTGTCGCAAGAAGGGTTCCAGATATCTGGAATGGATTTGTTTAATTTGAGGTCGCTTGTCATTTTGCTGTCAGCTGTTGGTAAGATTAATGAATATATTCATTATTGTTAGGTCTACATTTAATAGTGAATACAAAATAGTTTGAGATGTGTTGGCTGGGTTTGTTTTTGTAGCTGCATCTGGAGGTGCATTGACGTTGTACTAGTAGAATGCCCTTTTCAGGCCAATAATAGGCTACCATAACAAACATTATTTATAGCTGTTCGCTAGTCCATTGCATATAGCTTGCTTCTGTCTTGATGTCTATCACACACTTGTATATTGAAGTGAACACCTGCATTCAAACCGGTTTCTCTCAGGTTGCTGCAAGGGGCAGAGCGCACTGCCACCGGGCCCCTTGGAGGGAGTACAGGGAAAGAACATCACGTTCGAAACCATTATCATCCCCACAGATGTGGGCGACTTTATCACAGTATCTTGGAATTTCAACGGACTTGTACCTGTTGTCACTTATGCGCCCAAAGGAGAAACATTTGGCGTTGGTTACGCAGGAAGAGTCTCACTGAATTCATCCACTGGCGTATTGAAGCTGGGACCATTGACTGCAAAAGATAGCGGGGACTATGCAGTGACTTTGGTCACTAGTGCTGCAGTACAGCGCACAGGTACAACGTCGCTCAGAGTTCTAGGTGAGTACAGAAAGTCGTTGATTGCACGTATGCGTAAAACGTTAATTGAATGCGTAAATGACCCGAAGTACCCTACACATTTTGGCATATGTTTGCCAAAATCAACTTTATTGTTATTTACAACCAACTGTTTTCGTCTATTCTATTAATTCCCAAGTAGGCCCTACCTGGATGATAGGTATGCCCCTCTGCACAAATACCTTTTGATGTATAATTGCCTAACAAAGATTATAGGCTCAGGGTCTTATATCCATCTTTAGGGCGTGGCCCTATAGCTTGGAAAAGGAACCTTCTAACCTACTACCACGCTCCAGCTAGCAATATGGGATAGAGTGATGTCACCAGCATGCTACATTTAAGCAATAAGGCCAGAGGGGGTGTGCTATATGGCCAATATACCACGGCTAAGGACTGTTCTTATGCACGACTCAATGCAGAATGCCTGGACACAGCCCTTAGCCGTGGGATATTGGCCATATACAACAAACCCCCGAGGTGCCTTATTACTATTATTAACTGGTTACCAATGTGATTAGAGTAGTAAAAATAAATGTTTTGTCATACCCATTGTATAGGGTCTGACATACCATGGCTGTCAGCCAATCAGCACTCAGGGCTCGAACCGCCCAGTTTATAATTTACATTTTAGTCATTTAGCAAACGCTCTTATCCAGAGCGACTTACAGGAGCAATTCGAGTTAAGTGCTTTGCTCAAGGGCACATCAACAGATTTTTCACCCTAGTGAGCTCGGGGATTCGAATCAGCAACCTTTCAGTTATTGGCCCAACACTCTTAACCGCTAGGCTAACTGCTACAGAGCTAGGCCTATCTTTAGCAGTGTGTGGGTGCGTGGGTGCGTGGGTGCGTGGGTGCGTGGTGTCACAAGGCATTTCCTGGATTGATGCTTATCCATGCCAGGATCACAAATGAGTTTTGCCATATCTCAGCTAGACACATATACTATGTGACGCAATTTCTCTTTGTGGGCTATGTCAAATTAAATGGGCAATCAGTACATTTTTTGGACTCATATATTAATGATATGTACCATTGATTCTTGAAGAATACAACTTAGTTTAACTGTTGTTCCCCATCAGAATCGAAAATATAAGCTTGTTGTACTACAATGTTTGTAAACAAAGTAAATGTCAAACACTATATACGCACAAAACGTTGTTAAAATTATAGCCCTTGCATCCATAGCTCTGTCTATGAATTTGAGAGTGGTTACATTTCTCCAGCCCCATCCCTCAGCTTTTTACCAAAACAGGGCTGGGGGAATGCTTTGTTATTGATTGCCGCTTTAAGTAATTTGCTTTCTTTTTACATTGCTTAAAAATACAGAGCTTCGTAATGGTATACAGTGAGGGAAAAAAGTATTTGATCCCCTGCTGATTTTGTACGTTTGCCCACTGACAAAGACATGATCAGTCTATAATGTTAATGGTAGGTTTATTTGAACAGTGAGAGACCGAATAACAACAAAAAAATCCAGAAAAACGGATGTCAAAAATGTTATAAATTGATTTGCATTTTAATGAGGGAAATAAGTATTTGACCCCTCTGCAAAACATGACTTAGTACTTGGTGGCAAAACCCTTGTTGGCAATCACAGAGGTCAGATGTTTCTTGTAGTTGGCCACCAGGTTTGCACACATCTCAGGCGGGATTTTGTCCCACTCCTCTTTGCAGATCTTCTCCAAGTCATTAAGGTTTCGAGGCTGACGTTTGGCAACTCGAACCTTCAGCTCCCTCCACAGATTTTCTATGGGATTAAGGTCTGGAGACTGGCTAGGCCACTCCAGGACCTTAATGTGCTTCTTCTTGAGCCACTCCTTTGTTGCCTTGGCCGTGTGTTTTGGGTCATTGTCATGCTGGAATACCCATCCACGACCCATTTTCAATGCCCTGGCTGAGGGAAGGAGGTTCTCACCCAAGATTTGACGGTACACGGCCCCGTCCATCGTCCCTTTGATGCGGTGAAGTTGTCCTGTCCCCTTAGCAGAAAAACACCCCCAAAGCATAATGTTTACACCTCCATGTTTGACGGTGGGGATGGTGTTCTTGGGGTCATAGGCAGCATTCCTCCTCCTCCAAACACGGCGAGTTGAGTTGATGCCAAAGAGCTCCATTTTGGTCTCATCTGACCACAACACTTTCACCCAGTTCTCCTCTGAATCATTCAGATGTTCATTGGCAAACTTCAGACGGGCCTGTATATGTGCTTTCTTGAGCAGGGGGACCTTGCGGGCGCTGCAGGATTTCAGTCCTTCACGGCGTAGTGTGTTACCAATTGTTTTCTTGGTGACTATGGTCCCAGCTGCCTTGAGATCATTGACAAGATCCTCCCGTGTAGTTCTGGGCTGATTCCTCACCGTTCTCATGATCATTGCAACTCCACGAGGTGAGATCTTGCATGGAGCCCCAGGCCGAGGGGAGATTGACAGTTATTTTGTGTTTCTTCCATTTGCGAATAATCACACCAACTGTTGTCACCTTCTCACCAAGCTGCTTGGCGATGGTCTTGTAGCCCATTCCAGCCTTGTGTAGGTCTACAATCTAGTCCCTGACATCCTTGGAGAGCTCTTTGTCTTGGCCATGGTGGAGAGTTTGGAATCCATTGATTGATTGCTTCTGTGGACAGGTGTCTTTTATACAGGTAACAAGCTGAGATTAGGAGCACTCCCTTTAAGAGTGTGCTCCTAATCTCAGCTCGTTAACTGTATAAAAGACACCTGTCCACAGAAGCAATCAATCAATCAGATTCCAAACTCTCCACCATGGCCAAGACCACAGAGCTCTCCAAGGATGTCAGGGACAAGATTGTAGAAAGAAAATCTTTCTACAATCTCTCAACCAGAAATCTTTCTTATTGAGAGGGGGTCAAATACTTATTTCCCTCTAAACTCATTAAAATGCACATCAATTTATAACATTTTTGACATGCGTTTTTCTGGATTTTTTTGTTGTTATTCTGTCTCTCACTGTTCAAATAAACCTACCATTAAAATTATAGACTGATCATTTCTTTGTCAGTGGGCAAACGTACAAAATCAGCAGGGGATCAAATACTTTTTTCCCTCACTGTACCATAAACTACAGTTGGAGAAATCTATGGGAAAGCTATGCTGCTTTAAAAGTTGATAATCTTGTATACCCAGTTTTGAGGTAAAGCCTTTCAAAGTTTTTCACAGTTGTTAGAGAGCTGTTCTTTGTTTACGCCCATTCAGCATTGTTCACACCCTCTTAAGCCTTAGCCCCACCAATCTCTTTAAAGCTGCACTATTTCCTGGTTGCTCAAATTCTAATAGTTTGCCTAATTTCAGTTTATGTGACAAAACAAGCATGTATAACGTAGAGAATCATTGTACTATCTAAATTGCTGCAAAATATGTTTTCCATAACCAAAAATATTTCATTTTCAGCTGTTTGAAGCTGGTGTACAAAACTGAATATAAAAGATGCAAAAACTAAACTTAACGGGAAGATAGAAATAGCGCACATAGAACAGATCTACTGCTTCATAGACTTGCTTTCAATGAGGATGACAAATCTATAACTCACATTTCTATGTGAATTTGGTCAGGTCGCCCAAAAAGTTACATATTGCAGCATTAAGGATTCACATAGGGGACAGGTGTCCGTCTACAGACGGTTGGCTGACAACGTCACAAAAATGAAGTTGTGATTCTGAACGGTCAGATAGCTAGCAACAATGACAAGAAGCTGCCATGTGGGGAATCGTAGGTGGCTCATTTCAGATAGTTTTATCTTGTTCTTGATACCATGTGTTGTTTAGAGTTTTTCTTTACTGATTTCATGTCAATCCTAATATGGAAAAAATGTGCTACCTAGCTAACCAACAACTGAAACAATGTATATGAGAGACACCAAGTGTTCATTGTGCAAATGTAATTATGTTTTCAATAAACATTTGTAAACTAAATATAGTTTACATGTTGTCAACAATCTAAGCCAGCCCCATCTGTTTTGCTCCATAGTTGGACACGCGTTGGTTTTGTTGCAGCCTGTGACATGGCAGACCAATCAGAACTCATCCGTTTGCATGTCCAGCTCCTCCATTATTTCAACCAATCATGGCTAGTAGGAAGGTTCCTATCTTTTTCTGTGCTTGTGATTTAACATTTTTATTAGTAGTTACACTTCGCACACTGGTTTGTTATTATGGCACATGAAACTTCACATGTTTCAATAAGGCATAAAAATGTAAAAATAAGCATTTTGATGCAAAAATGTTTGTTTTTTACTTTGAAATGCCTCTCCTGTAAAGTAGTAACGTCCGTCATCCGCCCCCGTTCACGTGCTGCGCCACATATTCAAAGCTTGAAGGATGAGTCAGAACTAGGTAACTAGGGAAAAATGTCTTTCAGGTTATGGCAAAGTGTAAAACCACTAAAAGGTCATATACCATTTTATCAGGTCAGATTAGAATGACCCCTGTGTATTTTTGGTCTGTTAAACTGCAGTTTAGTCTATAACATCACAGCCATTGAATGAGCACTTGTCCGGTTCACAACATATTCAGAAAGTCTTTGCTGACAACCTGTTGTTTACTATTCAGGAGTTTAATGCTTTCACCTCATCCACCCATTCACCCTCCTCTACCTCCGCCCTCCCCTCTTCAGAACCGGTCTCCGTCGTGACCATCACGTCCAACCTGAACGAAGCGGTCGAGTTCAACAGCACTGTGGTCTTGACCTGTTCGGCCAAAGGCTCCTTCCTCATGTACAAGTGGCTCAACGGCACCGCCCCGCTGGTCGCCGACGGGAAGCATGTGACCTTGAGTGCAAACTCCACAGTGCTGACCGTGGCTGGAGTGTTCAGGAAGGATCTGGTCGGACCCATCTACTGCACGGCCTTCAACAAACTAGAGAGCGACAACAGTGCCCCCTTCAACCTCACTGTCACCTGTAAGTACATATGTTCTTATAGCCTGGTCTGACATCTGTTTGTGATGTCTCGCCTACTCCTATGGTCATTGTTAGAAAGACAGCACAAACAGATCTGGGACCAGGCTAATATTCTTATCCATTGATTCCACTCACGTCTCTGCCAGGCTATCTGAAAGGTTCAGGTAGAGTTTAGTTTAGAGTCTTAGGAGGCTTTGTGTGACATGGGACACTCCCTGTAGGGGTTTCTACACCCAAACTCCTCTTCTGTTTATGCCATGCCTGTGGTCTGATGGTTATGCTGAAATCACACCAACATTCCTAGCTTCAGTTTGATCAACACTTAGATATGATATTGAGCAGTAGATCAATTATTTTGTGTGCTGGCTTTAGAATAAGTCATGCCAGCCATTTTCTATATTGTAACAGTGAGCGGCTGCAGCCATCCAGCTCAGGCTGGTACAATGCAGGCAACAGGAAAATGCAGTTCAGATAAGATCCACATTTCGTCATAGCCCCTCTGAATAGAACACCTGGGAGGGGATAGACCTCTCGAGGCTTGTTTTCGTTAAGATTTCAATGAACTGCTACATTTTGGTTTGCAGCCTTAGGCCTACATTAAAAACAGCTGAACCTAACTATTTTCCAATATATTTGCAGATGGGCCAGAAAACATCGCCATGACAGTCACCCCCACCGCTGAGGTCCAAAAGCAGGGTTCCAACATTACATTGACCTGCTCAGCCCAGTCTAGCCCTGCGGCTGTGCTTCAGTGGATCCACAATGGAGTCCCGCTCAATGTGATTGGCCCCAAGCTGGTACTGGCCAACGTTGTCGAGGCACAGAGTGGAAACTACTCCTGCATGGCCAGCAACGCCAAAACCTTGCGATACCTGGAATCCACCACATCCAAGTTCACTGTAGTAGGTGAGTAGGAGAGGAACCACAAGAGCCAATGAGAAATCAAGGTTTTATACATGGATAGGAAGGGTGCTTTAGTGAATACAAAAGGGAGTCATGTACAGTATACTGGTAGAGAGACCTAGAGGCAAATAGTGCTCTAATGGAAAGCAAAATAGTGAAACTGGTTGTTGCATTCAATTAAGCTACAGGATTCTAGAGGTTCTTGAAGTAACATGTTTTTTAGATGTTACACTCATTAAATTTTTTGGGACGTATAGACTGACGTGTTCTTGTTGAACTGTTGTACTAATTGCAAGTTATTACCCTTTCTACATGTAATGGTGAATATTGCCTGGAAAAGGTTTGTTACAGCCAATTAAACACTTTTATAATATAATATTATAATAATAATATGCCATTTAGCAGACGCTTTTATCCAAAGCGACTTACAGTCATGCGTGCATAAATTTTTTTTGTGTGTATGGGTGGTCCCGGGGATCGAACCCACTATCTTGGCGTTACAAGCGCCGTGCTCTACCAGCTGAGCTACAGAACAGTTTTAACACAGTTTCTTTATCTGTAAGATAAAGAATTTGCCGTTAGACCTACAGCCCTGTCTCAAAGAGATTGCATCATCCTTATTAAGGTGATACCATGAACAGACAGATTGAAACCTGTTTCCTGGCTTGGCGCCCCGAAGGCATAACACCGAACACTGAATGGATTTCATATGATTTTGAAGCATGCAGTACAAGTTTCAAGCCCAGTGACCTCGTATCATGGCAACTTTGTATGTTCACTCATAGGTTTTTAAAGCTTGTGAAATATGTGCTGCATGCCATACAGTACAAAGAGTGCATGGCCCTTGTGTGTACTGAAACTGTTTACAACGGGAGACAGACAGTCTACCATTTTGTGAGTGACTAAAACCTGCTTAGTTGGGGGATGGTCTTTCAAAATGCCAGGAGTCCTTGAGTCGGGTGTTGTTTTATAGAAGAGAGCTGGGGGATGGGGTGGTGATTGTTGCCCATTTAGCAGTCCTTTCAGTTATTCTATGAATGTTCCCCTGTACTTGGTAAACAGTATTGAATTTAAGTCCAATTATTCCATCATGAATCATAGAGTTACACATTTTACTTTTAATGACTGACTAAAGCTGAGGAAATAGGAATATGCCCCCGAAAATGTTTGCCATCAAGCCTGACACGACAATAATTGGCCAAAGTATTGGTTAGGCAGTTGTGAGTCGCCATTGAGGGCCATTCACTTTGTGTTTAAAATATATTATCTTGGCATTCGTTTTCCAACACTCATTAGTCTGGAAAGGAGATATCAAGATTAACAAGACAGTGGTTTCACATGTTGTCCAAAACAAAAAGGCAAGCTTGGCCTTAGTCCTGCTTAAAAGTGGTCTAGCATGACAGTGAGCATGTTAATTGCATTTTCTATTAATGTAGGTAATTTGGTTTTGCTTGGTTGACAAGTTTTTGGTACATCGGCGCATTCAAAGACTCATTGTAAAATAATAACTTTTTATTTGATGTCACATTTTACGGAAACATGGCCTGATATAAGCTGGACAGTGATGTAGTACAGTGGGGGAAAAAAGTATTTAGTCAGCCACCAATTGTGCAAGTTCTCCCACTTAAAAAGATGAGAGAGGCCTGTAATTTTCATCATAGGTACACGTCAACTATGACAGACAAAATGAGAATTTTTTTTTTTTTTATCATTGTCATGCTGAAAGACCCAGCCACGTTTCATCTTCAATGCCCTTGCTGATGGAAGGAGGTTTTCACTCAAAATCTCACGATACATGGCCCCATTCATTCTTTCCTTTACACGGATCAGTCGTCCTGGTCCCTTTGCAGAAAAACAGCCCCAAAGCATGATGTTTCCACCCCCATGCTTCACAGTAGGTATGGTGTTCTTTGGATGCAACTCAGCATTCTTTGTCCTCCAAACAAGACGAGTTGAGTTTTTACCCAAAAGTTCTATTTTGGTTTCATCTGACCATATGACATTCTCCCAATCCTCTTCTGGATCATCCAAATGCACTCTAGTAAACTTCAGACGGGCCTGGACATGTACTGGCTTAAGCAGGGGGACACGTCTGGCACTGCAGGATTTGAGTCCCTGGCGGCGTAGTGTGTTACTGATGGTAGGCTTTGTTACTTTGGTCCCAGCTCTCTGCAGGTCATTCACTAGGTCCCCCCGTGTGGTTCTGGGATTTTTGCTCACCGTTCTTGTGATCATTTTGACCCCACAGGGTGAGATCTTGCGTGGAGCCCCAGATCGAGGGAGATTATCAGTGGTCTTGTATGTCTTCCATTTCCTAATAATTGCTCCCACAGTTGATTTCTTCAAACCAAGCTGCTTACCTATTGCAGATTCAGTCTTCCCAGCCTGGTGCAGGTCTACAATTTTGTTTCTGGTGTCCTTTGACAGCTCTTTGGTCTTGGCCATAGTGGAGTTTGGAGTGTGACTGTTTGAGGTTGTGGACAGGTGTCTTTTATACTGATAACAAGTTCAAACAGGTGCCATTAATACAGGTAACGAGTGGAGGACAGAGGAGCCTCTTAAAGAAGAAGTTACAGGTCTGTGAGAGCCAGAAATCTTGCTTGTTTGTAGGTGACCAAATACTTATTTTCCACCATAATTTGCAAATAAATTCATTAAAAATCCTACAATGTGATTTTCTGGATTTTTTCTCCTCAATTTGTCTGTCATAGTTGACGTGTACCTATGATGAAAATTACAGGCCTCTCTCATCTTTTTATGTGGGAGAACTTGCACAATTGGTGGCTGACTAAATACTTTTTTTCCCCACTGTAGCTATCCACTGGGCACAGACGTCAATTCAACGTCTATTCCACGTTGGTTCAACGTAATTTCATTGAAATTACGTGGAAACAACGTTGATTCAACCAGTGTGTGACCAGTGGTTAGATGTAATGTCATTAAGGTATAATGAAAGTACAATGTCTTCTAATTTAGTAGGCATCGTCCAATCCATCCAACTGAAATCGAATGAATAGTTAATTAAGCTTCATATGGTGTTTATGTTCTAAATATTTTGTGGTTATAGTACTCTGAAATCTGGTAGTTGTAAGTGAAACAAGCTGCCTTTCAGAGTGTTATCATCTGGATCTGTGTAAACCCTAACTCCATTTGTCCTCTGTGTTTGTAGAGGCCATATCCGGCACTAAGATCACAGGCCCCAATGGAACGCTTGTCGCAGGTAACAGCACGGCCAACCTGAGCTGCCAGGCAACCGCCGGCACTGCCGACACCCGAGTGTGGCTGAAGAATGGTGTGGCACTGTCTCCTAGCAACAGGGTCATGGTCTCGGCAGACAAGAGCTCGGTCACGATAAAGCCAGTGCAGAAGGAAGACAGTGGGGAGTACCAATGCAAGCTGACGAATGCTGTGAACACAGACTCTGCCAGCCTCAAGATAGTGGTCAACTGTGAGTATAGGCCTCCTGACCTCTTCACTGACCATTAGCACCAATCGCAACCCTGACCCATCAAGGTTGAACAAGTTAACGTTATATTCTACTGTTTACTTTGTTCATAATGTTACAGTATCCAAAAAGAAAAGCTTTGTATTTTACCCAAATCCATGATAAACTGCCTGTATGCTACTGTGTAGTATTATTTAGGTCAGAATGGCCAAATCCAGGTGAATTACAGGTATAAAGCTTAAAGAAAGGAAAAGCTAAAATTCTCCTTTCCATGTCACAGTTGGTCCTGAGACTGTGTCTGTGAAGGGGGAAAGTGTCGTAAAGGTGAAAGAACCTGTCACGCTGAAGTGTGCCGCAGTCTCTCTCCCTGCTGCCACCTACATCTGGAAATTCAATGGGACGCTGACCGGTGTGACGACAGCCGAGTACATAATTGAAGCCGCTGTGTACAAGGACAATGGAATTTACACCTGTGAAGCCAGCAACACCGTCACCGGGCTGAGCACTGCCGTTGCCCACAAGCTGTTCGTCAAAGGTTTGCTTGTGGAGGCTATACGAGTATTCTACCATTTGGCACCATGGTTCATAGGATGTCTTCTCACCCTAACTGTTGTAGGGATCTTCTACTTATAAAAACTGTCCACGTCAATCTCATATGAAGCTGTTGCAGTACTTTGAGATGTTCTGATGATAAATTATTGATTGTTCTTGTGCTTCCGCAGAGGAGGGAACACCGGATGATGGTCTGACAGGTGGGCAGATCGCTGGGATCGTCATCGGCGTGCTTATCGCCCTAGTGCTCATCATCGTAGTAGTCAGATACATGAGAAAGAAAAAAACACCGTGAGTTTTCTTGGTTTTACTTTTGATCCACTTATGCAATTCTATGGAAGCCAGTATGGTTCCATTTGCAGACACAGCGGGTGTGTGTAATGATACACGATATGTCATCGTCTCTAAATGCCCTTCCTGTGAATCTCCAGTCCTCGCTTCATTTCTCTCATTCTTTGGCATCCTAGAACTTGTACGCCCGGTTGTTACCAAGTACAGTGTCTTTACTCAATTCATAGCATCCAAACTCTCTGCACTTCCAAAGCCCTGTTTCAGCAAACTCTTTGTAGCTTTTCATGTGCATCAACACAGATAAATGTACTGATTGTATTGGACATAGAGCAAAGAACACAGTTCAGTTAAAGCAGACACTGGCTGACATGCCTCGTACATTCCAGCATTTGGCAATCGAAATCAATAAAAAACACCCCTTTTGAGTCATGGAAGTTCTGAACAAACCAGAAAGGGAGAAATATACCACAGGTTTCCTTGCTCATGATTTTGCATCAAAACCCTTTTTCTCATTGGAACTCCAGCTTGTTGTAGTACACGGTCATGTTTTCATTCCCCCCTAATAAGAGTGTTGTCAGGCAGAGCAGTAGTGCTGAGCGATTCGTGCTTTTTGTTCGGTTTCGGTTCAATTATTAAAAAATAATCACTGTTTTCGATTATGTTTTTAAACATTAAATGCACTATGCATTATGTGAGTTGAATGCTGTAACAACACAGAATAAAACAATTAATAAAAGTCCCATGATGGTAGTGACTGCCCATTACTGCTTATCACTTATTAACCATCACATTACTTTACTTTAATAAAATATTTCAGTTGTTGTGTATATTACATTTGTTTTTTTGATGACTTTATTATTTCATTCCAAGTCATCATCTCATCTCTATAGAGCTACTGCCTATGCTGTCTGACAAAATCCCTATTTTAGTAGATCTTCAAAGTAAATAAGGCATACTTTTATGACTGCTGAATACAAACTATCAATCACTTAGATCATGTATTTTCAGGTACAGATACGTCGCAATGGATTATGGCCATTGTAGTTAATTACCACGTTTGCTGCCCTAAACTATGTAGAATTTTGTCCTGTTGGAAACTACAATTCCTTACTACATCGCACAGTTCGGCTTGATCTGATTGATCTCTTGAGAAACTACACAATGTGCGCATTGAGCTCACAGAAAAAAATAGAAGGAGATGGAATTTAAATAATTGAACCGATATTGGTCAATTAGTTGTTTAAAAACCGAAAAATAACCAACATTTCAGTTAATCGCTCAGCACTACAGAGCAGACAAAAAAGTAACCTGACGTGACAGAGGTCACTGGAGGTCAAGCTTACCTGGAGAGCATGGTCTACCACCACCGCTCCAAGGCTCAGAGTTTGTCTCCCTGCTCCTCATTGTCATCATCTGCCAACCTTGAAATGGATGTTTGAGGATATTGTTCCTTGACGGCGTTCGCACTCCTGGATGTCTTAGACAGGAAAATGTTTGTCTCCATTGACAAAAAATGTCAGGTTTGGATCAATGGCAGGCAATTTTTGTAAGGTTGTCAGTGGAAAAACAGGAAAAACAGTGGGGGAAAAAAGTATTTAGTCAGCCACCAATTGTGCAAGTTCTCCCACTTAAAAAGATGAGAGAGGCCTGTAATTTTCATCATAGGTACACGTCAACTATGACAGACAAAATGAGGGAAAAAAATCCAGAAAATCACATTGTAGGATTTTTTATGAATTTATTTGCAAATTATGGTGGAAAATAAGTATTTGGTCAATAACAAAAGTTACTCAATACTTTGTTATATACCCTTTGTTGGCAATGACACAGGTCAAACGTTTTCTGTAAGCTGGGCAACACAGACTTTTCTATGGGGTTGAGATCTGGAGACTGGCTAGGCCACTCCAGGACCTTGAAATGCTTCTTACGAAGCCACTCCTTCGTTGCCCGGGCGGTGTGTTTGGGATCATTGTCATGTTGAAAGACCCAGCCACGTTTCATCTTCAATGCCCTTGCTGATGGAAGGAGGTTTTCACTCAAAATCTCACGATACATGGCCCCATTCATTCTTTCCTTTACACGGATCAGTCGTCCTGGTCCCTTTGCAGAAAAACAGCCCCAAAGCATGATGTTTCCACCCCCATGCTTCACAGTAGGTATAGTGTTCTTTGGATGCAACTCAGCATTCTTTGTCCTCCAAGCACTCTAGCAATCTTCAGACGGGCCTGGACATGTACTGGCTTAAGCAGGGGGACACGTCTGGCACTGCAGGATTTGAGTCCCTGGCGGCGTAGTGTGTTACTGATGGTAGGCTTTGTTACTTTGGTCCCAGCTCTCTGCAGGTCATTCACTAGGTCCCCCTGTGTGGTTCTGGGATTTTTGCTCACCGTTCTTGTGATCATTTTGACCCCACGGGGTGAGATCTTGCGTGGAGCCCCAGATCGAGGGAGATTATCAGTGGTCTTGTATGTTTTCCATTTCCTAATAATTGCTCCCACAGTTGATTTCTTCAAACCAAGCTGCTTACCTATTGCAGATTCAGTCTTCCCAGCCTGGTGCAGGTCTACAATTTTGTTTCTGGTGTCCTTTGACAGCTCTTTGGTCTTGGCCATAGTGGAGTTTGGAGTGTGACTGTTTGAAGTTGTGAACAGGTGTCTTTTATACTGATAACAAGTTCAAACAGGTGCCATTAATACAGGTAACGAGTGGAGGACAGAGGAGCCTCTTTAAGAAGAAGTTACAGGTCTGTGAGAGCCAGAAATCTTGCTTGTTTGTAGGTGACCAAATACTTATTTTCCACCATAATTTGCAAATAAATTCATTAAAAATCCTACAATGTGATTTTCTGGAGAAAAAAAATCTCAATTTGTCTGTCATAGTTGACAAGTACCTATGATGAAAATTACAGGCCTCTCTCATCTTTTAAGTGGGAGAACTTGCTCAATTGGTGGCTGACTAAATACTTTTTTCCCCCACTGTATATAAGTGAAGTTGAACTATTATATTGCTCACTTAATTTTTCACATTTACCTTGCAGATTTCCAGAGCGTGCCTGCAAATACATTCCTTGAAATAGTTGTTGTTTCATTAGTAGCATTAAGTACATCAGCTTGTGTTTGTGGCAGTAGAAAAGAAAGAATAGAGGTGTATGTAAAGGTTAAAAACAAGGAAAGGGAAATAAAGCTACATGGATTTCTGATGCAAATGTGAGCCCAACCGCCTTCATCCAGACAGGAAGATAAGCCTCCAGATAACCAACCAGCATAGCAAGCATTTTTATCCTCTTGCTCTGTTTCACCAAAAGTGCAGACTTCCTACCGGAGAACTAACAAGCTGACACAAAGCAAAAGATAAAAAAGCAAGAGATAAAAAAAGTTTGCCATGTTGACAGCCAGTGAACAAGGGGAATGCAGTATGTTGTTGAAAGCAGATACCTGGTTGGTTAGGTTTAGACCACCTTGTGTGCACAACTGGGTTCACACACAGCTGCACACTTGTTTAATTGGGAGAGGAACTGGCGGGTGCAAAGACCCAAACACAGATACTGTTTCCTGATTAGTGTGATTTGTGACTGGCAAGTGGGTGCACAGTAGGCCCCTATGTAAAATGAGGATTAGCGATTACAGGTGCCAATAGTGTAGGTTTCTGGTAAAGGTCACTGTCTTTATAGTGAGCAGAGTTTTTTCTACCGGTAGAGGATATAGATGTCTGTCTCAGGTTTTTCAATTTGCTTAACTATGTTCTCATATACGTTACTGGACACTTTTTCAAAGTATCCAAGACTGATTTAAGCAACTAAGATATGATTCTGTTGATATTGGCTAGAGCAATACCATGACAACATGTATACAGTAGATACGTGTTATAGGTCACAGATAAACCACTTCCAAAGATGTGTGTGTGTTTATCCTGGCTCTCTCTATTCATTCTGCCCGGCCTTGTCAGCCTGGATCAACGCTGTGGGTTTCAGTATTTTGAAAACAGTCGGCCCACATTCCAACACTCTCTAGCCTCACACTCAGGAGCGGAAGATTCCATCTCAACAGTGGGGTCCGCCTCTTTTCGCTCCTCTCTGAATCCCCTTTAAGATAACAAGCTGTCGGGGCCTGGTGCCCTCGAGCAGTGGAACGGACCCTTCCAGCTGAACTTAAGCCCCTCTCCTCATTTCTGATGGACTAGAGAGGTGGACATAGATGGAGTCAGTGGAACAATGATTAGATAAGGGAAAGCTATGCTCCTCTTCATCGTCGTCAATGGGAAATTCCTCCTTCCCAGGGTAGTCACTGGGGATAGGCTGAGTTGAGAGTATGGTTGGAATGTCACCGTCGTGTCTGCACAGGTCTCTCTCTCTCTCTCTTTCAGTCCATCTCCCTCTTCTTCTCGCCTCATCTGTCTTTTGCTGTCTGTCACTCTTTCTAACATTCATACTCTACATTCCCCTCTTCCACTTGGTTCCCTCTTTATGTCATAGTGGCAGGTAAGCGAGGACAGTTTCTTCCATACGGTTTCTCCTGAGGGCCATTCCTCACGGACATATTCATATTTTGTGAAGACATGCCGTAATTCAGCCATAGTACTTGTACACGGGCACACCTGCAGGATCAAAGTGAAAACTGCCAAGTACTCGTAGTTGATATTGTAGTTATTGAGTCATCCTCTTCCTGTGTTGTCTACTGTTCTTATCAATGGCTCAAAACAAGGTTAAATGTTCAGATGCTTTCTGAGATGAGATCCCAGCATTAAAAAGGTTACAGTATCTACCAACACTGCTCGTGTTCGTCAGGGCATTAGGATCTGTTCATTAACCCTTCACACTCGTGGGAATTGGCCTATATGGATAGAGTGAAATAGAAATGTTTCTTACAGAAGGAATATGAAAAGCATAACCATGGTAGCAATTAAAATGAAATAGTTTGGAGAGTATGGGAAAATTATTCAACTAAAGGTGAGGACAAGACAGTTAATCTGACACAAGATTGAATCCAAACATTACACTGTTGATTTTATGTGCGTTTTACATTAACTGTACTTTTCACCACATTTGTTGTTAACGAAATCCAAAAATACTCTGGATACATTCAGTAACATGATAAGAATATTATTGGGAAAAATTTGGTGTAGGTGCAACATAAGACAAAAAATGAAAATTGTTTGAGTGAAAGGTCTAACTGGTGTCTCCAAGTGGCCACACACCTCTCCAAAGTGTGCACAGTTCCTAAGTAATTTCAATGCACTTTTATGACTCAAAGAAGTCTTCAACGATACTGCCCTACCAATCAAAAGAGCAGTAACTGCTCATAGAGTGAAACTGAGAAGAATGACTTCAAAGTTGTTTTATTGTCCAGCCAAATTAATTGTTGGCAGATCATTGGAGATGTGGTTATCTGTTGTCTTACTATGAGGTAATTTTTTATTAATATTGTACCCTGACATGACCTTTGACCCTAGACTGCAATTACTCCCTTCTTGCTTGGTACACCCACTGGAATATGTTTCCATTACGATTGTTATTTTACACAAACTTGTGTTAATATAATTATTTGTATTTATGTTGTGGCTGTCAGTGTCATATAGTTTGATACTTGTATCAGCAAAGAACAATACATAATATCAAGGTCAACCATTGACACTGCAGCCCAAAGCTCAGTGAAACAAGGTAAAAGGCAGTAACTGATGTGAGTGATGGCAGTTACTGTAAACATGACCCCCATTTTCTCCATAACACAGCGGAGGCAGGATATGATATTTGTCCACGAGATAAAGCATGTATTTAATGTATAACAAATGTCAATAACTCATTGTTGACCAAATGTGCAGTTACTGCTCTTTTGCTTGGTAAGGCAGTATAAGGTGCTATTTTGAACACTCCTAGCTGTGCTGTTGAGGAACAAGAGTAAACAGACTTGTAGTTGTTTTGTTTGGAACACAGCCCTGCATCCCCGCCATCACACAATTACTGTTGTTGTTTACACATTCCAAAAACAGTCCATTATAAATCACAATCTGGTCAGGTGGTGTGACGAGTACTGAGTATACGAAGAGGCAGGATGCAGACGCAGGAATAAACAAGGTCAAGGTTTACTAAACAATTAGAAAGAGAATTAACAAAGATAGAGTAAACGATCACACACAACATCATCCAGAACAGTCCAGGGCGGTGATGATGAGGTGCAGGTGCGCTGGAGGTGATTAGGGTGCGTTGGGTTTCCATTCCGGTGTTGCCGAGATGGCTCAGACCGGTGGCTCAGTAACCGGCGAATCAGAGCGCCAGAGGGGAGCAACGGGAGGAGATGTGAAAGGTGGGCATCATTTGAAAGCGTGTTCTATTGCCAACATGGCTAGCTAAGTTACAAAATACAATTTTACAGTGTTAGGCTTTCACAAGAAAATTCAGAGAAGCAGTTCGTAATTTTGGTAGGCATAGAATAGAGCCACGAGTGCATTCAGATGCGTGTTCCCCGCCAAATTTCTTCAAAATACGACAAACATAGGCCCATTCTGTTCAGAACAACCCAGGGTATGACGCCATGTCATCTCGTAACTGTACATTAAGCATTGTGATCATGAACGTTGACGATGTACACTGAGTATAGAAAACATTAAGAAAGGCCTCCCGAGCGGGCAGCGGTCTAAGGCACTGAATCGCAGTGCCTGAGGCGTCACTACAGACCTGGATTCGATCCCAGGCTGTGTCACAACCATCCGTGACCAGGAGTCCCATAGGGCAGCGTACAATTGGTCCAGCGTCATCCGGGTTAGAGAAGGGTTTGGCCGGGGGGGCTTTACTTGGCTCATCGTGCTCTAGCGACTCCTTGTGGCGGGCCGGGTGAATGGGCAAGACAAAATATTTAAGTGCCTTTGAACGGGGTATGGTAGTAGGTGCCAGGCACACCGGTTTGTGTCAAGAACTGCAACGCTGCTGGGTTTTTCACGCTCAACAGTTTCCCATCTGTATTAAGAGTGGTCCACCACCCAAAGGACATCCAGCCAACTTGACAAAACTGTGGAAAGCATTGAAGTCAACATGGGTCAGCATCCCTGTAGAACGATTTGACACCTTGTAGAGTCCATGCCCTGACGAATTGAGGCTGTTCTGAGGGCTAAAGCGGGGTTGCAACTCAATATCAGGAAGGTGTTCCTAATGTTTGGTACACTCAGTGTCTATTACATGAGTTTTATGATTTGGAAATGTGAAGTATGAAAAAAAAAAAAAAAGAATGTCGCTCTGGATAAGAGCGTCTGCTAAATGACTAAAATGTAAATGTAAAATGTAAGTGCACATTTGGACTCACAGGTGTTTGGATTGCTTGTATGACATCAAAGCGGTATTTATTATAATCCTCGACATCTCATCTTTCAAAATACATAGAGTCCTCTTTATTTAGAACATTTCCCTCACTCAGACAATAAAACATTTGAAAAAGTTGCCCAATTAGCAGGAGGGATGGGGGAAACATTTTGTCGCTCGTGGTGCTCAAGTTCAGAACCTCTGTCAGTCAAAACCAATACTGCGCAGTGAAGCGACCTTGAGCTCTGATGTCATGTACACAGTTTATTAGGTACACCACCCAGTTCACAAAAATGGTTTGCTTCTACAGACAGTGAGTCACGTGGCCGTGGCTTGCTATATAAAGCAGGCAGACAGGCATCGAGGCATTCATTTACTGTTCGATAGAACGTTAGCATGGGCAAAACTAGTGACCTAAGCGACTTTGAGCGTGGTATGATCATCAGTGCCAGGCGGACCGGATCCAGTATCTCAGAAACGGCCGCCCTGCTGGGCTTTTCACGCACGATAGTGTCTAGGGTTTACCGAGAATGGTGCGACAAACAAAAACCATCCAGTCAGCGGCAGTCCTGTGGGCGAAAACAGCTCATTGAATCATGCAAGCTAACAGGAGGGCCACAAACAAAAATAACGGTGCAGTACAACAGTAGTGTGTAGAACGGCATCTTGGAATGCACAACTTGTCGATCCTTGTCACAGATAGGCTATTGCAGCAGACGACCACTACGGGTTCCACTCCTATCAGCTAAAAACGGTTCCAGTGGGCACGTGATCACCAACATTGGACAATTGAGGAGTGGAAAAACATTGCCTGGTCCGATAAATCCCGGTTCCTGTTGCGTCATGCTGATGGCAGAGTCAGGATTTGGCGTAAGCAGCATGAGTCCATGGCCCCATCCTGCCTGGTGTCAACGGTACAGGCTGGTGGCGGTGGTGTGGGGAATGTTTTCCTGGCCCACGTTAGGTCCCTTACATTTATTTTACATTTTAGTCATTTAGCAGACGCTCTTATCCAGAGCGACTTACAGTTAGTGAGTGCATACATTTTCATACTGGCCCCCGTGGGAATCGAACCCACAACCCTGGCGTTGCAAGCGCCATGCTCTACCAACTGAGCTACACAGGGCCCTTGATACCAATTGAGCAACGTTTCCATGCCCCAAAGAATTCAGGCTGTTCTGGAGGCAAAGGGGGTTCCGACCCGGTACTAGATGGGTGTACCTAATAAACTGTCCACTGTGTGTATAGCATGTTACTGTACAGCCACTGCGTTCCAATTTAGGCGCTTATCAGTGTCCAAATCTGCCATTTTCAACCCATATACAGAGTACAAGTGTATAGAGATACCTATGGGCATTCCATCAAAGAAATGAGGAGACACAATTCCTTTGAAATGATAGCTGCCTGCTTTATATGTGTTGCTGTCATGTGGGTATATGACCTAAAATCAAATCATTCAGGATGTCAAAGCAAAGTTATCATCCCCACAACAGTGAGGCGTCTTGTTTCCTCAAATCCCTTCAAGGTGAGGTCATCATTCCACTAATCGCCACCATTTTCTTTACGTTCTGTTTCAGGATCGAGTCACCATACTAGAAGAGTGCCCCGAGGAAAGCTGGTAAGCCGCTATTTGATAATTCCATATTATCCTCAAGCTGTTTGCGTTCCCTTGTCAGGCGACGCAAGCTAGCATTATCCTCTTTTGTAACAGCAATTATCAAGGCTGTCTCCAGAGCCTGGGACAAACATATCCTTGTTGATGACATTCTTATTGCATTGCGTTTGAGGTTATAGCTACCATTCTATGGTGCCACTCCCTATCACACAAGTCTGACCTGAAAGGCCTCTGCCTTTTCAGATAAGAATGTTGACTTTATACGTAGGGAGTGAGTACCAAGCCTGGCACCAAGTCCGAGTCTGGCATAACTACAGTAAATCTGTGTGTCCGTCTTTTGTCTGAATGAAGTAAGGTCCTCATTTGTGCTATTAGCATTTTGGGAGTTGAAATAGAACAAAAGCCAGTAGATACTGTATAGTCTAACTATTGCCAATGTTCACCTAAAAGGTGAAAAACGTTCAGATGAGGGATGATGAAAAAAAGTAATTTAACTTCAGAAGTTATTTGTTATTACAGTGTTCTTAGTGGGAAACTATAAGTCATGTGACCCCTTTCTTCTTCCCCACAGGAGCCATCAGCCCAAATAATCAGCCAATTATTCCCCTCAAGACCCATTTACATTTGAGTCATTTAGCAGACGCTCTTATCCAGAGCGACTTGCCGTTAGTGAGTGCATACATTTTCATACTGGCCCCCGTGGAAATCGAACCCACAAGCCTGGCGTTGCAAACGCCATGCTCTACCAACTGAGCTACACAGGACCTCCATCTCTGCAGTCGGGAAGACCAATCAGGTGGAAACCTCCCCCAGGTCGGTCCAGCCATACAAACTTTTCATCACAAAGCCCACATAACCACAGGGGTCACAACATCCCTCCCTAACTCTCACACATCAGAGGAGCTGGTCATCTCCTTTGAAAATGGTGGTGTGTCTGGGACTCTGGGTCCTTGTGCTTGGATTGGACACATCTATCCCATCTAACATCTATCTGTCTGTATGGACTTATTTTCCTTCACACACCTTCCCTCCTCTCCATCCAGGCCACTGGCTAAGGTAAACAGCTTCTAACACTCCCTGGGATGCTGACTCTTCCTCCTTCGCAAAACAGAGGAATGTCATCACTTACATCAATTTCTCCACATATTCCTTAAGAAATGAAACACATAGACTTGAGCGATGGTGATGCCCTGTCCGTCACGAGTTATCCTTTCAGCTTTGAGAAACTGGAGGAGGATTTAGTGGTGCAATACATTGGAGTCCCACAGGGAATGTAGAGGATTGTAGGGCTTAGTCACTTGGTCACTCCTCACTGATCACAACATCAAGGCGAATGGGCAAATATCGTCTTCAACTTTCAAACACCTGATGGACACAGGTTCGTAAATCTGACGTTACCACAGCCGGGTCTCTGCTTGATCCCAAGGATAGCTCTTTTTATTTGTATTTTTTTGTTTACCTCTGCAAGATCTGCTTGTAAGAGCTTCATGTCAAAACACCAACGACAAGATCCAACACGCAGCAAATGTTAGGGGGAGAAAAAAAAGGTATAAATATTTTTGTGGGCAAAGACATTCTTTGGTTTTGGAGGGAAAATGTGTGTGAGTCAGGGTTGTACTACTGAGTTTCGTTATTTGCTGTATTCCACTTTTCAAATGGATCTATCGTTGAAATTTGAATATTGTTTGTATTATTTTGGCTTTTGTAGTATAAACCAAAAAAATACAAAAAGTATGTTTTTAGGACCATGAATTAACAAGTGCCATTTTATGTTAACTGTAACACAACCCCTTTTTACCTGCTTCTTAGCTTTGTGAGAATTTACGTCCTTGTTTTTAGTCAGTAGTATTTATGTTTTTGAAACCTCAGATGAATACATTGAGCTGATGATGTGATAATGAGTAGTTTGCTGTCAAACAATGAGTTGTTTGACAGCACACACAGGTTAAATTAGAACACACAGTACTATGGGTTGAGTTCTTTATCTGTTGAGTTTTCTCCCGCACTTTAATGTCGATGGGGGGTTTTGCGTGGCATGAACAGTACAGGGCAGTTACTCTTGTAGGCCTGGTAATGTTAATGCCACTTGGCCGTGGAAGGGGTTTACTCTTGTGGTTTGACCTACTCTGTTAAACCATGCAATTCTATACAGCATTGGTCTATTCAAACAGAAAGACAGACACATAAAGACAGATACACAGACAACAGAACTTGAACACAGTAACCAAATAGATACATCGGTCAAAATTGGTCTAACCACTGCATTTTATATTGTCATATGGCTCATTAGTTGTCAAAGAGATCTAAATAAGAAACTTGATTCACTGAGGATGAATGACATTGTCGCGTTTTTGTCTAGTTGGTCTAATTCTTGAAGATGAAATTAACAACTTTACCTGAACTGTTTTTTACTGTATCTGAGCATTTTTATTAAAGGGATAGACCAGCTCAAATGAAAAATGGCACATCAATAAACTGCTCCCTTTGTAAATATGATTTACTTGATGTAAATGTGAACTGTAATGAACATTTTTAGGCTCGACATTCTGTCATCTATTTGGGGTTTCTTGCTCAATCTTAATTTGAATATTTCAAATGTCATAAACTTTCTCAGGTTGTTTACAAAAAGGCGTATTATTCTTTAACTACTGAACTGCCTATATTCATTAATCATTTTCTCTTTGTATAGACACACCTCTGATGTTTGTTTTATTTATTATTCTGTTGCTACTGCCATTTGCCTTTGTTACAGTCTGGTTTATTTTCAAATTGAACTTGACTTCCTGTGTCTAGCTAGCCAACCCCAGTCTCTGTATTTCACTGTTCTCTCGCTCTCTCTCTCTCTCTCTCTCTCCCTCCACGCTCCCTCTCTCCCTCTCTCTCTCTCTCTCTCGCTCTATCTCCCCGCTCTCCCCCCTCTCTCTCTCTCCTATTTGTTCCTGGGATTTGGAATGACAGAACATAAAGGCAGACCAACGGTTCATTTTTTAAATCCTATGTGTTGACTCTTTACTGGTGAGAGGATTTCTGTCTTGCTGCAGTTGGTGTGTGTGTGTGTGTGTGTGTGTGTGTGTGTGTGTGTGTGTGTGTGTGTGCGTGTGTGTGTGTGTGTGTGTGTGTGTATGCAATAGTGTTCTCCTCTCCTGCCCCACCAGTCTCCCTGTTTCTTCACAGGTATACCTCAGAAAGAAAGAAAGAAAGAAAGAAAGAATGTAAAGACCGGCTTAAACAACACAGAGACAAAGAAACCCTGCGGTGGCAGGTTGTGTGCTCAGGGTGGGAAACCGACACCCTGAGCACAGGGGTGGGTTATTTAAAGCATCCATATTTTATCCGAACCATAATGGACTGGATTTGAAACCACACATTTACATTTGAACTGGATTTGATCCTCTTGTAAACACATTCATATAAAATGAGCTAACCTGTCTAAATAAGGTAGTCTACTGTTGAGTACAATTAGAAGGAGAATACGAATGCGCGGGTGAACAAACACTACAAGGTGCAGGAGGTGCTTGGTAGTGACCAGGCTATCAAGTTCATTTTCCTTGAGTCAACAATGGCTTTTTTTTTTTTTTTTTACTGTTGGTCTGGTTGGGTGTTAAAACAATGGTACAATTGTGTAACACTGTACTTGAATTTAAAAGAAAACTCAATAAAATGTACGTGTACAAAAATATCCCTGGATCCCTTTTATGTCTTATAAGATTTCAACACATCTAGGATCTCAAGCTTTTTGTTGTCAGTGTTTTAGGTTTCTTGGGTCACAAGTGTTCTGCTTGTCAAACAACAGTGTGTAGTAAGGCATGAAATCAAATCTTCTGAATGTAGAATGTTTTTGAGCAATTATCTTGAAAATTAAAGTCAAGAGGAGTTTGTATAATTTTTTAATAACTTAATTGTAACATATAACATTGAGTTTTGGTTGAAATGTACTTTCAATAACACTGTCACTGTCAGGAAGGTGTGCCTGCATAGGACATATTAGCTCATAAATAAGTATTCTTGGCAGATCAAGTGAGTGTGTGTCTCACCTGTGAACAGTGTAGGCTAAAGAATAGGCCGCAGTCACAAATGAGGACTTTCAGGTTTTGCTCATTATGCTATTGGGACAGAGAGCTCTTGTCTGAGGCAGCCTTGAGAAAGAAAATGGGAGGTTTCGGTACTGTGACTGTAACTCACCAACCTGACTTTCTGCAGATCAGGGCTGTCATTACCCTGCCCTGTAATCATGCTCAGACCGGCCAACGTGTGTCTCAGTTGTTTTTGCAGTAGGCACATTAAAATGGCAGTAACCTGAGTCCACATGTATGCAACTTCACATTGTTCCTTGTGAAAATGTTCTCCTTTTTTCTTTTTACAAAGTAGCTTTCAAGTTTGCTTGTTTGTGTGCTTGTTTTCATTGACCAAAGAATTGAGAAAAAGTGAGGAAATCAGTTTTGAACTAAATGTAATGTTATATGTGGAAATAACTTGTGTGGTCAATGATATTTTGTGATGGAATATGTGAGTCATCATGACCTTTAGCATGAGAGCATCAGCTGTTCCGGATGACTATGTGATCACGCTCTCCATAGCTGATATGAGTAAGACATTCACAAGGCTGCAGGGCCAGACGGATTACCAGGACGCGTACTCCGAGCATGTGCTGACCAACTGGCAAGTGTCTTCATTGACATTTTCAACATGTCCCTGACTGAGTCTGTAATACCAACATGTTTCAAGCAGACCACCATAGTCCCTGTGCCCAAGACCACTAAGATAACCTGCCTAAATGACTACTGACCCGTAGCACTCACGTCTGTAGCCATGAAGTGCTTTGAAAGGCTGGTCATGGCTCACATCAACACCATTATCCCAGAAACCCTAGACCCACTCCAATTTGCATACCGCCCCAACAGATCCACAGATGATGCAATCTCTATTACACTCCACACTGCCCTTTCCCACCTGGACAAGAGGAACACCTACATGAGAATGCTATTCATTAACTACAGCTCAGCATTCAACACCATAGTGCCCTTAAAGCGCATCACTAAGCTAAGGACCCTGGGACTAAACACCTCCCTCTGCAACTGGATCCTGGACTTCCTGACGGGCCGCCCCAGGTGGTAAGGGTAGGTAACAACACATCTGCCACGCTGATCCTCAACACGGGGGCTCCTCAGGGGTGTGTGCTCAGTCCCCTCCTATACTCCCTGTTCACCCATGACTGTATGGCCAGGCATGACTCCAAAACCATCATTAAGTTTGCCGACGACACAACAGTGGTAGGCCTGATCACTGACAACGATGAGACAGCCTACTGGGAGGAGGTCAGAGACCTGGCCGTGTGGTGCCAGGATAAAAACCTCTACCTCAACGTGATCAAGACAAAGGAGATGATTGTGGCCTACAGGGGGAAAAAAAGGACTGAGCATGCCCCCATTCTCATCAACGGGGCTGTAGTGGAACAGGTTGAGAGCTTCAAGTTCCTTGGTGTCCACGTCACCAACAAACTATCATGGTCCAAACACACCAAGACAGTCGTGAAGAGAGCACGACAAAGCCTATTCCCCCTCAGGAGACTGAAAAGATTTGGCATGGGTCCTCATATCCTCAAAAAGTTATACAACTGCACCATCGAGAGCATCCTGACTGGTTGCATCACTGCCTGGTATGGCAACTGCTCGGCCTCCGACCACAAGGTACTACAGAGGGTAGTGCATACAGCCCAGTACATCACTGGGGCCAAGCTTCCTGCCATCCAGGACCTCTCTATCAGGCGGTGTCAGAGGAAGGCCCTAAAAATTGTCAAAGACTCCAGCCACCCATGTCATAGACTGTTTTCTCTGCTACCGCACGGCAAGCGGTACCGGAGCGCCAAGTCTAGGTCCAAAAGGCTTCTTAACAGCTTCTACCCCCAAGCCATACAGTGGGGGGAAAAAGTATTTAGTCAGCCACCAATTGTGCAAGTTCTCCCACTTAAAAAGATGAGAGAGGCCTGTAATTTTCATCATAGGTACACGTCAACTATGACAGACAAAATGAGGGGAAAAAATCCAGAAAATCACATTGTAGGATTTTTAATGAATTTATTTGCAAATTATGGTGGAAAATAAGTATTTGGTCAATAACAAAAGTTTCTCAATACTTTGTTATATACCCTTTGTTGGCAATGACACAGGTCAAACGTTTTCTGTAAGTCTTCACAAGGTTTTCACACACTGTTGCTGGTATTTTGGCCCATTCCTCCATGCAGATCTCCTCTAGAGCAGTGATGTTTTGGGGCTGTCGCTGGGCAACACGGACTTTCAACTCCCTCCAAAGATTTTCTATGGGGTTGAGATCTGGAGACTGGCTAGGCCACTCCAGGACCTTGAAATGCTTCTTACAAAGCCACTCCTTCGTTGCCCGGGCGGTGTGTTTGGGATCATTGTCATGCTGAAAGACCCAGCCACGTTTCATCTTCAATGCCCTTGCTGATGGAAGGAGGTTTTCACTCAAAATCTCACGATACATGGCCCCATTCATTCTTTCCTTTACACGGATCAGTCATCCTGGTCCCTTTGCAGAAAAACAGCCCCAAAGCATGATGTTTCCACCCCCATACTTCACAGTAGGTATGGTGTTCTTTGGATGCAACTCAGCATTCTTTGTCCTCCAAACACGACAAGTTGAGTTTTTACCCAAAAGTTATATTTTGGTTTCATCTGACCATATGACATTCTCCCAATCCTCTTCTGGATCATCCAAATGCACTCTAGCAAACATCAGACGGGCCTGGACATGTACTGGCTTAAGCAGGGGGACACGTCTGGCACTGCAGGATTTGAGTCCCTGGCGGCGTAGTGTGTTACTGATGGTAGGCTTTGTTACTTTGGTCCCAGCTCTCTGCAGGTCATTCACTAGGTCCCCCCGTGTGGTTCTGGGATTTTTGCTCACCGTTCTTGTGATCATTTTGACCCCACGGGGTGAGATCTTGCGTGGAGCCCCAGATCGAGGGAGATTATCAGTGGTCTTGTATGTCTTCCATTTCCTAATAATTGCTCCCACAGTTGATTTCTTCAAACCAAGCTGCTTAACTTTTGCAGATTCAGTCTTCCCAGCCTGGTGCAGGTCTACAATTTTGTTTCTGGTGTCCTTTGACAGCTCTTTGGTCTTGGCCATAGTGGAGTTTGGAGTGTGACTGTTTGAGGTTGTGGACAGGTGTCTTTTATACTGATAACAAGTTCAAACAGGTGCCATTAATACAGGTAACGAGTGGAGGACAGAGGAGCCTCTTAAAGAAGAAGTTACAGGTCTGTGAGAGCCAGAAATCTTGCTTGTTTGTAGGTGACCAAATACTTATTTTCCACCATAATTTGCAAATAAATTCATAAAAAATCCTACAATGTGATTTTCTGGATTTTTTTTCCTCAATTTGTCTGTCATAGTTGACGTGTACCTATGATGAAAATTACAGGCCTCTCTCATCTTTTTAAGTGGGAGAACTTGCACAATTGGTGGCTGACTAAATACTTTTTTTCCCCACTGTAAGACTCCTGAACAGCTAATCATGGCTACCCAGACTATTTGCATTGTCTACTACTGGTCTTTAATTATTTTTTATTTGTATTTTTTACTTATCTATTTTTTACTTAACACTTATTTTTCTTAAAACTGCATTGTTGGTTAAGGGCTTGTAAGTAAGCATTTCACTGTAAGGTCTACACCAGTTGTATTTGAAAAAAAAAAAATGTAAATGTAAATGTATTTGGCGCATGTGGCAAATACAATTTGATTTGATTTGATATCTGTCATAGCTACGAGTGCACCACCAACTGTCTGTCATATGTACGCAGGAAAATAGATCATAGAGAATAAAAAATACATGTTTAGAACTGATAATTGATCGCATGGTGCAATAATGACTGCAATTAATTGATAATTGAATGTGTTGATGGACACAGCTTTGTAGAACCAAAACATACACAGCCTCTGCTCAACACACTCGAACTCGAGAACGAATCGTTTGAGGGGCTGCAGTTCGCAAATGACTGTGTTTACCACCTTGCCTGGCTACCCAGACTTGTTCCGACCAAACAATATGCCACGCTCACGGATGTTAGTTTCTTCTCTGGAATGAGAAGTATGTAGCGAACAACAGAGCAGCGGAAGAGTCGTCAGGCTACTTATCACCCTCACGGCAGTCAAGCAATGCATTCCGCCAAGAGTCATTCACAATCTAGTCCGGTTGCAGCCACAACTAGACCTTGTTTCAAATGTATCAAGAAATAATCATATATACTGAACAAAAATATAAACGCAACATGTAAAGTGTTGGTCCCATGTTTCATAAGCTGAAATAAAATATCCTAGCAATGTTTATTCGCACAAAAAGCGTATTTCTCTCAGATGATGTGCACAAATGTGTTTACATCCCTGTTAGTGAGCATTTCTCCTTTGCCAAGATAATCGATCCACCTGACAGGTGTGTGATATCAAGAAGCTGATTAAACAGCATGATCACTACACAGGTGCACCTTGTGCTGGGGACAATAAAAGGCCACTCTAAAATATGCAGTTTTGTCACACAACACAATGCCACAGATATCTCAAGTTTTGAAGGAGCATGCAACGGGCATGCTGACTGCAGGAATGTCCACCAGAGCTGTTGCCAGAGAATTTAATGTTAGTTTCTCTACCATAAGTCGCCTCCAACGTCGTTTTAGAGAATTTGGCAGTACGTCCAACCGGCCTCACAACCGCAGACCACGTGTAACCACGCCAGCCCAGGACCTCCACATCCGGCTTCTTCACCTGTAGGATCGTCTAAGACCAGCCACCCGGACAGCTGATGAAACTGGGGAGTATTTATTTCTGTAGAAAAGCCCTTTTGTGGGGAAAAACTCATTCTGATTGGCTGGTCCTGGATCCCGAGTGGGTGAGCCTGGCTCCCAAGTGGGTGGGCCTATGCCCTCCCAGGCCCAACCATGGCTGCGCCCCTGCCCAGTCATGTGAAATCCATAGATTAGCGCCTAATTTATTTATTTAAATTGACTGATTTCCTTTTATGAACAGTAACTCAGTAAAATCGTTGCAATTGTTGCATGTTGTGTTTATATTTTTGTTCAGTATATTTGTATGCCTAGCAATCAACAAATGTACATTGTTTAGATTTACAAGTCTCATTCACAAATGACAGCACCAATAAGCTCCCTATGGTACATGACATATTAACGAGAAGCTCGTAGAATCGTGACTCTTTCGAGTTTTCAGTTCATCGTTCGCCGGTAGTGGGTCCTGCGTGCTCTGGGCAATACTGACTCAAATTAACTAAATTAGTCTAAATATTCATTCTTTTGAGTGAACGAGTCGAAAAGATCTGAGTCAGTAAAAAGAGCCGGAATTCCCATCACTAGAGAAAAGCCTTTCTGAGATAGGTATAGGGTACAGGATGGGACATGCCCAGAGCAATTACACTGGAATGTACCCACCATGACTATGAGCTCGCTCAGAGTCACAATACTCTGCTCTGCTAAAACCCTACACCCCAACCCGAGTACTCTGTTCTGCCACTATCACTAAGCCCAGTCCAAGCTCTTCTCTGTCCTGGCACCCCAATGGTGGAACCAACTTCCCCCTGAAGCTAGGACAGCGGAGTCCCTGCCAATCTTCAGAAAACATCTGAAATCCTACCTCTTCAAAGATTATCTTAAATAATTCCACACTACCCCCCTTGCACCCCACTACCCAAAAAAAGAAAGAAAAATACTTTTGTTTACAAACACTCGCACTTGACTCTTTTCCCCCTTACTAGCTCTTACTTTGCTGATAGCTACTTTATTGAGGAAAAATGTACTTACAATGACTGTGATCTGTGGTTGTCCCACCTAGCTATCTTAAGATGAATGCACTAACTGTAAGTCACTCTGGATAAGAGCGTCTGCTAAATGACTAAAATGTAAAATGTAAAAAAAGGGGATAGAATATACAGCTACTCTCTGGCTTAACACCCTGTATGCCCTGAGGCCCCTCCTGAGCCTAACTGATGGGATTACTCCCAGTGTCCCAGTGTCCCAGACTGACTGACACCCCAAACTGGCACTGGGCAGACCTTGCCCCTGGCACTGCCACACAACATGCCAATGAATGGATGAACTGTGCACAGTAACATTTAAGAAATCAGTTCCATAGTGCATGGCACACACATTTGATGAGATCATATTTTAAGGTGCTGGTAAATGTGTATGAACAAAATAAACTGCACTAAACCCATGTTGAAAATCGCCAAAAGCAGATATTTATTCTGACAAAGGGAATAATCTAACCCTGATTACAGAGGAATTGCCGTAAAAGACAGGGAATCCAAGTTGTGAAAATTAAAACTTGTTTTATATTGGATCTTTATCCAGCTCCTGTGAAAAGTTTGGATGTGCGTAAAACCATAGTCTAAGTTGCCTTGTCTGTATTATAAGCCCACTGGGAGCAATTATGGTGCCTGTAACTATATTTAGACATAGCCTATTTAAAACAAGTTGTTGTTTCGTTTTTATTAGAATTTGATTAAGAAATAATACATGAGAGGCCTCGTGGCTATGACCACATCACAGCCATGACAAAAATGTCATAACACATGGACTCAAGTGTATTATTGCTTTTAAACAATGGGTTACCAGCATTAAAAAACAAGATTATTTCCCAAGCCATATATTTTTCAACAAAACGTGATGTTACATTCACTAACACTGGTTGTCAAGTGCAATTATAGAAGCAACTGCTCTCTATCCCTCTCGATCGCGCATTCTTCTGTCTCTTCTCTCGTTCTCCGTGTCTGCCCCACACTAACCTAATGTAGCAGGCACGAAAGAAACACACAGAACGAACAAGTACACGCGCAAAGGATTATGGTCATTGTAGTTAAATACCATGTTTTCTGCGCTAAACTATGTAGAATATTGGCCTGTTGGAAACTACAACTCCCTACTACATGGAACAGTTTCGATCTAATTTATCTCTAGAGAAACTGCGCAATGTACACATTGCGCTCACAGAAAAAAAAATGAACGAAATGGGATTAAAATCTTTGAAATGTCAGTTAATCGCTCAGCACTACTGAGCATGTTTGCCAAATTTCCTCACACTGAGTCAAACAGATCAAAATATATAAACACGTGTATGTTGTAGCGCCATCGTGTGGTCGATCTGAATGTACTTAGATATGTTGAGTCTTGACAGTGTTTGGAATATGTGTACCAAGTTTTGTTACAATACAAATATGAGTGTCGGAGTTAAATGCCTTTATGTGCCACACCACGCCCACATTAATGTTTATTGGTCAGTAGCGGCCATGTTGTTTGAGATGCTATCCTGTGAGAGCTTGATCCATATATGCCATATATCAATATTTCGTGCAGATCGGTCATTCGATGCCAGAGGAGTAGCGTTTTAAGTGTTTTTAACAAACTTTTAAATGGCGGAAAATCCATCATGGCGGATCTTATGGGTCCTTGAGGCATATTTGTTCCTTGAGAGGAGAGGAACCTATGTACCGAATGTCATGACTTTATGTCACATGGCGTGAGGGGTGGGAGCTTTCAAAGTTAGCACCTTTAATCACTTTTTATAGCGCCACCATCTGGCCAATTGGCATGGCATTGTATGAGAGTGTGTGGACTATGGGCTTTTACAATCATGCAAGTTTGCACCTTCCTACAAGTCTGGGTATATCACGTCTCCTCCCGTTGCGCCCCTCCGGCGCTCTGATTTGCTGGTCTACTGAGCCACCGGTCTGAGCGCACCACCTCGGCAACACCGGAATGGAAACCCAACGCACCCTAATCACCTCCAGCGCACCTGCACCTTATCATCTCATCACCACCCCTATTTAGCCCTGGACTGTTCTGTATTGTGTTGTGTGTGATTGTTTAGCGTTGTGTCATTTACTCTGTCTTTGTTATTCTCTTTCTCATTATTAAGTAAACCTTGACCTTGTTAATTCCTGCATCTGCGTCCTGCCTCTTCATATCATTACTCGTCACAGAATCACACACCAAACGAAAATGGATGCAGCAGGAGATTCCCAGTGCCTCGACCAGCACCAGCAGAAGCTTGCCCAGTTGAACGCCGCCATGCAGGAAGTGCTCCAAACTCTGCATAATCTGCCCAGCGCTCCTGTTCCACCTCAGGGAGCTGCGAGTGCCCCCAATCCACCTGTTCCCGTGCTATCACCCTCTTCTGCGGGAACCCTCGCCCTACCGGAGCGCTATGACGGTAAAACTACTAAATGTAGGGGCTTCCTGCTACAGGTTTCACTTTATCTGGCGCGTCAGCCTGGGGCATATCCATCTCACCAAGCCAGGATAGCGCTGGTGATTTCGCTACTTAAAGGAAAGGCACTGGATTGGGCCACGGCAGTCTGGGAAGGAGAGGAGGCAATGGCGCTTCCCTACCCCACCTTCCTCGCTCGGTTCAGGGCAGTGTTTGATCATCCCACGGAGGGAAAGGACGGGGGTGAGCATCTTCTCCATCTACAACAGAGAGAGGGGCCCGCGTCCGAGTACGCTCTGAGCTTTCGCTCGGTGGCGGCGTCTTCCGGCTGGAATGAGCGTGCTCTGCGCACAGCCTTCAGGAGAGGCTTACGGGAGGACATCAAGACGGAACTCGCATGTCAGGACGACGAGATGGACCTTGATACCCTCATCACCACGTCCATCCGTCTTGACGACATGTTGCGAGAGAGACGCCGTTCCCAACACCTCCCGGAGCTTCGATGCTCCCCCCATCTGAGCTATGGAAGCCACCCTGCTTCCGAGTCCTCACCCATGGAGGTGGGCAGCACCCCCTACACCACCACGGACCACAGATCTCCTGGCGGCTCCCTATCTAGGCGGTATGACTCCCGTCGCCGCTCTGTCAGTGTTACGTCATCTCCTATCACAAAACCATTGTTTGTAGTTCCCATAACGGTGACTGGTTATTCCTTCTCTTCCATTTCTACTGCAATGATAGATTCCGGATCAGCGGGGAACCTTATAGATAGGGAGCTGGTCTTTGAATGGGGGTTGCCGACCGTGCCACTGCCATCTCCGCTACACGTCACCTCACTGGACAATAAACCCCTTGGATCAGGCACCATTATGCACGTCACTCTCCCCATCACCATTCACACACTACTGTAGCACCACGAGGAGCTGTCATTCCACATCGTCACGTCACCGGATCGTCTTGGGATTGCCCTGGCTCAGACTACATAACCCCACCATCAATTAGATCACCAAGAGGATCACAGCCTGGTCCGCCTCATGCCGGAAGACCTGCCTGCCGGTGGTTTGTTGTTCCACGTCAGTGGAGAGTCCGGAGTCCGCCCTCCAGCCCAACATTCCACATGAGTACGCAGATCTCTCCGATGTCTTCTCTTCAGTAAAGGCTACGTGTCTCCCTCCTCACAGGCCCTGGGACTGCGCCATTGACCTGCTGGAGGGACAACACCCCCCGAAGAGTCGCATTTACCCCCTTTCCATGGCGGAGACTGAGGCCATGGAGAAGAATGTGGCAGAGACACTGAAACAGGGGTTCATCAGACGCCTCTACCTCTCCTGCCTCCGCCAGCTTCTTCTTCGTGGCCAAAAAGGACGGAGGACTGAGACCATGCATTGACTACAGGGGGCTGAACGCAGTCACCACTAAGTACCGGTACCCCTCCCTCTGGTTCCGTCGGCCATTGAGCAGCTACGAGGGGCCCGGTACTTTACCAAGTTGGACCTGAGGAATGCCTACAACCTGATCCGAATCCGGGAAGGAGATGAGTGGAAGACGGCATTCAGCACTACCTCAGGCCACTATGAATACTGCGTCATGCCCTATGGCCTCGTCAACGCACCTTCTGTGTTCCAGTCCTTCGTCAATTATGTGTTCCGGGACATGCTGAGTAAACAGGTGGTGGTGTACATTGACGATATCCTGATCTACTCGGCTGTCCTACTCCGCCTTCGGGAACACAGCCTGTTGGTGAAGGGGGAGGAATGCGAATTCCACCAACAGGCCATCTCCCTCCTGGGATACAGGATCAGTCCTCAGGGGGTGTTCATGGAAGGAGTGAAGACGGATGCCGTCAGGTCATGGCCAATCCACACCACCATCAAAGGCCTACAGAGCTTCCTGGGCTTCGCCAATTTCTACCGGCGTTTCATCAGGTCCTTCAGCTCCATAGCTGCCCCGCTCACCTCTCTCCTTAAGGGTGGGCCTCAGAAGCTGGCCTGGAACCCTGAGGCTGATGCTGCCTTCAAGAGGCTGAAGGAGAGGTTTACCACAGCGCCCATCCTAAAACACCCAGATCCATCTCGTCCTTTCATCCTGGAGGTGGACGCATCGGAGGAGGGCGTGGGTGCGGTCCTCTCCCAATGACACGGTAAGCCAGAGAAAATTTATCCCTGTGCCTTTTTCTCTAAAAAGCTTACCCCCGCAGAGAGTAACTATGAAGTTGGGGACAGGGAGCTGTTGGCGGTGGTCTGGAGGAATGGAGACACTGGCTGGAGGGCGCAGTCCATCCATTCCGGATTCTTACTGACACCGGAATTTGGAGCACATACGGGCAGCGAAACGTATAAACTTTCGTCAAGCAGGGTGGGCCCAATTTCTTACTCGCTTTCAATTCATTCTGTCCTACCGCCCAGGATCCCAGAATGTGAAAGCCGACGCAATCTCCAGGATGCACCATACCGGAGAAAGGAAGGATCTGGGGGATCATGCCCTTGTCTTTCATCGTTGCACCTGTCGTTTGGGATGTGGATGAAGACATCCGCCTGGCGGCTCAGGAGGACCCAGAGCCTGCCAACGCCCCTCCGGGGCGCGTGTATGTACCCACCAGTGTCCATGACCGCCTGCTGATCTGGGAGCACACCACCCTTATGGCAGGGCACTCTGGTATTACGCGCACCCTGCATTCTCTAGCCCACCTTGGCTTCTGATGTCTCCCACTATGTCAACTCCTGTTCCGTATGTGCCCAAACGAAGACACCTCGGAATGCCCCGGCAGGCAAACTAGTTCCTCTCCCAGTTCCTCAGCGACCTTGGTCACACCTGTCCATAGACTTTGTCACCGACCTTCCACGTTCTGACGGCTTCACCACAGTCATGGTGGTCATAGATCGGTTATCCAAATCATGTCGTTTTTTTTGCCACTAACTCGTCTTCCTTCTCTTCTCCAGGTCGCTGAGGTCCTGTTCCAACAGGTCTTCCGGCATTAAGGTATTCCGGAGGACATCGTCTCGGCCACGGCCAGCCTCACTTCCGGGTATAGGCCTCAGTTGAATAGGCAGGTGGAGTGCATGAACCAGGAACTGGGGAGGTTTCTTCGTTGCCAATTGGCATGGCATGTGCATGAGAGGGTGTGGCCCTTCACCCAGCTTCACTGGCTTGAAACCCTAACACTGTGGACTGCAAATGTTTTCAAAATATTTAGCAAATATGGGCAGGCTATTTAACGAACTAGGCTATAACGGACTAACATTCAAATTGGATTTGATCACAACGCAATACCTAAACTACCGTAAATACACAACCTAAAGCAACCACATATTTAGCCATGGAGCATGTTCTGATTGGCCAGTGAGGAGCCAAGCCTCGACACACCCACAACTTGTTTATTCATCAAAACCCAGCCCTTTCGCGACACCGCCAGCTACTGCGGCCATAATTCCGGTTGTGAAAATAGCAAAAATATTTCTGACACACCCCAAAACCTATATAACACTACCTACCGCCAGCGCTAAGATTTACCATTGCGTTAGGTTTGTTAAAATAGAGCCCAGTGTCACGATCGTCGGATATAGAGGACCAAGGCGCAGCGTGGAAGGTGAACATACTTATTTATTAAATGATACACGAACAAAACAACAAATCGATACGTGACGTCCACAGGTGCAAAACACAAACCAACACAGAACAAGATCCCACAAACACTGTGGGAAAACCACCTGACTAAATATGGTTCCCAATCAGAGACAACCAGCAACAGCTGATACTCGTTGCCTCTGATTGAGAACCACTCTGGCCAACATAGACATACAAAAACTAGACTAGACACAACGAGCACAAAACATAAACTCTACACACCCTGGCTCAACTTAAAAGAGTCCCTAGAGCCAGGGTGTGACACCCAGACTGTATCTTGGTTGTGGGTTCATGGTCTGTTACAAACGAGAGACATAATATAAAAGTATTTGCATTCATCATTTACATAATGTATTGGTGGCAGAAGGAAATCCTGATGAACCGGACCTACAGGATTAAGAGGGATGTTTACAACTACTACTGCCACCATAGTAGACTGGGCGAGGTGTCGGTGACAACCTGATTCATGAGTCAACTGCTGAGGCACAGCCCAAACTAGTAGCAGCCTTTGCAGCTTCATTGGGATCTAATATCACTGTTTGCCAAGGGGAAAACAGTAACTTCTTGTTCAAGTAAAACATGTCTGTGTAATACAAACTTAAATATATCTCTATTTAAATTATTTCCCCCTCTTTTACAAAACACTGAATTACAACAGCATTTAGTGATAACATTATATTTCATAATTGATGTGATCTTATGGAGACATATACTTAGTGTACAAAACATTAGGAACACCTGCTCTTTCCATGACAGAGACTGACCAGGTGAATCCAGGTGAAAGCTATGATCCCTTATTGATGTCACCTGTGTAGATGAAGGGGAGGAGACAGGTTAAAGAGGGATTCTTAAGCCTTGAGACAACTTAGAAGTGGATTGTGTATGTGTGGCATTCAGAGAGTGAATGGGCAAGACAAAATATTGAACTGCCTTTGAACGGGGAATGGTAGTAGGTGCACCGGTTTGTGTGTCAAGAACTGCAACGCTGCTGGGTTTTTCACGCTCAACAGTTTTCCGTGTGTATCAAGAATGGTCCACCTCCCAAAGGACATCTAGCCAACTTGACACAACTGTGGGAAGCATTGGAGTCAACATGGGCCAACATCCCTGTGGAACGCTTTCGACACCTTGTAGAATCCATGCCCAGATGAATGGAGGCTGTTCTGAGGTAAAAAGGGGGTGCAACTCAATATTAGGAAGGTGGCTGGCAGGCTCTTACCTGGTATGCCTGAGTTCAAAGGTTGGAGCAGAAAAACAACAAGACTAAACACTGTGAGGGAGTTCTTATTTTAATAATGTCCAGATTTCTCTTGTTAGCAAAAGAAAGTTAAATGTCATTTTGCATACGCTCTTATCCAGCGCAACTTATAGTAGTGAGTGCATACATTTTCGTACTGGTCCCCCCATGTGACTCGAACCCACAACCCTGGCTTTGCAAGCACCATGCTCTACCAACTGAGCTACACAGGACCCTGTCCCTCATTGTTGAGATGCTCTATGCCATCAGAACTTTTCATTGACCCTAAAAGGTATTTACTACAAATAGATTTTATGATGACTATGATGTTCATTTAAATTAAGTACGAGTTTTGGTTTAACTTTGTTTTATACATTAAGCCTACATTGCTGTTAGTGTCACTCAAAAATCTACAAATTGTTGAATGATTTCCTATCAAATGATTTGTTTCATGGTTTCCAAAAGAGACTCCTAATTGTACAAGTTTGGGATCAGGTCTGCATGACTTATTGATTTTGGGAAAGTGTTGCAATAACATTGACCAAGAAATAATAACTACACTATGTAAGCCACAGAGCCACATCTTTGGTCACATCTCTGTGACTCATACCTTCCTGTGAGGCATCAATGACCACATCATTTCCTCTCTCATAGATTAAACAGAACCAGTGTGGTAGTTTGGTCACCTATTCTATGCGGAACTGAAAGTTGTTTGAGGATTCAAACAGGCAACATAATGTTTTTTGATCAAGCAACAATGCACAACAGGATGTGTATCATCAGAGGTGTTTGTATGTGACCATTTTGGCACACACTCAAGATATCATTTTTTAAAGTCCATTGATCTTTGACCAGGTAGTGTTTTGTAAACCATAACATTAGCCTACTGTAATGATGCATCTGATTATAACATTTGGGAATGAATATTCATATGCAATGTACCTTATTATTCATGCAGAAACCAGTGATAAGTGTTGAAAACCTTTCTGTCCTTACTGGAAGTAATTGCTAATGTGCTGTGTGTGTGGTTTGTGACAGGGTGTGGGTTACATGGAATGTGATCCATTCAGGGTAGGAAGTTTACCGTATTGGCCTCACCTCAGGTATCACATGACCAGACACAGGTCGGGTGCATGATGGGATAGGGCGATCTGTCTGTCTGACATATCACGTCACCTCTGTCCTGCCTCACCTGGAGGCGTTGGGGTTGAGTAATGCCCCCCTAGCTTTGTCCCACTGTGACTGAAACGCCATGCCCTGAATGGTGCTTAGCACACACACAGAGACTTACACTACAGACACTCAAATAGAAACTGAACTCACTCAGACAGAAACACAAAATACAGATAAATAGACACACGTGCACATACACAAAACAAAATGCATTAACACACACTTGCAAACATGAACAGTCATGTCTGTGTACAGTACATAGGAATAAGTAAGAAATTCATAGGAAAAATGTAAGGGTGTGCCTTTCAGCCTGGGCGTCACAATGACTGTAGTGCCACCTGCTGGTCCTTAGGCCTCTTTATATTCCTCAAATGTTTGTGAGCAGATCTAATTATCCTCACTTTTTATCAGGGTTGTGGTTAATTACATTAAAATTTAAGTCAATTCAGAAAGTAAACCAAATTACAATTACAAATTTGTCTGACTGGAATTTAAATGAAACCCTGTTTCTACAAGATTTTTGAATGTTACTCCCTCTTTGTATTGGCACTACAGAACGAGTGGCGCATCTGTCGATCTATCCCTGCCCAATCATAACATACTTACCAAAAACAAACTCAGAATTCGATGCTGGTAGTTAGGTTTGCTAGGCCGTAGTCTTGCTTGGCCAGACTCACAGCACTGTGCTAGAAAATCAAGACTAGCTAGCAAGGCCCTAAAGTTGTGTAGCCTCATGGTTGGGGAGTAACTTATTACATGTAATCTGATTACCAAAAAACTGTAATCAGTAAAGTTACCAGCAAAAATATTGTAATCAGATTACAGATGCTTTTGAAAAACTAGATTACTTCTTGGATTACTTTTTAAATTGAAAAAAAGGTGTTTATGTTTGTTTCACCTGAGCGAGTCTGACCATAAGTGAGACCACTATGATGGCACACCAAATGCGTTTGATGGAACCTTTTTGTCTTCTAATGCCTCTTAAGAGGAAAGTAATCAAAAAGTAACTGAAAGTAATCTGATTACTTTACTGAGTTTGGATAATCCAAAAGTTACATTACTGATTAGAATTTTGGACAGGTAACTAGTAACTGCAACGAATTACATTTAGAACGTAACCTACCCAACCATGTGTAGCCTAATGGTAATTACTTTTTCCTGAGTCACAATAGTTCTCCTGCATTGTAGCAGTTACTTCAAAGCAGTAGTAGGACCACGCACATCCTGGCAGGCTTGTAATGGTTGATGACAGTAGCCAGAACACACTGTGACATTTCCCAATCCCTTCCCCACCCCCAAACACATACAGCATTCCTCAACATCCTAAAGTAAGCAGTCTCAGCATTCCCTTGAAAGGAGTCATCCACTTCCTATATCAATTAGGGAGCGAGGACGCATGGCTGACTCCCATATAGTGAATGAATCCAGGGGAGTATCAGATAGCATTCTGGGTTGGGAAGATTTACTGAAAGTGATGCAGTAACAGATACAGGAAAGGGAGTTACCCTTTTGACACTGTCTGACTCAATGTGACAAAGGAGCCTAGTAAGCCTTCACAATGTGAGTTAAAGGTACACACACACGCACACACTGTCACGGTTTCGGCCGAGGCTGCTCCTCCTCCTGGTTCGGGCAGGCTTCGGCGGTCGTCGTCCCCGGAGTACTAGCTGCCACCGATCTATGTTTCATGTTCGTTTGGTTTTGTCTGGATGTTGTACACCTGTGTCTTGTTAGTCCTCGTTAGTGTCCTATTTAGTTCTCGTTGTGTGTGCTTGTCGTTGTGTGTGATTGCGCTTCTGTTTCGTGTTTGGAGCTACATTTTCCCTCCAGTGTTTTGGAGAGGTTATTTTGCACATGTTTGTGCGCCGTTTGTTTTGTCGCCTGTGTGCGCCGTGTATTCGCCTTCGGGCTTATTGGGCTTCTGTCTTTTATATATCTTGCACTAAAGCCTTTGGACTGAGCCTCTGCGTCCTGCGCATGATTCATACACCACACCCACCTTCAGCATGCCTTGACAGAATCACACACCTTAATGGAATCAGCAGGATCGGCAGTGACGCCTGTGTCGCTCGAGGAGCATCTCCGTGGGCAAGAGGGCCAGATAAGACAACTGGAGACCGCTCTACAGGAGGTAATCAACACCTTGCACCGATGGGAGGCCAGCAGGGTACCCACACCTCCACCTACCCTGCCCACCCCATCGGTCGGTCCACCAGTCCCAGGTTCGGAACCCAGGGGGATTCGGCTCTCGCTCCCGAGGGCGTATGACGGAACAGCTGCCGGGTGTCAGGGTTCCTCCTGCAGGTGGAGCTTTACCTGGCCACTGTACACCCGGTGCCCTCGGGATACGAGAGCGTTTCCGCCCTCATCTCCTGTCTCACGGGCAAGGCGTTGGAGTGGGCTAACGCCGAGTGGAGGAAGATGGACGCCAACACCATCACCTACGCCGAGTTCTCCCGCCGCTTCAAGGCCGTGTTCGACCATCCACCTGAGGGCAAAGCGGCGGGGGGAGCGTCTAGTCCATTTGAGACAGGGAAGAGGAGCGCTCAGGTGTTCGCTCTAGAGTACCGGACTCTAGCGGCGGATGCAGGGTGGAGTGAACGGGCTCTCATCGACCATTTTCGATGTAGCCTACGAGAGGACGTTCAACGTGAGTTGGCCTGCAGGGATACCCATCTTACCTTCGACCAATTGGTCGATATGTCCATCCGTCTGGACACCCTGCTGGCCACCCGTGGACGTCCCGAGGGGAGTCCGTCCATTCCGCCCTCCGGCACCTCCGAGCCGAGCCCTATGGAGCTCGGGGGTGCCGGCGCTAGAGAACGGAGGAGGAGGAGCCCGAGGGGGCCTGTCTCCTGCACCAAGTGCGGTCGTGGAGGGCACACTGCGGCCAGGTGCTGGGGAGGGTTCTCCGGGGGAGAAGACAACAGGCCACGCACTGGGGGGCCTCCCAGGTGAGTAGACGTCCCACTTACCCAGAGCTTTCTGTTGCGCACTTTTGTATGCCTGTTTGTTTTCCACAGGTTGCACCTCATTCCCAGCATAAGGCGCTAGTAGATTCAGGCGCAGCTGGGAATTTTGTTGATCGGAAGTTTTGTTTTGAGTTAGGGATCCCTCTCCTACCTGTTGACAAACCTTTTCCCGTTCATGCCTTAGATAGCCGCCCGTTGGGGTCGGGGTTGATCAGGGAGATCACAGCGCCACTTCGGATGTGTGCGCAGGGGGTCATGAGGAGACTATACAGCTGTATCTGATCGACTCTCCTGCGTACCCAGTGGTGCTGGGGATTCCCTGGTTAAGCACCCATAACCCTGCTATTTACGTGGCAACAGAGGGCTCTCGATGGGTGGTCTGCTCAGTGCGAGGGGCGATGTCTGGGTGTTTCCGTGGGGGCGACTTCGGTGGAAAGTCCAAACCAAGTGCCCGCACTGCACATTCCGACTGAATATGGGGATTTAGCTCCGTGTTTAGCAAAACTAGGGCGACGCAGTTGCCTCCTCATAGACAGGGGGATTGTGCGATTGATCTCCAGGCAGGAGCAGCGCTCCCACGGAGCCATGTGTATCCTTTGTCTCAAGAGGAGAGAAAAAGCTATGGAGACTTACATGGCCGAATCTTTGAGACAGGGATACATTCGGCCCTCCACTTCTCCCGCCTCCTCGAGCTTCTTTTTTGTGAAAAAGAAAGATGGAGGGTTGCGGCCGTGCATTGATTACCGTGGTCTCAATCAGATTACTGTGAAATACAGTTATCCACTCCCTCTGATTGCGACCATGACGGAGTCATTGCATGGGCGCGGTTTTCACAAAACTGGATCTCAGGAGCGCGTATAACTTGGTGCGCATTAGGGAGGGTGACGAATGGAAGACAGCGTTTAGTACCACGTCAGGTCATTTCGAATATCTCGTCATGCCATATGGGTTGATGAATGCTCCATCAGTCTTCCAATCCTTCGTAGGTTACATTTTCCGGGATATGCAGGGACAAGGGGGTGGTCGTGTACATTGATGACATTCTGGTGTACTCGTCTACCCGAGCCGAGCATATAACCCTGGTGCGTCGTGTATTGAGGAGGCTGTTGGAGCACGACCTATATGTCAAGGCAGAGAAATGTCTGTTTTTCCAGGAGTCGGTCTCCTTTTTGGGTTATCGGTTGTCCGCGTCAGGGGGTGAGAATGGAGGTGGATCGTGTGTCCGCTGTGCGTAATTGGCAAACCCCAACTACTGTAAAAGAGGTGCAGCAGTTTTTGGGCTTTGCGAATTACTACTGGAGGTTTATCCGGGGTTTTGGACAGGTGGCAGCTCCCATCACGTCCCTTCTGAAGGGGGGTCCGGTGCGCCTGCAGTGGTCAGCCGATGCGGACAGGGCCTTTAGGAGACTGAAGGACCTGTTTACGTCGGCTCCGGTGCTGGCGCATCCGGATCCCGCATTACCCTTTCAGGTCGAGGTAGACGCGTCTGAGGCTGGTATAGGGGCCGTTCTCTCTCAACGGTCCGGCACGCCACCTAAACTCCGCCCCTGTGCTTTTTACTCAAAGAAGCTCAGCCCGGCGGAGCGTAACTATGACGTTGGGGACAGGGAGCTGTTAGCTGTAGTTCAAGCCCTTAAGGTGTGGAGGCATTGGCTTGAGGGGGCTCAACACCCTTTCCTCATTTTGACTGACCATCGGAACCTGGAGTACATCCGGGCAGCGAGGAGACTGAACCCTCGCCAGGCTCGATGGAGTATGTTTCTCACCAGGTTCGTATTTAAAATCACGTACATCCCTGGGTCCCAGAATGGTAAGGCGGATGCGCTGTCCCGGCGGTATGACACGGAGGAGAGGTCCGTTGAGCCCACTCCCATACTACCGGAGTCTTGCCTTGTGGCACCGGTGGTGTGGGAGGTCGATGCCGAAATCGAGCGAGCGTTGCGTGCATCGACCCCCAGCCCTCCACAGTGTCCTGAGGGTCGGAAGTACGTTCCGCTCGAGATTCGGGATCGACTCATTTACTGGGCTCACACGTCACCCTCCTCTGGACATCCGGGTATCGGCCGGACGGTGCATTGCCTTAGCACTAAATACTGGTGGCCCACTTTGGCTAGGGATGTGAGGGTTTATGTCTCCTCCTGCTCGGTGTGTGCCCAGTGTAAGGCGCCCCGACATCTGCCCAGTGGTAAGTTACAACCCCTGCCCGTTCCACAACGACCATGGTCCCACCTCTCGGTGGATTTTGTGACAGACCTTCCCCTCTCTCAGGGGAATACCACCATCCTGGTCGTTGTGGACCGGTTCTCTAAGGCCTGTCGTCTTCTCCCTATGTCGGGTCTTCCTACTGCCCTACGGACCGCTGAGGCTCTATTTACCCACGTCTTCCGGCATTACGGGGTACCCGAGGATATAGTGTCTGATCGAGGCCCCCAGTTTACCTCTCGTGTTTGGAGAGCGTTCATGGAGCGTTTGGGGGTCTCGTTAGCCTTACCTCAGGGTACCACCCGGAGAGTAACGGGCAGGTAGAACGTGTCAACCAGGATGTGGGTAGGTTTCTGAGGTCGTATTGCCAGGACCGGCCGGAGGAGTGGGCACGGTACATTCCCTGGGCTGAGATGGCCCAGAACTCTCTCCGCCACTCCTCTACTAACCTAACCCCCTTCCAATGTGTGTTGGGTTACCAGCCGGTTCTGGCACCTTGGCAGCAGAGCCAGATCGAGGCCCCTGCGGTGGATGATTGGATGAGGCGCTCGGAAGAGACGTGGAACGCTGCCCACGTCCACCTGCAGCGAGCCGTCCTTCGTCACCAGGCGAGCGCCGATCTCCACCGCAGTGAGGGGCCGGTGTACGCACCCGGAGATCGAGTCTGGCTCTCTACCAGAAACCTACCCCTCCGCCTGCCCTGCCGGAAGCTGGGTCGGCGGTTTGTGGGGTCCTTTAAAGTCCTGAGAAGATTGAACGAGGTGTGTTATAGGTTACATCTACCTGTTGAGTATAAGAATATTAACCCCTCGTTCCATGTGTCTCTTCTCAGGCCGGTGGTAGCTGGTCCACTCCAGGACAATGAGATAGGGGAGACTCCTCCGCCCCCACTGGACATCGAGGGGGCTCCGGCGTACACCGTTCGGTCCATCTTGGACTCTAGACGCCGGATGGGGGGTCTCCAGTATCTCGTGGAGTGGGAGGGGTACGGCCCGGAGGAGCGGTGCTGGGTGCCGCGGAGGGACATCCTAGACCCATCTCTCATGTCGGAGTTCCACCGGGACCATCCCGCGCGCCCTGCTCCGCGTCCTCCTGGTCATCCCCGGGGTCGGCGCACGGCTGGAGCCGCGCGTCAAGGGGGGGGGGTACTGTCACGGTTTCGGCCGAGGCTGCTCCTCCTCCTGGTTCGGGCAGGCTTCGGCGGTCGTCGTCCCAGGAGTACTAGCTGCCACCGATCTATGTTTCATGTTCGTTTGGTTTTGTCTGGATGTTGTACACCTGTGTCTTGTTAGTCCTCGTTAGTGTCCTATTTAGTTCTCGTTGTGTGTGCTTGTCGTTGTGTGTGATTGCGCTTCTGTATCGTGTTTGGAGCTACATTTTCCCTCCAGTGTTTTGGAGAGGTTATTTTGCACATGTTTGTGCGCCGTTTGTTTTGTCGCCTGTGTGCGCCGTGTATTCACCTTCGGGCTTATTGGGCTTCTGTCTTTTATATATCTTGCACTAAAGCCTTTGGACTGAGCCTCTGCGTCCTGCGCATGATTCATACACCACACCCACCTTCAGCACGCCTTGACACACACGCGCACACACACACACAAAGGGCACCTAAGGACAGGATATGGAACTACGTAGTAGTTGATAGGATGTTGTGATGTGGGTCAGTGAGAAGCTTTATGTGATCTGAAAGTCGTATTGTGTTGTCTCTTAATCATCATGGTTAAACACTGTGTTCCCTTGATGACCTAACTATTAGTGACAATGAAATAAGCATTTCACTTTCACTGGATTTCACAAGTTATTAGTGGGCGGCAGGTAGCTTAGTGGGTAAAAGCGTAGTGGGTAAGAGCGTTGTGCCAGTAACCGAAAGGTCGCTGGTTCTAATCCCCGAGCCGACTAGGTGAAAAATCTGTCGATGTGCCCTTGAGCAAGGCACTTAACCCTAATTGCTCCTGTAAGTCGCTCTGGATAAGAGCGTCTGCTAAATGACTAAAAATAAATAAATAAATAAATAATTAGAGTTCATGTTGCGTTATGGATCAATAACACAATGAAAACAGGAATGTTTTAAGTGGAAAATCATCAGATTACTTAATTCTGAAAGCCCCATTCATGATTTATCAATGTCGTTTTTGTATACAACTCCCATATCCACACTAGTCAGTCACCCAAAAGTCAATATGGCCTAACTGTACACACCTTTCCGTTCACATACAATAAGTGCAGCAGCAGTACTAGCAGTACAATGTTTATAGCCTACTGTACAGTACACACTATACATGCAAGCATTTTAAAGGCTTGTGGGGCACTCTAATGGCTGATCAAAGGAAAATAACCCCAGAAATGTATAGCAGAGACAGAAGAGGAAGCGAGACATCTCACTCCTTTATTTTTTCTGGTTCATATAAAGACAATGAACGAAGCAGACCAGACCCAGCTGCTAATGCATCGATGCCTATGGGAGAGGCACCCCGTTAAGCAGACCGGAACGTACCTTTTTGTTAATGGAAAAAGGCCTGAGTGGGATATCTTCATTTATCCACCATCTTTTTGTATAGTAGCCTACATGCACTCTAATGGCTGAACATAATCTACATTGATTGCACTGTCTCTAAATGATTAAATACCCCACAAAACAGTCACAAAAAACACAACATGAAACATGCATATGCTAATCCTATATTCTACTTATAAATAGTTAATTAATGGCATATTAATTAGAAAAGTTTGCCTATTATAAGTTGTTCAATTCACATAGGTAGCCCAAACCCATAAAATAATTTCCAGACTTTTGATATAATAAATGGACCCATTTTTTACATTTTGTAAAAAAATATATTCTCAGAATTGTCATTCAGAACGGGAAGTGACGACAAGTGTTTTTCTTCTATCACACACAGTTGCAAAAACTGCCTACGCGTGCCAATGCGAAAGTTCCATATTGGTCCAACAAACTGGCACAGGCCCTACCCACTGGGCAAACACTGGTTGACAACGTTGTTTCCACGTCATTTCAATGAAATAACGTGGAATATACAGTTGAAGTCGGAAGTTTACATACACCTTAGCCAAATACATTTAAACTCAGTTTTTCACAATTCCTGACATTTAATCCTAGTAAAAATTCCCTGTCTTCGGTCAGTTAGGATCACCACTTTATTTTAAGAATGTGAAATGTCAGAATAATAGTAGAGAGAATGATTTATTTCAGCTTTTATTTCTTTCCTCACATTCCCAGTGAGTCAGAAGTTTACATACACTCAATTAGTATTTGGTAGCATTGCATTTAAATTGTTTAACTTGGGTCAAACATTTCGGGTAGCCTTCCACAAGCTTCCCACAATAAGTTGGGAGTAACTGAGTCAGGTTTGTAGTCCTCCTTGCTCACACATGCTTTTTCACTGTGGTCCTCTGTAGCTCAGCTGGTAGAGCACGGCGCTTGTAACGCCAAGGTAGTGGGTTCGATCCCCGGGACCACCCATACACAAAAAATGTATGCACGCATGACTGTAAGTCGCTTTGGATAAAAGCGTCTGCTAAATGGCATATTATTATTATTATTATTCACTTCTGCCCACATATTTTCTATAGGATTGAGGTCAGGGCTTTGTGATGGCCACTCCAATACCTTGACTTTGTTGTCCTTAAGCCATTTTGCCACAACTTTGGAAGTATGCTTGGGGTCATTGTCCATTTGGAAGACCCATTTGCGACCAAGCTTTAACTTCCTGACTGATGTCTTGAGATGTTGCTTCAATATATCCACATCATTTTCCTTCCTCTTGATGCCATCTATTTTGTGAAGTGCACCAGTCCCTCCTGCAGCAAAGCACCCTCACAGCATAATGCTGCCACCCCCGTGCTTCACGGTTGGGATGGTGTTCTTCGGCTTGCAAGTCACCCCCTTTTTCCTCCAAACATAACGATGGTCATTATGGCCAAACAGTTCTATTTTTGTTTAATCAGACCAGAGGACATTTCTCCAAAAAGTACGATCTTTGTCCCCATGTGCAGTTGCAAACCGTAGTCTGGCTTTTTTATGGCGGTTTTGGAGCAGTGGCTTCTTCCTTGCTGAGCGGCCTTTCAGGTTATGTCGATATAGGACTTGTTTTACTGTGGATATTGATACCTTTGTCCCTGTTTCCTCCAGCATCTTCACAAGGTCCTTTGCTGTTGTTCTGGGATTGATTTTCACTTTTCGCACCAAAGTACGTTCATCTCTAGGAGACCGAACGCGGTTCCTTCCTGAACGGTATGACGGCTGCGTCGTCCCATGGTGTTTATACTTGCGTACTATTGTTTGTAAAGATCAACGTGGTACCTTCAGGCGTTTGTAAATTGCTCCCAAGGATGAACCAGACTTGTGGAGGTCTACAATTATTTTTCTGAGGTCTTGCCTAATTTCTTTAGATTTTCCCATGATGTCAAGCAAAGAGGCACTGAGTTTGAAGGTAGGCTTTGAAATACATCCACAGGTACACAATTTTCCAAGCTGTTTAAAGGCACAGTCAACTTACACAAATGACTTGTGTCATGCACAAAGTAGATGTCCTAACTGACTTGCCAAAACTATAGTTTGTTAACAAGATATTTGTGGAGTGGGTGAAAAACGAGTTTTAATGACTCCAACCTAAGTGTATGTAAACTTCCGACTTCAACTGTACGTTGAATTGATGCCTATGCCTAGTGTGTAACCTCTTCACTCCTTGGTCTCCCGGAGCAAAAAGCCTAGCCCAGGTCCATGAATTTGTTGAACAGTTTAATCAGAAACGTCATTTTTCTTCTTGTTCAACGTCCAAGCGTAAAGGCTTCCAAAACATGCAACCCACCTCTTGCTGAATTATTTTTACCTCACACATGAGTTGGGGTAGAGTTCAAGCTGCTGCATCAATTTCTTATTGACGAGGATCACAGCGGTCCAGCGCGAGAGCCGCGATGGTTGTTGATATGGGATCAACAGCATGCGAGGGGATCTATTCTAATCTTATCGACAACGATAGTCAATATTTTGAAGATGCAAACGTTCGCAGTCCAAAAGTACACACTGGTAAGAAGACAAACGTCTTTCCTATAAAAATGAGTTTATTTAGGGAAATTATACAAATGATCTCAAATGTTCAGGTAACGAAAGCAGACAGGGATTGGAAATCAACCTGCTCTCAGAGCATTTCATATTATTCTGTATGTAAATCCGAAACACTCCATTTAGTACGATATGTTGCATTTCGTATGTTTTGTATGAATTTGTGGATGTCATCATCCATTTCGTATATGTTACGAATTACAATTCGTACAATATGTTACGATTTTGCAAAACCTATTGACATTTATGGCATGTGGGACAAGAACACAGTTCAAATCTATGTGACCATCATTTGACAAAAACAATATTTGCATAATTTCCAGCAAAGAGAGCCTAATGACTGATTTACATTGTAAAGTTTGTGATATACTGGTTGAATCAACATTGTTTCCACGTCATTTCAACAACAAAAAATCAATGTGAGGAAGTTTAGTCAACGTGGAAAACTGATTGGATTTGAAAAAAGTCAAAGGGAATTTTGTTTTTAAAAAAAACTACAAAAAACGTTTAACCTAAATCCAATGACATGTTGACATTTTTTGTTGATTTCACATTGAATTCCCGTTAGTTGACAACTCAATCAAATGTAAATAAAAACTAGATGTTGAACTGACGTCTGTGCCCAGTGGGTTTGGTTAGGCAGTGTTCACTCCGGCATGAGGTGTATTGCGTTCACAATACAGTTATCTCAGGGTTGCCATATCTGTCTTTAATCATTGTCTTCCTGTCAGGTCAACTCAATAGAATATACTTTTAATTTATATTCAATATGCTTCCTCTCACGTATCTGACACCATAGCTAATTGTATAATACTACAGAACTGTCACAAGTTCTGAAGAACAATAGTTCTTTATCAAGAAGTGTCATTAGTTAAATAAAATCTTTCATCTAATGTGAAAAAATATATTTGCATGCTATGGCATTATGACTGACTCCTAATACTGTGAAGTGGAAATATTGTCAATTTCAAAATATGTCAGTCTGTTCCTCTGGGATGTTTTTAAGAGTAATCACATGATTATTCTTCTTTACATAACTTTTGTTCCCCTTTTAACGCTTGGCTCAATCAAATATCGAATCAACATTTTATTCAACAATTCTACAAGTACTGATTGATAGGATATAAACAGTATACCTAATAATTAGTAGCCATTAGCCTGTTTCCTTATCAAAAACCCACAGTAACAATTGTGTATTGCAATAATTTCGTTAAGGTTTATTTCAATGATTCCAAAATTTGAATCATTTTTTTCTTTGTGTATACCACATAAAAATGTAATTATTGAAAGATAATTTCATCACACCTCTCCAGTTTTGATTTCATATTTATTTTCTATACTTTTTATAACGATTCATGAAGTCTATCTAATTTTCTACTAAACACACATATATGGTTCTTTGTCTGCTGGATTAAATGTTGTTGACATTTTGAAAAGATTTCAGTGTAAGCATGTTGTGCATCCCCAGCTAGTAGGTTGTAGTATAGTATCTCACTGTGCCATCAAGTGTTTCTGTTGCACAAAAGCCCCCCAAAACCACATACAGGGCAATTAGCAGGGTGTCATGTACTTCTCTTTGCCCTCCATAACAGTGTCTGTTCCATCACTGAGAGCGGGCCCCAGACAGAGTGGCCCCGGGCCCTACAGGTTAGCCACGGCCTGCCTGGCTACACTGTGTGCTGTCCTGCTGCTGTGAGCACCCACTGTGAGTATATCCCCAGCAAACACACAACCACCACACAATGTTGTTTAAATGTTGCCTCCATAAACCACTTCCTGATTTACCCTAGTGTCCCAATGTGACACATCTAAATAGAGGGCTCTACTTCTGTTGTTTCCCCTCCGTTAGGTTACTTGTGTAATCTGACTTGTGTAACCAAATCTCACTTAGGGACCCCAAAAGGCTAGAGTCGGCCCTGCATCCCAATAAATGCCTTCCTGGAAGAAATGACTAATACAAAACTCTACTTGCACCCTGATAAAGTGTGAGAGGTCAAAAAGTGGTGTGGAGTCAGTGATTGTTGCCGTGCCGCTAACTCTTATCCTTAACAGATCTTGATGATTTCATACTCAGCACATATAAAAGACAATTAAAATACATTTGCTTGTTTTGTTCTATGGGGCTTCTTCCTATGACTTATGGCTGCCAAGCTCAACTAGCCTTATCAAAGGTACCTTGTCACCTCTGCCCTACACTCACCTTATTCTTTGTCTTTGCCTTCCCTTCTTTAAAGACATTGTTTTTCCTAGATGCTTTGGACTGAAGTCCCCTGCTTCTCGTCTTCCTCTCAGATAAGAATCTCTATCAGGGCTTGCGCAATGAGCATCAGGCTCCTCTGCCTCAGAACGAGTCTGATCCAGATGCAGAGACAGACCGTCAACGTGAAGGTCCTGACTGCAGCCCTGAGAAAACTGTAGACGGAGAAAGAAGACCTTGTGAAGGAGAGAGATGAGATTCTGGCCAGGTTGGCCAAATCAGATCAGCAGTGTGTGTTATGACATGATGCTGAAGTAAAACATGTATATCTAAATCCTTTTTATGTGTATGACAGAACCAGAGCCCACATCACCACTCACGTACGTCAACCCCATTGCCCCCCTTCAATGCCGGTAACCTGTCCTCGGGACTGGCTGGTGTTCAGCAGCAGCTGCTACATCTCCACCAGGAGGATGCGCTGGCACCACAGCCAGGCCTGGTGCAACGAGGCCACAGAGAGAGAGAGAGATTTGTGAAAAACACTTAAAACACTATTCTTTTGGCACCGAATGACCGATCTGCACGAAACTTGATATGTGGCATCTATGGACAAAGGTGTCTTAACACAATATTTTCCATACTAGTACCTAAATCAACATGGACCAATAAACATTCACGTAGGGGTGGTCCAATGCTTCCCACAGGTGACAACTCAAACAGGTGCGTCTGGCACCTACTACCATACCCCGTTCAAAGGCACTTCAATCTTTTGTCTTGCCCATTCATCCTCTGAATGGCACACATACACAATCCATGTCTCAATTGTCTCAAGGCTTAACAATCCTTCTTTAACCTGTCTCCTCCCCTTCACCTACACTGACGGAAGTGGATTTAACAGGTGACATCAATAAGTGATCATAGCTTTCACCTGGATTCACCAGGTCAGTCTATGACATTGAAAGAACATGGAAAGAGCAACATGTTGCGAGAACATTCATATTGACCACACGGTGGCGCTATAATGGGCAAATGTTAGAAATGTGGCTTATATGCTTGAAATTTGGCGCCTATGCTCAGAGATATGAGTCTAGCTAACTCACACGATATCTGAGACATCACTGGGCCGATTTTGACTAAACTTGGGTGAATGATGCGTCTTGCCATAGAGATCCGGCATTTACAGAATTACACTGATTGGCCCAAGGGGGGCGCTATATTAATCAACTCTATGTATGTTAGTCACACACAATATCCCAGACACCACAGGCCCGATTTGGATGACATTTGGGTGAATGATGCGTCTTGCCATAGAGATCCGTCATTTACAAATGATGCGCTGTATCATTCGTGGGGGACAAGATCTTTACTGTTGCCTTTTTTAAAAATCATGTACTATGTTATACTCCTCATCACTCACATCCCAATGTAATCATGTCTCCTGTTATAGACATTGTCACATCCCAATATAATCATGTCTCCTGTTATAGACATTGTCACATCCCAATGTAATCATGTCTCCTGTTATAGACATTGTCACATCCCAAAGTAATCATGTCTCTTGTTAAAGACATTGTTGCATCCCAATGTTATCAGGTCTCCTGTTATAGACATTGTCACATCCCAATATAATCATGTCTCCTGTTATAGACATTGTCACATCCCAAAGTAATCATGTCCCTTGTTAAAGACATTGTTGCATCCCAATGTTATCAGGTCTCCTGTTATAGACATTGTCACATCCCAATATAATCATGTCTCCTGTTATAGACATTGTCACATCCCAATATAATCATGTCTCCTGCTATAGACATTGTCACATCTCAATATAATCATGTCTCCTCCTATAGACGTTTCTGTGGGACCAGTTACCTCGGGACCACTGGAATACCTACTGGTTTGGAATCAGCGACGAGACAGCCGAGGCAGACTGGCTTTGGGTCGATGGAAATAAACTGGTGGGAGGGTACGTTTTTTGGCTTTGCTGGGCTACAACAAAAATCTGGGCGTGTTTCGTGGACGCAGATTGTCTACCCCACGACTATTGGATTCAATCAACACAAAATGATTGGCTTCAAATTATCCCTGGACTGTGGTGGTACATTTTTTAAAATATTGAATCGCAGACCATAGGTCTGACTAACCATGTAAACCAAGATTAGGTTAAATTCTTGTTTGATACACCAGAATTCAACTACACCTGGGATTGTTTAATCTGGGTCTGTGTCCCATAATGTAATGTGAGAACCTGCTTTCTCTTTTACAAATGAGTATATTCATTTCGTTTTTCAAATGTTTTGGTTTACTTGGTCCTATGTGTTCTCAGTTGGTACCTGTGATGTAAACAGGTTATGGTTCATTTGACTGTGTTTTTCATACCCCAAGCCAGGCGTGTGCTATACTGTAGGCCCTACCCATTTGTTTTTCCATCTTTAAACTTCTTCAGTTGAGCACCTGCCCATTTTGCATTGATGGACAGGATCAAGATGGATGACTGTCTTTTTGTATGCTGTAAATTTGACTTTTTAGTGTTATAGCGTTCTAACAAATTCATGTTTTGCCTTCTGCATGCTCTGAGTCATCCAGAAGATTACTAGAGAGTCTGTATACTGTTATAAGACTATCAACATGCGGCCTAAGGTTCACAGCCCCCCGCCATCACTACTTTCATTCAATATTAAATCTGCCATTTTAGTGGGTTTGTCAAACACTTGCAGCCCAACCCCCCCACCCCCACACCACCCAATATTGTCAATATTATATATTTGCATTCTCTCCTTTTTGGTTTATGTAACTTGCTTGCTCGTTAGGCCTAGTTTCCACATGTTGAATGCAAATGCGGCATTTGAGCTTCTATAGATTGAGAGATAATGTATCACTGCAAGCATAAACCTTGTCTTGTCAGAACTGCAGGACCAGTACTTTGGGATGGACAAACTGGTATTTATCAGAGTCAATGTGCCTATCATTGCAATCAACATATTTGCAAACTTATTTTTTGCCTTCTGCCTGTTCTGTCCTCTGCGAGGCAGAGAGCGACTCAAACAGCCTGTGAAGATACTACTGGGATCGTTAGTTTGCTGCACCACTGTTTTCCTGGTTTCTCTTATTGCAATGAAATACTTCCTCTTCACGGAATATCTGGAGCTCTCGCTTGCTGCTAATCTGATAGTGGGGTACACTTTCCCCACTAGTATGACAACCTCTGTTTGGCTGAATTTCTTCTACTACACTCAGATCGTCCCTTCCCAGCGAGCTCTCTTCACCTGGGTGAAGAGGAACATCAAACTCATCATTTACTGGGTCCTGTTTATCGACAGAGTCTTGTTTTTGTTTGATATTTCTCTTCATATTCCAGCAATAGTTGATTTACTCAACTATGTCTCTGGAAATGCTAATGGCACTTACACATCAATGAACTGTACTGCGTCTGCCTCTCCAAATGCCCTGTGTTACACTGAGATGGCACGTGTTGTTTTGAAAATAACCTACATCTTTTTTGGACTCTGTGTGGTAGTTGGGTCGAGCTGTGCCACTTTGCGCTACCTGTACAGACACATGAAGAGTATGAAAGAGAGCGGTAGCCCCTTCTCCTCTCCCCGTCTGCACAGTCAGATGAGGGTCACCATTACTGGGATCCTGCAGGGAATTCTCTACATAATTTGCTTTCTGTGGCTCATCTTTTATATCTTCAAAGACTTTTTCTCTACAGATTTTGACAATAATGGAAATATCTTCTACACAGTCATCTCTCTGTACATGTTTGGCACCACTGTAAACCTGGGTATTGGTCAGTCTGTTTTCCGAAAGAGGGCAGCTGATGTTTGGCTCAAAGCTCAACAGGCTGTAAGGTGGTCGAAGTTCTGTGGATGAAACAATCAATCAGGTGTATAACATTGAAACTTATGCATAGTTTTATTTAAACGTGTCATGCTGTGTTGAGTTATAGTGTACTCCAGTTATAGTTGAGTTATAGTCTATCCCAGGACTATATTGATACATAGATGTAATCAATGCTAATAATAATTTGGCTTCATAGACATGGCCTAAATTATTTAAGATTCAATAGTTTACCAACAAAGTTCTTGTTTTATAAACCAGAATTAAGCCTTCACATGGATTCATTTAAACTGGGTCTGTGAAACTGGCCCATAATGTAGTAGGCTATAATATTTAACAAATTAGTCATTATACTCAATTTATTTACTTTTTATTTATTTATTATGTGTTCCTTTTGTAGCTAATTTGGTAGAGAATGGCTCTTGCAGCGCTACGATAGTGGGTTTGATTCCTGGGACCACCTGTACGTAAAATGTATGCACGCATTACTGTTAGTCGCTTTGGATAGAAGTGTCTGCTAAATGGCATATATTATTATATTTATGTTTCTACATTATATTTTACATCTGTATCTGAGATGCAATTACATTTGACAGCGTTTGTTTTTCCATCCTTTAACATTTTTGGTGGACTGTAATAATAGATTTTATATAATTATAGATTATATATAATCTGTTTAGTACATAATATGAAGATTACTAAAATGGATAACTATACATGTTCTTGCTGTAAATTGACCTCTTCTCTACTACATGATTGTACTTTCGGTTACTCTGTAACAAATCTTTAACTTGTTAAAAGCAACTTGTGAAATGTGTGACTTTGCTTTGTGTACTCAATAAATAATCTAGAAAAGAAAATAACAAAAATGTGTACCCCAATGGATCTCCATGCAGGATAGGTAGGCTATTACAAACTACTGATCAGACCATAGAAATAATATTACTTTCTGTTTTACTCCTATGGGTACACTTAATATGGCCGCGGGTCCACCCATCAAGGGCATTGACTTGAATGGCAACAACCATTCTAGTCATTCTCTTTCTATGGGTCCATCTAACTACCGATAGCCCAGGTAAAGAGCCTGTGGCTCTGGATCCGTAGGTAACCGCCCCATTCCGCCCCCGTCCCGCACCCCCTGGATCCCCTGGAAAGATCCCTATCACGTTCCGTGCATGTGTTTCTTTACCTCTACTTTAAGCACACATTTTTGTGGTCACCCTCTCGTCACATTTCTCACTGTCCAATCGTGAATGATGATAATTCTTCAAGTTTTACCGGTGAAACGTCCATGCAGCATCTGCATCCCAACCATTTGATCCCAATCAGTTTCATGGGAATATGCATTTCGATCTTCTTAGTTATGTACAGTGTTGTTTCGAATGATGTACAGTCAGCGAATTCTAGAGCAGATAGTGTTAACAAACTGTAACGTACCTGTTTTGTATTATTATGTGATCTTGCAGACACTGATTCAGCTTTGATCTAACTTTATTAAACAAGCACCATTTGCCAGAGTAGCCTGTTCTCTATGGACCCGATTCAGACTTAGGAAATGTACTCCTTTCCTATACACGCCTTTCCTACCACTTCTCAGTAGTGGGTATTCAGATTTACCTTATGCAGGTGCATAATGGGCTTCGCAGGCGTGGTTCCCTTGTGCGTGCTGAATAAATGTAATTAAACCGCTGAAAACCCTCCCACTTGCTGGCCAGCAGATTTTCTCATGGAGTTTTCATTCAATAGGGCTTTCAGCACATTTATCTAAAGCCATCCATTTAAATTTGGTGTACCTTTTTTTAATTATAATTTTCTCAACAGACTCACTGGAATATATGGAGAGAATGGTTCAGAATATAGCGCGCAATGAAGAAAGCCATGTAAATACACGCATATTCATCTCCTTTTCAGCACCAATTGGTAGATTTAAAAATACTCCGATCTTGTATATTATTTAGGGATAGGAAATGATTTATGAATAATAAAAATACAGGTTTGGAGAGCCTTTACGCACGAAATATATTGGTGAATAAAGAATAGTGGTTTGATTCACCCTGAAAGTTGCCATGTTCAATTGTTTAATCTATGAAATATTGGAAGGTGAGAAAAGTGTACAATAGGGGTTGAACAGTAGTCCTATAAATCTACCCTAATATTCCTCACTAATCATGGAACTGTGATAACAACGGTCCAGTCGTCGTGAACCGTGCGCACAAATTACTGTCTGCATTCCATAATGATTAAAATAGGCTACATGTCCCAAATTACTGCACAACTTGTAATATGTTAGCCTAATATGATCCACTATTGCTAGCGATCCTCAGGAACAACCACACGAACATGACAAAGGAATGAAAGGTAAACTAACAATGGAATGGAATGATGCAAAATGTAAGGAAACGAACACTAAAGTGACAGTTATAAATGTAGGGGGATATAACTGACGGTGGCTACTGATAGTGGCTAATATTTAACCTGATACAAATTGTATAAAATACAGTGAAAAGTCCGGGAATATAATTAAAACATTCAACTCGGTAGGTTTGGCGGCATACTGTCATTTGCGCATGGCTACAGAAACCTATAGCTTGGGTCTCCAAATTTCATCCCTGCAGGTTATAAGGCCAGCATTTCATAAACGTCACTGTGGAAAAGGTGATATGCTTCAGTTTGCTGCCATATGACTGGTTTCACATTTGTCTCCAGCGATCATAAGGTAAAATAGATCTAAAACATTTGTCATTTATATTTACAATCCACTTATCCAAACGGCTTACTCATTTACCTAGCTCTTATCAACAGCTCAGCCTCTTATCCATTTGTCAATGACAGTGCATGGAGAATTCTGTTATTTATATCGAAAAAAAATAAAGTAGATGTTACACTTGCAACCGGAAGGTTGCTCGACCTTCATCGTTTCATTGCGCGTAAAGGTGGTGTAATTATAAGGGAATTAATTCAAGGCATTTCTTTGATCTCCACCCCAAAGGAATAGCGGGTGAATAGTTCAAGTTTTATTAGTCGTATGTACGAGATACACCTGGTATAAATCGTCCAATTAAATGCTTACTTGCAGGTTCCTTCTCGACAATGCAACAACAATAAGAAATAATAATAGATAGGAATACAAACATAAAGTAAATGGCAGTAGAGTAGAATAACAATTTTAGTATAAGTATAATTTATAGGCCAATATTTACACGTGTATTGGGGCAGGGGGATTGCATCAAAAGGGAATTATGTTTAACACAGTTACCAGTATGTTTTGGCATGCATACTTTGAAAGAGAACCTTTCCCCTTTAGCCCAGTTTCCCCTCCTCGTGGGGCCATAATCTCACTTGTTTTCTCCAGGATCTTCTTCCCTCCCTTGATGCCTGGTCGTCATCATATGATCTCTCTTCCTCTTTCTTAATGTGTTTTCTAATGGTTTTAGTGTTGCTTCAGATTACCTTCTTCCTCTTTCTTTGCTTTTATGCTTATCTCATTCTTCTGTTTTTTCTTGTTTTATATCCTTACTTTTTTATTAATATTAATTATTCTTTACATATTCCACTGTTTTGTCTATGCTTACTACTGCTGTAATTAAGACAGCAATAAGAGAGTGAAGAATATGGTTCATCATTGTGCATTGTGCACGGTACATGATGCATGTGTTTTTATCTAACCTTTATTGATACAGATTTGTCTCACTGAGATAAAAAAATATATTTTGCAAGAGAGACCTGTAGAGGCACTGTAGATAACTCAGTTCATTAGTGCACACCAATGGCCAACAGCTATTCTAATGAAACAATATATTATATATATATTGTTGTTACATTATGTACTGTACATTATACCAAGAGATGTTTGGTTGACTTTGTGGGTTTTTCTAAAGAAACAATTTTTCTCCCTGTGTAGCTTTTGGGAGGAGGGCGAGCCCAACAACCACATTGACGAAGACTGTGGCTACATCGTGAAGACGCGCAAACTGGAGCGCAAGGCGGTGACCAGCTGGTACGACGCCCTATGCACCATGTACTGACCCTTCATCTGTGAGATCGAGATGTAGTCCTCTGTTCCTGCTACTTAGAGATAAGCACTTACCAGGCTCATGTTGGATCCAGAATGACTTCCTCTTTGAGCTGGAATTGTGTCAATGTTCATAATAATAGACCAGTGATGACCAACCCTTCACCTGGGAATGCAGGGTTTTGCGCCAACCCTGCTCGAACATATCTGATTGAGCTAATGAAGGTTCGCATGAGCAGCTGATTAGTAGAATCAGGTGTGTTAGAGCAGGGCAAGAGCAAAACCTTGCAAGCCCTATAGCTCTTCTGGAGGAGGATTGGCCACCCCTGTAGTACACTTTGGTAGACTATTGCAGCATTATCAGGTCTGAAGGGGAATGCTTTACTTTACTAGTGTCTACTGTATTTTGCTTTTTCAATTCAAAATGTACTCAAGGAAGATGTTAGTTACTGTTGTGTCATTGAAGTGGTTACCAAAGTTCAAAATCCTTCTAAAGCACTATCTGTCAATCAATAGTCATGTTATTTAGATTTATAGAAGAAAACATATTTATTTAAAACATATTTATATAAATGTTATTCGTGAAACAGATTATCAAATTATGTATTAATAACAATGCAAATACATTTTATTCTGAATCTGTTAAGTTGATTTTGTAAATAAAAATGATAAATTGAAAAATAGTTATTAACCTATTTACTATTATATATTATGTTCGACAAACACTTTTACTTCTAGTGGTTACGGTTAGTATTGGGAAAGGGTAATATGGTCCTAGGTAATTTGCCTAGACGAGCGCAGCTATATATATCCTGTTCCAGTGTCGTTCTCTAGGTGGCAGTAATGATCGGTGTTTGGGACTGTCAATCACCAAAGGAAATAATAACATATGTAGGTCTACAGTTCATTGTAAAAGTAAGTTGTTTGCTAAATCATTGCATTGCCTCACCTATTTAGATTTGTGGTGTTATGTTATTTGAATACTGTGGAGGAACATGACTATAGAAAAATCTTGCTAGATTTTGAAGAATCGCTCAGTTTAGTCTATTGGTTTTTCAGCATTATTACAGGTTCTTCAAAAACTGAATTACTTTGCTGTTACAATGAAAAACATTGATCTTGAACAAATAAGACTATTTCCAACTGCTGTTGTGACATATATTGCATTATTTTATGACTGGTTATGACACCCACATAAGAGTGTCAAAACCCGCAAAACCTACCACACAAGGCAAAACATTCCATTACACCATAGCCTACTTGTCAACAGTATGGTTATGTTATATAACATTTTCTGAAATTGCCCATATTAAATTATCATTGTCAGACATACAACTACCCCAATGCTCTGTTGCTGATGACTGGAATGAATGCAGGAGCAGATTTCAGGAGCAGGACAAGCCACCCTCTTTTTGACTGATGACTGACATAAGGGCATGATAGGCCTATCTGGCTTATATGATTATGATGGTCATAATGCTTCTTGACAGTGTCATAAAGTGTATTTTCTTAGTCCAAGTAAAGTGACACAGGATGGTCATAATGCTTCTTGACAGTCATAAAGTGTATTTTCTACAAGTTATTTCAAACATGATGAAAGAAAACATGACTGTATACTATTCATTACAACCAGGCAAGTGGACAGATAAGGCTCTACCTGTGCAGAGCACATGCCTCTTTGCCCTTCCAGTTTCCAAAGTGCCCTATTTGTTGATGGTATAATTTCCCTTGATTGTTGACCAATGACCAGTCATCAGCATTGGTGCGCAAAGGCAGATGCCTTATCCAAATTAGAACAGAAATAACGTGTTTCATTTCCTCCTGTATTGCCTGACAAAAACAGAGTAGGTCTAAATTTATCATACATAAATACAGTTTAGCAATCAACTGACTCATCTTTGCCAGAACAATAGGATCCTGTCAATTTGATTGATCATTTTCATATTTCAGATAGGCCTAGTTTGGGTGGCTACTGGCTATATTTCTAAGATAAGCAGCTGTAATACTATGGGACCAAGATGTAACAAAATCTGGTGAATTTATTACATATTTGTGAGGAAGAACAAGGCTACTCGGCTGGCAATGAGCACTCTGCAGGCAGGCTGCCCTCCAAAGTGATGGCGCGGTGCAGACAGAACATGCTTTCCATCCAATCCTGCAACCTCCGCTACAAGTAGGCTGTATGATTCTGCTTCCTCTGGACTCCAGAGAAGTGACATGTTATATCCATAGATGATATTGGCTGCTTACAAGAATGACTTTCAGCTCCAAATGCAGCTGTAAAATGCAGTTATTTCTGTAGCCTATCTTGCATTTTGAAAATGCATCACTGTTTATGGCTGTAATGACAGGCTACATTTGCGCAACGATTATGTGCGCATGTTCGCGCGTTCACGTGCGTGCGCGGGGGTCGCACGTTTTCTACCACTCCTTTTTGGGGGTCGCGGTTCAAAACGTTTGAAAACCACTGGGATACATGATAGTGGCATCAAATGGATTTGGGTTGGGTATAGTAATGGTACAGTGTTTCTTACAATCTTCTATTTTGACTGGAATTGTGTTGGCAATTGTTAATAAGTGCAGCATTTATTCCAGTTCAAAATAGTTTAAAAAAATACTCAGATTGGGCTGCTTTCCCCTGTTCTTGTATTAATTGCTCAATGAGTCAGCTGTTATGACATTAAGACATGGTTATGACCATGTCATAAGGTGTTATGACGCTGGATGTCAAATAAAGTGTTACCCTTTGTGTTTACATCATTAAGCCTTTATGTATGTGTTATAAATTACCAAAGGGGTCTGACTTTAAAGTAAGTACTGCATGATGCAACATAGAGTATTTATGAATGTGTTATGAATGACCGAATGTGTCTGACTTCAAACTTAGTATTACATTACACTACATAAAGTGTCATTAAATAGGTTATTAATGTTCTGCTGATTTATGAAGGTTTTCTCACAATCCACAGGTTACCGTAGGGTGTGAGAGGTATTTAAATGGTTTGATGGACCAGCAAAGCTTGCGTTTGTGTGTGTGTCAGAGCCAAGATGATTTGGAGTAGTCCAACCTGAGACTACCGCACCAGGTAGTCCTCTTCTGTTCCCATGCTGGAGACCAGGGCTTGATTACAACCTGTTACAATGGTGCCAACATTTTGTGGCTGATCTTTCAGCGGGGGAGTGGGTGAATGTGTCAAAGACCTTACTGGGTCCAACACCGCACGGTATGGCTCATTGTATTGTTGTGTGCATATTTGTGTACTGAGGATTTTGTCATTTGGTTCCAGAAAAAATACACTTTAAATGTCCTTATGTTGGGGGCTTTCATCAAGGTAAGAATGCATGTTTCTCCAGGAGAATATAATTTGCAAATACCCTAATACCCTATCATTTTCACTCTCATAGACACATTTTGTTGACATCTGGAACATCTGACACCAAAATAAGGTGACAATTTGAACATTTCAAATATTTTACAACAATATATTTAATACTAGTAAATGTTTGTGCTGAATACTCAATGTTGGACTGCTCTGCATTAAGTGCTGCCCTGAAAACATGGACCATGACAGTATTGGACAAACCCTACTTCAGCCTGGTTGTCTACTTTGTCAGCTTTCGTCCAGATAAATTTGAAATTGCCTCAGTAGCAGTACTTGAAAGGGCAGTAACCAACCAGGAGAAAGGTGTCATGACATGGGGAGGGTTACTGGGTTAGATTCAACCTGCAAACTAACACCTTATCTTAACTTTTCGTCCTGAGGACTACTTAACACTGTGGCTGTCATCAGCAATATAACATGCAGTGGAGGCTGGTGGGAGGAGCTGTATGAGGACGGGCTCATTGTAATGGCTGGAATATAATTTATGGAACGGAGTCAAACGTGGTTTCCATATCTTTTATGTGTTTGATACTGTTCCATTTATTCCATTCCAGTCTTTACAATGACCCTGTCCTCCTATAGCTCCTCCCACCAGCCTCCACGGATAACATGGCATAAGCTCTCACTAGTCATGATAGCTTAAGACAGACAGTTGGAGAAAAGTGTTACCACACACAATATATGAACATACACCACATATCAACTGTTGACAATGCACACCAGAAAATCATGGTGCGCTCAATCTGATTTAGACCGTGTAATGTTTAAATTTAAACCATGCCCATTTAGGGCGTATGGCAAAATAAATGCAAGGCTGACTATTCTTTCAGGGTTTTTTCTTTACTTTATTCAATTTCTCTGATAGGGGCAATGCACATGAATCAACAATGTTGTACATGTGCCAGAATTAGCCAATTATACAAACGGCTCATTCATTTGGTCATGGTGATATAGCCATTGTATGACCAGCCCAACGATACATTACATACATCCACAATGATCTCTTACACTGACCGTCATGTGACCATGTTCTTAGTGGGTCCTGTGTCAAAGGTAACAGCGGTTTGTGTGCTGTACTCTAACTTCCCATCTACCGCCTGAGCTTGTTACTAACAGAGTCGTCAGTCATTTGCTAGCCCATTTCTGTCATAGTTGGTTAGAGGTTAGCTAGGATTACAGCAGGGAAGGGAGGGAGTCGGAGAGAGAGATGTAGACTGACAAAGAGGCATACAGACATATACCCCTTTCATACACAGAACAAAATCCCACTAATTTACAATGTGTGCATTTTTATACAAGCTTTTGTGTATATCTGAGTGGGGTAGAGGGTAAAAAAACAACATGGAAAATAAAAGCCACCTAAAGACCTAGTCATGATTCCTGCATTTTCACAGACCCTCTAACCAAAATACAGGTATCCGGACTGTGTGAATGGTTCCCTGCTTTTTTGCAGGTACATTCATTAACACTTCCATTGTTTAACACCTACCTATTTGTGTCACGGTTTACTAAGCCAGAACCCAGAAGCAGACCAGGACAAGGTACGTTGAGACAAAGATGAGTGTTTATTTAATAGATTCCCGAGTGAGGTTGAATAATCCAGGGAACAGAGCGGGTGGCGTGGATGGGTTGTTGAGGGTGCAGTGGTTGGTCCGGTAATGGCTCGGCAGCCGCCGACCATCAGGCAGAGGTTGGGAGAAGGTTCCGGGTGAGAGACTGTAGATAGAAACAAACGGAGGTAAGTACACGGCAAGCCAACAAGGTGCAAAACAACAAAACTAACCCTAGTAGCTCAGAGGCTGATACGCTGACAAACATACTGTTCATGGCTAACGATCCGGCAGGAACTGGATGTTAGGCCAGAGCCTAAGAAGGGTGATGATCAGGACCAGGTGTGCAGATTGCTGATGGGATGCAGGTGCGGAAATCAAGAGCGCTCCCCGGAGCGTTCCCGAACCCTCGGGAAACTGGAGCTCACGAACAGAAACACTAGTCACCAGACAGGACCCGACTCAGACTGCCGGGATCGTTACAGTACCCCCCTCCGACGAAACGCCACCGGGCGGACTCCCGGAGCGCCAGGATGGAGGCGGTAGAAGTCACTGATGAGGTCCGCATCTAGGACCTGTCGCCGCGGAATCCAACTCCTCTCTTCAGGGCCATACCCTCCCAGTCCACGAGATACTGGAAACCCCGGCCCCGCCGTCTGGAATCCATGATGCGACGCACCGTGTAGGCAGGACCACCTCCGATCATCCGAGGAGGAGGAGGAGGAGGCGGAGGAGGCAACAGAGGACTGAGGAAGACAGGCTTGAGGCAGGAGACATGAAAGGTGGGATGGACTCTGAGCGTCCTCGGTAGTTTGAGTCGAACTGCCACTGGATTGATCACCTTCTCCACCACAAACGGACCAATGAACTTCGGTAACAACTTCCTAGACTCAGTCCGTAACGGAAGATCCCGTGTGGCCAACCAAACCCTATCTCCGATGGTATAGGTGGGAGCGGGGATCCGGCGACGATCGCCTGGAGCTGATACCGGTCCGAACCTCTAAGGAGTACCTTTCTGGCCCGATGCCAGGTCCGGTGGCAACGACGAATATGGGCCTGAACAGAAGGCACTGAGAGCTCCTTCTCCTGAGAAGGGAACAGGGGAGGTTGGTAGCCATACAGGCACTGGAAGGGAGACATCCCAGTGGCAGATGTAGGGAGAGTATTGTGGGCATACTCAACCCAAGGCAACTGAGAGACCCAGGAGGTGGGGTTGGAAGAGACCAGACAGCGTAGCGTGGATTCCATCTTCTGGTTGGCTCTCTCCGCCTGACCATTGGATTGGGGGTGAAAACCAGATGTGAGACTGACTGTAGCTCCAATGGCCAAACAGAAGGACTTCCAGACAGCAGAGGTAAACTGAGGGCCACGGTCGGAAACGATATCACTGGGCAAACCGTGGACCCTGAAAACCTCCCTAACCAGGATCTCGGACGTCTCCGAGGCAGAGGAAAGCTTGGCAATAGGCACAAAGTGGGCGAACTTGCTGAATCTGTCCACGATAGTCAGAACGACCGTGTTCCCCTCAGAAGCGGGCAACCCAGTGACGAAGTCCAGGGCCAGATGCGACCATGGTCGCGGGGAATAGGAAGGGGGTGAAGTAGTCCAGAGCTGGGCCGATTGGTACTCTTATTCTGCGCACACACTGGACAGGCAGCAACAAAACCCCGAGTATCCTCGGCCATGGCAGGCCACCAAAAACGTCTGCGAAGAAACGCCATTGTCCGAGCCACGCCAGGGTGACAAGCCATCTTGCTGGCGTGGGACCATTTGAGGACAGCAGGACGAACCGACTCAGGCACAAACAACCGACCGGGTGGACCGTTACCGGGACCGGGCTGAGTCCGAAGGGCCGCCAGCACCTCCTCCTCAATCTTCCACATAACTGCTCCCACGACGCAGTTCCGGGGAGAATAGTCTCGGTCTTGGACCCACTCTCCTCCGTCTTGGAGAACATCCGGGACAAGGCGTCCGCCTTGCCGTTCTTAGATCCAGGTCGGAACGTCAGGGAAAACTTGAATCGTCCGAAAAACAACGCCCACCTGGCCTGACGGGAGTTGAGACGTTTAGCCGATTGCACGTAAGCAAGATTCTTGTGGTCAGTCCAGACAGTAAATGGTTGCTCCGCCCCCTCCAACCAGTGGCGCCACTCCTCCAAGGCAAGTTTCACCGCGAGAAGCTCCCGGTTACCCACATCGTAATTCCTCTCCGCAGGCGAAAGGCGACGAGAGTAGTAGGCGCAGGGATGGAGTTTACTGTCCGTGGAGCATCGCTGCGACAGGATGGCGCCAACTCCCACATCAGACGCGTCCACTTCAACGACGAACTGACGGGCCGTGTCCGGTTGAGAGAGAATCGGTGCGTTGGTGAATCGCCTCTTCAAATCCAGAAACGCTCGATCCGCCTCCGGATTCCACTTGAAGGTCCTGATACTGGAAGTCAAGGCAGTTAACGGAGCGGCCACACGGCTGTAATCCCCGGATGAATCTGCGGTAGAAATTCGCAAACCCCAAAAATCTCTGGAGCTGCAATCTCGTACCGGGCTGGGCCCATTCCAGAACCGCTCTAACCTTCTCCTGGTCCATCCTAATCTCTCCCCTGGAGATGATGTACCCGAGAAAGGATGTCGTGTGGGCGTGAAACTCGCACTTCTCGGCCTTCACGAACAGGCGATTCTCCAACAATCGCTGCAGAACCTGCCGGACATGCTGGACGTGGTCGGAAGGTTCCTTCGAGAAGATCAGAATGTCATCCAGGTAAACAAACACAAAGAGACCCGATCATATCTCTCAGGACGTCGTTCACCATACTCTGGAATACCGCTGGAGCATTGGTCAGTCCAAACGGCATCACCTGATACTCGAAGTGACCCATCGGTGTATTGAAACCCGTCAACCACTCGTCCCCCTCTCTGATCCGGACCATGTGATACGCATTGCGTAGGTCTAGCTTGGTGAATACCGTAGCACCCTGTAAGGAGTCGAAGGCAGAACTCATCAAGGGCAGGGGATACTTGTTCTTGACCGTGATGGCATTCAACCCCCGATAATCAATACACGGTCGAAGAGAGCCATCCTTCTTACCCACAAAGAAGAATCCTGCCCCCCAGGGGTGATGACGAGGGACGAACGAGACCAGCCGCTAGGGACTCCTTGATGTAGGTCTCCAACGCCTCACGTTCAGGTCGGGAGATACTGTATAACCTTCCCTTGGGGTAGACAGCTCCCGGGAACAGGTTGATGGCACAATCATATGGTCGGTGGGGAGGGAGTGACAGAGCCTTCTGCTTACTGGAAACTTCCCCCAAATCGTGATATGTCTCGGGAACCAGGGACAAATCTGGGGGTTTAGCCTCAATCACCTGACTGGGAACCGAGTGGGGGCAGGCAGTCTTGAGACAGTTAGCATGACAATCAAGGCTCCAACTCGTTACCTTGCCCGTCACCCAATCGAACGTGGGATTGTGTTCCTTCAGCCAGGGGTATCCAAGGACCAGAGGAACATGGGAAGACGGCAGAATGAAGAATGAAATCATCTCAGAATGATTCCCCGACAACTGCATCTTAACCGGTTCAGTCCTCATCGTGATACGTGCCAGACTACTGCCGTTCAGAGTGGTCGCTTCAATGGCTTCCGGCAATTGCTCCTTGGAAAGCCCCAGCTGTTCCACCAACTCGGCATCAAGAAAGCTTCCACCGGCACCTGAATCGATAAAAGCGTTAATCGCTAAGCTTTGATTCCTGTTCACAAGGGGTAGCCGGAAACGGGGTCTGACAGAGGTACTGAGAGGTTGAAACTGGCTCGCTAAAAGTCCTCCCAACTTTAGCGAGCCGGGCAGTTTGACGACCGCCGGGAACAAGTGGAGATGTAATGTCCCGACGACCACAGTAGAGGCAGCAGTTGGTCTTACGTCTATGTTGACGCTCCTCCTTGGTTAACCCGTGCCGCCCCCACTTGCATGGGTTCAGAATCGGGAGAGAGGTCCTCTCCACTAATCCTTTGTGGTGGAGAATGATCGACGTGTTCTGGTCCACCACCCGACCCGACTGGGAACTGAGAAGCTGATCGATCGGACGGACCCCATTGCTTCTCCCTCCTTCGCTCTCGGACTCGATTATCCACCCGAATAGACAAGGCTACCAAGCTGTCCAGGTCACTAGGCTCCGGATAGGAGATCAACTCATCCTTGAGCTGCTCCGACAGACCCTGGTAAAAGACCGCTTGCAGAGACTCCTCGTTCCACCCACTCTCCACAGCCAACGTCTTGAACTCGATCACGAAGTCGGCCACGCTGCGAGTTCCTTGGTGAAGAGAAAACAGGCGCCTAGCTGCGTCCCTCCCTCGGACGGAATGGTCGAAGAGCTTCTTCATCTCGGCCGTGAACCCCTGGTATGAAGCCATGCAGGGATCCTGTCGTTCCCCAAACGGCTGAAGCCCACTCCAGCGCTGCCCACGCAGCAACTCAATCACAAAGGCTATCCTAGCCTTGTCTGTGGCATAGGAGTAGGGCTGTAGATCGAACACTAATCCACACTGCATAAGGAAGGAACGGCATCTTCCCAGCTCCCCCTCATATTTATCCGGCGTCGGAACCTTGGGCTCACGGAGGGACACAACTTCAGAAGCGGCAGGCGAGATGGGTGAAACCGGTAGTGGATCCTCCACCGGACACTTGCGTTGGTTCTGGACCTCCGTCAGACCGGTAGAAAGGTTCCGAACTGACAACGCGATCTCCTGTAGTACCGTGCTATGATGGCCCAACATCTTCTCCTGCTGGGTAATGGCATGGCGAACAGAGTCCAGGTCCGCTGGGTTCATTACTGGCCGGATCGTTCTGTCACGGTTTACTAAGCCAGAACCCAGAAGCAGACCAGGACAAGGTACGTTGAGACAAAGATGAGTGTTTATTTAATAGATTCCCGAGTGAGGTTGAATAATCCAGGGAACAGAGCGGGTGGCGTGGATGGGTTGTTGAGGTGCAGTGGTTGGTCCGGTAATGGCTCGGCAGCCGCCGACCATCAGGCAGAGGTTGGGAGAAGGTTCCGGGTGAGAGACTGTAGATAGAAACAAACGGAGGTAAGTACACGGCAAGCCAACAAGGTGCAAAACAACAAAACTAACCCTAGTAGCTCAGAGGCTGATACGCTGACAAACATACTGTTCATGGCTAACGATCCGGCAGGAACTGGATGTTAGGCCAGAGCCTAAGAAGGGTGATGATCAGGACCAGGTGTGCAGATTGCTGATGGGATGCAGGTGCGGAAATCAAGAGCGCTCCCCGGAGCGTTCCCGAACCCTCGGGAAACTGGAGCTCACGAACAGAAACACTAGTCACCAGACAGGACCCGACTCAGACTGCCGGGATCGTTACAATTTGAACTGCAAACAGACCCCAATGGTTTAACAACACCCCCGCCCCTCCCACTTTGCCAGTTAACCACTAGTATGTATAAATAAGTAGCAAATAAGGGGCTGTTTGAAAGGGGTCGCATAAACATAGCCTTATATATTATTATTTTTTACTGGTAGTTAACATACCACATCTTCTGTCTGAAATGGGTAATAGAGAGAAGAGAGAGGGAGGAGAGGGAGAGAGGTGAAAGAGTGCAGAGAGAGAGGAGAGAGAGAGAGAGAGAGAGAGAGAGAAAGAAAGAAAGAAAGAAAGAAAGAAAGAAAGAAAGAGAGAGAGAGAGAGAGAGAGAGAGAGAGAGAGAGAGAGAGAGAGCGAGCGAGCGAGCGAGAGAGAGAGAGAGAGTAATACTAGGTGTCCTACTGGGGCCTGATTGGTCTAAATTTACAGCCTTGCACTAATACTGAGAAAAAGAGGAATGAGGAGATGGCTAGATTTCACAGAACCATAGTAACTAACAATATTACTGGAAAGCATCAGTTGGCTTCACCTTTGCACTATTTTTAAGGAGCTTTGCAGACCTTTTCAGTGCTGACTGCAGAATAAAATCAACACAGAACATCAATCTGTGTTATAAGGTGTTATAAGATTATAAAATGTATTATAAAGGCTTGGATCAAACACCAAATACTTAACTTGTCAAATACTTTACTTGCGTTCAATGGAACCTATACAATGGAACCAATAGAATAGTCTTTGTCACAAATGCAAACTCCAAGCTAAATAAAGCACACATACACATTTGCACAGGTCTGTAAGCTGTCACAACTTGTTCCCAAATATTCAAACAACATATTCTATAGTAATGTAATGAGATGTATAATGTGCTGTTAGCGGGGCCATGGTGCAAGGGTTTCATGCATATTTAAACTTTTATCAATTTGTATGCATTACAAAAAAGATAAAGAAATTATTCTGTCTTTTATGCAGAGGTCATTCAAAGATATCAGTGCCACTTCCCCGTCATGAAAATAGTTACATGACGCCCAGCAACTTTATCACATATTTATTGGAATCTCATGGTCCACAGCCCTTGTTTGTAGCCAGGTAGCAGTGCATAATCTGTAATATCAATGGATTACAGATAAAACCCTTTTGACTGGTGAAGGGGTGAATCCAATCCGGGTGTCGTTTCACTATGTGTACTGAAAACCAACAATCACCTCAACCCTTAATTATTTCTGACCCCATGACACATGCCACAGTGTAGGGTAATTGGTAGATCGCCCTGATATGGAACCTGTAGAAATAAGCTGAATAAATGGTAGTGTTGGTTCTACGGTGCAATCAAATACATGACCTCATTACTGTATATCTAACTAATTCTTTACGTGCTTTCCATTGAAGAGGATTCAACTACTTTAAAAAAATTCTGCACATTGCAACTAGGATCTTAATTCCTGATCGTTTAGGTTTTCACTTGTATTCCCTCTTGACTAGGAGATCAAGGTGCATTGTCTCGTTAACACCAGAGATTGAATTGCATAGAATAGATGTGTTTGCACAAGATTTCTCCACTAACACGACCTATAAAGTAATTGTTGCATTGGCGCCATCTAGAATATCAATATTGGGCCATAACTGTGTGTGCATCAAGGTACAAGGTTTGTTTGTTAAATGTCATTGGCATTCCTTGCAGCGAATTGGCATTTCAAGCAACAAATCTTGTGTTACTTCATCGAGCGGTAATTGTCTCAACTCAGACAAATCTTGCTGCGAGTACATCTGAATCTATATAATGCTGTAATACAGGAATTACTGCAGCAGCACTCCCCCAAACATCTTGTTCCCATCCAACCCAATCTTTAACTACACCCCGATCTTGTGGGATCTGTGAAATCTCTCCCTCGGAGCCACAAGTCAGCTAACTCCCTGTGGCTGAGAAAAGACAATCAATTCTCAAGGTACAGTAGAATTCTCCCTTTATCTACCACAACTGGAAAGGCTTGCCATTTATGCCCAAATGCATTCTGCAAATCCACTGGCATGTTCACATCCAAATCTCTATTTTAACCCTCAATCGATCCCTCGATTTCTTGATCAATTTTCTGCTTGTCTTTTCTGTGTCACTTCTGACGCACGTTCTGGTTGGACTGCTCTAATTCCTTAACGAGATTTCAGATTCCCCGGATATCCAATTGGATCCTGATTAACTGGGCTCAACTCATTAGCTCTGATAACTGAATTCAACCCCCATCAACCTCAAGCCCTGCCAATCTCTCAGAAACCCGACAAAATTCAACCGCCCCACCAATACAGTCAGACAATAATACTCTGATGTCTGGTCATCTCTGACTGCTGCATAAGATGACCAGAAATGAAGGCTGCCATTGATAAACTGGAGAAGAATCCAAACACCACTCATTAGTGATGTGTAAAGTAGGCCTACCATGCAGATTTTTCTGAGCCACTGCAAGTCAGCAAAATCAAATACCCTCTCCTCGCAGACATTAACACTATTATACTGTTGAATCATGAGGAACTGAATGAGGAAGACATGAAATGTGTTTCTCTACCAGCTTTATGTAGTAGCCATTGATATTATGTAACAAATTATACGTTCTCACCGTCAGTGCCACTCTTGCATCTCTCTACTGGATTGTATCTCAAACCCCTCAGTATCTCTCTATTTAATCTTATTCTCACATTTACACCTCCACCTGTCCCTCTCTCCCTTCATTCTTCCTTCTCTCTTTACCTGCTCTTGTCTTTTGACCTCATAACCTGGTTTTCTACTCCAATCGGTTTACCTACCTCCTCTTGCCATGCTCTATGCTCTCTCTCTCTCCTCCTCTCTCTCTCCTTCCCTCTCTCTATTTCTATCTTCGGACTTATCCCTTCATCCCTGATCTCCTTCATCCCCTCCAATCCTCATCTGTTCCCCACAGGAGGACAGGAGAGAGAAAGAGAGAGTTTTCACAGGTTGCCTGCAACCAGTCTGTGGGTGAAAGCGTAAGAGGAAAGAGAGAAAGAGAAGGATAGGAGGGCTGACTTGAGGATTGTGGGACATAAAAAGCTGCTCCAAAGGACTACTGAGGCAGAAAAGCCAAAGAAAAAGAAGAAGGACCACATTTTGTGTGGAAAGGTGAGTGATTTTGGGCCACTTTGGTAGCAAATTCTTCTGGGCACATACGTGGAACTACACGGAACTACATTGACTCCTCTGATGATTACGAACATGGACCCATATCATCATGGACACTATCTCTGTATTCTCATCCATGATAAGATTTCACAGTTGAAAGATTGGAACTTCATCTGATTTGCAGTACGGGCCAATGGATTGATTATGAGCGAAATAAACGACTCAAGGGTTGGTCAATGACAAGAAGTAGTAAATGGAGTTCTCAGCGGTGCTCATTTCCATCTGATAATGAATTCTAATGGCATGCATGCAACAAGTGTGCCGTAGTCCAAGGAAAACTTGTTGACTGCTGTCTTTGCAAGTGAGAAAGAGAGAGAGGAGAGAGAGAGAGAGAGAGAGAGAGAGAGAACTGGTAGGATGGGTGAAAGAGAGAGAGAGAGGCAGAGAGAATAGGTTTTTTATGGCGGTCACCAGTAGGTAATGACAGTGACGTCATTGAGTGCTTTTCTTCTCAGAATCCGTTTAATTTATTGGGTAACAACAGCAACGGCATTATCAGCATTATCATGAAGGTTGCAAAACCTCCCTGATTGATTCTAGAGATCCAGTAAAAGAGGAACAACATAAAAAAATCACGAGTGAAAGCAGCAAACTTCAGAACATGTGCATAACTTTATATCACATTTTTGCAGGTGGCAATGTCTTACAGATATTGATTTTATGCATTGAAGTCTTCTTTAATTCTGCAGACGTGCTAATATAATGGTGCACGTCTAGAGTACTTCTATCTAGACAAACACCACTCTTTCTCTCTTCTCCCCTCTCTCGCTCCCCCTTTCTGATCCAGTGGTAAAGGACAGTCAGTAATCGGATGACAGGAGATTTGACTGGAAAAGCCTACCTTAAGATCCTCTGCTGGGGCTTTAAAGCTCTCTTCCCACTGGGCACAGACGTAATTTCGTCTAGTTTTGATTTACATTTGATTGAGTTGTCAACTAATGTGAATTCAACATGAAATCAACTAGAACAGTGTCATTGGATTTAGGTTAAAAATTGGGTGAAAAAAAGTAAAGAAAATCAGAAATTCCTTTACATTGATGACTTTTTCCATGTTGATTCAACGTCATCGCATTGATTTTTTGTCGTTGAAATGACATGGAAACAACGTTGATTCAACCAGTTTGTGCTCAGTAAGTTGTGCCCACCCCTCCTCGCCCTCTGTCTCCCTGGCTCTCATCATGGGTCAAACAACCTACTGAACAGAGTAGCCTATGCTTTGTTCAACGCGTGAACAATTGTTTCTGTGAAAGTAATACCCTTTGTTAATACTGTATTTGCAGGGATGTGTGCTGTAGTAGTTGGATTAGTTTTTTTTCGAGATTTGTTGTTAACCTTTAAACGGTTTAGAAAGTGGTGTGTGTTGGTAATTGGCCTCCAATTATGAAAACGTCAGCATCCAATTAAAGAGTATTAGGGTCATAAAGTAATTACCTCTTGGTCATGAAATATTCTCTCTTAAAAGGCATTGAAAGTCAGAGTGAGGGGTGAGAAAATAAGGTTAATGGTCAATTGTGTCTTAAACTTGTTTTAATTCTAACACAAAAGAATAAGAATTTAAGTAATGAATAGGAAAATAAAAGTAAAAAAGTAAAGTTGTAAAGTTGTGATAAATGAGGCAATCTAAGTAAAAATGGCAAGTACTCTCGAAAGACAGACAACACTTCCATAATGAACTATAAAAAAACAAAATGGCTGTCTATGTTACAGATAAAATGGCCAGTAATTTGCCTTATTCTTCAGATAGGTGAAGGTAGAGCTTGGATATGTCACTACTTCTGCATATTAGACTTCTAGCACAGAGGATGTGGGATTATACCTCATACCATACTCAAGAAGGCCAATCTAGGCTCTTGCACCAGACTAGATGACGAAGCACCTGAGTGGTTTCGTTTAGGGAGACAGGGGCCCTGGGGGGGTTACTGGAGCAATGAGTCCAGTTATGTTCTCCTCAAACAGGTGGCCACTGTATATACAGTGGGGAGAACAAGTATTTGATACACTGCCAATTTTGCAGGTTTTCCTACTTACAAAGCATGTAGAGGTCTGTACTTTTTATCATAGGTACACTTCAACTGTGAGAGACGGAATCTAAAACAAAAATCCAGAAAATCACATTGTATGATTTTTAAGTAATTAATTTGCATTTTATTGCATGACATAAGTATTTGATACATCAGAAAAGCAGAACTTAATATTTGGTACAGAAACCTTTGTTTGCAATTACAGAGATCATAAGTTTCCTGTAGGTCTTGACCAGGTTTGCACACACTGCATACAGACCTTCTCCAGATCCTTCAGGTTTCGGGGCTGTCGCTGGGCAATACGGACTTTCAGCTCCCTCCAAAGATTTTCTATTGGGTTCAGGTCTGGAGACTGGCTAGGCCACTCCAGGACCTTGAGATGCTTCTTACGGAGCCACTCCTTAGTTGCCCTGGCTGTGTGTTTCGGGTCGTTGTCATGCTGGAAGACCCAGCCACGACCCATCTTCAATGCTCTTACTGAGGGAAGGAGGTTGTTGGCCAAGATCTCGCAATACATGGCCCCATCCATCCTCCCCGCAATACGGTGCAGTCGTCCTGTCCCCTTTGCAGAAAAGAATCCCCAAAGAATGACCTTCTCCCATTCCTCCTCTGGATCATCCAGATGGTCATTGGCAAACTTCAGACGGGCCTGGACATGCGCTGGCTTGAGCAGGGGGACCTTGCGTGCGCTGCAGGATTTTAATCCATGACGGCGTAGTGTGTTACTAATGGTTTTCTTTGAGACTGTGGTCCCAGCTCTCTTCAGGTCATTGACCAGGTCCTGCCGTGTAGTTCTGGGCTGATCCCTCACTTTCCTCATGATCATTGATGCCCCACGAGGTGAGATCTTGCATGGAGCCCCAGACCGAGGGTGATTGACTTTCATCTTGAACTTCTTCCATTTTCTAATAATTGCGCCAACAGTTGTTGCCTTCTCACCAAGCTGCTTGCCTATTGTCCTGTAGCCCATCCCAGCCTTGTGCAGGTCTACAATTTTATCCCTGATGTCCTTACACAGCTCTCTGGTCTTGGCCATTGTGGAGAGGTTGGAGTCTGTTTGATTGAGTGTGTGGACAGGTGTCTTTTATACAGGTAACGAGTTCAAACAGGTGCAGTTAATACAGGTAATGAGTGGAGAACAGGAGGGCTTCTTAAAGAAAAACTAACAGGTCTGTGAGAGACGGAATTCTTACTGGTAGGTAGGTGATCAAATACTTATGTCATGCAATAAAATGCAAATGTATTACTTAAAAATCATACAATGTGATTTTCTGGATTTTTGTTTTAGATTCCGTCTCTCACAGTTGAAGTGTACCTATGATTAAAATTACAGACCTCTACATGCTTTGTAAGTAGGAAAACCTGCAAAATCGGCAGTGTATCAAATACTTGTTCTCCCCACTGTATCTACTGCACATATTTGAGAACATGAATTCTTAGTTCTATTTAAGGTCTTCATTATATTATTGAGTTCTACATTATATACATTTTACAATGAGGACAGCATTTTTGCCAAGCCTTGATCTGTATAAATATGTATGCAATCAAATAAGTTCTAAACAGAAAACATTATTTCATTTTCTCTTTCTCCCTTTCTTCTAGTCTGCTAGTTTTTTTCTCCAGCGGTAACAGCCCCTATCAACCGTTGCCATGGGTGAAATGGACACGTTGAAAAAGGAGGCTGATGGTCTCAAGGCACAGATTGAAGTGAGTCTTGCTATCACAGCATGGCAATCTGTAGGTACTGTACATTAATGATTGTGCATTATTGGTGCTATGATTCCTAGTTATTTATCCGATGATGAGATATTTTTTGACTGGGGGTGATATTCAATATCACCCCCAGTCAAAAAAGATCTCATCATCGGATAAATAACTAGGAATCATAGCACCAATAATGCACAATCATTAATGTACAGTACCTACAGAGTTGGTAACGTATAGCATACATTTCGTTTCCTCCACATACCAAAACTGACATTGAGCTAAAGTTATACTAAGACATTGTAAGCAGTGTCTGGTTCCTGAAAAATGAAAATACAACAGAAGTATGGAGAACATTCCAAACAATTTATGCTTATTTTTCTACAAATATTTGACTCTTCACTTAACTTATTCCTCTCCTACCTGTAAATCCCCTTCCCACCACTAGGCAGCCCGCAAGGCGGTCAATGACACCACCATGGCCGCTGTAGCATCTGGTGTGGCGGCTGCACCCCGTGTCCAGCTGAAGAACAGAAAGACGCTGAAGGGCCACTTGGCCAAAATCTACGGCTTGCACTGGTCCGCTGATAACAGGTGAGAAGGCGTTCTTGTCCAGATAGCTGAGAATGGGAATAGTGTCAGGGACAGCCCAGCTCACCATAGACACCCCGTCACTACCACTAGCCAGTGTGATATAGGGACTAATGAACAACATAGAGAAGGTCTACCTTGAGTAAGATAGAGAAGGTTGATACAAGGGGTTGTCTGATGCGCCACTCAAACCAAATGGACTCTGACATCGAAAAGTCCCATTGTGTAATGTGTCCACAATGACATGCAGGTGTTATGGGGTTCAATGAAAAGGCTTTTGAAAGGCCTTCATTGTTTCAAATGTTGCATTGTCAAAGTATTAAGCCAGATTCATACTGGACCTCGTGCCTAAACCCTGTTCACACAGAATTTGATACACTGACTGACCACTTGTTTAACTTTATTTTTCTCTCCAACAGGCACATGGTGAGTGCCTCACAGGATGGCAAGCTTCTTATTTGGGACACCTACACTGGCAATAAGGTAAGGAGGGATCACTAATCAGTCATCATCTTCACATCTCTAACTGTTTTCATAATAATGCATAGGATTTATATGGAGAGTTTTCCACTTGGTTTGCAAATGCATGGAGTAAATCCCTCCTTCAACCACCGATGTGTAGAAGCAGTAACCACTTTTCTTTCAGATTGTCTTGACTTTGACTACACACTACACACTCTAGGAATGTATTTATATGATAAAAGTCAGCTAGTTTGGTATCTTAAGTCTTCTAACCTTGAGACAAAGCGAACTAGAAAGTGAGTGGTTAAGCATTCTTGTCCCTGCCCTCCAGGTTTATGCCATCCCCCTCAAGTCCTCCTGGGTAATGAGTTGCTCCATGGCCCCTTCTGGCAATCTGGTGGCCAGCGGAGGCCTGGATAACATGTGCACCGTCGTCAACATCAAGGCTGCCAGCCCAAAGACCCTCAGGGAGCTGGATGCACATGAAGGTAGGTTTCATAGTACACTGTCTGCTTCACCCAAGTTATCATCAACTCCGATACCAACTGGGTTACGGTCAACTCCGTGACCAACTGGGTTATGGTCAACTCGTGACCAACTGGGTTATGGTCAACTCTGTGACCAACTACAAGAGAATTCATTACAATCGTGTTCATAAATTGGATGAGCTACAAATATGTAGGAAATAAGAAGAACAAACGATAACATCTCTATCTTTCTCCTTCCATCTCAGGCTACCTTTCTCATAGCCGCTTCCTGAGCGACACTGAGCTCCTCACTGCATCCGGTGACACCACTTGTTGCCTGTGGGATCTGGAGACTGGAAAGCAGAAGGTGATCTACAAGAGCCACGTGGGTGACTGTATGTGCCTGGCCGTGTCTCCAGACCAGAACACTTTCATCTCAGGGGCCTGTGACTCCACCGCCAAGCTGTGGGACATAAGAGATGGTGGCTGCAAGCAGACCTTCATCGGCCACACAAGTGACATTAACGCCATTGCGGTGAGCACATAACATTTACATTACATTTTAGTCATTTAGCAGACGCTCTTATCCAGAGCGACTTACAGGAGCAATTAGGGTTAAGTGCCTTGCTCAAGGGCACATTAACGTCATTTAGCAGACGCTCTTAGCCAGAGCGACTCACAAATTGGTGCGTTCACCCTATAGCCAGTGGGATAACCACTTTACAATTGGGGGGGGGGGGGTAGAAGGATTCCTTTATCCTATCCCAGGTATTCCTTAAAGAGGTGGAATATAAGACACAGCCCAGAGTTTTTCCTGGTCAGAATGACTCTGAATTATCTATATATATTGTAGTGACCTTAACCCAACAACTAGCGACCTTGTCAAGGTGTTGGGTTGCAGTCACAAGATTCTGGGTTCAATCTCCGGTTGAGACTACCCCCTGACTTCAATATAAGCCAAGCAGGAGCAGAGTGCGATCCAAAATCTAAACATAATTTAGCTTCACAACACCAAATCTGTACTCTGCTAACTCAGTCAACTCACCGGGCAAACTAACCTTCAAGCTCAATAAACAAAACAAAACATACTGAAATGGCCTTCTCCTCTTTTCTTCATACGCCAGTTCTACCCTAGTGGCACTGCAGTTATCACAGGTTCCGATGACTGCACCCTCAAGATGTACGACCTTCGTGCTGACCAGGAGGTCAATGGCTACCAGGACGCTGCATTGAATGCTGGCGTCACGTCAGTCTCCCTCTCCAGCTCAGGACGCCTCATCTTCGCTGGCTACGACAACTTTAACTGCAACATCTGGGATTCTCTGAAGGCCGAGAAAGTCGGTGAGTAAAAGTGTGAGAGAAATGTGTGAGAGAGAGGGGAGAGGACTGAGGGGATGGGTGAAAAGGAGTGGGTAGAGACAGAGACAAACAAAGAGAGAACAGTCAATGTAAAGAGAGGGAGGCAGAATAGGAGATAGATGGCATGAGTGAAAAATCTGCCAATGTGCCCTTGAGCAAGGCACGTAACCCTAATTGCTCCTGTAAGTCGCTCTGGATAGGAGCATCTGCTAAATGACTAAAATGTCAATGTAAATAAGTGGGTGGTTTAAACAGAGGCAATAAAAGGGAGAAAACATATAGTCAAAGAAGTCTGGATGAGAGGCAGTCAATCAAAGAAACATGGGTAAAAAGGGAATAGAAACTAGAACTGCATCATTTGCATCAGTGTGGATGACTATCTTCTTCTTCTTCTTCTCTCATCTCTCTCTCTCTCTCTCTCTCTCTCTCTCTCTCTCTCTCTCTCTCTCTCTCTCCTCAGGTGTTCTGTCTGGCCATGACAACAGAGTGAGCTGCATTGGGGTGCCAGACGATGGATTGGGTGTCTGCACAGGATCCTGGGATAGCTTCCTAAAGATCTGGAACTGAGCTGATCCTCCAGAGGCGACATTGGGAAAGAGAGAGGGGGAGACAGGGAGAGGGGGGATGGATGGAGCTAGAGGAGGAGAGGAGAAGGGAAATCCTGAGAAATAAGGATGCTCATTTTGGGATTGGGGAGATATCAGGCGGAGGATGTTTGTTGTACCAGTTCACATAATTTCTTCCCTTCTCTCTCTCCCTCCTTGTCATATATGTATGCAATGTGAGAGGTGGTGAATGGGACTTCATAGAACATACTGTATAAATGGCATTGACAACAGAACAAGATGCACCCCCACTACACGTACACACGAGAGTTTGAAAGTTATTGTTGAGACTATCAACATTGAGACAATGACAAACACCAAAAAATAGGATTATTTGAAATAATAAATGAATTAATGAAGAAAATATGCTCTACTTGTATCTAAGGTGAGAGTGACAATTACACATATAGATTTCTGACAATAAAAACGTGAAATAAATACAGAAATATAATGAACATAAATAAAGATTTAGTATTACAGATCTATTTGAATTGTTTTGAGATCTTTGATGTATAAAGCCCACATTTATTAGCTGAAAGGTGATATGTACATTTATTTACATTTATGTCATTTATTAGAGTGCAGAGTACAGTGTCGTTTGGTCACACACATCCAATGTATGTGTGCCACAAGATTTGGCTATTGCCATTTTGGGCCTACAATGATACATGCTAACCAGCAGCACCCTCTGACTTTGCCCCAAAATGGCTGCCGTCACCTATCACCAGGCAAATATATGATGTAAAACTAAATGAAACCAAGTTCAATCACGTTCAATCACATACATCCGAGTTTGTCTATCTCTCTACTTTGAGTGTCCAGCACTCCTGAATCCTACTTCAGGGAAAAGGTTATTGAGGAGTTACATATCAGATACGAATATATTCCCTCCCCAACTGCATTTTCTATAAAAATGCTATGTTTGTTGAAAAACCTTTCTAATAAACATATAACTCTGCATTAACATCATGTCTGTGTATTTGTGCTTTGACAGTCAACCATTTAGAAAAAAGTTTGGCCAGGCTAATGTATACAGTTGTATTTCATATACAAACCTCTTTCTGGAGGACATTATTAAATGTTTTAGTTACAGTGGTCTTTGATACACTACCGATTTTGCAGGTTTTCCTACTTACAAAGTATGTAGAGGTCTGTCATTTTTATCATAGGTACACTTCAACTGTGAGACACAGAATCTAAAACAAAAATCCAGAAAATCACATTGTATGATTTTTAAGTAATTAATTTGCATTTTATTGCATGACATAAGTATTTGATCACCTACCAACCAGTAAGAATTCCGGTTCTCACAGACCTGTTAGTTTTCTTTAAGAAGCCCTCCTGTTCTCCACTCATTACCTGTATTAGCTGCACCTGTTTGAACTCGTTACCTGTATAAAAGACACCTGTCCACACACTCAATCAAACAGACTCCAACCTCTCTACAATGGCCAAGACCAGATAGCTGTGTAAGGACATCAGGGATAAAATTGTAGACCTGCACAAGGCTGGGATGGGCTACAGGACAATAGGCAAGCAGCTTGGTGAGAAGGCAACAACTGTTGGCGCAATTATTAGAAAATGGAAGAAGTTCAAGATGACGGTCAATCACCCTCGGTCTGGGGCTCCATACAAGATCTCACCTCGTGGGGTATCAATGATCATGAGGAAGGTGAGGGATCAGCCCAGAACTACACGACAGGACCTGGTCAATGACCTGAAGAGAGCTGGGACCACAGTCTCAAAGAAAACCATTAGTAACACACTACGCCGTCATGGATTAAAATCCTGCAGCGCACGCAAGGTCCCCCTGCTCAAGCCAGCACATGTCCAGGCCCGTCTGAAGTTTGCCAATGACCATCTGGATGATCCAGAGGAGGAATGGGAGAAGGTCATGTGGTCTGATGAGACAAAAATATAGCTTTTTGGTCTAAACCACTCACCGTGTTTGGAGGAAGAAGAAGGATGAGTACAACCCCAAGAACACCATCCCAACCGTGAAGCATGGAGGTGGAAACATAATTCTTTGGGGATGCTTTTCTGCAAAGGGGACAGGACGACTGCACCGTATTGAGGGGAGGATGGATGGGGCCATGTATCGCGAGATCTTGACCAACAACCTCCTTCCCTCAGTAAGAGCATTGAAGATGGGTCGTGGCTGGGTCTTCCAGCATGACAACGACCCGAAACACACAGCCAGGGCAACTAAGGAGTAGCTCCGTAAGAAGCATCTCAAGGTCCTGGAGTGGCCTAGCCAGTCTCCAGACCTGAACCCAATAGAAAATCTTTGGAGGGAGCTGAAAGTCCGTATTGCCCAGCGACAGCCCCGAAACCTGAATGATCTGGAGAAGGTCTGTATGGAGGAGTGTGCCAAAATCCGTGCTGCAGTGTGTGCAAACCTGGTCAAGACCTACAGGAAACGTATGATCTCTGTAATTGCAAACAAAGGTTTCTGTACCAAATATAAAGTTCTGCATTTCTGATGTATCAAATACTTATGTCATGCAATAAAATACAAATTAATTACTTAAAAATCATACAATGTGATTTTCTGGATTTTTGTTTTAGATTCCGTCTCTCACAGTTGAAGTGTACCTATGATAAAAATTACAGACCTCTACATGCTTTGTAAGTAGGAAAACCTGCAATATCGGCAGTGTATCAAATACTTGTTCTCCCCACTGTATATATTTTTGTTGTTCCTGAAGGATTCACACCATGCTGCATTGTTGACAATATGACCGGGGGATGCAGATTACCGGTTGATTTGAGCATGGCACGCCTCCCTCACTTGCTTCGCCCGGTCACGTGATGGACCATAGTCCGGTTCAACCCGGGGCAGCTTAATCGAATCCCCTCACTATTGTTGTAAGAGTCGAATGGGGTGGTAGCTTAGATAAAAGGTGGTGTGTGTGCAAACTGTAGGGGTGCCCATGTTGCTGGGGATCAGAAGTGTCTGGTGCGAGAGAGGCAGGTTGAGGTTCCCAGGGTCAGAGTTGTGGGGAAAAGGTGTCGTATGCTGAGGCAGTGAAGAAAGGTAGTGTCCCATCCTCCCAGGCCGTGGGCCTGGTGAAGGATTAGATAGGGTTAAATCAGTGGAATAGTATTTTTTTTAATGATTGTAGATAAAGTAGTTGGCAGGGTGCTTTTTTTTTTCTATCACAAAGTAGAATGGATTTATTCTCCGGTCCAGTTGGTGGCGGTAATGCAACATTATATTGGTTGCCAACCGCCGTTAAACCCCACCGCAGAAGAAGAAGAAGACGGGGAGAAGACTGCTTCTGCTTGGCCACTGTTTGTAGCGAGCACATCACCTCCTAGTGTCGTCGTTTTTCCGGTATCGTCTACCGCTCAGCCATCATGTCGTCCAGAACATTTTTCGTAGGAGGAAACTGGAAGATGAACGGTGACAAGAAGAGCCTGGGCGACCTTATAACGACCCTGAACACTGCGAGCCTCAACGATGAAACCGGTAACCGGCATTCGATTTTTGTCTCTCAAAATATATTCAGTCTTAAATGTGCCCTAATACGTTGTTGACATTACATTCTTATTGATACCAATGTTCATGTTAACATGAAACTAGTAAATGTGAAGGTGTTTTTAGCACTAAACAGATGAATGATGCAGATGATTGCGTCAAACGACACAAAACAACACCATGACGTTGAAGTAATCTTTTGACCGTTATGCGGAATCCTTGGGACGGCCCTACCCTTGACCTAACCTTAACCCTTACCCTAACCAGTGGCGATTTTTAGCATGTAAATCTTGGTGGGGCAAAAAATAAACATATGTGGGATGCATGCCAGCAAAGCCACTACACAACACTAAACAATACATTAATTGCACTATAACGGTGACAAACGGTGCCCACAAACTGTTAGGGCCTACATAAAGCTGTCCCAACAGCAGTCTCAACACCTTACCACTGCTACACCTGGCTATCAGCGGAGCCTTGTCTGATAGCGAAACAGTTCATTCAGCCTAATTTACTGCCTTAAAAAAAAACATAGCTGATATGGCTGACTTGCTTAAACAAATGTGGCTTCAACTGAAAATTGAGATGTACAAACTATGGCATAAGGAGATGACAAGCGGATAAGAGGCAATTAATGAGCGAGCTAGGACGGACGTAGTCAATATAACTATTTGTTCAGCACTTTTGAAATGTACATCGACAGAATTCAGAACATGGGCCGTTCTTACAGCGTTCTCCCTGTACACCAAGTCAGAACCGTAGGATAAATAAAGGGGGCATTTAAGCAGACAATGAAACCTCTTAAAATATTCGATGATTACATTTCTCTAAAACAGGTTATAGGCTCCATGTGCACCACCAAGTCAGAACAGTAGGCTCACTTGAACAGGATGGTGGCACGGCGGTCCATCGTGGGCACATTTTGTCATCAAAGTCTGGCATTCTCTGGATTTATTTTGCTTTCAAGACAACTGGGAACTCTGAAAAAAAAAAAACAAGGTTGAATCATGATGACGTCAGTGATCTTCAGGTCGTAGCTCTAGAAAGAGTCCTGAGTTCCGGATTTACAATTCTGAGTTGGATGACCGTTCAAAATGTATTTTCCCAGTCGGAGCTCATTTTTCCCCGAGTTCCCAGTTGTCTTGAACTCTCACTGAAGTCAGATTTCGCAGTTCCGAGTTAACAGTTGTTTTCAGTGCGGCACAAATCATGCTTCATTGACAGCATGGCCAATGTTGAATGTTTATCATTTTAAACTTGGAAAAGAGACCCTTAATCCCAGACATGGGACCATACAGCCACTCCACTGAATAGCAGGCTAGTGGTTGCTTTGCAATGTTTGCAGTTAGCCACGGATTCCTTCCAAACCACTCATTGTTGAATTTGCGATTTCCAACTTGTTGTGTAATGTTTATGTCCAATGGCCGATGAGCACCGATATGTTTTATCTATAATTTCTCTTCATTATTTCTCTTCGTATGACAAGGATTAAAAAGGATTTGCCAGTAGATTGTCGACTTGATTCATGATGATGACTGCTAGCTAAGATTTTGAAAGTATGATGTTGACATGATCAGTCCAATCAAAGTTACTGTAGATATAATGTGATTTTACATAATTTTATCTGTGGCCAATGACCTTGAGGCTTTTTGGATGGGCACTTCTAATGTAACTCTATGGCAGCACCCAAGGGGCTTGAATTTTCGACCTCTACCATTAGACTTCGCGGTGACGTAGTGTCCCCCCCCATGAGTGACAGAACACTGAGCCAATCACGTCGCAACTAGAGAACATTACCAACCCCTACGCTCCGTATTTTCCGCTGGCTGCCCCACCACCACCACAGAAAGCACTGAGCTAGGCTGAAACACCTGCATTTTGGAGCTGCCTTACTAAATAAAGCAAAAAAGAGGCTGTGTTTGTATGTGGCTTTATTATGTATTTTTTTGTATTTTTTTACATTGTTTGCAAACTGATATGTGACACGTATTAATGCCAAAATAACATGCAAAACAGGCAAAGAATTGTGGGGCTAAAAATGTGGGGCTTTGCCCCACCTGCCCTAAATGACCTAACCCTACATTTAATCCTTACCTCAACTATTTTACATTTGAACTTCAATGGGGTAGGGTCGTCCCAAGGATTCTGGATAGCACGGACCGGGGCTGTTAGCCTAATGAGAGCTATGCTCATTGGACTGAGCATAGTTTCCCTTAACATCAGCGTGCATTGATAAGACCTGGGGATTAAATTCCCAATAATAAGCCGCCTTGTCCGCAATGCCTTGGGAGTGACTGGCTAAACACAGGTCCTGAGTCAGCTTTCCCACTGTCTTAATCCACTATCACTTACAAACAAACCTTATGCTGGGCCAGTGCTTATGGGATAGGCTATTACCACAGATAAAAGGGGAAGCCTCACAGTGCATATCCACAAATAACATGTTGAGGACGATGAAACAACGGAGCCCCATTCATTTTCAATGGAGTGAAGCTGAACTTTATGCAAATACTCTGCGAAATCGCGACGCTTTTGACCTCACTATAGCTTCCAGCCCCTATTGGATTGGCTGTTGATACCTAGCACTACCTAGCTTGCTAGCACCCACATGAGGATGAAGCTACAGTGGCTATCTGATTTAATGTGATATGTGCCAATCCCCTCTTACAGTGCCTCTTAACTGAAGACTATGTGGGAGAAACTACAGAAAGCCATTCATTTCCAATGGAAGAGAAGAGAAGAGAAGAGAAGTGGGCGGGGGACTGTTAGGCGACGTGAACAGGGCGGGACCAAAGTTGGGCAAAGCCAGAGGGTAAGAGGCGAAGTGAGAGGGTTTACTCTGCCCAAAATCTGTCCATGAAAATAAGGCCACAAAGTGAGTAATTTGATCAATAAATAATGTAATAGCTAATTTGCTACGTGAGGCTTATTTGATTGAATAGAAGTTTCGTAATGGTTAGGTTGCACTGATATAAGTGGACACACGTGGCATTTCGGCATCTTTGAAAACAACTTTGTTTCGTAGTTGTGCCTGTTGGTCACACGTATCCAGAGCGACTCACAGTTAGTGAGTGAATTGAACCCACAACCCTGGCGTTGCAAGCGCCATGCTCTACCAACTGAGCTACAGGAGGCCTAGTATCTACCCTCTCATTGGCTAGAATGGTCCCACCTGATCTCACCTCCTCCCGCCTGCCTTCCATACTTGAGGACATGTATTTCCATTGACTATCTTATCAATATAATAGATCATCTTTGGGAAAGCTGAGCTTTATGCAAATACTCTGCGACATTGCGGTGCGCTGGACCAATCAAAGCTCACTATAACTTCCAGCCCCTACTGGATTGGCTGTTAATACAGAGCACTATTTAGCTTCCTTGCTAGCACTCACACAAGGGCAGAGTACAAGTGCTAGTTAAAACGTACTGTAAGTTCTATAATCTTTGCTATCACTGTGCACATCTGTCACCTCTCTGTAAAGTTCCCTTTGTTGGGTAACAGCATCCATGAGGGTTTCCCACAGTGTAGTAAAGCTGGGAATAGCTCTCGAGAACCCAAGGGGGGTTTGTATACCCAGCCCTTGAGTTCTCAATTGAACATATGGCCCACAGCTTAATGAATAAACTACAATCCCGACGCTCTGTTTTAACATTTTAAAAACGTTATTAATCCTCTCTAGCAATAGTTTTGGAAACCTTTGGAACTTAACTTTCATATAAGCGAGAAATAATATTTCAAATACAAAATATACACTTACTGTGCTCAGTTTAGCAAAGTGCACCCAGCTAGATTCACACACTGTTGGCTAAGACACATCCTCTCACCTTGCGCTCGTGTTTTCATTAGGCTATTCCATTCCACATTTCCGGCTGGATCGCATGTGTTTCTCAAAAACAGCTGGGTACAACTTTCCTAATCTTTTGTATACTGAACAAAAAAATATAAACGCAACAATTTCAACGATTTTACTGAGTTACAGTTCATATAAGGAAATCAGTAAATTGAAATACATTCATTAGGCCCTAATCTATGGATTTCACATGACTGGGCAGGGGTGCAGCCATGGGTGGGCCTGGGAGGGCATAGGTCCACCCACTTGGGAGCCAGGCCCACCCACTGGGAAGCTAGGCCCAGCCAATCAGAATGAGTTTTTCCCCACAAAAGGGAAAAACAGACAAATATTCCTCAGTTTCATCAGTTGTCCGGGTGGCTGGTCTCAGAAGATCCCGCAGGTGAAGAAGCCGGATGTGGAGGTCTTGGGCTGGCGTGGTTACACGTGGTTTGCGGTTGTGCAGTCGGTTGGACGTACTGCCAAATTCTCCAAAACGATATGGTAGAGAAATTAACATTAAATTCTCTGGCAACAGTTCTGGTGGACATTCCTGGAGTCAGCATGCCAATAGGTGCTCCCACAAAATTTAGACATCTGTGGCATTGTGTTGTGTGACAAAACTGCACATTTAAGAGTGGCCTTTTATTTTCCCCAACACAAGGTGCACCTGTGTAATGATCATGCTGTTTAATCAGCTTCTTGATATGCCACACGTGTCATGTGAATGGATTATCTTGGCAAATAACAGGGATGTAAACAAATGAGTGCACAATCTGAAAGAATACGCTTTTTGTGCCTATGGAACATTTCGGGGATATTTTATTTAAGCTAATGAAACATGGGACCAAAACTTTACATGTTGCGTTTATATTTTTGTTCAATCTATATATATATATATATATATATATATATATATATATATATATATATATATATATATATATACATATACACATACACAGTGGGGAGAACAATACCTTAAATAGAACTGAGAATTCATGTTCTCAAATATGTGCAGTAGATACAGTGGGGAGAACAAGTATTTGATACACTGCCGATTTTGCAGGTTTTCCTACTTACAAAGCATGTAAAAATCCAGAAAATCACATTGTATGATTTTTAAGTAATTCATTTGCATTTTATTGCATGACATACAGTGGGGAAAAAAAGTATTTAGTCAGCCACCAATAGTGCAAGTTCTCCCACTTAAAAAGATGAGAGGCCTGTAATTTTCATCATAGATACACGTCAACTATGACAGACAAATTGAGGAAAAAAAATCCAGAAAATCACATTGTAGGATTTTTTATGAATTTATTTGCAAATTATGGTGGAAAATAAGTATTTGGTCACCTACAAACAAGCATGATTTCTGGCTCTCACAGACCTGTAACTTCTTCTTTAACAGGCTCCTCTGTCCTCCACTCGTTACCTGTATTAATGGCACCTGTTTGAACTTGTTATCAGTATAAAAGACACCTGTCCACAACCTCAAACAGTCACACTCCAAACTCCACTATGGCCAAGACCAAAGAGCTGTCAAAGGACACCAGAAACAAAATTGTAGACCTGCACCAGGCTGGGAAGACTGAATCTGCAATAGGTAAGCAGCTTGGTTTGAAGACATCAACTGTGGGAGCAATTATTTGGAAATGGAAGACATACAAGACCACTGATAATCTCCCTCGATCTGGGGCTCCACGCAATATCTCACCCTGTGGGGTCAAAATGATCACAAGAACGGTGAGCAAAAATCCCAGAACCACACGGGGGGAACTAGTGAATGACCTGCAGAGAGCTGGGACCAAAGTAACAAAGCCTACCATCAGTAACACACTACGCCGCCAGGGACTCAAATCCTGCAGTGCAAGACGTGTCCCCCTGCTTATGCCAGTACATGTCCAGGCCCGTCTGAAGTTTGCTAGAGTGCATTTGGATGATCCAGAAGAGGATTGGGAGAATGTCATATGGTCAGATGAAACCAAAATATAACTTTTTGGTAAAAACTCAACTCGTCGTGTTTGGAGGACAAAGAATGCTGAGTTGCATCCAAAGAACACCATACCTACTGTGAAGCATGGGGGTGGAAACATCATGCTTTGGGACTGTTTTTCTGCAAAGGGACCAGGACGACTGATCCGTGTAAAGGAAAGAATGAATGGGGCCATGTATCGTGAGATTTTGAGTGAAAACCTCCTTCCATCAGCAAGGGCATTGAAGATGAAACGTGGCTGGGTCTTTCAGCATGACAATGATCCCAAACACACCGCCCGGGCAACGAAGGAGTGGCTTCGTAAGAAGCATTTCAAGGTCCTGGAGTGGCCTAGCCAGTCTCCAGATCTCAACCCCCATAGAAAATCTTTGGAGGGAGTTGAAAGTCTGTGTTGCCCAGCGACAGCCCCAAAACATCATTGCTCTAGAGGAGATCTGCATGGAGGAATGGGCCAAAATACCAGCAACAGTGTGTGAAAACCTTGTGAAGACTTACAGAAAACGTTTGACCTGTGTCATTGCCAACAAAGGGTATATAACAAAGTATTGAGAAACTTTTGTTATTGACCAAATACTTATTTTCCACCATCATTTGCAAATAAATTCATAAAAAATCCTACAATGTGATTTTCTGGACTTTTTTTCCTCATTTTGTCTGTCATAGTTGACGTGTACCTATGATGAAAATGACAGGCCTCTCTCATCTTTTTAAGTGGGAGAACTTGCACAATTGGTGGCTGACTAAATACTTTTTTCCCCCACTGTAAGTATTTGATACATCAGAAAAGCAGAACTTAATATTTGGTACAGAAACCTTTGTTTGCAATTACAGAGATCATACGTTTCCTGTAGGTCTTGACCAGGTTTGCACACACTGCAGCAGGGATTTTGGCCCACTCCTCCATACAGACCTTCTCCAGATCCTTCAGGTTTCGGGGCTGTCGCTGGGCAATACGGACTTTCAGCTCCCTCCAAAGATTTTCTATTGGGTTCAGGTCTGGAGACTGGCTAGGCCACTCCAGGACCTTGAGATGCTTCTTACGGAGCCACTCCTTAGTTGCCCTGGCTGTGTGTTTCGGGTCGTTGTCATGCTGGAAGACCCAGCCACGACCCATCTTCAATGCCTTTACTGAGGGAAGGAGGTTGTTGGCCAAGATCTCGCGATACATGGCCCCATCCATCCTCCCCTCAATACGGTGCAGTCGTCCTGTCCCCTTTGCAGAAAAGAATCCCCAAAGAATGATGTTTCCACCTCCATGCTTCACGGTTGGGATGGTGTTCTTGGGGTTGTACTCATCCTTCTTCTTCCTCCAAACACGGCGAGTGGAGTTTAGACCAAAAAGCTATATTTTTGTCTCATCAGACCACATTACCTTCTCCCATTCCTCCTCTGGATCATCCAGATGGTCATTGGCAAACTTCAGACGGGCCTGGACATGCGCTGGCTTGAGCAGGGGGACCTTGCGTGCGCTGCAGGATTTTAATCCATGACGGCGTAGTGTGTTACTAATGGTTTTCTTTGAGACTGTGGTCCCAGCTCTCTTCAGGTCATTGACCAGGTCCTGCCGTGTAGTTCTGGGCTGATCCCTCACCTTCCTCATGATCATTGATGCCCCACGAGGTGAGATCTTGCATAGAGCCCCAGACCGAGGGTGATTGACCGTCATCTTGAACTTCTTCCATTTTCTAATAATTGCGCCAACAGTTGTTGCCTTCTCACCAAGCTGCTTGCCTATTGTCCTGTAGCCCATCCCAGCCTTGTGCAGGTCTACAATTTTATCCCTGATGTCCTTACACAGCTATCTGGTCTTGGCCATTGTAGAGAGGTTGGAGTCTGTTTGATTGAGTGTGTGGACAGGTGTCTTTTATACAGGTAACGAGTTCAAACAGGTGCAGCTAATACAGGTAATGAGTGGAGAACAGGAGGGCTTCTTAAAGAAAAACTAACAGGTCTGTGAGAACCGGAATTCTTACTGGTTGGTAGGTGATCAAATACTTATGTCATGCAATAAAATGCAAATTAATTACTTAAAAATATATATATTTTAATTTTTTTAAGTTACAAATGTTTCCAAAACTGTATCACGTGTGAGGCGTATTTGCATTTAGACAGAGCATTTGGGCAGCGTCGGGCCATTCCCCTCTCAAGGCTAAAGGGGACGTCCAATGGCTTAATGTAATGCAATGGAATTTCAGTCATAAGGGTAAGGCTGGGAATTCCCAGGGAACTCACGATACCATATTCTCACGATATACCGGAATTTTGGCGCAGGTACAGCCGACTAGTGCTAGCTAATGCTACCTAGCAAAACATGTTTGTTTTTTTGTTGTACAAATCGATACTTTGAGTCAGTATCGATAAAATATTGCGATATGTATCCGTAACGATTCCACCCCCTCCCCCATCACTACAGTGCAGGCCATGGATCTAAGTCAATGAGCACATGTACTCCATTCCCAAAGTAGCAAATAAATGATTGCATGTTTTGTTTGTGATTCATGTGTTAATGATGAAGTTTGTATGAATTACGACACAAAGGAAAACGTAAAAAAAAAGCCATGTGACCAACCTTCAACCATCCACTGACCTCAGCAGTTGCAAGGATGTTCTTCTGCTGTTCTCCTAAAGGCATCAGCATTCGGCTACGCGAACCGAATGAGTGCGCTCGCATACTCCCTTAAAATACCTTTTCTTGAAAAATTAGAAAAAGTGGCAATAGTACTGTGTCCATCTTGAGACGCTGTAGACAGTATACACTTTCTCAAAATAGCCAGAATTAATCTAAGATAACTCAAGAAATCTGTCATAATTGTTTTTGCTGAGGAGAGCTTAGTCGCTCAATTTTACACACATCTAACTAAGATGTAGGGCTGTCCCCGACGAGAGAGAAAATATATATATATATATATATATATATATATATATATTGGTCGACCGAGAGTCATCTGTTCTTTCGACCAATTGATTGGTTGAAATTTAAAAAAGTGTATTTTTCCATATGGACACACCTTTATATTTGAATAATAATATAATATGCCATTTAGCAGACGCTTTTATCCAAAGCGACTTACAGTCATGTGTGCATACATATTTACGTATGGGTGGTCCCGGGGATCGAACCCACTACCCTGGCGTTACAAGCGCCATGCTCTACCAATTGAGCTACAGAGGACCACCAATAAAATCAACTATATGTAGGCTACTTTGCCTGATGCTTTAAGCGCTGCAATTAACAATGAAGACACACAAATTACTAAAGAGGGAGCCAGAGATCAATATAGCCTAACCAGAATAAATGAACCTGTTCCCGACCCTCTTCCTCCCGCTGCTGCTGGCCTTCGCAGATTCTGCAATTATGCTCCTGAAGTTACCGGTAATGGGCTACACCAGTGGTCGGAAAACTTTTCCATTTGTAGTGCCAAGTTATCGTACCATTTCTACTGATCTGTGTGCCAGTTATGATTTTCATATGCACAAGTCTTCATATCTCAAAATCAATGTCATGTGGCTAATCAAAATTCTATCTAAATGAAAATGATACAAATCTAAAAGTAACTTCTATTCCTATTGCCAATATGTAAAAAAATTATCCTGTAAATCACATTGGCTATGCATGGCCTATTTGCAAGGAACTTGAAACATTGTATCAACTATTAACTTGGGTCTGGCCAGAAAAACTTGCAACATTGTATAAAATATTCTTGGCCCTCAAAGTTTCCAAGCCAGTGAGCTCAGGACAGACTCCGGACAGACACACAGCTGTAGGCTATTTGTGAAGTAATCCGGTAGGCCTTTTTATGACGTTTCCACCAGATCAGAGGTATATTTGCCACTGCTCTACTAAAATATCGGCCGACCAACAGCCTATCGACCAGTCGACTAAATGTCGTCAGCCCTACTAAGATGTTTGGTGCAGTATTTCTCAAGTCGAAAAATGTGCATGAAAACGAGTCGTCTCTCATTGAATGACAACAAACACTTCATTGAAGAATCCCTACTGTTGACCAATCATTGACGAAGGGGTGTAATCTTCGGCTGCTGACTTCGGCTTGCCTCGAGGAAAACATTTAGTGTGCACGAACAACATAAATAACCCTCGCCGAAGACCTAAATGTCCGCCTAATATATGCACAAACTATTCCGAACTGTTTCGGATGGGAAGCATGCGGACGCCTTAACTCCTCCTGTTGTCTCCCTCTCTTTTGTCTCCTCTCTCTCTCTCTCTCCCCTTTTTCTCTCCCTCTCCACCTCCCTCTCTCTTACACAATCACACAGAGGTGGTGTGTGGTGCTCCCACTGTCTACCTTGACTTTTCCCGCTCTAACCTGGATGCCAGGATCGGCGTGGCCGCACAGAACTGCTACAAAGTCGCCAAGGGGGCCTTCACTGGCGAGATCAGGTAAGGCTCCACTCTAGCATATGACGACACGTCTTCCACCTTGAGACGGAATCTGTGAAAAAACTTGTTCAAGATGGCCTCCTTATTGGGCGATTCCACGCCAGCGGGAGCGTAAAATATTTTTGGGAGCTCCGATTTTTCTGGAAATTCTCATTTAGGAACATAATTGGGAAAATGGATGTTTAACATGCTTTTTACATTTGTATCACAAACCATTTCTGAGAAAACCATGATGAAATTGGCAATTTGAAGCCCTTTTTAGACCTATGCTTCCTGTAAGTCCCTATGATCTGTGAACTGTACATGATACAGACATCTTGGTGTCGTCGTATTCTTTATAGTGTTCTCAAATATGGAGCATGTCTAGTTTCTGAAATACACATTATCACATTAATTTATTCCACATTAAATATATCAATATCTCAAAACAACCCTTTTTGATTTTATTTATAGACATATTGTTTAACAATACTCTTCAAACACGTCAAATTTCAGTAGTGGGCTCTCTGAACTGTTTTCCCCAGTTCTGTTAACGACGGCGAGGGCAGGTGTTTGGCAGGCGGGAGCGAAGGACACTGTGTGCTAGCTTAACCAGCTAGTCCGGTACACAGCAGGCGGGAGGCCGGGGGCGACACTGTGTGCTAGCTTAACCAGCTATTCCGGTACACAGCAAGCGGTAGGCGGGGGCGGCCGGTAGACAGTGTCCTTTGCCCCCTGTCAGGCACGGTTTTCTCCAGTACACAGCAGGCTTGAAGGAACCAATGGGATGCTCGAGGGGGGGCATTCCTGCCCCAAATTGCGGGCTGCGGTTGCACACTATTGCACCCAAGTGACTAAAATATTTGCGTGTACATTGTACTTTTATTGAGCATGGAACAATCCAAGTTAACTTTTAGTAATTTCTTATCATAACTCTTTCTCAAATTTTTCATTATACTCCTACATGTCTTTGTGTGCTGCTAAATGTGCTCCTTGTAAAATATGTCAGCGTAGAGCCCTGAATTTTCATGTCCCATGTGGTAACGATGAGTCAAAATCCACTTAGCCTTTTATTGTTTTCTGGCACATTCATTTATTTTATTTGGACTGTTTCATATAACAGTCACCTTTCACTTATTTTTCAAGATGATGTGGGCTATTTAAATATTTTTTCTGTTTTAATAAAATGAAGAACAAACATTGTGGCAATTCATATCTTGCAGTAAAACTGTAAATAAGATTTTAATCTCAAGAGAAGACAGGTTAAATGTTAATGGTTTAATGTTATTTTACTTAGAAAATAGTCCTGATCATATACACTGAGTGTACAAAACATTAAGAAAACCTTTCTAATGTTGAGTCTCCCCTTTTTGCCCTCAGAACAGCATCAATTTGTCGGGGCTTGAACTCTATAAGGTGTTGAAAGCGTTCCACAGGGATGTTGACCGGATGTCCTTTGGTGTGGACCATTCTTGATATACACTGTTGAACTTGAAAAACCCAGCAGTGTTGCAGTTTTTGACACAAACCGGTGCCCCGTTCAAAAGCACTTAAATATTTTGTCTTGCCCATTCACCCTCTGAATGGCACAAACACAGTCAATGTCTCAAGGCTTAAAAATCATTATTTAACCTGTCCCCTTCATCTACACTGATTGAAGTGGATTTGACATCATTTGTTCATAATGTTTTGTACACTCAGTGTAGGCCTAGAACTAGACGATATCCAAAACAACTAACAATACACTGAATTCTTCATACATTTTCAGTCATTTAAATTGTAAAGTCATGTCGTTCTACACATAATACCACAACAAATGTTTACAATCTGGGAGGTACATTTGATAAAGTATTCATAATTTTCCTGTGTATTCCGGATGGAATCAAGGCATTATAAATGTACCAGAGGCCACCGAAATATAGGTTGTGGCCGGGGAGGCCTGGCCGGCTACATTTCTATTTGGCTGGCTATCCAGGTACTTGTGGAAAACACTGATCACAGCCCTCCTTTAGGATTGCACATTCAGCAAATCACCAGCAGAGGGAGTTCCCTTTGAATCCATTTTCCCATTCACTGAGTTGGGGGTACTCATACCTTCAGAATTAGCAGAGAGCCCAATCTGGAAGTTTGTGATACAAATGTAAAAAGGATTTTAAACATCCTTCCTCCCAATGAAGTTTCTATGTGAGAATTGCTAGAACAATCTGACATACTAAAAATATTTTCTGCTTCCGCTGGAGTGGAATCTCCCTATTTCTATTTTCAATTAAATCTACTATTTAGTGGATGTATTGATAATCCCTCCCTCTTTCTTTCTCTCTTCCTCAGCCCTGTGATGATCAAGGACTGTGGCGTGGAGTGGGTGATTCTGGGCCACTCGGAGAGGCGCCACGTGTTCGGGGAGAGCGACGAGCTGATTGGTCAGAAGGTGGCCCATGCCCTGGAGAGTGGCCTGGGGGTGATCGCCTGCATCGGAGAGAAGCTGGAGGAGAGAGAGGCTGGAACCACAGAGGAGGTGGTGTACACCCAGACCCAGGTCATCGCAGGTAACAGCTGGGTTCAAACCCCATGTCTGCTGTGTGTCACAGGAATGTACAGTGGGGAAAAAAAGTATTTAGTCAGCCACCAATTGTGCAAGTTCTCCCACTTAAAAAGATGAGAGAGGCCTGTAATTTTCATCATAGGTACACGTCAACTATGACAGACAAAATGAGATTTTTTTTCTCCAGAAAATCACATTGTAGGATTTTTAATGAATTTATTTGCAAATTATGGTGGAAAATAAGTATTTGGTCAATAACAAAAGTTTCTCAATACTTTGTTATATACCCTTTGTTGGCAATGACACAGGTCAAACGTTTTCTGTAAGTCTTCACAAGGTTTTCACACACTGTTGCAGGTATTTTGGCCCATTCCTCCATGCAGATCTCCTCTAGAGCAGTGATGTTTTGGGGCTGTCGCTGGGCAACACAGACTTTCAACTCCCTCCAAAGATTTTCTATGGGGTTGAGATCTGGAGACTGGCTAGGCCACTCCAGGAACTTGAAATGCTTCTTACGAAGTCACTCCTTCGTGTGTTTGGGATCATTGTCATGCTGAAAGACCCAGCCACGTTTAATCTTCAATGCCCTTGCTGATGGAAGGAGGTTTTCACTCAAAATCTCATGATACATGGCCCCTTTCCTTTACACGGATCAGTCGTCCTGGTCCCTTTGCAGAAAAACAGCCCCAAAGCATGATGTTTCCACCCCCATGCTTCACAGTAGGTATGGTGTTCTTTGGATGCAACTCAGCATTCTTTGTCCTCCAAACACGACGAGTTGAGTTTTTACCAAAAAGTTCTATTTTGGTTTCATCTGACCATATGACATTCTCCCAATCCTCTTCTGGATCATCCAAATGCACTCTAGCAAACTTCAGACGGGCCTGGACATGTACTGGCTTAAGCAGGGGGACACGTCTCGTACTGCAGGATTTGAGTCCCTGGCGCGTAGTGTGTTACTGATGGTAGGCTTTGTTACTTTGGTCCCAGCTCTCTGCAGGTCATTCACTAGGTCCCCCGTGTGGTTCTGGGATTTTTGCTCACCGTTCTTGTGATCATTTTGACCCCACGGGGTGAGATCTTGCGTGGAGCCCCAGATCGAGGGAGATTATCAGTGGTCTTGTATGTCTTCCATTTCCTAAGAATTGCTCCCACAGTTGATTTCTTCAAACCAAGCTGCTTACCTATTGCAGATTGTCTTCCCAGCCTGGTGCAGGTCTACAATTTTGTTTCTGGTGTCCTTTGACAGCTCTTTGGTCTTGGCCATAGTGGAGTTTGGAGTGTGACTGTTTGAGGTTGTGGACAGGTGTCTTTTATACTGATAACAAGTTCAAACAGGTGCCATTAATACAGGTAACGAGTGGAGGACAGAGGAGCCTCTTAAAGAAGAAGTTACAGGTCTGTGAGAGCCAGAAATCTTGCTTGTTTGTAGGTGACCAAATACTTATTTTCCACCATAATTTGCTAATAAATTCATACAAATTCCTAGAATGTGATTTTCTGGATTTTTTTCTCATTTTGTCTGTCATAGTTGACGTGTACCTATGATGAAAATTACAGGCCTCTCTCATCTTTTTAAGTGGGAGAACTTGCACAATTGGTGGCTGACTAAATACTTTTTTCCCCCACTGTATTAGTCTGCTCATCTAAAGCTTTCTCATCATGCAAGCGTTGAACCCTTGCAACACTAGGGTTGTGGGTTCGATTCCCACAGGGGACCAGTAGGAAAAAGTATATAAAAGTATGCACTCACTACTGTAGGTCGCTTTGAATAAGAGCGTCTGCTAAATGACAAAAGTGTAAACGTATAGACCCATTGTTTTCTCTACTGAATAGAAATGTCCATGAAATCTTAATTGTATATCTTCTACCCAATATATCCACTTCCACCTGCTCTGTTGCACTCCTTCCAAAATATTTTAAACATTATTTTGGTTTAAGTTGAAAATGTTACTATTTTTTGTAATATTTTTTTGGGGACAAACAAAAACATACATAGACAAAAACAATAGACAACTTAACATTTACATACATTTCAACAAACATTAACGACATCACACTTGCTCTGAAAATGTTAGCCTCAAAGGCCCTGGATGTTGCCTTGGACTTTTATGTACCTTATTCAGGAGGTAGTCAAAGGGGTTGGAAGTAGTTCACTAAACGGTGGTCTTGCCTGAGACCTAAAAAACTAACTCTGGGGTCTATTCCATTGGTCTACCTACCACATGTTGTATTATACATTTTAAGGCAATTAGTGGTAGGCCAAACATACCTTATCATTATCTACATACAGTGCCGTCCCTTATCTTGATAAAAAGTTGTTGTGTTGTAGACAACGTGAAGGACTGGAGTAAAGTGGTGCTGGCTTACGAGCCTGTGTGGGCCATCGGTACTGGCAAGACGGCCTCACCCGAACAGGTACGACTCATCACCATTTCATAACATCACCATTTCATAACAATATTTACTTAGTTACCTACAACAACTGTTTTTAATAGTTACAAGCAGATCTGTGAGAAATGGATATTGGTTTTCTTAATTAAATGCATTGAAAAATTATTGGAAAAGTTAGAAAGAGTTACCCAGTTGTCTGTACATCAAAACTATTGGGACAAATTCACTTATGTGTATTAAATGAGTCAGAATTGTTTAGTATTTTGTCCCATATTCCTAGCACACAATGATTGCATCAAGCTTGTGACTCTAGAAACTTGTTGGATGTACACTACATGGCCAAAAGTATGTGGACACCAGTGGAGGCTGCTGAGCAGAGGACAGCTCATAATAATGGCTGGAATGGAGTCAATTGAATGGTATCAAATCAAATCAAATCAAATTGTATTGGTCACATGCGCCGAATACAACAGGTGCAGACATTACAGTGAAATGCTTACTTACAGCCCTTAACCAACAGTGCATTTATTTTTAACAAAAAATGTAAAAATAAAACAACAACAAAAAAAGTGTTGAGAAAAAAAGAGCAGAAGTAAAATAAAATAACAGTATGGAGGCTACCGGTGCAGAGTCAATGTGCGGGGGCACCGGCTAGTTGAGATAGTTGAAGTAATATGTACATGTGGGTAGAGTTAAAGTGACTATGCATAAATAATTAACAGAGTAGCAGCAACGTAAAAAGGATGGGGTGGGGGGGCAGTGCAAATAGTCCGGGTAGCCATGATTAGCTGTTCAGGAGTCTTATGGCTTGGGGGTAGAACCTGTTGAGAAGTCTTTTGGACCTAGACTTGGCACTCTGGTACCGCTTGCCGTGCGGTAGCAGGGAGAACAGTCTATGACTAGGGTGGCTGGAGTCTTTGACAATTTTGAGGGCCTTCCTCTGACACCGCCTGGTATAGAGGTCCTGGATGGCAGGAAGCTTGGCCCCAGTGATGTACTGGGCCGTACGCACTACCCTCTGTAGTGCCTTGCGGTCGGAGGCCAAGCAGTTGCCATACCAGGCGGTGATGCAACCAGTCAGGATGCTCTCGATGGTGCAGCTGTAGAATTTTTTGAGGATCTGAGGACCCGTGCCAAATCTTTTCAGTCTCCTGAGGGGGAATAGGCTTTGTCGTGCCCTCTTCATGACTGTCTTGGTGTGTTTGGACCATGATAGTTCGTTGGTGATGTGGACACCAAGGAACTTGAAGCTCTCAACCTGTTCCACTACAGCCCCGTCGTTGAGAATGGGGGCGTGCTCAGTCCTCTTTTTTTTCCTGTAGTCCACAATCATCTCCTTTGTCTTGGTCACGTTGAGGGAGAGGTTGTTGTCCTGGCACCACACGGCCAGGTCTCTGACCTCCTCCCTATAGGCTGTCTCATCGTTGTCGGTGATCAGGCCTACCACTGTTGTGTCGTCGGCAAACTTAATGATGGTGTTGGAGTCGTGCCTGGCCATGCAGTCATGGGTAAACAGAGAGTACAGGAGGGGACTGAGCACGCACCCCTGAGGGGCCCCCGTGTTGAGGATCAGTGTGGCAGATGTGTTGTTACCTACCCTTACCACCTGGGGGCGGCCCGTCAGGAAGTCCAGGATCCAGTTGCAGAGGGAGGTGTTTAGTCCCAGGATCCTTAGCTTAGTGATGAGCTTAGAGGGCACTATGGTGTTGAATGCTGAGCTGTAGTCAATGAATAGCATTCTCACGTAGGTGTTCCTCTTGTCCAGGTGTTGAAAGGGCAGTGTGGAGTGCAATAGAGATTGCATCATCTGTGGATCTGTTGGGGCGGTATGCAAATTGGAGTGGGTCTAAGGTTTCTGGGATAATGCTGTTGATGTGAGCCATGACCAGCCTTTCAAAGCACTTCATGGCTACAGACGTCAGTGCTACGGGTCGGTAGTCATTTAGGCAGGTTATCTTAGAGTCCTTGGGCACGGGGACTATGGTGGTCTGCTTGAAACATGTTGGTATTACAGACTCAGTCAGGGACATGTTGAAAATGTCAGTGAAGACACTTGCCAGTTGGTCAGCACATGCTCGGAGTACACGTCCTGGTAATCCGTCTGGCCCTGCGGCCTTGTGAATGTTGACCTGCTTAAAAGTCTTACTCACATCGGCTACGGAGAGCGTGATCACATAGTCATCCGGAACAGCTGGTGCTCTCATGCATGCTTCAGTGTTGCTTGCCTCGAAGCGAGCATAAAGTGGTTTAGCTCGTCTGGTAGGCTTGTGTCACTGGGCAGCTCGCGGCTGTGCTTCCCTTCGTAGTCTGTAATAGTTTTCAAGCCCCTTCAAACACATCAGACGTGGTTTCCATGTGGTTGATACCACTACATTGACTTCATTCGAGCCATTATTATGAGCCGTCCTCCCCTCAGCAGCCTCCACTGGTGGACACCCCTTCAAATTAGTTGATTCGGCTATTTCAGCCACACCCATTGCTGACAGGTGTATAAAATCTAGCACACAGCCATACAATCTCACCATGCGCAATGCTAAGCGTCAGCTGTAGTGGTGTAAAGCTCGCCGCCATTGGACTCTGGAGCAGTGGGGATTTTTTTAAATCGTGAATAATGATGAGTGAGAAAGTTAGACGCACAAATATCATACCTCCAAGACATGCTAACCTCTCACCATTACAATAACAGGGGAGGTTAACATTTCTGGGGGGGGTATGGTATTTGTGCATCTGTAACCTTCTCACTAATCATTATTCAAGATTCATTCAGGACTATCCGTAATCATGTTAGAATCCACATTAATGTAGAAGTGTTTAGAAACATTCTATTCTCACTAAAAGTGACTCCAAAATGACACAATACATTATTTACCATTCATTTCTATTGGGCACCAAATAATCTGAAACACAACCGAAACAAACAGCAAATGCATCCAACACATGTGTAGAGTCACAAGCTTAATTTAGTCATTGCATGCTATGGATATGGGACCAAATACTTAACATTTGACTACTTTAATACACTGAATTTGTCCCAATACTTTTGGTCCCCTAAAATGGGGGGGAGGGGCTATGTACAAAAAGTGCAATAATTTCTAAACGGTTCACCCGATATGGATGAAAATACCCTCAAATTAAAGCTGACAGTCTGCACTTTAACCTCATAATTATTGTATCATTTGAAATCCAAAGTCCTGGAGTACAGAGCCAAAACAACAACATGTCTCTACCAATAGTTTTGTTGCTCACTGTATGTTTTAAGTAAATCTTCAACGATAGTTCCATTGTTTCGTTTTTCTGTATCGTTAGAAGAAATAGCTTAGTGGTTTGTGCTAAATGTGGTTATATTAAGCACTAGTTTGTTTCTGCTGCAAGAGTGTATTTTTTATTTTTGGTATATATTTATTTGAAGGCCCGGTGCAGTCAGAAATGTGATTTTCCTGTGTTTTATATATATTTTCAGATGGAGGTTGGAATAGATTTGTGAAAATTATAATAATGCCCTTTTAGTGTAAGAGTTGTTTGAAATTTCAGCCTGTTATGGTGGGATGGAGTTTTGGCCTTCCTGGTGACATCACCAGGTGGTAAATTAGGTAATAGTGAGTTCCAAACCTCTCTGCCAATAACAGCTAGTTTTCAGTTTCCCCCTCCCCACTCAGATGTCTCCCAGACAGTCCTAGCAGAAATTGCTCTTTGTTATTTTTTTTGCATTTTAATTAAAAACAATCACAGTAAGGTACTTAATTGTTACGGAGAAATTATTTGATATTGAGATAAAAATGGCTGCATTGGACCTTTTAACCTTTATTTATCCAGGCTAGTCTTGTTGAGATGAAAATCTATTTTTCAAGAGAGACCTAGTCCAAGTGTGCATGCATCTATTTACTATACATTTGTGCGCGTGTGTGTGTGAACTTCTCTCGTCTCGCCCCAGGCCCAAGAGGTGCATGAGAAGCTGAGAGAGTGGATGAGGGCCAACGTCTCTGAGGCCGTGGCTGACTCCGTCCGCATTATCTACGGAGGTCAGTAGGGGACACACTGAACCCAGGCTGCTGATAGCAAAGAGACAATCCCCAGAGCCACTTTTTCTAATGGAAATCTAAACAAATATATATTGGGCTGAATAGATTTGGGGTCAAATAAACACACATCAATATTTTACTGACCATCAAATGGAGCTTAGAGCATGTATAACATTACTTTGGTGTCTGTTAACTTCGAAGAATATGAATTAGTGTTCCTAAACCTTTGATATATTATAAACCTTTGATGAAATTCTTGCATATATATATATATATATATATATATATATATATATATATATATATATATATATATATATATATATATATATATATACACACACACGCTTGAGTGTTTTTACCAAAGTCCCTCCCCTCTCTTTCTCCAGGCTCCGTGACGGGGGCCAACTGCAAAGAGCTGGGCTCCCAAAACGATGTGGACGGCTTCCTGGTGGGCGGAGCCTCCCTCAAGCCCGAGTTTGTTGACATCATCAACGCGCGTGCCTAGAGCGCACAAGAGCAATCTAACCTGCTGCTAGTAGTGTCCTGTGACTGCCTCTCTTCCCAGATGTCTGTGTGACAATGGCTTTACCTGTGTTTGTGTCAACAAGGGACTATTTGACTCATTTTGTACTGCACTGTAGTTTAGGGACCCGCCACAGTAAAAGTCCCACATTGATAATACATGTCAGTCAAGATTATTTCTCCATTGGTTGATGCAGATGGTATTCTGTGTGTTGAGGATGGGACTTTTATTATGGAACGTCTCTTTGGATGGAGGTTCCTAACAACTACTATATCAACTATATATAATCTAAAATGTACATTTCTGATATATTAATAAGCACTGCACTTAGTGATGTTCCATATAGGATATGTGCTCACTCATTACTGTAAGGGGACCAGTACTTTGTGTATTACTAGTGACTACAAGTTCCATTGTCACTAGAAGCAGTCATGCACACGCTTGGTTTAGTCCCTCTTTTCTCTTGCATCAGACATTGCATCAACGGAAGCCACAAGTCTCTCCAGTTACTGCATGACTCTAGCAGAAATATGGCTCCTTCAATCCACCCAAAGCAGTCTGGATAATACTTTTCAAAATGATTGAAAAAGAAAAGGCGCAAAGATTAAAAACGTATCTGTTTAAACAACTATTAAAAGCTTGACGTTTCAACCTTCATCAGAACCTTTTCAATTATCAAATTTTTTGTTTGCACCTCTACGCACCCTCCACTTCTTCCCTATATTCATTTAGCAGCGGCGCACAGTTTTTAAAATCAGTGACAAGGTACAAGTTACATACAGTGTGTGTGTGTGGGTATATACAGTGAGTGAAAAAAGTATTTGATCCCCTGCTGATTTTGTAAGTTTGCCCACTGACAAAGAAATGATCAGTCTATAATTTTAATGGTAGGTTTATTTGAACAGTGAGAGACAGAATAACAACAAAAAAATCCAGAAAAACGCATGTCAAAAATGTTATAAATTGATTTGCATTTTAATGAGGGAAATAAGTATTTGACCCCCTCTCAATCAGAAAGATTTCTGGCTCCCAGGTGTCTTTTTATACAGGTAACGAGCTGAGATTAGGAGCACACTCTAAAGGGAGTGCTCTAATCTCAGTTTGTTACCTGTATAAAGACACCTGTCCACAGAAGCAATCAATCAATCAGATTCCAAACTCTCCACCATGGCCAAGACCAAAGAGCTCTCCAAGGATGTCAGGGACAAGATTGTAGACCTACACAAGGCTGGAATGGGCTACAAGACCATCGCCAAGCAGCTTGGTGAGAAGGTGACAACAGTTGGTGTGATTATTCGCAAATGGAAGAAACACAAAATAACTGTCAATCTCCCTCGGCCTGGGGCTCCATGCAAGATCTCACCTCGTGGAGTTGCAATGATCATGAGAACGGTGAGGAATCAGCCCAGAACTACACGGGAGGATCTTGTCAATGATCTCAAGGCAGCTGGGACCATAGTCACCAAGAAAACAATTGGTAACACACTACGCCGTGAAGGACTGAAATCCTGCAGCGCCCGCAAGGTCCCCCTGCTCAAGAAAGCACATATACATGCCCGTCTGAAGTTTGAATCATTCAGATGTTCATTGGCAGAGAACTGGGTGAAAGTGTTGTGGTCAGATGAGACCAAAATGGAGCTCTTTGGCATCAACTCAACTCGCCGTGTTTGGAGGAGGAGGAATGCTGCCTATGACCCCAAGAACACCATCCCCACCGTCAAACATGGAGGTGGAAACATTATGCTTTGGGGGTGTTTTTCTGCTAAGGGGACAGGACAACTTCACCGCATCAAAGGGACGATGGACGGGGCCATGTACCGTCAAATCTTGGGTGAGAACCTCCTTCCCTCAGCCAGGGCATTGAAAATGGGTCGTGGATGGGTATTCCAGCATGACAATGACCCAAAACACACGGCCAAGACAACAAAGTGTCTCAAGAAGAAGCACATTAAGGTATTGGAGTGGCCTAGCCAGTCTCCAGACCTTAATCCCATAGAAAATCTGTGGAGGGAGCTGAAGGTTCGAGTTGCCAAATGTCAGCCTCGAAACCTTAATGACTTGGAGAAGATCTGCAAAGAGGAGTGGAACAAAATCCCACCTGAGATGTGTGCAAACCTGGTGGCCAACTACAAGAAACGTCTGACCTCTGTGATTTTCAACAAGGGCTTTGCCACCAAGTACTAAATCATGTTTTGCAGAGGGGTCAAATACTTATTTCCCTCATTAAAATGCAAATCAATTTATAACATTTTTGACATGCATTTTTCTGTATTTTTTTGTTGTTATTCTGTCTCACTGTTCAAATAAACCTACCATTAACATTATAGACTGATCATGTCTTTGTCAGTGGGCAAACGTACAAAATCAGCAGGGGATCAAATACTTTTTTCCCCTCACTGTATGTATGTGTATATATATATATATATATATATATATATATATATATATATATATATATATATATATATATATAGTAGGTTTTCCTACTTACAAAGCATGTAGAGGTATGTAATTTTATCATAGGTACACTTCAACTGTGAGAGACGGAATCTAAAACAAAAATCCAGAAAATCACATTGTATGATTTTTTAAGTAATTAATTTGCATTTTATTGCATGACATAAGTATTTGATACATCAGAAAAGCAGAACTTAATATTTGGTACATAAACCTTTGTTTGCAATTACAGAGATCATACATTTCCTGTAGGTCTTGACCAGGTTTGCACACACTGCAGCAGGGATTTTGGCCCACTCCTCCATACAGACCTTCTCCAGATCCTTCAGGTTTCGGGGCTGTCGCTGGGCAATACGGACTTTCAGCTACCTCCAAAGATTTTCTATTGGGTTCAGGTCTGGAGACTGGCTAGGCCACTCCAGGACCTTGATGCTTCTTATGGTGCCACTCCTTAGTTGCCCTGGCTGTGTGTTTCGGGTCGTTGTCATGCTGGAAGACCCAGCCACGACCCATCTTCAATGCTCTTACTGAGGGAAGGAGGTTGTTGGCCAAGATCTCGCGATACATGGCCCCATCCATCCTCCCCTCAATACGGTGCAGGCGTCCTGTCCCCTTTGCAGAAAAGCAGCCCCAAAGAATGATGTTTCCACCTCCATGCTTCACGGTTGGGATGGTGTTCTTGGGGTTGTACTCATCCTTCTTCTTCCTCCAAACACGGCGAGTGGAGTTTAGACCAAAAAGCTATATTTTTGTCTCATCAGACCACATGACCTTCTCCCATTCCTCCTCTGGATCATCCAGATGGTCATTGGCAAACTTCAGACGGGCTTGGACATGCGCTGGCTTGAGCAGGGGGACCTTGCGTGTGCTGCAGGATTTTTATCCATGACGGCGTAGTGTGTTACTAATGGTTTTCTTTGAGACTGTGGTCCCAGCTCTCTTCAGGTCATTGACCAGGTCCTGCTGTGTAGTTCTGGGCTGATCCCTCACCTTCCTCATGATCATTGATGCCCCACGAGGTGAGATCTTGTATGGAGCCCCAGACCGAGGGTGATTGACCGTCATCTTGAACTTCTTCCATTTTCTAATAATTGCGCCAACAGTTGTTGCCTTCTCACCAAGCTGCTTGCCTATTGTCCTGTAGCCCATCCCAGCCTTGTGCAGGTCTACAATTTTATCCCTGATGTCCTTACACAGCTCTCTGGTCTTGGCCATTGTGGAGAGGTTGGAGTCTGTTTGATTGAGTGTGTGGACAGGTGTCTTTTATACAGGTAACGAGTTCAAACAGGTGCAGTTAATACAGGTAATGAGTGGAGAACAGGAGGGCTTCTTAAAGAAAAACTAACAGGTCTGTGAGAGCCGGAATTCTTACTGGTTGGTAGGTGATCAAATACTTATGTCATGCAATAAAATGCAAATTAATTACTTAAAAATCATACAATATGATTTTCTGGATTTTTGTTTTAGATTCCGTCTCTCACAGTTGAAGTGTCGCTATGATAAAAATTACAGACCTCTACATGCTTTGTAAGTAGGAAAACCTGCAAAATCGGCAGTGTATCAAATACTTGTTCTCCCCACTGTATACACACACCTGTTCTGAATGGCCTCAGTGTGCAACACCACTAAGCAAGGGGCACCATGAAGACCAAGGAGCTCTCCAAACAGGTCATGGACAAAGTTGTGGAGAAGTACAGATCAGGGTTGGGTTATAAAAACTTTGAACATCCCACAGAGCACCATTAAATCCCTTATTATTATTATTATTATTATTATTATTATTATTATTAAAAAATTGAAAGAATATGGCACCACAACAAACCTGCCAAGAGAGGGCCGCCCACCAAAACTCACGGACCAGGCAAGGAGGGCATTAATCAGAGGCAACAAAGAGACCAAAGATAACCCTGAAGGAGCTGCAAAGCTCCACATCGGAGATTGGAGTATCTGTCCATAGGACCACTTTAAGCCGTACACTCCACAGAGCTGGGCTTTACAGAAGAGTGGCCAGAAAAAAGCCATTGCTTAAAGAAAGAAATAAGCAAACACGTTTGATATTCGCCAAAAGGCATGTGGGAGACTCCCCAAAGATATGGAAGGAGGTACTCTGGTCAGATGAGACTACAATTGAGCTTTTTGGCCATCAAGGAAAACGCTATGTCTGGCGCAAACCCAACACCTCTCATCACCCCGAGAACACCATCCCCACAGTGAAGCATGGTGGTGGCAGCATCATGCTGTGGGGATGTTTTTCATCATCAGGGACTGGGAAAATGGTCAGAATTGAAGGAATGATGGATGGCGCTAAATACAGGGAAATTCTTGAGGGAAACCTGTTTAAGTCTTCCAGAGATTTGAGACTGGGACTGAGGTTCACCTTCCAGCAGGACAATGACCCTAAGCATACTGCTAAAGCAACACTCGAGTGGTTTAAGGGGAAACATTTAAATGTCTTGGAATGGCCTAGTCAAAGCCCAGACCTCAATCCAATTGAGAATCTGTGGTATGACTTAAAGATTGCTGTACACCAGTGGAACCCATCCAACTTTAAGGAGCTGGAGCAGTTTTGCCTTGAAGAATGGGCAAAAATCCTAGTGGCTAGATGTGCCAAGCTTATAGAGACATACCCCAAGAGACTTGCAGCTGTAATTGCTGCAAAAGGTGGCTCTACAAAGTATTGACCTTGGGGGGGCTGAATAGTTATGTACGCTCAAGTTCTTTGTTTCACAATAAAAAATATTTTGCATCTTTAAAGTGGTAGGCATGTTGTGTAAATCAAATTATACAAACCCCAAAAAAATCTATTTTAATTCCAGGTTGTAAGGCAACAAAAGAGGAAAAATGCCAAGGGGGGTGAATACTTTCGCAAGCCACTGTGTATTTGCATGATTTAGCATAATTAATTCAGCATTAGCATTTTGTTTCGTTCATGTGACCGACCAATACTGGTTCATAACATGTGACAGACCAATACCTAACTAGGCTTCTTCTCTCTAAGCTGAGACCTTGGAACTGAGATATCTTCTGTTCTCAAAACAAAGGTCTGGGTGTACTGCCAAATTGCAGCTACTGATAGTGAGGATTCGTTCAGTCAGTCACTTGCATGAACACAGAAATTGGTTTATAGAAAAGCACAAACATAGAACATATAAATGTATAGAATAGAAAAGCAACAACATTAAAATGTCCATCACATTAAGATTAGGGGAGGGTAAGCTGATCCTAGATTTGTACAACACTGATATTAATAATTTAAAAAACAGACAACACCAATGTGATTGAAACAGTAAATTACCATAATTTTATTTCACATATATTTTTTTCTTCATGATAGAAGTTCTGTCTTACAACAGCAATTCTATTGACAGAGGAACCAAAGGAAAGTAGGGAAACGGGAAACAGGGACTTCAAGCATGGAGGAACAGGCCAATTTCTGCAATCATAGCAACACCCGGAGAGGGACTGTGGAGGTAACCAAGAAACAACAAGAACGAGGGACGACTGCAGAGCCAGAAAAGAGGAGAGGGGGATGAAGGAGGGAGAGTGCAGTTTTGTTTCATCATGGGTGAATGAGAGCAAACAACTGTGCAATACAATATGTATTCTTTTTTTTCTCAGTCAGCCTAGTTAGTCTGTCCTTGTCAGCCATCAGTCGGAGTGTTGCTTTTTTCGTGTACAGCGGTGTGTATTAAATTTTTTATTTGTGTGTATTTAATTCTCTCTTTTTTCTTTGACACTCATCTCAGTCTTATGTGTGTTCAGGCTTCATATCTACACTTGTGTGTCTCTATGTGCACGTTTGTGTCTGTCTGTCGGTCCGTCAGTCTATCAGTCTATGTGTCTCAAAATCAGAGTAACTGTGCATCTTTAATGTTACCCTGTAGTTCTTCTGTGTATGTAGCTTAGAGGCTCTGAATGTAGTTGGTATGTCTGTCTGTCTGTCTGTCTGGTCTCACAGGGCAGTGGGGTTTCTGAAGTTATAGCCTGCAAAGCGAGCTTGATCCCCCAACTCCTCCTCGATCCTAAAGAGACCAACAGAATGGACAAAGAGAGAAAAAGAGAACTGCGTGTTCAATAATACAACAGGTAAATGCATCTGAACTGAATTTGCATCTGACATCCATATGTTCAAGGTAAAAGTCCAGGCAATCTGAACCTAGATCTGTGGTTAGGTTAGGCGGCGACTTCTACCTGCACCTATTTACCCAGTGATCAGGGAAATATAGTAGCCATTATTGGTTAATGCTGCTGTGATTGGGCAATCAGATCCTAGATCTGTGGTTACATACACCTCCACCTGCAATTATTAACCCAGTGATCATCAGGGGTTATAGGAGCTGTTATTAGGAGTCATGCAATCGGATTCTAGATCTATGCAACTTGTAACTTCTACCTGGACCATTAACCCAGTGATCAGGGTGTTATAGTGACTGTTATGGGTTAAAGCTGCTGTGATTGGGTAAGAGGCCCTCCCCCCCTGCCCTGCTAAGAGCCCAATGGGATTATCCTGAGCGGATCCCAAGTGCTGTCCGCACTGACTGGCTCTCACACATGGGGTGACATTGGCATGTTGTTAGCATGCGTGTCACAGCAATTAGCTCGGTGACGCTCGTTTATGTGGGAATACGCTCTTGGCTACACTCTTGGCTACTACGGTCACAATCAAGGTGAAAGCTGGCCTTATATGCAGGTACAGGTCTAGGTTCAGTTTACAGTAAATAAATGCTAACCTGACCATCGACCATTCAAGGTGGAAGGTAAAACGAACGTTTGATCAGTGTCTAGGGGCAACGTCGTCCTACTCCTATTCATACTTTTAGGGATTGTTGACCTGTAACAGTAGCTTATTGGTCTCTACACAGTATAACTACAGTATATGTTAGTATATGATTACATGCAATAATAAACATAGAAGTGTATTACTATTCCTTTGAGATGCAGTGTTTATGGAAATACACTGAGTGTACAAAACATTAGGATATCCTGTGGCATTCAAACGTTGCTCCACTTTTATCAAGGATGAAAACACACCATCACACCACCAGCATGCAATGTTGGCATGATGGAAGCATGTACTCATGTGGTTTTCGCCATACCCTAGTCCTGCCAGCAGGAACCGAGATTCATCAGACCAAGCAATGTTTTTCCAATTTCCCTGTGTCCAGTGTTTTCGTTCCTTAGCCCACTTCAACCTCAGTTTCTTTTTTTTTGCTGAAAGAAGTTGAACTCTGTACGGTTGTCGGCTGCCATACCCCATTCGTGTCAAGGTACGACGAGTTGTGCATTCTTTTATGGGTCTTTGAGCACCAACGTTGTACTGGACTGTCAGTTGACTAACTGTAGCCCGTCTGTTGCTCTGCACAAATTCGTGTCAGCGTCCTTTGTCCTCTTTCATCAATGACCCATTTTCGACCACTGTCCTGCCGTTGGCTGGATGTCCTTTGGGTGCTGGACCATTCTTGATACACACGGGAAACTGTTGAGCGTGAAAAACCCAGCAGTGTTGCAGTTCTTGACACACTCAAACCGGTGTGCCTAGCACCTACTACCATACCCCGTTCAAAGGCACATAAATATACTGAGCAAAAATATAAAACGCAACATGCAACTATTTCCTATAAGGAAATCAGTCAATTGAAATAAATAAATTAGGCCCTAATCTATGGATTTCGCATGATTGGGCAGGGTGCAGCCATTGGTAGGCTGGGAGGGCATAGGCCCACCCACTGGGGAGCCAGGCCCAGCCAATCAGAATGAGTTTTTCCCCACAAAAGGGCTTTATCACAGACAGAAAAATACTATTTTTGTTCAGTGTATTTTTTTCTTGTCCATTCACCCTCTGAATGGCACACATACACAATCCCATGTCTCAAGGCTTAAAAATCCTTATTTAACCTTTCTTTTCTTTCAAGAAGCAATATAAGCCACTGAATAGCTAGAGGATCATGTTTGACCACTGACCTCATGAGCTGGTTGTACTTGGCCAGCCTCTCAGATCTACATGGTGCTCCTGTCTTAATCTGAGAGAGAGAGAGAATTAGAAGAGATTTCGTGAAAGCGATACAATTTTGTGGTCAGATTTGTATAACGGTCAGGGTCTTCTGTGTCTATGTGGAACGCTCTGCATGTCTCTGTGAGTGAGTGTTTACCTGTCCAGTGCAGAGCCCCACCACTAGGTCAGCGATGAAAGTGTCCTCTGTCTCTCCTGAACGGTGACTGACCATCACCCCCCAGCCATTGGCTTGGGCTAGCTTACACCTGAGAGAGAGCGAAGGAGAGGGAGAGAGAGAAGGTGTCAGGCAGATATATATAGAGTGATAAAGAAACACACAGGGAGATAGAGAGAGGGATAGAGAAACAGAGAGCGAGCAAGAGATATAAAGAGAGAGGGATAGAGAGAGATGGAGAGTAGAAAAAGCGTGAGACAGACCGAGGATAGGTGGGGTGTGGGCGATAGACTATCAGAGAGGGTACTAAAAGGATAGTTCAATGAATGTAGGATTCTAAGTGATTGATGGAACGCTGCAGCCCGTCTGGTGTTCAACCTTCCCAAGTTCTCTCACGTCACCCCGCTCCTCCGCACAATCCACTGGCATCCAGTTGAAGCTCGCATCTACTACAAAACCATGGTGCTTGCCTACGGAGCTGTGAGGGGAACGGCACCTCCTTACCTTCAGGCTCTGATCAGACCCTACACCCAAACGAGGGCACTACGTTCATCCACCTCTGTCTGCTAGCCCCCCTACCTCTACGGAAGCACAGTTCCCGCTCAGCCCAGTCAAAGCTATTTGCTACGCTGGCACCCCAATGGTGGAACAAGCTCCCCCACGACGCCAGGACAGCGGAGTCACTGACCACCTTCCGGAGACACTTGAAACCCTACCTCTAAGGAATACCTGGAATAGTATAAAGTAATGCTTCTACCCCCCCTTTACTACCACTGTCTTTTGTCTAAACTAACACCTGACTTATTTCACCTGCTAGCACTGACTTGTTTAAAGAAATGTACTTATTGTGATCGAGATGTAGTTGTCCCTGATTGCACTGACTTTGCTCACAGCTGCTTGTTTGAAGAAGTGTACTTACTGTGATCAAGATGTGGTTGTCCCACTGGCTATCCTAAATTGAATGCACCAATTTGTAAGTCGCTCTGGATAAGAGCGTCTGCTAAATGACTTAAATGTAAATGATGGCTATATTAATCCATTCTAATTGAACAACTTTGAATGACTGTTGGCTGTACTTACGGTCAAGATTGACAACAGTTATAGATGATGGATAGCTGTAAAATGTAAATGATTGATGGCTATGAGTGTTGTAACATTTGACAGGTATATAGATGGAAGTAAAGGGTTGGCTATATAAATATGACTGATTGACGATCATATGAATGTAAAAAAGCTAATTATTTTCTTCATTCAATTATATTTTATTTGAGCATGTAACTGCCATTGAGATTGACATCTCTTTCTCAAGGACTTCCAACCTTGCCAAGAGACAGACGTGATGATTGACAGTTACATAAATGTGTATGAATGACATCACACTTTACTTGAACCCTACCTACTAGAGGTATTTTGGACCGTTCCTAAATGGACCTGGGGCTTTCCCACCCGGACCCAACACGCATAAATAAAAAATGTAAATATAGAGACCCGTTCCGAACCGACCCGATGACAACTAGACCTGTTCTGTATAGACCTGGTCGGATCCAGACCCGGTCCGATCCGAGTGAGGGAAGCAGCAGAAAAGTCATTTTTTAAGCTACTTTATTACCTCGAGCTGGGAGGGGCGGTACTGTGAGCGAGTGACACAGGGAGGAGGGAGCGAGAGACGGAAACCGACCAAACCGACTCGCGCTATAGTAGACTAATAGCTGCCAAAGCTAGGTTATTTATAATCAAATATGATTACGTCGTACCGGTCTTGACTGCATCAAACCGGGAGAAGCTAGTTAAGCTAACTAACGCTAGCTACAGCGCATGCGCTTTCTAATCCTACAATTACAAATAACAACAACTCACTGAGGCTGCAGTGCATCCACTTTACAGTCCTACAGTTACAAATAACAACTCCATTCAAAATATTAAGTAGCAGCCTACCTGATGGCTCTTGGTCATTGTAGCCTATCCGTTTCCTTTCACTTTAATTCCGTCCATCCTCCATTGATTAGATGACTAACTTTTGCTACACATAGAGCGAGGCTCTATATAACTGTTGCCTACTGCCGCTTTGATGACTCATGATTGGCCAACAACAAGCTACACGCGCCACGCTCCACTCTGGTGAAAAGCAGGAGCAGCAGCATAAATTACAACATTCCTCTACTGCAGCAGTCGCGTTCGGATCTGTATGGGCCCTTCCGGACAAGTCAGTTAAAATTACACATATCCGAGACCCGTGACAATCATATCAGATCCAACCCAGACCTGTGACATTATTTAGAATTCTGGATCTGGACCCGCTCGGGTCCCGGATCGGGTCTCGGGTGTTCAGGTACAGGTGGATCCGTGAAGACCTCTACTACCTACATCAGTGGTCCCAAACTCCGGTCCTCCAGTACCCCCAACAGCACACATTTTGTGTGACGTGGGGTCATGTGACGTGGGTCACTTACGCCTGGATGGCTTCAGTGACAGAGCCGATCTGGTTGACTTTGAGCAGTAGGCAGTTGCAGGCCCGCTCCTCGGCAGCCTTCTCTATCCTCTTGGGATTGGTCACCGTCAGGTCGTCCCCGACAACCTGGATGCCCACGGAAGCGGTGAGGCGGGACCAGGCGGCCCAGTCGTCCTGGTCAAACGGGTCCTCGATGGACACCACTACAAAGGGGACAAGGGTTTTGTGTTATCTCTGACTAGTTAAAAAAAATGTATGCACTGTGTGAGTATATGTATTTTTTAAACTCTCAAATAAAATCAATCAATCAAATTCATGTTAGATTGAATTAGGAATCTAATAGGTGTCAGATAACCATTTGCCTACCTGGGTAGTCGTTAACAAAGCTTTGGTAGATGTCTGACAGCTCCTCTCCGCTGATGTGTCTGTCAGCGTCCGGAGGAGACTTGAAGTCCAGGTCGTACTTCCCCTCGCGGTAGAACTCGGACGCCGCCACATCCATCCCAATCACCACCTTATCCGTGAAGCCTGCTTTCTCGATGGCTGTCTTTATCAGCTCCAACGCTGAAAGGAGAGACGGAAAGAGGGAGGAGGGAAGGAAAGAAAGATGATAAGTGTTGGGCGGAGATCGAGAACGAGAGAGGAAGGTAGACTCTATCTTGCCTCTGAACCACTCTGTTTCTGCTTTAGACAACTTGTCTTGTTCCTTGTTTGATGAGATGATGCTGCTGTGTTGCTGAGTGCAGAAATAGTCAAGTATCCAAGCTGGAGTGGGGTTGAGAGTGAGGCAGAAAGGTTGCAAGAATACACACTGATTCTGTTCTAGATGCTAGAGAGATACTACAGACCAAAATCTATTCTAAGAGGCTACAGCTGACACTCCTTCAGGCTTTTCACACCTCTTTTTGATCTTGCCAGGGTTGACTTTCTGTCACACCTAGCTACTTCTTCAAATCATTCTTAGCCCAAGGCCCAGGGTTATCACACACACACACACCAACGCAAGCTCAAGTACAAGCTTAAGCGCTCACACACTGTTAGTTCAAAGATCATCTGATACACATTTCCTTGGCTGTTGGGAAATGTGAGAAAAGCAAGCCTTGAGGACATATCGTGACAAGCATACAGATGGGCAGACACTGTTTATGATTTTATCTGTAACACCATGTTAGATTTATGGCTGCTGTTTTCCCATAGACATTGCAGACTAGACTAGATCGTGGGTGAGAAGATTTGTCTATTGGTGTAAATGCACATACAGAATGTGGGCAACCAAAAGTGTTGAAAATATGAACATTGGCACAGTCCACTATTTTCAAAGTGCCCCCAAGAGAATGTATTATTTTAACTCTGTTCAAAGGGTTACCAGAGTCATGTTCAGTGGGGCACATAGCAAAATGTTTTGAAACAGAAAAGAAAAAGTCCAGACCGCTTTCTTATGTTTGGTGTGTAATGAACACGACCCAAGATAGAGGTAAAGTGCCATGGATATCCTATGGTTGGAGTTGTACCGCGGATGTCTCGCTCGGGAATCCAACGTCTTAACCATTATATCAATAAAATACCTGTGGTCCGAGAGTGACAATTGAGCTTACAGGTCTCAGGCAGGTCTGCCCCTCACAGGACTGTGATTCTAAATCAACTCTGCTACACTTACCCTCACTGTTCTCCAGGATATTGGGGGCGAATCCCCCCTCGTCGCCAACGTTGGTAGCGTCCTGGCCATACTTCTCCTGGATCACCCCCCTGAGCGTGTGGTACAGCTCAGAGCCCACCCGTAGCGCGTCCCTGAAAGACTCCGCCCCGACAGGAAGTACCATGAACTCCTGCATGGCTAGCTTGTTGCCCGCGTGGGAGCCGCCGTTGATCACGTTGAACGCCTGGAAAGGAGATGAGGAGACAGATGGAATTAGCAGTTAGGCCAATACCCATGTTCAGCAGCTATGGTGCAGTACATTTCCCTTTTTTTTTCTTCTCGATACAGTATATGTTGTTTTTATCATACGTACCATTATGGTAAAACCATTTACACAATGACTGTTTCAGTGTTCATTATTGTTATTATGCTACTGCTACACCTCCTTCTCCTCTGATATGACAGTTACATAAGTAGTGTTTGTCTTACTGGAACTGGCAGCACCAGCTCTGTGTTTCCTGCCAAGTCAGCGATGTGACGGTACAGGGGGACCTCTTTCTCTGCTGCACCAGCCTTGCAAATGGCCAGGGAGATTCCCAGGATAGCATTAGCACCAAACTGAGCTGTCGACGAGGAAGGAAATGCGATAAATTCCAAAAAGGGCTACCAAAATCTAGGTTCAGACAAAAGCCCATTCTCTCAGTTAATGGTGGACCTGAATTGATCAGGGGATACAGCTTGACACATTTTATCTGTTTCTTTGGTAGGAGCCTGGAGACTCACACTTGTTCTCTGTGCCGTCCATTTCTATCATCGTGTTGTCCAGTTGCTCCTGCTCCACAACACTGATACCCTATGGGACACATCATATTTACACAACTCATTTATTAGCATATTAAAACGTTATTTAAATTGGTAAGTAATCGAGGACCAATTCTGTTCTTCAACAAATGGACGGATAACCCGCAACATATGGCAACTGCACACAAGAAAGATCTCATATTTTTAGCCACCTTTGAACTGAGCCAAACCCTCAAAAGTATTACCTCTTGCACATATCATAGATATAACAGATTTGCTTGTATAGAATCAGAGTACAACATCAATGAGTTGTAAGATGTTCAGCTCATTTCTATATGCATTCTATATATACACATTGTAAAAGTGCAGCAAAATGGCAATGTGATTTTCGTACGTTGCAGCAATGTGTTTTTACTGGCTGGCTGCATCCTAAGATTGATTTTCCACTAACATCTGCCTCAGCATAAATCTCTCTCTCTGTCTGTGGCGCAGCTGTCTGAATCATAAATACACACACACAAACAATAAGACACACACACACACACACACACACAGAACAATTACTCCATGCTCTTACTCACTCATACCAACACATCCCCATACACATTTCACTGCACCTATCTGGTGTTTGTGACAATAAAACATATTTTCTTTTTTTCTTCCACTGTCTTTGGTCCATCTTCACACATTTGTTTATCAACGCCTGTCTGGATAGGTTAATCACATCCACTCAGCTTCTTGAAAGTCCATCCGGAGGCGATGGTTATCTGCAGATCAATATGTACTCACACTAAAACATGATCACTGTCACCTAGCTGACAAAACACAGTCTCCAACTCACCGATGCTATGAGGGCAGGAGCCAGAGTGTCATTGATGTGGCCCACTGCCTTGAGTACACCTAGATCAGAGAAAGAAGGCGGATAGGAGAGAAGATGGTGAAGGAGGAACAAAAATCATTCTGTTTACTCAAGCATTAGATATACATGCACACAAACAAACCTTTGCCCTTGTAGCGGCTCTTGTCTCCATCCCTCAGCTCTAGAGCCTCATAGATGCCTGTGGACGCTCCACTGGGCACTGCAGCCCTGAAAAGACCTGAGAGAGACAGAGAGAGAGACGGAGAGAGAGAGAGGTAGAGAGAGAGAGAGAGAGAGAGAGAGAGAGACAGAGAGAGAGAGAGAGGAGGGAGAGAGAGAAAGAGAGAGAGCGAGAGAGAAAGAGGAGAGATAAGGGAGAGAGAGAGAGAGAGAAAGAGAGAGAAGGCAAGGGGAGGGAGGTGTAAAAGATGGCAATAGAGAGAGTAACGTTGGAGGGGAATTATATAGTAAGAGAAAGAATAGGTGATGCTCTTAAGAATGTATCATAGCTTTTGGCTAATCTTAGCGCTCTTTGTATGGTGTGATGCTCAGCTTTGCAGACAGGAATGAGAGGTGTCACCTTTCTCTGTGCACAGGTCCACCTCCACAGTGGGGTTTCCTCGGGAGTCCAGGATCTCCCTCGCAATGATGCTCACAATCGACATCCTGTGAAAGAGAGAGAGAAAGGAAGGAGAGAAAGAGATTTATTTTTACCATTGCATTTGCACATACAGTAAGGAAGTGCATAATGGAAGTGCAAATTAAGTGTGCAGAGTGTGACATTACGATTGCTATATCCCATCATGATTTATGAGAGAGTTCCACCATGTAAAGTTGCAAGACATCAAACAGTACGAATGTAATTGATTTTACAATGCATCGTGTACCAGAAGGTTAGATGGCGCTACTACCATGGTAAAAGGACCAGACTATCTGAATTCAAGTTCATGATGCTAAAACATGGCTCACTCAGACACTATGCCGCTATCAGACCTGAGAGTTGTGGAATCTGTGGTCAGTGACTCAAGCTAAATGACGACATCGTTCCTAGTCACCTGGCTCACGACTCCATGAGACACAGGGAATCCATCACTGCCATTGGTCAAGATTGGACTGTCAGCGCCCAGCTCACCATGACAAGCCTTATATCCAGAAATCCACAGGAGAGAAGGTTTTGCAATTTTATAACAAATGTCATGTAATTCTACTCATTTTGCCATGGGGCGGAGAGAAAAATATGCAGGACCGGCTCTGACTGCATGTGTGGGTATGCAGATCCACGAGCCACTGCGGCCCCTCATGATGAGTTCACCATCAAAGTTGCCCATCCCTGCCCTATTGTGTACCATATGATGTCATTATCATTTTCCTTATTAATAGTAATTAGCCCCTAATAGTTATTGTTGCTAATTGCTCATTTATTTTCATCAAAATAACAAAGGATCCCTAAAGAACTGCACAGCTATGTAATCTCCTGTCTTCACAAAAAGACAAATGTTGCAGCAGCTGAAATGAAATGTCACTGAAATGACAACTGAAATATTGTGCATTGAATAACATGCTAAAATAAGTCCCTGTACACTTACAGTTCTATTCTATGACAACCCCCTCATTCTGTCAGCCCCATACATTGCCGTCTATAGATGTATGAATGTCGCTGTATGTTTTTCACTGACATTTTTGTGGCGCAGAAATATATCATACATTCCTTTCAGCCCTATATTTTCAGTCACTATGAATTTATTTAACCATATGTTCTTCGTTGAAATGCTTTTAATTTAATGGTGCCACAATATGCATAAATCCCTATCCACTTTCAGCCAATCAGCCCCATTTTCGTGACTCATATATGAATGCAGCCGTAAGTTACATAACCCCTCCTCCCCAGCAGCTTGCCGTATGAGGACACCCATGTCCACACCGAACCTACTGTAGATTGCAGCACTCAGCATAAATACCCAGAGAGACGGAGAAGGGGAGGGGTTGGGGCGATGGTGAAAAAAATAGATAAATAATTAAATCCCTCCTTTTGGCTGAAGAACAGAGGAGATTCAGAGATTGAGGAGGAGAGAGGGATGCTTGGGTATAAAGGAGAGCAGGGAGAGAGAGAGAAGCAGAAGGCTTATTTTCGCAGGATTGGCACCGATTGGACACGGTGACACAGATGCATGGAGAGCGGTCAAACGCACGGCGCACACACACACTTTTACAGACGCTGACACTATCCCTCTTCCTCTCTCTCTCACACGTTCACTGTACACACGCATCGTACACATACTGATACAGACATTCAAGGCTCTTTCCCTCCCATTCACTGTCTCTCAAACACACACACACACACAGAGACGTGTAGAGCTCTCCCTTCCTCTCCCTGCCTCATAGACACACACACACACACACACACGCACATGCTAGCGCAATCACAATCACATTTTTCTCCACACACACACACAGATCATGCACAGAGGCACCGGTAAAGAACAAAAATGCTCTAATAGAAACTGACATGCACGTACATACAGTACACACACACACACACACACACACACACACACACACACAGTGAATCAATAAAATACCTAGAACCCAGAGCCAGGGCTGACACATTAGTTAGCATACACAACCGTAACTCCTCACATACAGAACTAGGCAAGAAGCAGCAGCATCATCACCCCGACCCACTCCAACACAGCACATCTCTGCTACTGGGATGCAATCAATACAAGATGCAGGAATGAAACAGGGGATGACGGAACACAGTCTGGAGAATGAAAAAAGAGAGAGGAAGAGAATTAGGATTTTCCATCATTACCTGCCGTCTGTGTGTTCCGCCTAATAGGGCTAGCCAGAAAATACTGGAGAGAGATGGAGAGAGAGGGAGAGAAACAGAGAGAGGGAGGGGGAGAAACGGAGAGAGAGGGAGAGCAAAGAGGAGGAAAACAGAGGGAGGGGGTAAAATGTGTGACAGAAGGGGGAGGGGATGACAGGATGACTCACAATAAGATGCTGAGAAAAGAGGAGAGAGAGAGGGAAGAGAGTGAGGAGGGGGAGGTCAAGGGGATTGACTAATTAGACGGAAAGAGGGATGGAGGAGAGGTGGATCGGAGAGAAAAAGACAGGGTACTGCATTTGGAACTGCAAATCAGCTGTAAAAATAGAGAGGGGAAGGAAGAAGTGGAAGGGGTCTGTCTACCCCCTTCTCTCTCTTTCCCTCTCTCATCTAGCTTCATCTCTCTCATCTCTCCACTCTCATCTCTCTCTCTCTTTCATGATCTTGTAAAGGCAGTGTAGTCGGTATAGAAGGCACCGTCCATATACACTATTACATAATCTATACTAAATAATAATAATAATAATAACATGCCATTTAGCAGACGCTTTTATCCAAAGTAACTTACAGTCATGTGTGCATACATTTTTACGTATGGGTGGTCCCGGGGATCGAACCCACTACCCTGGCGTTACAAGCGCCATGCTCTACCAATTGAGCTACAGAGGACCACAAACACAGGCACAGCAATGATGCACCTACAGTGTATCCCATTTCTTATACACTCAGTGGCCAGTTTATTACGTACACCACCCCGTTCACGAAAATGGATCGCTCCTCCAGACAGTGAGTCACGTGGCCGTGGCTTACTATATAAAGCAGGCAGACAGGCATCGAGGTATTCAGTTACTGCTCGATTGAATGTTAGCATGGGCAAAACGAGTCACCTATACAACTTTGAGCGTGGTATGATCGTCGGTGCCAGGCGCGCCTCTTCCAGTATCTCAGAAACTGACGGGATTTTCACACACAACAGTGTCTAGGGTTTACCGAGAATAGTGCGACAAACAGAAAACATCCAGTCAGCAGCAGCCCTGTGGGCAAAAACAGCTTGTTGATGAGAGAGGTCAAAGGAGAATGGCAAGAATCGTGCAAGCTAACAGGTGGGCCGCAAACAGGCAAATAACGGCGCATATTGGATGCATATCTTGGAATGCACAACTCGTCGATCCTTGTCACAGAAGGGGTATTGCAGCAGACAACCACACCAGGTTCCCATCCTATCAGCTTAAAACAATAAGAAGCCACTCCAGTGGGGACACGATCATCAACACTGGACAATTGAGGAGTGGAAAAACATTGCCTGGTCCAACAAATCCCGGTTCCTGTTGTGTCATGGCAGAGTCGGGATTTGGCGTAAACAGCATGAGTCTATGGACCCATCCTGCCTGGTGTCAACGGTATAGGCTGGTGGTGGTGGTGTAATGGTGTGGGGAATGTTTTCCTGGCACATGTTAGGTCCTTTGATACCAATTGAGCAATGTTTCCATGCCCCAAAAAATTCAGGCTGTTCTGGAGGCAATGGGGGGGGGGTTCTCATGTCACCCCGCTCCTCCGCACACTCCACTGGCTTCCAGTTGAGGCTCGCATCTACTACAAGACCATGGTGCTTGCCTACGGAGCTGTGAGGGGAACGGCACCTCCTTACCTTCAGGCTCTGATCAGACCCTACACCCAAACGAGGGCACTACGTTCATCCACCTCTGGCCTGCTAGCTCCCCTACCTCTACGGAAGCACAGTTCCCACTCAGCCCAGTCAAAGCTATTCGCTGCTCTGGCACCCCAATGGTGGAACAAGCTCCCCCACGACGCCAGGACAGCGGAGTCACTGACCACCTTCCGGAGACACTTGAAACCCTACCTCTTTAAGGAATACCTGGAATAGTATAAAGTAATCCTTCTTCCCCCACCCCCCATTTTTTTAAAAAGGTAGTTGTCCCACTGGCTATCATAAGTTGAATGCACCAATTTGTAAGTCGCTCTGGATAAGAGCGTCTGCTAAATGACTTAAATGTAAATGTACTAGATGGGTGTTACATTTGAAAAATATGTTTATAAGCTGTAAGAGAACAATTACACAGAAATACCAAAACATTTCAAATGTATTTTTGCTTTAAAATATGCTTATATGCAAAAGCATCCATGAAATGTCATGTCCTTAAAAATGGCAAGTTGTTGATTACTGGAGGGGTTTAATGTTTTAGGACCGCTTGACGGTTATACAGATAGACAGGAGGTTAGGGTGAAATAGTGTGGAAGTAGTGTGTATGTGCATTTGTGTGTATGTCAGTGAAAGTGTGCATTTCTGCGCATGCATGTACGTGTGTGTGTGTTTAAAGGGGTATGCCTAGACAGAGGAGTTAGATATCTATAATTCTATAATTAAATGGCCAAGTTTAATGGGATTATCTTTGGAATACAACAACAATGTCCTTGACACCCATCTCACTCAGAGAGAGAGAGCGAGAGCGAGAGAGCGAGAGCGAAAGAGAAAATGGGGGAGGGGGGAGAGAGGAGGGCAAAGAGCAGAGGGAGAGAGAGAGATGTACAGGGAAAGTGCTTCTCTCCAACTCTATCCAACTACTATTTTAATCATGGTTGATTGACAGTATGTCCGCCCTCTCGTCACACGTCTGGTTCTCCAACCTCTGTTTCAGTCCACACAGCTGCTCCTGTCCCATCCTCCTTCCTCTCATTTCTTATTTTCCTTTTGGAATGTGTGTGTGCCTGTGTGCGTCTATGTTATTTGTGAGGACAGAGGGAGCCAGAGGAGGTGCAGATGTCAGGGGAGGCACAGGGGTGGATGGGTTGCCAGTAGAAAGAGAGCCAGTGTAACAGCTAGGGGAGTTTGCATGGACTCCTCTCCTAGGGCAGCATGTGCGTGTGTGTGTGTATGTGTGTGGGGCAATGGATGGAGAGAGAAAGCAAAGGAAATAGAAAGAGAGATTCACAAATACACACAAATTGTATTCATAGCCATGATTTGAAATAATGCCTTGGTGTTAATGCTCTAGCTTCTAATTATCGTCTATAGTTTCCAGACTCCAGTTAAGAATCATCGACACATTTCTTTCCATAGGTGGATTCTGGATGATGAGGGGGTATGCCAACAGCTGTTCAGTGTGTAGGCTAAGCATGGGTAGCTTAGTTTGCAGGTGTATCGAAAGACTGCAGAATTCCTATACTACCTAATACATTACACTAGCTCCACATTGTCCAGATGTATTTTGCCCTGTTTGTTTGTTTTCTGCCTTGCTACTACAGTTCAAAACCCAATGGTCTTATAATGAACGGTGTCTTCAAATCAGTGGTCTAAAGCAGCTACCTGCTCCTCCTGTCTCTGTGTCCTCCATTTTGATCTGGAAATTGGATAGACAAAAGCAATATGGTGGATGTGGTCTATGGGCCATCGGCTGTTGTTAAAAAAAAATAATGATGGCATTAATACATCAGGTGCCAGCTACTGCTGTCATGCCCTTTCGAAAATGGACAATAAATATCTATTATTTTTATACTTTTTAGTGATATCCAATTGTCCCATCGCTGCAACTCCCCTACGGACTCGGGAGAGGCGAAGGTCAAGAGCCATGCGTCCTCTGAAACATGACCCTGCCAAGCCGCACTGCTTCTTGACACACTGCTCGTTTAACCCAGAAGCCAGCCGCATCAAAGTGTCGGAGGAAACACCATACAACTGGAGACTGAAGCAAGCGTGCATTCGCCCGGCCCACCACAAGGAGTCGCTAGAGCGCGATGGGACAAGGGCATCCTGGCCGGCCAAACCCTCCCTTAACCCGGTCGACGCTGGGCCAATTGGCCGCCACCTCATGCGACACAGCCTGGGATCGAATCCGGGTCTGTAGTGACACCTCTAACACTGCAATGCAGTGCCTTAGACCGCTGCGCCACTCGGGAGGCCCATAAATATTTATTCTATACTGTGATCTGCCATCAAGAGGTCCGAATGTTATGGTACGTACAGGACAGGTATCAGGCTTGTCTTGTAGATGGAGGTTCATGCCCCAGCCCTGCTATCCTCTAGCCTGACGACTCACACAATTCTTCCGCTGCTCTGTTGTTCACTACATACTTTAGTCGGAGATTGCCATCATTGAAGTTGTTCGTGGTGAGGAGGGGCACAAGCGGTGTTGTACAAAACAAAGTCAGCGATTGGATCGTCTCTAACCAATCAGAGTATCAAAGCCAATGACGAATTTTCAAACCTCCGCTTTAACCGGTTTCCACTAGATAGCACAGCCACAAAGTCCCAAAATGGGCTATATCCCAAAAATTAATGGGGGAAAAATAATTTTTGGGCTTAACTTAAGGTTGGGGTTGGGCAAAAGGTTAGCAGTGTGGTTAGGGTTAAGGTAAGGTTCAAAATCATATTTTAAAGCTGCAATATGTAACTTTTTGGGTGGCCTGACCAAATTCACATAGAAATGTGAGTTATAGATCTGTCATTCTCATTGAAAGCAAGTCTAAGAAGCTGTAGAGCTGTTCTTGTGCGCTATTTCTATGCTTCCCGTTATTAAGTTTTGTTTTTGCGTCTTTTACACCAGCTTCTTTTACATTGGGCTCCCGAGTGGCACAGTGGTCTAAGGCACTGCATCTCAGTGCTTGAGGCGTCACTACAGACCCCCTGGTTGGATTCCAGGCTGTATCACAACTGGCCGTGATTGGGAGTCCCATAGGGCGGCGCACAATTGGCCCGGGTTTGGCCGGTGTAGGCCGTCATTGTAAATAAGAATTTGTTCTTAACTGACTTACCTAGTTAAATAAAGGTTAAAAAAACAGCGAAAATACACTATTTTTGGTTACTGAAAATATTTCACAGCGGTTTAGATGGTACAATGATTCTCTACACATTGCTTGTTTTGTCACATTAATTTAAATTAGGAGAACTATTACAATTCTAGCAACCAGGAAACGGCAGAGCGATTTCTGCATATTGCACCTTTTAAGAAGAGAAATTGTAGAAATGGGTGGGGTTTATGACTTTGTGGATGTGGTAACTAGTGACGACGACTTCACCCAGGTGTGTTCTGGCTGTGGCCCAACCCATTGGTTTCTTGACAAATCAGACAGCCCCAAATGTGTTCACATCCAGTGAAGGCACAGATTATCCATTAAATTGACCAGATGGCCTCTCTAACAATTAAAATAAATGTCTTCAAAAAATGGAAGAAGGTCGGGAGGAGGCAAGATCAGGTGGGACCATTCTAGCCAATGAGAGGCAGATACGCGAGTGAACAACAGGCACAACTCCGATATAAAGTGTTTTTTTTCTCAAAATCTCTCTCGGACAAGGTGACCTTTATCGAGATATTCGGCTCTATTTACTCTTAGATTCGAAAATGCTAATTGGCATCAAAGTGGACATCATGCAAGACTACAAATCCCTGCAAGCTCCTGCACGTCATCTCTAGCTGACACCTTTGCTAACAGGTATTGTGTCAATTTAAAACTTGCACAAGACAGTTCACAGAATTGTCAATTTTATAGAAATGTATCCAATTTATTAATTACTAAATAGAGTTAACAGATAGTTAATCTGTAGTTCTTTAAGATAGCAACATTAGCAGCTAATTAGCGTTTCATTAATTGGGGGTGGGGAGAGGGACATACAGGTGAATATATTGATAAGCCACCTTGTCCTAAAGAGATTTTAAGTGTTTCTAAAATCCCTATAGGAAAAATGAATGATGGAAAAATGATTGGAACCATTTCCTTGTTTGACCGCTAGGTTTTATGGGTATTATGACTTGTACTGAGGTACTCTATAGTGGAGACGAAACTAACTAACTAAATCTGTGAGCTTGGCATAGCATTTGGCAGGAGCAAGGAGTCTGGTTAGCCAGGCAAGCTATCCTCCCCCTAATTCACTGTGCTCAGAAAGTAGCCCACTGGTAAAAATTTGTTACTTACTCCTGCTAGAATAGCATTCAGTACTCAACTCTCCTGTGGCATGCCTCACCACCAGGCAGGTCCAGGCTTGCTCTGAACTTAAACATGTACAGACTCTCACTGATCAGTAAAGCAATACTGCAGATTGATATATTGTGTTAGTGGAAAAACGTGGTTTGCCATGTTACCAATGTCAACCCCTCCCCACTAATGATCACCTGCCTGCCCTAATAAAAGCTATTCAAAGTTCTCACCATTTGCCAAGGACAATGTAGGTAGTCTATGGAGGATGTCTCTCTTTTGCACTCTAGATTTTGTTACATAACTATGGAGGGAGGGTAGATAAAAAGGTAGTATATACTAACTACTAAATCCTGAGGGCTGGGTTGTTTGACACGCCTCCTTTACAGTGAGCTCTCGCGAGCGAACCCCCAGATGTAACAACGCCTGGTTGTGGACTGATAAGGTAGCTAACGTTAAGCTTTTGCAATCTTAAATCTGATTTATTAAATAAATCGTCAAATGTATGTTATGTAGAAAGAGTACACATTTACATTAAGTTTTACATTTGGAACAACTTAGTATATGTATTTATTTTAAAACAACCGCATTAGCAGTTGACAGCTAACTAACCCTAGCAAGCTGCTAAGAACGTTAGCTAGCATTTGTTTGTTGTTTTTAACTAGCTATGTGCTAAGAATGTCCATAGCAGATTAGGAAGATGGTATTCGTTTTTGTTTAGTTTGCTTCGTTATATATAAAAATGATGACACTGGAAAATGATTGAATCGAAACGATTTTACAGGCCTTGTCTGGAATTTAGCTAGCTAGCAAGCTAACGTTAGCCTAACGAGTTATGGGGGTAAGTTAGGTAGCCAAGATATAAAACACTCTTTTTAGTCGATTTGGCAATCTCTAGTTGAGATTTGGTATGGCTAAACTGTTTTTTTTTATTTGTTAGTCAGCTTGTTACCTTCACATTACCACGCACTTTGTATGCGGAAGTGACAGCCAGTAGTTAGGTAGCTAGTAAGGAACAATGTAGTAACTAGCAAGGTTTGAAAGTGCTAATAACTTAATTAGCTAGCTAGCTGGTTAGTAAGTTAGTTATAATTGTGTCCATACTATTCATGCCTGTATGGTATAGTGAAAAACAATTCTTAGGACATAACTTGCTTCTTTAGAGGTTGGCTAGCCTACAATCCTACTGTGGTAGTTAGCGCTATTCAGTCTGATACAATGCCTTATACTTTTTTGGGAACAGGTCCCAGTACCTCTGCAAGCCAGAATGTTTTGTCTGTTTTTGTTGGACAGAATTTAGAACTGGCATTGTTGTTAATTACTTATCTTAGTCTTACTCCTAGCCCAGCCCAGCCCACAACCATAAAAAAATCATAAGACCCTCATTGATTAAATGGTGATGTAAACCAGACATACTCTATATAATGACTAGATGGTATTGTCTCTGCCCTAACAATGGGAGTCGTTGTCGAAACAGGGCTCCGAGCGGCCCGTCTTTCCGCGGTTATGGCTCCAGAACTGACACACCCACTAATTTTAAGCATACAAATTAACAACATGCTGGTCGCGTAGTTCCAAACGTTAAATAGGTACACAAATCTCCGGGGTGAACCATTAATTTAAAAGATTAGAAATTGCATAAAAAAACGTGATATATTAAAGAAGAGGGTACAATACTGTGTACACACATGCTTTGTCCCGCAACGAGCCATTGTTTACAGACAGATGGCTTTTTGCGGAAGCTTCCGTAGCCTGGCATCCTTGATCAACCAAATCGAAACTATTTGGTTTCACCAAAATAAAGTTTCAAGTCAACAGAGGCATAGCCAATATCTCTAGGAACAATACTTACGATTCGTCGGATTGAATGTGGCCTTGGCTATCAAATAAGCATTTAAAACATTTCTATCCAGGGTCTCCCATTTTCCGCCTGTAGAAGTGGTAGATTACGTGATCTAGAATGGACTACAGTGGCAGCCCAGGCCACAGGCGGAAAATGGAAGATCCTGTATAAAAACGTGTTTTAAACTCTTTAATTGTTAGCGAAGGACACACTCGACCTAGTGAATCGTAAGTATTGTTCCTCGATATATTGGATATGGCTCTGTTGACTGGAAATGTTATTTAGGTGAAACCGAATAGTTTAGATTTGGTTGATCAAGGACGCCAGGCTACGGAAGGTTCCGCAACTAGCGATCTATCTGTAAACAATGGCTAGTTGCTGGGCGAAGCAATGTACAAATCACTTAGAGGGCAAACAAACTACTCATCCCATACAGCATTGCGGTCTGTATCGTCCATTCACAGAGCAGATAAAAATGACGTGACCCCTGGAATCTTTACTTTGAAATGTTGAGAAACATGCCGGTTGTTGGTTGGGCGAGGTGTTGCATTTCCAATTTCTGTTAGCAAGCTAAACAACCACACACCGCCCTAAAATAAAGCATGAGATCTGTTAGCGAACACATGATGGCACTCGATAGCACTGTCCCAATTGCAAACATAATTTGTTGGTCGTTTTATAATCTCCTGTGGGCAGATCGAGCATCTGACCAAATTATGCAAGATTTTACCTCTTGGTTAAACGAGATTAGTGGTGTTAGAAAAGACCCAGGGTCTGTTTCTGTGGCGGTAGAAACGCTAAGGCTCATGGTTAGTGTCGTTTTTGTTGCTCTATGAAACCAGGAACCGACGGTAAATGTTTCGGGGGTTTTTGCAATCTCTGGAGAGAGAAAAACGTCTAAATTGCACAGTAATATCGCTAATATTTCATATCACCAATGGTTACGAGGATTGATAATCCACTTCCGGAACCTTCTTCTTCAGTGGGGTTTATCGGCGGTTGGCATCCAACATTATGGTGCATTACCGCCACCTACCGTACTGGAATGTGGGCCAGAGACGGGGAGAAACTAAATCCTACCTGCCAACCCCGTTTCTCTTAAAAAAAGATAACAAAATATTTGAGACTATATCTAATGACGTTCTGCTCAATATACTCTTTAAACTAATTTCCTGTATCCCCTTCTCCCTCATACTAAATCTCATCCTCTCTCTTTCCCTCTGATACTGCCCACACTGTAGCAATACATTTACATTTAAGTCATTTAGCAGACGCTCTTATCCAGAGCGACTTACAAATTGGTGCATTCAACTTAGGATAGCCAGTGGGACAACCACATCTTGATCACAGTAAGTACACTTCTTCAAACAAGCAGCTGTGAGCAAAGTCAGTGCAATCAGGGACAACTACATCTCGATCACAATAAGTACATTTCTTTAAACAAGTCAGTGCTAGCAGGTGAAATAAGTCAGATGTTCGTTTAGACAAAAGACAGTGGTAGTAAGGGGGGGGTAGAAGGATTACTATTATACTATTCCAGGTATTCCTTAAAGAGGTGGGGTTTCAAGTGTCTCCGGAAGGTGGTCAGTGACTCCGCTGTCCTGGCGTCGTGGGGGAGCTTGTTCCACCATTGGGGTGCCAGAGCAGCGAATAGCTTTGACTGGGCTGAGCGGGAACTGTGCTTCCGTAGAGGTAGGGGGGCTAGCAGGCCAGAGGTGGATGAACTTAGTGCCCTCGTTTGGGTGTAGGGTCTGATCAGAGCCTGAAGGTAAGGAGGTGCCGTTCCCCTCACAGCTCCGTAGGCAAGCACCATGGTTTTGTAGTAGATGCGAGCTTCAACTGGAAGCCAGTGGAGTGTGCGGAGGAGCGGGGTTGACGTGAGAGCACTTGGAAAGGTTGAACACCAGACGGGCTGCAGCGTTCTGGATAAGTTGCAGGGGTATAATGGCACAGGCAGGGAGCCCAGCCAACAGCGAGTTGCAGTAATCCAGACGGGAGATGACAAGTGCCTGGATTAGGACCTGTGCCGCTTTCTGTGTAAGGTAGGGTCGTACTCTGCGAATGTTGTAGAGCATAAACCTGCAGGATCGGGTCACCGCTTTGATGTTAGCAGAGAACGACAGGGTGTTGTCCAGGGTCACGCCAAGGTTCTTTGCACTCTGAGCAGCTCCGTCTTGCCGAGGTTCAGCTTGAGGTGGTGATCCGACATCCACACTGATATATCTGCCAGACATGCAGAGATGCGATTCGCCACCTGGTTATCAGAATGGGGAAAGGAGAAAATTAATTGTGTGTCGTCTGCGTAGCAATGATAGGAGAGACCATGTGAGGATATGACAGAGCCAAGTGACTTGGTGTATAGAGAGAATAGGAGAGGGCCTAGAAATTAGCCCTGGGGGACACCAGTGGTGAGAGCACGTGGTGCGGAAACAGATTCTCGCCATGCCACCTGGTAGGAGCGACCTGTCAGGTAGGACGCAATCCAAGAGTGAGCAGCGCCGGAGATGCCCAACTCTGAGAGGGTGGAGAGGAGGATCTGATGGTTCACAGTATCAAAGGCCGCAGATAGGTCTAGAAGGATAAGAGCAGAGGAGAGAGAGTTAGCTTTGGCAGTGCGGAGAGCCTCCGTGACACAGAGAAGAGCAGTCTCAGTTGAATGACCTGACTGGTTAGGATCAAGAAGGTCATTCTGAGAGAGATAGCAGGAGAGTTGGCTAGAGACGGCACACTCAAGAGTTTTGGAGAGAAAAGAAAGAAGGTATACTGGCCTGTAGTTGTTGACATCGGAGGGATCGAGTGTAGGTTTTTTGAGGAGGGGTGCAACTCTCGCTCTCTTGAAGACGGAAGGGACATAGCCAGCGGTCAAGGATGAGTTGATGAGCGAGGTGAGGTAAGGGAGAAGGTCTCCGGAAATGGTCTGGAGAAGAGAGGAGGGGATAGGGTCAAGCGGGCAGGTTGTTGGCCGGCCGGCCGTCACAAGTTGCAAGATTTCATCTGGAGAGAGAGGGGAGAAAGAAGTCAAAGCATAGGGTAGGGCAGTGTGAGCAGGACCAGCGGTGTCATTTGACTTAATAAATGAGGATCAGATGTCGTCAACCTTCTTTTCAAAATGGTTGACGAAGTCATCCACAGAGGGGGAGGAGGAGGATTCAGCAGGGAGGAGAAGGTGGCAAAGAGCTTCCTAGGGTTAGAGGCAGAGGCTTGATATTTAGAGTGGTAGAAAGTGGCTTTAGCAGCAGAAACAGAGGAAGAAAAAGTAGAGGAGGGAGTGAAAAGATGGCAGGGAGTCTAGTTTTCCTCCATTTCCACTTGGCTGCTTCACAGTCTCTATTTCCTGACAATAATCACACTTTCCTGATGGATGCTTTCCTATCACGTTGAATGTCTTATTCAACTGGCTGTGTCCCACCCTTAATCTTGTAAAAATAGCCTCCTCTCTTCTGTCCCTTCCTGCCGTCCTCCCCTCCCCTCCTCTGTACCTGAAAATAAATGCCTTCTCTTATTATTTATATTCCACTGCTCCTGCCATCTCTGCACCATCACTGTATATATCAGTCTTTTTGCCTCTGCCTTGCTCATTGACACTTCAACATCAACATCCCCACTACTAAGTGCTTGTTTAGCCTGTTCATCTACTGCCTCGTTCCCCTCCTCCCCCACATGGGCTGGAACCCAAGTAAATCTTATCTGAATACCCATCTGTTTAATCCTGCCATGGGTTTGTAGCACCTCATAAAGCAGGTCTTGTCTGCTACGTGGGCTAAAGGACTGGAGACTATTCTGTCTGGCTTAACTTCCTCCACCCACTGCAAGGCCAACAGTATGGCCATCAGCTCCGCCGTATATACAGCCAGATGATCTGTAATACGTTTCCTGAATTTTCACCCCACACTCCTGCACTACAAATGCTGACCCAGTACGTCCTGTCCTTGAATCTTTTGAACCATCTGTGTAAATGGCCACAAAATCCTGATACAGTTTCCAGACGTCTCTTAAAGAAATCAGCTGGATCAACCCCCTCCCTATCTTTCTGTATTCTCTCCAACACTTCTAGATCAACTACTGGAGGCGGGAGTAGCCATGGTGAATTTACAGGAATAACTACCGTTGGACTAAACTCCCTTCCATACGGTCCCATCTCCTTCGCCTGGGTATTACCCACCCACCCAAAGCTCGTGTTCGGTCTTCGCTCATGTTCCCAGAATGCCTGTAAAATCCCTTTCGCAGGATGAAACACCCCATGTCCTTGTAGGTTGACCCAATAATTCATTGCCAGGCAGTTTACTCGCTCGCCGTCGGATCCTTACAAGGCACCCCGACCTACGTCCACGATATCTCTGTCTCTTTCTCATGCGAATGACGGGGCTTTGGGCCTTGTCGGGTGTCTGTAGGATATCCTTCGCGGCCGCCTCGTTGAAGAAGTAGTAGAGTAAATCGCTGTCCTGATATCCAGAAGCTCTTTTTGGTTATAAGAGACGATGGCAGAAACATTATGTACAAAATAAATTACAAATAATGCGGAAAAACACACATAATAGTACAATTGGTTAGAGGGCTGTAAAACGGCAGCCATCTTCTCCGGCGCCATTGGGTTCAGCTATAAAGTCCACCTTCTTAACCTTTCAAATGTCAGGATCCTGCTGGTGAAAGGCAACCCCTGCAGCCTGCAGTGAAGGCCTATCCACCACCATGGACTCTTCAGGTGCACCATTCAAATCCTCAACCCTTTTAACAGCTGCTGTACATAATGCTCTGGACAGCCCTGACTTTGGCCACCTCATTCTCTTTCACCCTTGTGGGGCAATCGAAAGACGTGGCTTCATGGTTCCCACCACAATTGCAACGTCACATTTTCGTCACTTTTATAACACATCCACAACATGGACATCTCGGCTTCTCCGTTCTGCAAACACTTGAAACACGACCAAAAGCTTTACAGTGATCACACTGCATTGGTCTTGGGATAAATGCTCAGACTCTGTAGTTAATATACCCTAACTGGACTTGCATAGGGAGAGACTCCATATCAAAAAACTAAAGAACAGCAAGACTCGTCACTTTTTCTTCATTCACCACACGATTCATCCGACGTGCATCAATCACTCCAGGAATATTTTTCATCTCTTCAACATCGACTTCCCACGAGACGCCAGATATAACCCCCTTGAGGGTTGCCCTGTTCCTAAGAGACACACACGGCACTTCAAACTTATCAAATCGGGTGAGACGCAACACACGTTTCTTCTGATCCGCAGAAGCACAACAAATCTAAACAAGGCCGCCTCGTGATCCTCACAGCCTTCACTCTACCCAGCACTCTCTCCACCAGTTTGGATATCTCAAATGGATTCCTCAAGATTGGTAATTCGATCAACTGCTCCTCATTTACAAACTGTACTCCTACAGATACGAAGTGACATTCTCATCACTGTACTCTACTTTGCTCCTTTTTCCATTCTTTTGGACAATATTCAAATTCTCGTTGATTCTACCGCCATTAGTCAGAATCCACTTCATCATACGCTTCCGCCATCTTTTTCCCACTTCCGGAACCTCTCGTCGGTGCCTTATTTAGGCAGAAAGGCAGTCGAGAGGAGGCAAGATCAGTTGGGAACAGTCTAGCCAATGAGAGGGCAGATACGCATGTAAACAACCAACATGCCATGTGCGTCCAGTTATATCAGTACATTCGTAACAACATTACGAAACTACTATTACGCTGAAACGCAACATGTAAAGTGTTGGTCCCATTTTTTCATGAGTTAAAATAAAAGATTCCAGAAATTTTCTATATGCAAAAATAGGCTTGTTTCTCTCAAATTTTGTGCACAAATTTGTTTACATCTCTGTTGGTGAGCATTTTTACTTTGCCAAAATAATCCATCCACCTGATAGGTATGGCATATCAAGAAGCTGTTTAAACCGCATGATAATTTACACAGGTGCAACTTGTGCTGGGGACAATAAAAGGCCACTCTAAAATGTGCAGTTTTGTCACACAACACAATGCCACAGATGTCTCAAGTTTTGAGGGAGTGTGCAATTGGCATGCTGACTGCAGGTATGTCCACCAGAGCTGTTGCCAGAAAATGTAATGTTAATTTCTTTACCATAAGCCGCCTCCAACGTCGTTTTAGAGAATTTGGCAGTACGTACAACCGGCCTCACAACCGCAGACCACGTGTAACCATGCCAGCCCAGGACCTCCACATCCAGCTTCTTCACCTGCTGGTTCGTCTGAGATACCCCACGAGACAGCGGATGAAACTGTGGGTTTGCATAACTGAAGAATTTCTGCACAAACTGTCAGAAACCGTCTCAGGGAAGCTCATCTGCGTGCTCGTCGTCCTCACCAGCGTCTTGACCTGACTGCAATTCAGCGTCGTAACCGACTTCAGTGGGCAAATGCTCACCTTCGATGGCCACTGGCACGCTGGAGAAGTGTGCTCTTCACGGAGGAATCCCGGTTTCAACTGTACCAGGCAGATGGCGTTGTGTGGGCGAGCAGTTTGCTGATGTCAACGTTGTGAACAGAGTGCCCCATGGTGGGGTTATGGTATGGGCAGGCATAAGCTACGGACAACGAACACAATTGCATTTTATCGATGGCGATTTGAATGCACAGAGCTACCGTGACAAGATCCTGAGGCCCATTCATCTGTCACCAGCACCTCATGTTTCAGCATGATAAGGCACTGCCCCATGTCGCAAGGTTCTGTACGCAATTCCTGGAAGCTGAACATTTCCCAGTTTTTTTTCATGTCCTGCATATTCACCAGACATGTCACCCACTGAGCATGTTTGGGATGCTCTGGATCGACGTGAACAACCGCTTGTTCCAGTTCCCGCAACTTTGCACAGCCATTGAAGACTAGTGGGACAACATTCCACACTCAACCGCCTGATCAACTCTATGCAAAGGAGATGTCATGCTGCATGAGGCAAATGGTGGTCACACCAGATACTGACTGGTTTTCTGATCCACGCCCCTATTTTTTTTTTTAAGGTATCTGTGACCAACAGATGCATATCTGTATTTCCAGTCATGTGAAATCCATAGATTAGGGCCTAATGATTTTGTTTTTTTTACCAGGTAAGTTGAGAACACACAAATTTACAGCAACGACCTGGGGAATAGTTACAGGGGAGAGGAGGGGCGGATGAATGAGCTAATTGTAAACTGGGGATGATTAAGTGGCCATGATGGTATGAGGACCAGAGGTAATTTAGCCAGGACACCAGGGTTAACACCCCTACACTTACGAGAAGTGCCATGGGACTACAGAGAGTCAGGACACCTGTTTTAACGTCCCATCCGAAAGACTGCAATGTACCCAATCACTGCCCTGGGGCATTGATATATTTCTTTAGACCAAGAGAAAAGAGTGCCTCCTACTGGCCCTCCAAAACCACTTCCAGCAGCATCTGGTCTCCCATCCAGGAACCGACCAGGACCAGCCCTGCTTAGCTTCAGAGACAAGCCAGCAGTGGGGTGGTATGCGCTTGGGTGGTATTTCAATTGACTGATTTCCTTATATGAACTTTAACTCAGTAAAATCGTAGATCAAATAAATCTCACTTAGCAAATTAGCAGTACACACTCATAAAACAGGTTTCCATCCAACATTTATATGTGAGTAAAGTACGTCGGATAAAAAAATGTCACAACAGGCGTGTTGGAAACGGCAAATTTGTCGGTACACTTTCCAAATGTCGACAAAATAAAATACGCTAGACAAAGTGGGATTTTTTTTGTGTTTAAAATAAATTAGGCGAGAAATGGCGTTGGAAACCCCTTATGTGCAAATAATGATATAATAACCATCATATCGAATTCAACTTGGAGTCACGCAATGATATGTTATGTGGTCCTCCCACAATGACTCGGGAAAGCATGCCGTTTATTAGGCTACAGATGAAATAAGTTATTTACATTTTCATTTTAGGCATTTAGCAGATGCTCTTATCCAGAGCGACTTATGATGAATTTCACAGGGTGGTGAAAGTGCATGGTGATGATCTTGATGCTACCCTCCAATAAATATTGAGGGTCTTATTCTGGTGACATGATGATCGATGCTTGGCTACCATTTGACAAATAAAAAAAATCTCGCTCTTATCCATAATAACCTTATTATGTAGGTAGCCTACCCGCACTGTAGCTGCGAGCTGTTGGCTAGAGCGTACGTGCCAAGACCAGAGTGGGCACATTTGCTATATAACGCAACAGTTGTTGTGACAAAACCATCAGTAAAGTTAGAAAATGCGATGGAAACCCATTTAACTCTGTTTTTTTTTATTCATTACATGGGAATTTAACTGCAAAAGTTATTTTATGTGCACTACGTCATCACACACAGCCTTTTATCTGCAAGAAGTCAACTTGATGGAAACGTGCATTTATTTTTATGCCTAATCTTTTAAATTTATTTTTGGTATTCGCATACATATCTGTCGTCAATTGGATGGAAACCTAGCTACAGACCTCCATACAAAAAGTCCCCACTTTGTCTGCTTATCGCTGTATCTCGCGTGGACAGATTTTGACGGGAGTGGAGCCTCTCGCTTAGCCTGTTCCTGTCTGTGTGCAAACCCATTGCAATTGTCTTTTTTATTGACCAAATGAGCAGGTATGTGTATTGCTCAGCAACATACTGGTCACAGGACCTTGTGCTGTAAACGGTGTATTACACAGCCACCCCTGTTTGGACTGTCTGACAGCCTATTGTGTGCACTTGGAGCTATTAAGATGCGTGGCATTCTTACCACTTGTTATTCACAAACACACGATTCGAGCTGTGGCCAAGGGGTCATACAATGGTGGTGTCTGCTCTCACTCTCGTGCCCACCCGCTCATGATGTGTGTTTTTGCCTCTCTCTCTCTCTCTCTCTCTCTCGTCTCTCTCTCTCTCTCTCTCTCTCTCGTCTCTGTCTCTCTCTCTCTCTCTCTCTCGTTAATCCCTAGTGTGATAAACCCATGATGATACGCATCTCTTCTCAAAGTTATGAGAACAGCTACCAAATAGATTGCTGATTTTTGTCTTCCCCGATTGGTCTGAAGTTTCACTAGCGTCAGTACATATTCGACCCTGTTTCTGTCTCCCTCCCTCCAGATGCAGACCATAAAGTGTGTGGTGGTGGGTGACGGTGCGGTGGGAAAGACTTGCCTGTTGATCTCCTACACCACCAACAAGTTCCCTTCGGAATACGTCCCCACGGTGAGTGGCACTGGAGTGTTGTCAAGAAAGGTTTTGAGCGGAGAGTCATGGTTTGTCAAGTATCTAGGCTAGGGGGTATGCAACAGGAGGCGCTGCAGTTTGTGCCGTTTGTTCCAGACCATTTCTAACACCTCTTTGATTCAACTAATCGATTTTAAACCACTATTGGATGAATCAGGTGTGTTAGTGCTGGGCAGGAACAAAAGCCTCCACACACCGTCTGTCATTCTTTATGGCTGGAGTTGCCAATCATTGGTCTGTGCAGAATCTCAAATATAGAATGGGTTTTGATGAGAGAAGGTATTTGTTTTATAACTGAAAAGAGGAACGCCTTGAGGAAGAGCCAAACCCGTAAGGAAGTGGTTATGGACCAAAAAGCATGAGTCAGACTACAAGCCTTTTCATACTATTTGCCAAAAAGGGATGAAAACCGACAACTCAGTCCAACTGAAATAAAGAAATACAGTAGGTAGCCAGGAATGGGTAACTTTGATGGGGGTGGGGGCCACAAAAAATCTTAACTTATCATGGGGGGCCGCAGTTGATCACGGGTCTACGTACCCACAGCCATACCCCCCCATAGGGCGGAGAGGAATGTTTGCAGTTTTTAATATGATATCTGAGTGAAACTGACTAACAAAATCAATGGGGATGGACGGTAATTCGACCATGCTAACAAGTTTAGATAGCTGGCCACTAAACTAAAATGTTTAGCTGACATGGGCTAATTGCCTGTCATAACAAGAGAGAAATTGCTGATGCACAACCAAATTTCGAAATTGCACCTTGTGTATTCTAACTCGGAACAATAAGTTGAGACCCTGACTGAGTTCCCCCGGTGGCGGGGATTTATCAGAGGGCCTTCAAAAGGGGGGCCGCCAGTTGCACATCCCTGATGTAGCCTAATCCTGTAGCTCACCGAGTTGGGACTCAGCACAGCAATGGGGTGCTGCAGACGGTGTGTGATGAGTAGCTGTTTCTATCAGACCCATCTCTCTCTCTGGCAGTAATCAGCACAGTGCTGTACCAGAGCCTGGCAGAGAGAGAGTCTGTCGACTCAGCCCTCTCTGTCCTCTGCCCAGTCAGGCCCAACGGGGTTTCATATTGTTGGCCCATAAAACAGACACCAACTGTCTCCATGACATTTCTCTGTCTGTCTATACAGTGCAACAGTGCACTCTTCTCATAAGAATCACGTGTAAATGTAAGATTTTTTTATTCTAAGCAGATTACTCTCAAAAACAATGCACATGGTGTTGACAACTACTGGTTGGTTTGATTTGGTAGGTATTGAAATGCTCTTACACGTCATACATGTACAGAAATAGGCTGGGAACCTACAACCGCCTAGTGTAGACTTATAATAGATGTATGTAGTGCATTCTTATAACCTTTCATTTATTGGTGAATACAGTTCTTGTACTACTGCATTTGGGAGTTGAAACATCTGAATATTGGTGTAGTGTGGACAGTCACCGTTGTAGAGGCAGGTTTTTTTTACCCACCAGTTTCTCTGTTATTAGTCCTAGCTCTGTCCAAACATATTATCGTCATGACGGTCAGAGATATGTTTTTGACTTTGCTTGGTTGCTCTTCAGTGTGTTCTGCCTGTTGCGCCTTTCCACTGCGTGCCCCACCGCCTCACTCTTTTTATGTCTAAACTTGAACTGCCCTAAGAAGCCCTGCCTCCCATGGTTTCTCAACCCAATAGAGACAAACTGTTCTCCCTCTGGATCAGAGAACGCATTAGCTGACCAAGGGTGTGTGGAAGACTGAATGGTTGCATCTTAATAGTCGAAAGTGTCTTCCTCATCTCCTCGCTTTCATCTGTCTCCACTGATGTGTAAACACATACAGTTGAAGTCGGAAGTTTACATACACTTAGGTTGGAGTCATTAAAACTCGTTTTTCAACCACTTCACACATTTCTTGTTAACAAACTATAGTTTTGGCAAGTCGGTTAGGACATCTACTTTGTGCATGACACAAGTAATTTTTCCAACAATTGTTTACAGACAGATTATTTCACTTATAATTCACTGTATCACAATTCCAGTGGGTCAGAAGTTTACACTAAGTTGACTGTGCCTTTAAACAGCTTGGAAAATTCCAGAAAATGATGTCATGGCTTTATAAGCTTCTTATAGGCTAATTGACATCATTTGAGTCAATTGGAGGTGTACCTATGGATGTATTTTAAGGCCTACCTTCAAACCCAGTGCCTCTTTGCTTGACATCATGGGAAAATCAAAAGAAATCAGCCAAGACCTCAGAAAAATAATTGTAGACCTCCAAGTCTGGTTCATCCTTGGGAGCAATTTCCAAACGCCTGAAGGTACCACGTTCATCTGTACAAACAATAGTACGCAAGTATAAACACCATGGGACCACACAGCCATCATAACACTCAGGAAGGAGACGAACGTACTTTGGTGCGAAAAGTGCAAATCAATCCAAGAACAACAGCAAAGGACCTTGTGAAGATGCTCGAGGAAAACAGGTACAAAAGTATCTATATCCACAGAAAAATGAGTCCTATATCGACATAACCTGAAAGGCCGCTCAACAAGGAAGAAGCCACTGCTCCAAAACTGCCATAAAAAAGGCAGACTACGGTTTGCAACTGCACATGGGGACAAAGATCGTACATTTTGGAGTAATGTCCTCTCATCTGATGAAACAAAAATATAACTGTTTGGACATAATGACTGCACAAGGCCGGAACGTTGTCAGGAATCTCCCACCCAAATTGAAGGAATGTCGCTCATGGTCCACACTACAAAGACAAACATGTACTCTAAAGTAATAGAAGTTAACACTGTTACTCATTCCCAGGTGACAGCCATAAATGACTCCTTTTTAATATAATACCTAAAGATGGCAGCATTGATTAGTGTTTAACACTAATTTACATTTTCCAAAGCAATGGCAAGAACTGGATACACCATTTTCAGTCCCTTTTTTGCACCCCACCTAAGTAATGGTAGGAGAAACATTGGTTGGGCTAAAGAGAGAGTGTTTGGAGGACAGGGTTAGAATTTTCCTTAAGTTTGCTGGAAAAAAAAAAAAAAGCTTGGAAACTATTCTGCCCTATGGGAGTCACTGTCTACGCAGCATTGTGTGATGGAGACGAAACATGAGAAATGTCAATGCCATTCAGCAGCATTTGGGACAAAGCGTAGTGGTTTCGTCAGCACATATAAATGAGCTGAGTCAGACAGTTTCTCATTCTTACTGAAGAGTAGGTGGTTTCATTGCCTCTACAGGGAGGCACCTTCAAAGGAACAAGAACGCCGTGAAACATTCGTTATCCAACCTAAACGATACCCTACTTACACAACACAAGAACGCTACGCAAAATGGCGTTATTGCGTCAAGTTATGAATGTCGGGGCTCCACGCGTCTACGTAGTGTCACTATGCAATACCATTTTTTACGTAGCTACTTGTAGTTCTTCCATGCGTACATATGGTATAAATCAGGGCTTACTTAGTTGACAACATGGTTCCCTTTGACGAACTACCACTCTGTCATAGACCGTTCTGTGAAGGGAACTAAAGTGGGGGATTTCCATGTGGTCTATATGATGGAATATTGGCCTAGGTTATGAAACTGAACCTAGCCACAGCATGACCCATATTCCTGTATCCATACGTGTACCAAGTATGATGTATGCCTACTGTAAACTCACGCTCTGTGGAAAGAAATAATACAAAAGAATCCAGTTCATGTAGATTGTTCTAAAACCATTATTTGGCCAACAGTAATAGGCCATGCATTATTTTGATTCCTGCTATGAAAGTATCTGCCTCTCCCTGTTTCACTGTCGGCTGCTGACTCTTATTCCCTCTACCCACTGTGCGCACGGAGGAGAGAGCAATGCATTCTGAGAAGCACAAGCATATGAACGTTGCTCAAAATGCTATTGCGGGGAAAATACAGTTTTCAAAGCAACTACTGTTCTAGTTACATAGAGGAGAGTCACAGATTTCTGTGAGTGTAATATAACGTATTTCTCACCTCTTAATATTGAGTTCATGGCACCACTTTACAACCGGAGTAGGCTATAGTTAGTATGGTTTTGATTTGCCCGCGGAGCAGCGCGTGAAATTTGCAATGACTAGGCTTAGTAGTTTTTGTTGGACATTAGCCTTCATTTACTGATAGCCATGTAGGCTAATTGATTAATCAATCTAGCAACAATATCACATTTAGAGTTAGTAATCTAGCGAAGTGTCCACTTCCTCAGGTGGTGAATAATATAGCATATAGTCCAAAATGCTCAAAGATGCCGGCAAATTCTCTGAAGAGCCCAAAATAAATCAGATCATTCTGGATCCAATTTTGACAGGTTGCACATCAAAATATCAATGATGCATTTCCTGGATATGTTGGATGAAACGGCTTACTTTTTGAATCATAGGCTACCATCTCAGTTGTCTTACTTGGCACTGGAATACAATTGTTTAGAGCCCTGCTGCTAATGTAAAGAAACTGTCCCTTATATGTATATTGTTGTATTTGTTATCGAGCAAAATAGTTACATTTATCACAATATGGATTGTTGGCTATATCGCCCAGCTCTACTGTATGGTACAATACTTTCTGCTGCAGGGATTATTAACTAGATTCAGCCGCCGGATGTTTTTTTTCTTGAGCGGATGATCAGGGGGCCAGAATGTAATTACAAACAATTAGTAGACTGCAAATTGACCACAAGAAGCGCAAACTGATATAATATTTGACTAAAACATAATAATTTCAAAAATTCCTTACATTTGTATAAACTGTATAATATACTGTATCTCTCTATTATGCGTTGGAATACTTTGGAACAGATTTCCCAAATTAAAATAACTTGGAGCAGATTTGCTGGTGTTTTTACAGTCTTATGTCCAACAATTAAAAAGCATAATTTTTATTGCTCAAAAGTTGGGGTGCCAAGTAAAATCACGGCCCACGGGCCGCCAGCTGGTGAACCCTGTTCTACTGTAGAGTACAGGACTTTCCAGAGGTTTGGAATGAGGAAAAACCTGTCACTCACTCATCTGATATCTAATAGTGAAAGAGGATACTTAACAGAGACATACTGACACCAGTATAGTAACATCAAAAATAAAGTATTGAGCAACTTTTAACTTTTAAGCACTGCCTCCATGTTCATCAGACAGTTCCATGGTTGCCATGGCACAGTGAGGTAGCCTAGGCAGAGAGCTCTGTAAATATTGGGTGCGTTTGTAAATACACACTGGCCATCTACTCTGATTTCAGCACTCTCGTCTGAGGGTGCATTCATAAATTCACTCTGGCTATCTACTCCAATTTCAGAGCACTCTAGTCTGAATGTGCCAGAGCGCAGAATAACTGAGGAATTTGCGAACGCACAACACCCGTTGAACACCCGTTGTAATTAAATTGTTGCCAGCAGCACAGTTACAGTCACCAACGCTCTAGATACCATGAAAACAGCCTAACCAGTTCTGCTAGGGCGAGTACAATGGTCAGAGTGAGGTGTTCTCTCATTTGTCTCTGGAAGTAGCTAGCCAACTTTAGCCAGTTAGCTTGGGTGCTTGACTGCCGTTGTGTGGTCAGAACGCTCGGATCAACCGTACTCCTCGGCCAGAGCCTCCAGTGTGTGCTCTGAAGGCTCCGAGAGCGAAGCGCTCTGAATTTACGAATGCCCAGAGCGCACTCTGAGCGCACTCTGGCACTCCAGAATGAATTTACAAACACACCCATTGTATATGTTTTGTTATTTAAAAAATGGTAAATGTTTTGTTACATTGAAAAAAAATATTTGGGGGGTTTTAATTGCTCTGGGTTTTGTTCACATACAACTGGTTGTCTTGACTCACAAAGTTGCAGGTCTGAGATAAAAAGTATACTTGTTTGGCTTGACAGCTAGTTAGCTACCTAGTTAGCTGGCTATTTGGATTTAAATAATGCAGCACTGTTTTTTTTTTGGTTTCATCTGCTGGGAATGACAACTGTGTGCGATGTCCGGAGATGGCAGAGAAGGCTAAGGAACTGGTTCCTAATCACTGTTGATGTGTGGTGGCTTTTGAGTGCTTTTTCAGCAGCAGTGGCATCACCCATGTAGGTGCCACATTTTCGGCAATGGAGGACCAGTACCTGCTGACATCAAAGAAACGGATGTGGTGCCCTGACGAAGCGCTCCAGGCCTGTTCGTCAGACTGCATTTGTTTCTCCCTGGCTGTATCATCAATGCCCCCTCCGCTCAGGCAATACTGCCTTTCCAGCCAACTGCCTCAACTCCCTTTCCATCATCTGGAACCGTCTACTACAGAGACTTTTCAATCTCTCAGACTTTACTTTTTTGGGGGACTACAATGGAAATACGTCTATTTTTTTTGTGACATCCCTATCACGTTTTTAAAATGAATACTGTGTTTTTAAATTAACTATCAAATAAAATCAATAAAAACTCTACATTTTACTTAGAGGATAAATCATTAGGGATTTCAATCTGTCTCTTCCTCAGGTGTTTGATAACTACGCGGTGACAGTGATGATTGGAGGGGAGCCCTACACTCTGGGGCTATTCGATACAGCAGGTAAAACAAAATGGCCGCTCCGCTACATGAGCTCTTCTTAACTACAGTGTCTTGAGCATCTTCTCACTCACCATGGTCTGCTTGTATTACATTCACATTGTGCTTACATTGGGATTATGGATCGTGTTTCTCTCCAGCCATCTAAGCGTTTTAACATTGCATGGGTAACTCACCTTGTGCACTAGCCTATGTAGTGATAGCATGTACCATGGTGTCCAAACACGTTTTTGTGTTTGTGAGTTAGTCTACAGATGTTTAGTCCACTGAGCTCAAATATTAGCTAGATAATGTAGAGTTCATTGTGTAGTTGTCTTATCTAGGCTTGTTCTTGCATAGGAAAGGTAGCCTTGATGTAAACTCCTAAAATGTTTCTCTCTCTGTTGCCCTCCTAAGGTCAGGAGGACTATGACAGACTGCGACCGCTCAGCTACCCCCAGACAGACGTCTTCCTTGTGTGTTTCTCTGTCGTATCGCCCTCCTCCTTTGAGAACGTCCGCGAGAAGGTGTGTGTGTAGAATATAACTTTATTGTCCATTGATTAGAACAGAAATGTGTCTTCTGCCTTTCCCAACACCCCCAGATATATACACACAAACACATACGTGACTTGTGTTTTCTAGCCCATGTCTTCACACCCGTGTTTCTCTATAAACATAGCATTATGTTCCTCTTCCGTGTGTTCTTTCTCTCCCCTCCCTCTTTCTCCATTACTCACTCCTGCATAAAATGATATATAACATGAAACCCTCCCATACTCAATGGATTTAATATACTGCAGGATCAGAACCAAATATGCCCTCCTCCTCTCCCACAGTGGGTCCCAGAGATCTCCCACCATTGTCCGCGTACGCCCTTCCTGCTGGTGGGAACCCAGATGGACCTGAGAGACGACAGCAACACAGTGGAGAAACTGGCTAAGAACAAGCAGCGGCCCCTGGCCCCCGAGAGCGGAGACAAGCTGGCCCGGGACCTCCGGGCCGTCAAATATGTGGAGTGCTCCGCCCTCACCCAGGTGTGTGTGTGTGTGTGTGTGTGAGAGAGAGAGAGACACAATCTCTATCTACTAAGTCTGGCCCTCATTCAGGGAAACAGGAAATGGTGGGTGTAAGTGGCTTGTGTGGTTTCTGAAAAGTAACTTCCTCTAACTTCCTCTCACACTGTTCTCCTTTGTGTTGATAGATGTCATACTTGGAACTATTAGCGGATGATGGCTACTGTTGACAGCATTTCATAGTGCCATCTTGTGCAACTGTGGACATTGTGAAACTAGGATAGTGGGTCAATAAGTAAATTGACTTGACTTACTTATTCCTCTCTTTTTCCCCTCTCTCTCTCTCACAGCGAGGTCTGAAGAACGTGTTTGATGAGGCCATCCTGGCCGCGCTGGAGCCGCCAGAGACCAAGCCCAAGAAACGCTGCGCACTCTTATAAAACATTTAAATGGGGCCAAAGAGCCAAGTGAAAGACCGAATTTAAAAGACAGACAGGCGGACACAGGAACAGACAGGAAGGGGTGTAGAGGGAGCAAGAGAGGACAAGTGAGACATTTGTTTAACAGTGCCTTCAGTGATAGAGGTGGATAGGTAATAAACAGAGACATAGAAATACATCACAATATGTAATAGAATGTATATCTATGGTTCTGGTAACAAGCTGATCAATTCTCTTCCTAACCAGTATAGTCCTTATTAGGAGACCGACGGAGCAATATAGGGAAGAGACAAGGTTTTGAAACCCCTATTGCCTTATAGTTACAGTACAAACAAAATGGGCTTGACAAAAAGAGGAAGAGACTGTGTGGAGTTTATTTTGTGTTTGATGATACTAAAAACTGACTGGAAAATGTTGATTAAGCTGCGCAATCTTGACGTGCACACACACCTGCTTTACTCCCTTCAACCCACAACTGCTTTTCTCTTTCAAACTGCCCGCCGTAGTTTTGAAAATCCTGCTTCTACAAAGATTAATTGTTCTTCTTCACTTGCTATCTGACATCATCTCTCCAATGGGAACTACAAGCGCTTCTTACTTCCTCTTGGTTTTCACTGCTCCAAAAAAGGCAATAACATTAACTGAATTTCCACTTGCCATTTTTTTTGCCATTTATTGTTTTGGAAATGATGGTGTATTATTGATGATAATGAGAGTATTATATATTTTTTGGCTCTTTATTTCTGGGGGTCCCCTAGTGGTTAGCGGTTTGGACTCTTGAGTTGTTGTTTTTAAATATATGTTTTATTATTAGTTTGATGGTTGTGTGCCAATGTGTTGTGTCACTGGTTTCATTTAACAATCATAATATGCCTCTAATGACTATGTAGCTGGTTGTGATATCAGTAGTAATAACAGCAAAAAGCAATAATGGTTAGGAGTAACAATAATAGCTCTATTGAAGCATCCTCATCCGGTTGTTTGAAATAAATAAAAAATACTTGAACTTGAAAATGGTCTAAATTTGAGCTCTTCTCAGTTTCCCCATGAAGCATACTATACTATTTATATATACAGTACCAGTCAAAAGTTTGGACACACCTACTCATTCCAGGGTTTTTCTTTATTTTTATTATTTTCTACATTGTAGAATAATAATATAATATGCCATTTAGCAGACGCTTTTATCCAAAGCGACTTACAGTCATGCGTGCATACATTTATTTTTTTTTTTTTTTTAAATTTTGTGTATGGGTGGTCCCGGGGATCGAACCCACTACCTTGGCGTTACAAGCGCCGTGCTCTACCAGCTGAGCTACAGAGGACCACGCCTCATTGCGTCGTCTCAGGTCGTATAGGACAACTCCTGAGTGGCGCAGTGGTCTAAGGCACTGCATCGCAGTTCTAACTGTGCCACTAGAGATCCTGGTTCGAATCCAGGCTCTGTCGCAGCCGGCCGCGACCGGGATACTCATGGGCGGCGCACAATTGGCCCAGCGTCGTCCAGGGTAGGGGAGGGAATGGCCGGCAGGGATGTAGCTCAGTTGATAGAGCATGGCGTTTGCAACGCCAGGGTTGTGGGTTTGATTCCCACGGGGGGCCAGTATAAAAAAATTAATATGTATTCACTAACTGTAAGTCGCTCTGGATAAGAGCGTCTGCTAAATGACTAAAATGTAATGTAAATGTATAGGTTGTTCACGATGAGTCGGTTCTTGTTCTCGCTGATCATGTCCCGTACCTTGCTCTGGTAGACCCCCTGGTCTTGCTTATTTTCGGCGTTTAGAATAATAGTGAAGATATCAAAACTATGAAATAACACACATGGAATCATGTAGTAACCAAAAAAAGTGTTAAACCAATCAAAATATATTTGAGATTCTTCAAAGTAGCCACCCTTTGCCTTGATGACAGCTTTGCACACTCTTGGCATTCTCTCAACCAGCTTCACATGGAATGCTTTTCCAACAGTCTTGAAAGAGTTCCCACTTATGCTGAGCACTTGTTGGCTGCTTTTCCTTCACTCTCCCGTCCGACTCATCCCAAACCATCTGAATTGGGTTGAGGTCGAGGGATTCTTGAGGCCAGGTCATCTGATGCAGCACTCCATCACTCTCCTTCTTGGTAAAATAGCCCTTACACAGCCTGGAGGTGTGTTGGGTCATTGTCCTGTTAAAAACGAATGATAGTCCCACTAAGCCAAAACCAGATGGGATGGCGTATCGCTGCAGAATGCTGTGGTAGCCAAGCTGGTTAAGTGTGCCTTGAATTCTAAATAAATCACTGACAGTGTCACCAGCAAAGCACCCCCACACCATAACACCACCTCCTCCATGCTTTACGGTGGGAAATACACATGCAGAGATCATCTGTTCACCCACACCGCGTCTCACAAAAACACAGCGGTTGGAACCAAAAATCTCCAATTTGGACTCCAGACCAAAGGACAAATGTTGACCGGTCTAATGTTCATTGCTCGTGTTTCTTGGCCCAAGCAGGTCTCTTTTTATTATTGGTTTCCTTTAGTAGTGGTTTCTTTGCAGCAATTTGACCATGAAGGCCTGATTCACACAGTCCCCTCTGAACAGTTGATGTTGAGATGTGTCTGTTACTTGAACTCTGTGAAGGGCTGCAGTTTCTGAGGCTGGTAACTCTAATGAACTTATCCTTTGCAGCAGAGGTAACTCTGGGTCTTCCATTCCTGTGGCGGTACTCATGAGAGCCAGTTTTATCATAGCGCTTGATGGTTTTTGCGACTGCACTTGAAGAAATGTTCCATATTGACTGACCTTCATGTCTTAAAGTAATGATGGACTGTCGTTTCTCTTTTGATTATTTGAGCTGTTCTTGCCATAATATCTTCTGTGTACCCCCCTACCTTCTCACAACACAACTGATTGGCTCAAAGAAGGAAAGAAATTCCACAAATTAACTTTTAAGAAGGCCCACCTGTTAATTGAAATGCATTCCAGGTGACTACCTCATGAAGCTGGTTGAGAGAATGCCAAGAGTGTGCAAAGCTGTCATCAAGGCAAAGGGTGGCTATTTGAAGAATGTCAAATATAAAATATATTTTGATTTGTTTAACACTTTTTTTATGGTTACTACATGATTCCATGTGTGTTATTTCCTAGTTTTGATGTCTTCACTATTATTCTACAATGTAAAAATAAAGAAAAACCCTTGAATGAGTAGGTGTGTCCAAACTTTTGACTGGTAATGTGTGTGTATATACAGTGAGGGAAAAAAGTATTTGATCCGAACAGTGAGAGACAGAATAATAACAACAAAATCCAGAAAAACGCATGCCAGAAATGTTATAAATTGATTTGCATTTTAATAATAAGCCATTTAGCAGACGCTTTTATCCAAAGCGACTTAGTCATGCGTGCATACATTTATTTATTTTTTGTATGGGTGGTCCCGGGGATCGAACCCACTACCTTGGCGTTACAAGCGCCGTGCTCTACCAGCTGAGCTACAGAGGACCAGGTGTCTTTTATACAGGTAACGAGCTGAGATTAGGAGCACACTCTTAAAGGGAGTACTCCTAATCTCAGCTTGGTACCTGTATAAAAGACACCTGTCCACAGAAGCAATCAATCAATCAGATTCCAAACTCTCCACCTTTTTTTTTTTTTTGGCCAAGACCAAAGAGCTCTCCAAGGATGTCAGGGACAAGATTGTAGACCTACACAAGGCTGGAATGGGCTACAAAACCATCGCCAAGCAGTTTGGTGAGAAGGTGACAACAGTTGGTGCGATTATTCGCAAATGGAAGAAATACAAAAGAACTGTCAATCTCCCTCGACCTGGGGCTCCATGCAAGATCGCACCTCGTGGAGTTGCAATGATCATGAGAACGGTGAGGAATCAGCCCAGAACTACACGGGAGGATCTTGTCAATGATCTCAAGGCAGCTGGGACCATAGTCACCAAGAAAACAATTGGTAACACACTACGCCGTGAAGGACTGAAATCCTGCAGCGCCCGCAAGATCCCCCTGCTCAAGAAAGCACATATACAGGCCCGTCTGAAGTTTGCCAATGAACATCTGAATGATTCAGAGGAGAACTGGGTGAAAGTGTTGTGGTCAGATGAGACCAAAATCGAGCTCTTTGGCATCAACTCAACTCGCCGTGTTTGGAGGAGGAGGAATGCTGCCTATGACCCCAAGAACACCATCCCCCCAAGAACACCATCCCCACCGTCAAACATGGAGGTGGAAACATTATGCTTTGGAGGTGTTTTTCTGCTAAGGGGACAGAACAACTTCACCGCATCAAAGGGGCCATGTACCGTCAAATCTTGGGTGAGAACCTCCTTCACTCAGCCAGGGCATTGAAAATGGGTCGTGGATGGGTATTCCAGCATGACAATGACCCAAAACACACGGCCAAGGCAACAAAGGAGTGGCTCAAGAAGAAGCACATTAAGGTCCTGGAGTGGCCTAGCCAGTCTCCAGACCTTAATCCCATAGAAAATCTGTGGAGGGAGCTGAAGGTTCGAGTTGCCAAACGTCAGCCTCGAAACCTTAATGACTTGGAGAAGATCTGCAAAGAGGAGTGGGACAAAATCCCTCCTGAGATGTGTGCAAAACTGGTGGCCAACTACAAGAAACGTCTGACCTCTGTGATTGCCAACAAGGGTTTTGCCACCAAGTACTAAGTCATGTTTTGCATTGGGGTCAAATACTTATTTCCCTCATTAAAATGCAAATCAATTTATATCATTTTTGACATGTTTTTCTGGATTTTTGTTGTTGTTATTCTGTCTCTCACTGTTCAATTAAACCTACCATTAAAATGATAGACTGATCATGTCTGTCAGTGGGCAAACGTACAAAATCAACAGGGGATCAAATACTTTTTTCCCTCACTGTACAGCTCTGGAAAAAATTAAGAGACCACTGCAAAAATATACGTTTCTCTGGTTTTACTATTTATAGGAATGTGTTTGGGTGAAATTAACATTTTTGTTTTATTCTATAAACTACTGACAACATTTCTCCCAAATTCCAAATAAAAATATTGTCATTTAGAGCATTTATTTGCAGAAAATGACAACTGGTCAAAATAACAAAATATGCAGTGTTGTCAGACCTTGGATAATGCAAAGAAAATAAGTTCAAGTTAATTTTTAAACAACACAATACTAATGTTTTAACTTAGGAAGAGTTCAGAAATCAATATTTGGTGGAATAACCCTGATTTTCAATCACAGCTTTCATGTGTCTTGGCATGCTCTCCACCAGTCTTTCACATTGATGTTGGGTGACTTTATGCCACTCCAGGCGCAGAAATTCAAGCAGCTCGGCTTTGTTTGATGGCTTGTGACCATCCATCTTCCTCTTGATCACATTCCAGAAGTTTTCAATGGGGTTCAGGTCTGGAGATTGGGCTGGCCATGACAGGGTCTTGATCTGGTGGTCCTCCATCCACACCTTGATTGACCTAGCTGTGTGGCATGGCGCATTGTCCTGCTGGAAAAACCAATCCTCAGAGTTGGGGAACAATGTCAGAGCAAAAGGAATCAAGTTTTCTTCCAGGACAACCTTGTGGAGTGGAATGGCTGTCATATTCAACAGACACTGGAATGGAATGGCTGTCATACAGTGGGGAAAAAAAGTATTTAGTCAGCCACCAATTGTGCAAGTTCTCCCACTTAAAAATATGAGAGGCCTGTAATTTTCATCATAGGTACACGTCAACTATGACAGACAAATTGAGAAGAAAAAAAAAACAGAAAATCACATTGTAGGATTTTTAATGAATTTATTTGCAAATTATGGTGGAAAATAAGTATTTGATCACCTACAAACAAGCAAGATTTCTGGCTCTCACAGACCTGTAACTTCTTCTTTAAGAGGCTCCTCTGTCCTCCACTCGTTACCTGTATTAATGGCACCTGTTTGAAGTTGTTATCAGTATAAAAGACACCTGTCCACAACCTCAAACAGTCACACTCCAAACTCCACTATGGCCAAGACCAAAGAGCTGTCAAAGGACACCAGAAACAAAATTGTAGACCTGCACCAGGCTGGGAAGACTGAATCTGCAATAGGTAAGCAGCTTGGTTTGAAGAAATCAACTGTGGGAGCAATTATTAGGAAATGGAAGACATACAAGACCACTGATAATCTCCCTCGATCTGGGGCTCCACGCAAGATCTCACCCCGTGGGGTCAAAATGATCACAAGAACGGTGAGCAAAAATCCCAGAACCACACGGGGGGACCTAGTGAATGACCTGCAGAGAGCTGGGACCAAAGTAACAAAGCCTACCATCAGTAACACACTACGCCGCCAGGGACTCAAATCCTGCAGTGCCAGACGTGTCCCCCCTGCTTAAGCCAGTACATGTCCAGGCCCGTCTGAAGTTTGCTAGAGTGCATTTGGATGATCCAGAAGAGGATTGGGAGAATGTCATATGGTCAGATGAAACCAAAATAGAACTTTTTGGTAAAAACTCAACTCGTCGTGTTTGGAGGACAAAGAATGCTGAGTTGCATCCAAAGAACACCATACCTACTGTGAAGCATGGGGGTGGAAACATCATGCTTTGGGTCTGTTTTTCTGCAAAGGGACCAGGACGACTGATCCGTGTAAAGGAAAGAATGAATGGGGCCATGTATTGTGAGATTTTTAGTGAAAACCTCCTTCCATCAGCAAGGGCATTGAAGATGAAACGTCGCTGGGTCTTTCAGCATGACAATGATCCCAAACACACCGCCCGGGCAACGAAGGAGTGGCTTCGTAAGAAGCATTTCAAGGTCCTGGAGTGGCCTAGCCAGTCTCCAGATCTCAACCCCATAGAAAATCTTTGGAGGGAGTTGAAAGTCTGTGTTGCCCAGCGACAGCCCCAAAACATCACTGCTCTAGAGGAGATCTGCATGGAGGAATGGACCAAAATACCAGCAACAGTGTGTGAAAACCTTGTGAAGACTTACAGAAAACGTTTGACCTGTGTCATTGCCAACAAAGGGTATATGACAAAGTATTGAGAAACTTTTGTTATTGACCAAATACTTATTTTCCACCATAATTTGCAAATAAATTCATAGAAAATCCTACAATGTGATTTTCTGGATTTTTTTTCCTCATTTTGTCTGTCATAGTTGACGTGTACCTATGATGAAAATTACAGGCCTCTCTCATCTTTTTAAGTGGGAGAACTTGCACAATTGGTGGCTGACTAAATACTTTTTTTCCCCACTATACATGTAGAGATGCGGATTTAAGAAACATTTGCAGTGGTCTCTTAATTTTTTCCAGAGCTGTATATACAGTATATATATATATATATATATATATATATATATATATATATATATATATATATCAGTGAGGGAAAAAAAGTATTTGATCCCCTGCTGATTTTGTACGTTTGCCCACTGAAAAAGAAATGATCAGTCTATCATTTTAATGGTAGGTTTATTTGAACAGTGAGAGACAGAATAACAACAAAAAAATCCAGAAAAACCATGTCAAAAATGTTATAAATTGATTTGCATTTTAATTAAGGAAATAAGTATTTGACCCCTCTGCAAAACATGACTTAGTACTTGTTGGCAAAACCCTTGTTGGCAATCACAGAGGTCAGACATTTCTTGTAGTTGGCCACCAGGTTTGCACACATCTCAGGAGGGATTTTGTCTCACTCCTCTTTGCAGATCTTCTCCAAGTCATTAGGTTTCGAGGCTGACGTTTGGCAACTCGAACCTTCAGTTCCCTCCACAGATTTTCTATGTGATTAAGGTCTAGAGCAGGGGTGTCAAACTCATTTTAGCTCAGGGGCCACATGGAGGAAAATCTATTCCCAAGTGGGCCGGACCGGAAAAATCATGGTATATATAACTTAAAAACAACAACTTCAGATTGTTTTCTTTGTTTTAATACGATCAACATACAACATAAAGCTGGAGCCTGAGGACAGTGTGTCCAAAATAGTACAAGCACAACATCACTATTAATCATAAAACACGTCAAGTTTATTTGAAAATTCTAAAGAAAAAGAACACACAAACACACAATGCCTCAGTGATTAACAGAACTGTTTCACAGATCACAGAACTATATCAGGGTGTCATTTCTCAGGCAGAAATGTAGATAAAAATAATGAAATCCTGTTCCCCAAACAAGTGCAAGAACCACAGAGTCAAGAATAGGTTAAATATACAAATAAAATAAAATCAATTAAAAACAATAGCACATCAACATAAAAACATATAAACATAAATCTGAAAGCGTTGCTCAAACTCCCGTAACAGTCCCGTTATTTTATCTTTGAACCGCTTCATGCCTGCCACATGTTGGGTCGCGCACACATTTTTCAGACAGGGGAAGTGAGCTGCATCACCACCGGCAAGTTGCGTCTCCCACAATGACAGCTTCAACTTGAAAGAACGTATGCTGTCATAATACTGCGTGACAACTTTGTTGCGCCCTTGCAGCTGTTTGTTCAAGTTATTCAGGTGCTCTGTAACATCCACCATAAATGCAAGGTCCGGCATCCATTCTGCGGAATGAAATTCTAACACTGGTTTGCCCTTTTCTTCCATGAACTGTTCAATTTCTTCTCGTAAATCAAAGAAACGCCTCAGCACAGCACCTCGGCTTAACCATCTTACCTCAGTGTGGTATGGCAGGCCATAGATGTGGTCTTTCTCTCTGAGAAGGCTGTCAAACTGACGGTGATTCAGGCTTCTGGATCGGATGAAATTAACAGTTTGGATGACCACCTTCATGACGTTATCCATCTTTAATGACTTGCAACACAAAGCCTCCTGGTGCAAAATACAGTGAAAAGTCAAAAATCACGTCCTCCATTTGCAGATTGCACTTTCTCTCTGAACTTTGTCACAACGCCTGCTTTTTTCCCCGATCATTGAGGGCGCACCATCTGTAGCCAGGCTGACAGTGCGGGACCAGTCCACTCCGACCCTGTCCAGCGCGCCGACGAGTGCGGTAAAAATATCAGCTGCTGTCGTTGTATCTGTCATCGGCACCAACTCCACGAACTCCTCTGTGACGGTCAATGTGTCATCAACTCCGCGGATGAAAAAATTGCCAGTTGTGCAACATCTGTAATGTCCGTGCTTTCATCAGTTGCAACCGAAAACGCAATAAATGACTTTACTTTTTGCTTCAACTGGCTTTCCAAATCCACTGAAAGATCGGAAATCCTGTCTGCAACTGTGTTTCTTGTCAGGCTGATATTTGCAAAAAGCCTGCCGCTTTTCAGGGCACACAATCTCCGCTGCCTTCATCATGCATGTTTTTACAAATTCACCCTCACTAAATGGTTTTGAAGCCACTGCGATTTCATTAGCAATGAGGTAGCTAGCTTTCACTGCAGCGTCACTGATGTCTCGGCTGTGAGTAAACACAGACTGCTGTTTCTTCAGACCCGCCAACAGTTTATTCACCTTCTCTCATCTCCGCTGTCCTTGAAAGTTGTTATATTTGTCGGCATGAAGACTCACATAGTGGCGACGAAGGTTATATTCTTTCAGCACTGCAACATGCTCTGAACACACCAAACAGCTTTCCCATTCAATTCCGTGATTAAATAGGATGACCATTTTTCTTGGAACACTCTGCACTCTGCGTCCACTTTTCTCTTTTTTGACAGAGACATATTGGGGCAATGAGGGTGCCAAAGCACATAATGTTAAAAGTAGAAGCCGTAATAAATATCGCGGGCAAAACAAAGTAGCTCATTGGCTGCACGTGCTTGACCTACTTGCTCTGCCCCGGTATAAACAGTTTGCTTGCTTAACACAATTGCTATTGCGCCATCCAGTGGACGCAATTGGAACAGCAGTTTATTTTATTGAAAAATTGCAGCGCATTTTTATACTTAAAAAATATTTAAAAAATATTTTTTAAATCATCTCGCGGGCCGGATTAAACCCGTTTGCGGGCCTGATCCGGCCCGCGGGCCGTACGTTTGACACCCCTGGTCTAGAGACTGGCTAGGCCACTCCAAGACCTTAATGTGCTTCTTCTTGAGACACTCCTTTGTTGCCTTGGCCATGTGTTTTGGGTCATTGTCATGCTGGAATACCCATCCACGACCCATTTTCAATGCCCTGGCTGTGGGAAGGAGGTTCTCACCCAAGATTTGACAGTACATGGCCTCGTCCATCGTCCCTTTGATGTGGTGAAGTTGTCCTGTCCCCTTAGCAGAAAAACACCCCCAAAGCATAATGTTTCCACCGCCATGTTTGACGGTGGGGATGGTGTTCTTGGGGTCATAGGCAGCATTCCTCCTCCTCCAAACACGGCGAGTTGAGTTGATGCCAAAGAGCTCCATTTTGGTCTCATCTGACCACAACACTTTCACCCAGTTCTCCTCTGAATCATTCAGATGTTCATTGGCAAACTTCAGACGCGCATGTATATGTGCTTTCTTGAGCAGGGGGACCTTGCGGGCGCTGCAGGATTTCAGTCCTTCACAGCGTAGTGTGTTACCAATTGTTTTCTTGGTGACTATGGTCCCAGCTACCTTGAGATCATTGACAAGATCCTCCCGTGTAGTTCTGGGCTGATTCCTCACCGTTCTCATGATCATTGCAACTCCTCGAGGTGAGATCATGCATGGAGCCCCAGGCCGAGGGAGATTGACAGTTCTTTTGTGTTTCTTCCATTTGCGAATAATCGCACCAACTGTTGTCACCTTCTCACCCAACTGCTTGGCGATGGTCTTGTAGCCCATTCCAGCCTTGTGTCTGTCTACAATCTTGTCCCTGACATCCTTGGAGAGCTCTTTGGTCTTGGCCATGGTGGAGAGTTTGGAATCTGATTGATTGATTGCTTCTGTGGACAGGTGTCTTTTATACAGGTAAGAAGCTGAGATTAGGAGCACTCCCTTTAAGAGTGTGCTCCAAATCTCAGCTCGTTACCTGTATAAAAGACACCTGGGAGCCAGAAATCTTTCTGATTAAGAGGGGGTCAAATACTTATTTCCCTCATTAAAATGCAAATCAATTTATAACATTATTGACATGCGTTTTTCTGGATTTTTTTGTTGTTATTCTGTCTCTCACTGTTCAAATAAACCTACCATTAAAATTATAGACTGATAATTTCTTTGACAGTTGGCAAACGTACAAAATCAGCAGGGGATCAAATACGTTTTTCCCTCACTGTATATATATATATATATATATATATATATATATATATATGACAGCTATAAAACTTAACAATAAAAATATCTACAAGTAAACAATATGCTATCCTTGTTTTGCAGGCTTTACCCACACACATCAAACAACTATTTGACTTCACATCTACAGTGGGGAGAACAAGTATTTGATACACTGCCGATTTTGCAGGTTTTCCTACTTACAAAGCATGTAGAGGTCTGTAATTTTTATCATAGGTACACTTCAACTGTGAGAGACGGAATCTAAAACAAAAATCCAGCAAATCACATTGTATGATTTTTAAGTTATTAATTTTCATTTTATTGCATGACATAAGTATTTGATATATCAGAAAAGCAGAACTTAATATTTGGTACAGAAACCTTTGGTTGCAATTACAGAGATCATACGTTTCCTGTAGGTCTTGACCAGGTTTGCACACACTGCAGCAGGGATTTTGGCCCACTCCTCCATACAGACCTTCTTCAGGTTTCGGGGCTGTCGCTGGGCAATACTGACTTTCAGCTCCCTCCAAAGATTTTCTATTGGGTTCAGGTCTGGAGACTGGCTAGGCCACTCCAGGACCTTGAGATGCTTCTTACGGAGCCACTCCTTAGTTGCCCTGGCTGTGTGTTTCGGGTCGTTGTCATGCTGGAAGACCCAGCCACGACCCATCTTCAATGCTCTTACTGAGGGAAGGAGGTTGTTGGCCAAGATCTCGCGATACATGGCCCCTTCCATCCTCCCCTCAATACGGTGCAGTTGTCCTGTCCCCTTTGCAGAAAAGCATCCCCAAATAATGATTTTTCCACCTCCATGCTTCACGGTTGGGATGGTGTTCTTGGGGTTGTACTCATCCTTCTTCTTCCTCCAAACACGGCGAGTGGAGTTTAGACCAAAAAGCTCTATTTTTGTCTCATCAGACCACATGACCTTCTCCCATTCCTCCTCTGGATCATCCAGATGGTCATTGGCAAACTTCAGACGGGCTTGGACATGCGCTGGCTTGAGCAGGGGGACCTTGCGTGCGCTGCAGTATTTTAATCCATGACAGCGTAGTGTGTTACTAATGGTTTTCTTTGAGACTGTGGTCCCAGCTCTCTTCAGGTCATTGACCAGGTCCTGCCGTGTAGTTCTGGGCTGATCCCTCACCTTCCTCATGATCATTGATGCCCCACGAGGTGAGATCTTGCATGGAGCCCCAGACCGAGGGTGATTGACCGTCATCTTGAACTTCTTCCATTTTCTAATAATTGCGCCAACAGTTGTTGCCTTCTCACCAAGCTGCTTGCCTATTGTCCTGTAGCCCATCCCAGCCTTGTGCAGGTCTACAATTTTATCCCTGATGTCCTTACACAGCTCTCTGGTCTTGGCCATTGTGGAGAGGTTGGAGTCTGTTTGATTGAGTGTGTGGACAGGTGCCTTTTATACAGGTAACGAGTTCAAACAGGTGCCGTTAATACAGGTAATGAGTGGAGAACAGGAGGGCTTCTTAAAGAAAAACTAACAGGTCTGTGAGAGCCGGAATTCTTACTGGTTGGTAGGTGATCAAATACTTATGTTATGCAATAAAATGCAAATTAATTACTTAAAAATCATACAATGTGATTTGCTGGATTTTTGTTTTAGATTCCGTCTCTCACAGTTGAAGTGTACCTATGATAAAAATTACAGACCTCTACATGCTTTGTAAGTAGGAAAACCTGCAAAATCGGCAGTGTATCAAATACTTGTTCTCCCCACTGTTTTTGTCACTCAGTTATTGCCTCTATAAAATCATGTAACTCCATGAAGGTGAGTTTTTAAACTTGAGGCAGTAACTGCATAGTCTGCTTGTTACAATGCATTCGGAAAGTAGTCAGTCCCCTTGACTTTTTCCACATTTTGTTACGTTACAGCCTTATTCTAAAATGGATTAAATACAAAAATGTAATCAATCTACACCCAATACCCCATTATGACAAAGCGAAAACTGTTTTTTAGAGATTTTTGCAAATCTATTAAAAATTAAAAACAGAAATACCTTATTTACATAAGTATTCAGACCCTTTGCTGTGAGAGTCGAAATTGAGTTCAGGTGCATCCTGTTTCCATTGATCATTCTTGAGATGTTTCTACAACTTGATTGAAGTCCACCTGTGGTAAATTCAATTGATTCGACATGATTTGGAAAGACACACCTGTCTATATAAGGTCCAGCAGTTGACAGTTAATGTCAGAGCAAAAACCAAGCCATGAGGTCGAAGGAATTGTCCGTAGTGTGCCGAGACAGGATTGTGTCGAGGCACAGATCTGGGGAAGGGTAACAAAATATTTCTGCAGCATTGAAGGATTGATGAGGGGAAAAACGATTTAATCAATTTTAGAATAAGGCTGTTACGTAACAAAGTGGAAAATGTCAAGGGGTCTGAATACTTTCCGAATGCACTGTGTTTTTTTTCAGGTAAGTCCTGAAGTTTTTTCTCTGAAAAAGTGTCCAGAGAGGAATATCAAAACTATTCTGAACAAAAGTATAAACGCAAAGTGTTGGTCCCATGTTTCATGAGCTGAAATAAAATATCCCAGAAAATTTCCATACGCACAAAAAGCATATTTCTCTCCAAATGTTGTGCACAAATTTGTATGCATCCCTGTTAGTGAGGATTTCTCCTTTGCCAAGATAATCCATCCACCTGACAGATGTGGCATATCAAGAAGCTGATTAAACCACATTATTATTACACAGGTGCACCTTGTGCTGTGGACAATAAAAGGCCACTCTAAAATGAGCATGTTTGTCACACAACACAATGCCACGTATGTCTCAAGTTGAGGAGCATGGAATTGGCTTGCTGACTGCAGGAATGTCCACCAGAGCTGTTGCCAGAAAATTGAATGTTTATTTCTCTACCATAAGCCGCCTCCAACATCATTTTAGAGAATTTGGCAGTACGTCCAACTGGCCTCACAACCGCAGACAACGTGTAACCACGCCAGCCCAGGACCTCCACATCCGACTTCTTCACCTATGGGATGGTCTGAGACCAGCAACCTGGACAGCTGATGAAACTGAGGAGTATTTCTGTCTGTAATGAAGCCCTTTTGTGGGGGAAAACTCATTCTCATTGGCTGGGCCTGGCTCCCCAGTGGGTATGCCTGGCATCCAAGTGGGTGGGCCTATGCCCTCCCAGGTCCACCCATGGCAGCGCCCCTGCCCAGTCATGTGAAATCCATAGATTAGGGCCTAATTTATTTATTTCAATTTATTTCAATTTCCTTATTGAGTTACAATTCGTAACTCAATAAAATTGTTGAAATTGTTGCATTTATATTTTTGTTCAGTATAAATGCAATACCAAAGTTGATAAAAGTGGTGAAAGAACAAAGTAGCTGCTTAGAAATAGTGTTTATATCCATGCTATCTCATGGTATAGTGAAAATGCTAAATATAACTACTTGGTTAGAGATGGGTGAAGTTCCTAGTTTTCTTAATGTCATGTCCCATACTATTTATTTAACCTTCTCTGAATCCAGAACAAGCAATGCAATGTATCGGAAAACAAACATGCAATGTCCTTCATTCAGTATGTTTATCTATCTCTGGGCTGCTCAACCCTGCTGATCATGAGGGATTAAATTAATAAGGGTTTGTAGCAAATTCAGCAGGCTTTTCTGTATGTAATTAATGCATGCCTTTTCATTCATATTAAATGGAAACAACCGCCATACAAGTATCATTTTCCCAGAGGTTAATAGCGCTGACACACGTTGATGAAACCAGTGGAACCAGTATTTGAAGTGGATGGACAAAGTTTATAATAATGTACACTAGTAACCCCTTAGGGGTGGAAGAGTTGAGGGTTAACTTGTTATATTTTATGGCCACTAGGGGGAGGTATGCCATTTGTTTTGAGTGGAGTTCATTGCTCAAGTCCCATTTTGATTGGTGATCTAAAATGGATCTCATTCCAATGAAATGAAGTGATGAAATTGAGTGAAGAACCATTGGCTTTAGTCTCCATGAGGGAAACGTAGTGGAGAGATTTAAGCAGAGCAAATGGGGAGTGTGTTGGTTTGTGTGATCTGAATATGTGAAAAAGATAGTTCACGGGCGAGTTTAACAAAAACATACAGATAATCTTCAGCATTAAGATCATTGCTCGTCCATTGCATAGTGCATACCAATGGAATGATCTTAGTGGTAAAGATGATCTTTAGGTTGCTCGTCCATTGCATAGTGCATACCAATGGAATTATCTTAGTGGTAAAGATAATCTTTAGGTTTTTGGCAAAACCCTGGACAGCAAATACATTGGGGAACACCACTCCACGGATAATTGATTCAGTAAGCAAAGAGACACAAATGGTCTTCACAGACAAATGGAGGTCCCAGTTCACCTTCATTTCTTACATTTTTACATTTTAGTCATTTAGCAGACGCTCTTATCCAGAGCGACTTACAGTTAGTGAGTGCATACATTTTTTTTTTCATACTGGCCCCCCGTAGGAATCAAACCCACAACCCTGGCATTGCAAACGCCATGCTCTACCAACTGAGCTACACGGGGCATTCTTCAACAGAATGATGTGTAGTGCTATATCTCAACTTGTCACAGTAAATGTGTATCAGTCTGACATACTAGTCTATACATTCTCTTTCACCATACCTCTCCCACAGACGGATTTCCCTCCATTACAAATCTAAACTATAGCCACTGCACTTTATCATACATTTTACATTTACATTTACATTTACGTCATTTAGCAGACGCTCTTATCCAGAACGACTTACAGTTAGTGCATACACAGTACAGTTAGTGCATACATTATTCTTATCTTTTATGAATTGAACGTCTTTCAACATCACAATAGGGTCATTGAAGGTAAAGTCTGTTCTTACAAGTGAGGCTACATTCAAGATCTCCGTCCCAACCTAACCCCCTTAACAGCCTGTACGGATACTGTAGGCCTATGTGTGAATCATTGGGAATGCAAAGTGTTCAACATAATTCCATCCTGCCATCAATGAGTGTAAACCCTATACTCTTATTAACCCTGTCCTTCAGTTGATGCATTTTTTATGCATCGATCATGATTACTGTGGCCCTGTTATCCAAATACAACGGTCCGGAGAGTCAGTCACCACACAACCCAAGTGTCCGGATATGATCTGTTCATTGACATAGTCCTAAAGACCCTTTTTACTGTGGTGTCTGGCCCACTAGTGAATGTTCCCATAGGCTACTCCACCTAAAATAACATGTATTGATAGTTGCCTTTCTGTAACTTGTGTTGGACAACAAACTACATGTCAAATATAATCCTGAACAGTACAGATGTCAGCTCTCTTTTAGAACTAAGCTGATGAGCTTGATGTTAAGTAGCCAAGAAAGGTCTCGTGAAGTAAGGGGTTCTTCGTTATCCACAGAGAAATTAGATATAAATCAGCCTTCTTGCGTAGTCAAGTGGGTGGTGTAAGCCAGTGACACATTGACTGCTGTAAGTCCTACATTGCCTGAGTCAGTGGTTAGTGCATATTATGGGATGCCAATTTGACCTCATTATAAGAGTGTTGTCATGGGCAAGGGGCAGAAGAGAATTATGGGATAGAAACCTGACCTCTCATTTTTTTTTACAGAGGACACACGGTTTGCTTAAACAAAGATACGTCACAAAAATATTGGGAAATATAAATGGCATATCTCTCTTGAATCAACTTCGGCATCCAAAGGACAGTACCTGTTTACATTGGTGATATATACAATGTACATGTTCATAAAAAAAATTAATGGAGACATTTAGACATACACGGTTAACAATAGATATACATTGCATCTATGGGGAAATTATAATTGTTTACAGTATGTGAACTGTTTAAAGGCTCATGCGTTGGTTTGTATGTCGAAGTACAGTCAAGCGCCACAGTCCCTCTATCTCTGACATAACCGGTTACCATGTATACTGTGACAGCGAGGCAGCCAACTGTGATATTATGGGATGTTCTTTGTTTTGTCATGACTTGTCCTGGTATGGGATGGGAGGGGGGGTGGGGGGGTAGAGATAAATGTTGACGTGTGTGTTAGGCCTCTTGAGTGGACCTGGGAGCAGAGAGAAAGCAACCTATCTCTGGATGCAAGGACTCAGTCAGATCTCCATGGCATTCTTATGATAGGTTACATTACACCATTTATCCATTCAGCCTGTATTGCCATTGGCCATCTCCCTTAGGTGACTCTCAAGACAGTCAGGTTTAAACAGCATCCAGAGAGCCCAAACAATCTGAGGAAATCACACAGATTGTGACATGCCATTGTACACCTATGCCAACACTTGAAAATGGGGCCCGATGTAGCCTATATCAGCGAATGGCGTGTGCATACATTCAACCATACTGTGGTTTTATAAAGGCTTCCTGAGAAAGAGAAAAAAAAAAAAGTGAGAGAAGAACCCTTGTGCATGATGAAGTCCGTTGCAGACGTCACGCAGTGTATTTTGAGCTCTGGGGCTCCTGTGCCCCCAGCTTCAGTTATTAAAAAAATAAATAAAGACGCACTGTACTCTGTAAGGAGTGCTTATGAGACAGTAGTGAGACAGAGCTGGGGAGGGCGAATTAGCACTCAGATTATTATGGAGTGGCAGCGGTGTGGGGGAGGGAGGGATGGTGGGCAGCAGCTCTGCATATTATGGGATGCAGCGTGTTGTTGGGTGGGGGGAGGGGTGGGGCGGAAATTAAGGGGGGGGAGGCGGGAGGAGGGGTGGTGTGAAAGGGAGGGAAGGAGGGATTAGGGACGGAGGGGGTGGTTGGTGGAATATTATGGTCTGGTCTAGGCCTGTTTTTGAGTGCTGTGCTGTGCTGTGCTGTGATGTGGCCCTCCCTCCCTCCTCCCTGCCTGAGAATGCGCCTGTGTTACCAAGGGAGCCCTGCATACGCATCGAGATCAAGGCTCTACGACATGTTGCGTATTATGGGATGTTTATTCTCAGGTATGGATTGAATAAAAAAGGAGACAGACCTGAGAGACAGAGAGGTACTCAGAGGAGAGCCATTTGTCTGTCTGGGAAACTCAGTCTGGGTTTGTGGGAAGAAATCTGCCAAAGTATGTCCTCTGTTCATACCGTATCCCTATTCTTCACATAGATCTTGAGCTAGGGTTGGAGATCTTTGCTCTATGAAACCAGAATGTATATATTCATACATTGGTCCCATTGATAAGAACAAAGGCTCCTTTCAACAAGTCAATGAAATGCAGTGTACAACAGCAGGGTGAAACCTTGACACTGAATTCCAGAAGTAATATTGACCAAAAAGAGACATCATCATTGCACTGGTTTTCAGAGTTCTTGGACCTCAGGTGAAATTGAACTTGGCATCAACGGTATTCTATTCCTTGGTTATCTGTCTCTGCTACTGTCCTGTCTCCTGCAGTCTCCCATAGATTCATTCAATCCTATTTTTCATCCTATTCATCCTATTTTTGAAGACACCACCCGTCAGGATGTTGGTAATGAATGATCATAATGGCTATGCAAATAGGTAGGCTATACCTATTTTTGTCCATGACAGAAATATGGCATATTGTTCTCATTTCACAATGCAGTATGTGCATTGTCTGGTTATCAAGTCAATACCTCCTATGTACACAACATCACGTGTGTCTACCTGTCTGACTGTCAAGTAGTTGCTTATCTGTCTGTCGGTGTGCTTTCTGCTTATATCAGTGGGTGTGTATGATCATATCCATATGCACTCCTTTGCCTAGTAACAGTGAAACATTAAAGGATGTCTGAAATGAAGAGGGTGTGGGGGTGTGGAGGGAGGGGGGACTGGTGTGGGTGGGGGTGGTGAAGGAGTATTATGGTCTGCATTTTGGCTTACATGGTAATCTGACCCCGCCTGTAACCCCCACCCACTTGCGAGTGCTTATCTCCATAGCGACAACCAGGACAGGAAGGAATATTATGGTCTGTACTTTCTTTTTACTCAGAAATTACATTATGGGATGTTTAGTGGTGCGTCCGCCGGTATGGGGGAGGGGCGGGCTGCGTGTGGGTATCCATGACAACCACCACATATCCTTCTGATTGGTGATTATGGGATGTTACACAACCCCCCTTCCCCCCTCCAAATACACACATGAACACTGTGTCCACAGTGAAGGAGAGGTAGGGGGGAGGGGAGGAAATAGAGGGAGCGAGAAGAGAGAGAGAATTTAGGAGTGTGCATGTGCTTCATTTCCGCTGTTCTTTGTGCCGGCACTCTACCTCACCGTGAGAGAGAGTGGAAAAACCAGGAAGAGACTAGTGTGTGAGTGGGACAAAGGGAGGGACAAAGGGAGGAGACGAGAGAGAGAGAGATTCTGCAAAAATATCCTCTGTGTACAACGAAAAACACAAAATAATGAATGCAGAGCAGAATTAGGCCGAATCCCGCTAATTATCAAAATCCAGAAAAGAGCCGTTAAATTCTATAACCACTTAAAAGGAAGCGATTCCCAAACCTTCCATAACAAAGCCATCACCTACAGAGAGATGAACTTGGAGAAGAGTCCCCTAAGTAAGCTGGTCCTGGGGCTCTGTTCACAAACACAAACAGACCCCACAGAGCCCCAGGACAACAACAACAACACAATTAGACCCAACCAAATCATGAGAAAACTAAAAGAGAATTACTTGACACATTGGGAAGAATTATCAAAAAAACAGAGCAAACTAGAATGCTATTTGGCCCTAAACAGAGAGTACACAGTGGTAGAATACCTGACCACTGTGACTGACCCAAACTTAAGGAAAGCTTTGACTATGTACAGACTCAGTGAGCATAGCCTTGCTATTGAGAAAGGCTGCCGTAGGCAGACCTGGCTCTCAAGAGAAGACAGGCTACGTGCACACTGCCCACAAAATGAGGTGGAAACTGAGCTGCACTTCCTAACCTCCTGCCAAATGTATGACCATATTAGAGACACATATTTCCTTCAGATTACACAGACCCACAAAGAATTCGAAAACAAACCCAATTTTGATAATCTCCCTTATCTACTGGTTGAAATACCACAGTGTACCACCACAGCAGCAAGATTTGTGACCTGAACCAGTGAAGAACAAACACCATTGTAAATACAACCCATATTTATGTTTATTTATTTTCCCATTTGTACTTTAACTATTTGCACATTGTTACAACACTGTATATATACATAATATGACATTTGAAATGTCTTTATTCTTTTGGAACTTCTGAGTGTAATGTTTACTGTTAATATTTATTGTTTATTTCACTTTTGTTTATTATCTATTTCACTTGCTTTGGCAATGTTAACATACGTTTCCCATGCCAATAAAGCCCTTAAATTGAATTGAATTGAATTGAGAGAGAGAGAGAGAGAGAGAGAGAGAGAGAGAGAGAGAGAGAGAGAGAGAGAGAGAGAGAGACAGAGAAAGATCAAAATCCAGAGCAATTAAATTCTACAACCCCCTAAAAAGAAGTGATTCTCAAACCTTCCATATCAAAGCCCTCACCTACAGGGAGATGAACCTGGAGAAGAGTCTCCTCTGCCAGCTGGTATGGGGACTCTGCTCACAAACACAAACAGACCCCACAGAGCCCCAGGACAGCAACACAATTAGACCCAACCAAAAATATAATTACTTGACACATTGGAAAGAATCAACAAAAAAACAGAGCAAACTGGGATGTTATTTGTCCCTAAACAGAGAGTACACAGTAGCAGAATACCTGACCACTGTGACTGACCCAAAATTAAGAAAATCCTTGACTATGTACAGACTCAGTGAGCATAGCCTTGCTATTGAGAGAGGCCGCCATCGGCAGACTGCCCACAAAATTTGGTGGAAACTCAGCTGCACTTCCCAACCTTCTGCTGACTGTATGACCATATCAGAGACACATATTTCCCTCAGATTACACAGACCCACAAAGAATTTGAAAACAAATCCAATCTTGATAAACTCCCATATCTATTAGGTGAAATACCACAGCGTGCCACCACAGCAGCAAGATTAGAATGGCTTGAACCCTGACTATATCAGTAATTAATAAAACCGTAACCCCTTTAATTTACGATACATTTCTGGATGGATTTCTGTTTCACACAAAAACTACATTTGCCACACTGCAACACAAATTATCCCCAACTGGTAGATACATTGTGCCTTTTTGCCAGTACTGAAAAAGGTAGATTGCATCACTTATGAGCTAATTGCGTACGCCTACATTTAATATCCACATTGTACATTATCAATGCTTTGGCTTAGCTTCATATGAAGTACTTTTGCACTCTAATATCCACTCAGTATGTAGCACTTCAGAAACATGTTAGGATTCAAACAATTTTCTCACCATTGAGTGCAATACAGTATAGGCCTATCACAAGGCCTCCTTTGCAGACCCTGGGTCTCAGCTGTTGGTTATGCTGTATAGGCTAGATCTGACTAGTCACTAGGATGATACAGAGACCTAAATGACACATGGCTTCGAATAAGGCCTCGTTAGTCTGTCTATGATGCATGGTGACTTTTGAACCTATAACCATGGTCTCCCTGAGTTTATGGCACTTCTGTTTTGTCTTTGTGTCTGCTTTGACTGGAAACAACATGTTTTATTTGAGTCATGGTCGTTTGGTTATGTGTAGACAACCCATGGAGGGATGAGCAAATCATTGGAATCATTCAATGGTTTTCAAATGGGCCTCCTCAAGTTCACAGTACAGTGTTTACCTGCGTGCCCTGTGGTGAACCTCCACAATGAATGTATGGTTTATAAGTGTTCATAAGGCTTCTATATATAATTTGCCTGTGCATGCTTTGTGTCAGTCCATGATGAAATATGCTTTAAGCTGTACAGTACAGTGTCTCAACATATATGTAGATCGTGAGACTGAAGTTAAATGCAGTCATGTGGTGCACAGTTGCCATGTGACGTATTTTTTTCATCCCTCTCTCTCTTTTTGGAGTTATGCTTATTGTGGGATGTCAGTGACTGTGCTCATTATTATTATGGGATGTTGGTGGGGGTGTGGGGGGGTGAGTGTTTCCATAGTAACGATGGTTGCTAGGGGGGGCATGGAGGAATGGGGAAGAGACTGCATGTGAGGGAGGAGGGAGGTGGATTATTATGGTCTGTACATTGCAAGGTAACTATGCAGAGTGGGGGAGGGGTGAACGTGTGTGGGGTTATTATGGGATGTCTGCCCCCCTGATCTCTTTGTGTGTGTGCGTGCGCGGGTGTTTAGTGCGAGAGAGGGAGACGTCGTGTGCAACGGCGGGCAACATAAGAAAAAAAGACTGCATTTTAATTATTGGAACTAGCTAGTTATTGTAACCCAAAAAGAAAAACGGTTGAAAGGCAAACATACGGTTTCGTTGTTTCTGTTTTCAAACAGTGGAATCATTCAACTTGTGAGTAACGTTACTGTAGTTTGTTGCATTGTTTCTAAATGTATTTGTGACAGACCTTTGTTATCGAAATTAAACAAATTGAAGTTAGTCATTTATTGATAGTTATGTTTTGGGACGATTAGGTGAATTGTGCTTCTGAACCTAGCCGGTGTGCGCTAACGTTAGCGGGCTAACTAACCAAGTGTGGGACGGAAAACTAGTAGCAAGCTAGCCGCACGATGATGGCATGTCAAATGGCTAACTAGCTATATGTAGCTAGTGAGACTACGCATAGATTGAAAGGCTGATAATCTTGAGTGGCCTAGTGCTGGTTGAAACAATTGACACCAGAAGTTATATTTTACCTACTGAGGCAGTTTATGTATTTATATTGTTCAATAAACGAAATCAGTTCAGAATATTCACTTCTGTTTTCTTTTTATTTCCACCTCCTTGCCGACCTGGACGGACTGAAGACTCGGACAGAACTCGGGAGGCAAAACGGATTTTAAAACTTTATTTAGCTAGTTAGCTAACTAAATTTAAAGTTAGCTAGCATTATGTCTGGAAGCGAAGACGATAGGAATGATTTTGGAGCCCCAGAGGATCGGTCTCTAATGCAAGGTAGGATCACTACAACACATTAACGTTACCTATTCATTGCAACGAAATTGATTTATCAAAATGTGCTGTACTTTATGTAAATAATGCGACTTAATCGTAGAACTGAGCCAAATAGACCGTTTATGCCTGTGTATCGAGTAAACCACAAATCTATGGATAGCTACTGTAGCTAACTGGTAATAACGTTAAGCTAGTTGATGATGGTTATGGTTAGCTAACTTGGCTGGTTATTATGGTTAGCTAACTTGGCTCTAGTTTGCTAGCAGTAATGTCACAATTTCTTATGTAGCTGGCCAAATAGTTATGGAAAAGTGTTTAACTCATTAAAGTAAGTTGCTGGAACAATGGACACCAGTCTACGCTAAACTGTTGGCTGGTTAACTGAGTGACTAGCTTGTTAGCTAACTAGTTGGCCAGAAGCTAGCCTGGCAAGCTAGCTGGCCGAAGCTAACGTTAGCCTAGCTTGCGTGTGCTAACAATGCTAGCTAGTTAACGTTTTGTTTCAGTTGTTGGATTGCTTGCCTTTTTACATTTCAGTTCGCAAAACGGCCAGATGTTTTTCCATACCTAAGCAACTGACACAACTTAAACTTTGATTTACTAAAATCATGCCGACCCACCGGCATATTCTTGCGGCCTAGCAAATATTACCGGTATTTTTACGTGCGGATGACAAGATGGAGCCAGCCAGTTAGCTTGAAAGATGGCAGATGACGACGGTGGCTTTCTCCTCCTCTATCGGGTGGTTGGTAGCGCCGCTTTGCGTGGTAGAAATAAATGCTGTCATTCATCTATACCGTTCTGGAAAATGTTACGGTAACGGAATTGTACATATATAGCTAGCAATCGTACAATAGTTGGAAGTACAATAAAACCCGTTAGGCTAGCTGGCTACTTTGTTTACACAACAACGGACGGGTTCGGATATGACGGCAATGCATATTCCATTAGAATCTTTGAGGGGGAAAGTTAAGGCGATGGAATTTTCTGATTTTAAACACAACAGGCGTCGCTAGGCCACCTTTTAGATAGTAGCTAGCTAATATAAGTATGCAACCCCTCGAATTCATTTACAGAAAATAATCAAAGTTAAAATGAATGAATGATTTATTTTGGTAACAGATTCTATTAGCATAGCTAGTGATTTTTATTTTCTTTGCTTTCAAACCTCTCACATGTGGAAATCATTGACCATACCCTTACTCAAATAAAAATAATTACTTGGAAGAGGCGTCTTTTGTGGGACATCACATTCTGGAATTGGGCTAACTGGAATTGAACCTAACCCAGATAATGATGACATGGCATATAATTGGTCATTCAGCCCCCCTCATTTTGACCTACAGACAGCTTATCACATGTCAGACCGTGGCTACTTGGTGTTGATTTCAATGCCAACAGCCATTTGCTTAAATGTACCATGAGTAATTACATAATAGGCTTTGAACTCCATTCCATATGACTTTGCAGCTACCAAGATTGCAAGGAAAGGGAAAGGGGGATACCTGGGCTATTGAATTGACATTTTTCGTTACAGTTATTGGGGGGACGGGACGGGACATGGTAGAGCGAGCTCGCCAGCTTGTAGTTCTAAAAACCGGAAATGAGTTACCTTTGCTTCGTTCAGCCGTTCCTATGGGTAAAGAATGGGGTTATGGGATAAACGCCGAAAATGACTGTAAGCACATGCTTAGGAGATCTTACACGTTTTGTTATGAGATATGTCGGTTAACATGACCTTTATGAATTATGAAGCCTTTATGTGCTTTTTTTTAATGACATAAATGCTTAAAAAGCTGAAGATTATCTCATAGAACAAAACGTATAAGATCTCATAAACCTGTGTTTACCACAGACCTTATTTTTGATGTTTATTCAAAAATCCCTACAAAAACGTCATTAATTTCCCCATAGGCTTTGTCTGACGAACCATGGCGAAGTTGGTGCCTACAAAAAGACGCCATTACTATTTCTCTCTATTGCATTAATGCACATTATTATGGGTTGATTTGCAATTATGTTTTCACTTTTGCAAAAATGCAATCCAAAAGAAACCGCTCTTTTGTCATTGAGTTTTAGGCAATGGTATGGGAAGAAAAGTGCAATTAATGTTTTTGTCTTTGAATTTGAGAGAAAAACAGACATACACACGTCTATATCCAGGGTCATGCGATTAAGCTGTGTCTCTGATCTCATTGCAGATGAGGAGGAGATGTCAGAGAGCGAGGCCCCGAAGGTGAAGAAAAAGAAGAAGGCCAAAAAGAGCCGGGAGAGCAAAAGTAGCAAGAGGCGTAACTCTCGCAGAGAGGTAGGCTACTGTGATATGACCACGTCTCTTATCATATTTGTACATTATTGGGATGCACCATGTCTTGTTTGTTGGTCAATTGGCCCAAAACTCAAACATTAGCTTGTAGACCAAGAAGGCAGGTAAAATACTATATTGTATATTTTTACATCCTTTCCAGAGGACTGGTTCAGGGACCCCATTGTCTCAGATCAGATAGCGCAGCAGAGACACGCTACCTGTCGGAAGACAGTAGGCTTACTCATAACCACCCTGTGTCCCCTCCAGGATGTGCCTATGAGCTCCCCCGAGGCCATGGAGACCCCAGAGGTGGACAGAGATGAGGAGCGAGCGGTGCCCCACTCGGACAGCGAGGGCAGCGACTACAACCCGGGGAAGAAGAAGAAGAAAAACAGGGGGAGCACTTCCAAGGAGAAGAAGAGGAGCAGCACCAGCACTGACAGAAACGGCGGAGGAAAGGACAAGAGGAAGGACCCTGAACCTGAGGAAGAGGAGGATGAGGACGATGATGACGATAGCTCGGTAAGAGTTTAGTTTGAGGATGGAGAGTTGTGGAGGGGGGGACGGTATTAAAGTTAACCAAATAATATTTCATGGTGTTAATTGAATTGTAATTATGCAACTAAAACCCATTTAATAGCTCCACAGAAAGTGATTGAATGAGCTACCTGTAATCTCTAGCTGTATATAAGAGTAGACTACCACTAGGGTGCCTGGTAGTGGTAATTGCACTTAGTGAGGGAAAAAAAGTATTTGATCCCCTGCTGATTTTGTACGTTTGCCCACTGACAAAGAAATGATCAGTCTATAATTTTAATGGTATGTTTATTTGAACAGTGAGAGACAGAATAACAACAAAAAACTCCAGAAAACGCATGTCAAAAGTGTTATAAATTGATTTGCATTTTAATGAGGGAAATAAGTATTTGACCCCCTCTCAATCAGAAAGATTTCTGGCTCCCAGGTGTCTTTTTATTCAGGTAATGAGCTGAGATTAGGAGCACACTCTTAAAGGGAGTGCTCCTAATCTCAGCTTGTTACCTGTATAAAATACACCTGTCCACAGAAGCAATCAATCAATCAGATTCCAAACTCTCCACCATGGCCAAGACCAAAGGGCTCTCCAAGGATGTCAGGGACAAGATTGTAGACCTACACAAGGCTGGAATGGGCTACAAGACCATCGCCAAGCAGCTTGGTGAGAAGGTGACAACAGTTGGTGCGATTATTCGCAAATGGAAAAAACACAAAAGAACTGTCAATCTCCCTCAGCCAGGGGCTCCATGCAAGATCTCACCTCGTGGAGTTGCAATGATCATGAGAACGGTGAGGAATCAGTCCAGAACTACACAGGAGGATCTTGTCAATGATCTCAAGGCAGCTGGGACCATAGTCACCAAGAAAACAATTGGTAACACACTACGCCGTGAAGGACTGAAATCCTGCAGCGCCCGCAAGATCCCCCTGCTCAAGAAAGCACATATACAGGCCCGTCTGAAGTTTGCCAATGAACATCTGAATGATTCAGAGGAGAACTGGGTGAAAGTGTTGTGGTCAGATGAGACCAAAATCGAGCTCTTTGGCATCAACTCAACTCGCCGTGTTTGGAGGAGGAGGAATGCTGCCTATGACCCCAAGAACACCATCCCCACCGTTAAACATGGAGGTGGAAACATTATGCTTTGGGGGTGTTTTTCTGCTAAGGGGACAGGACAACTTCACTACATCAAAGGGACGATGGACGGGGCCATGTACCGTCAAATCTTGGGTGAGAACCTCCTTCCCTCAGCCAGGGCATTGAAAATGGGTCGTGGATGGGTATTCCAGCATGACAATGACCCAAAACACACGGCCAAGGCAACAAAGGAGTGGCTCAAGAAGAAGCACATTAAGGTCCTGGAGTGGCCTAGCCAGTCTCCAGACCTTAATCCCATACAAAATCTGTGGAGGGAGCTGAAGGTTCGAGTTGCCAAACGTCAGCCTCGAAACCTTACTGATTTACATGACATTTTAGTCATTTAGCAGACGCTCTTATCCAGAGCGACTTACAGTTAGTGAATACATATATTTTTTTCATACTGGCCCCCTGTGGGAATCGAACCCACAACCCTGGCGTTGCAAACGCCATGCTCTATCAACTGAGCTACATCCCTGCCGGCCATTCCCTCCCCTACCCTGGGCCAATTGTGCGCCGCCCATGAGTCTCCCGGTCGCGGCCGGCTGCGACAGAGCCTGGATTCGAACCAGGAGCTCTAGTGGCACAGTTAGCACTGCGATGCGGCACCTTAGACCACTGCGCCACTCAGGAGACTTGGAGAAGATCTGCAAAGACAAGTGGAACAAAATCCCTCCTGAGATGTGTGCAAACTTGGTGGCCAACTACAAGAAACGTCTGACCTCTGTGATTGCCAACAAGGGTTTTGCCACCAAGTACTAAGTCATGTTTTTGCATTTCCCTCATTAAAATGCAAATCAATTTATAACATTTTCGACATGCGTTTTTCTGGATTTTTTTGTTGTTATTCTGTCTCTCACTGTTCAAATAAACATACCATTAAAATTATAGACTGATCATGTCCTTGTCAGTGGGCAAACGTTCAAAATCAGCAGGGGATCAAATACTGTTTTCCCTCACTGTATGCAATGACACACAGTCATTGTCAACGCAAGCACATGGTATAACTGTATGCGGCTTCAAATAACCGAGTAGCTATTGAACACAATGGCACCACTCAGAGGGCAAGAAATAGTCCCACCACAATAGTCCAGTCAGTATGGAAAAGACTGGAAAATAACCACTTTTACGCCAACTTTCATGTTGAATTGTCTCATCTAGGAGCCAAAGACGTCGTCACAGCTCCTGGATGACTGGGGAATGGAGGACATTGACCACGTCTTCAGCGAAGAGGACTACCGCTCCCTCACCAACTACAAGGCCTTCAGCCAATATGTCAGGTAACGAGATTGTCCTTATCAATGCTTGCGGCATGAATTGTATTTTAAGCTTTATCTCTTTCTAACCCCCATTTGCTCTTAAACTATTGCTCACCCTGATCTCGTCTTTTTTTGGCCTCATTACTCACCATCCACCCCATCTCTCCCTCAGACCCCTCATTGCGGCCAAGAACCCCAAGATCGCAGTGTCCAAGATGATGATGGTACTGGGTGCCAAGTGGCGTGAGTTCAGCACCAACAACCCCCTGAGAGGCTCCGCCGCGGCCAATGCCGCCCTGGCTGCCGCCAACGTTTCTGCTGCCGTGGACAGCATGGTGGCGGAGGTCGCTCCCACTCCCGCACCCGCCCCGGTCGCCGAGCCCCAGCTACCGCCTGCCCCGCCTCTGAAAAAGGCCAAGACCAAAGAGGGCAAAGGTCCAAATGCTCGTAAGAAGTCCAAGCCGACCCCCAAGCCCGCAGAGAAGAAGAAAGTGGCTACAAAGAAGGTGGCTCCGCTCAAGATCAAACTAGGAGGCTTCAACAGCAAGAGAAAACGCTCCTCGGTAAGTGCTTTCACTTTCTTTTTCTCTTCCTTCTCCTTTGTCACGTTTCTCGCTCTGTCTACATGTCCCCCATTTGCAACCATTTCTATCTCTCATTCTCTCCCCTTGCACCTGCTTAGTGATGGAGGGAAAAATAGTTACATTATGATTTATTTTTCACAATGTATCATTTTGACAATATCGCAGTATTATTTTTGCAATAGTTGGCTTTTACCTCCATCACAACTCTAGTATTTTTCCTTCATAGCTTGTTCGCCATCTTCTTTTTACATATGGAGCCAATTTTTCAGCACTTTTATTTCCATGACTGATCAAACTTGTTTTCTCATGGCTCTCTTGTCCCTCTGCAGCAGACATGGTGAGCAATATGTTTGGAACATCGAATCGCAATAAATAGAATCGCGAGAATCGCAATACTTAGGTGCAGATACGATATGTATCGTTATAATATTGTATTGTGAGGTCCCTGGCAATTCCCAGCCTTACTGTTTAGTCACCTCTTTCTCGTTCATTTTGAGTTTCTTGACGAGGAAGACATTTGTCATTTGGTATAGATGCCTTCAACCTAGAGACACATTTCTCCTGAAAAGGAAGTTCCTAACCTTTCACTCTCTCGCTCTCTGTGTGTGTGTTCCTATCAGAGTGAGGAGGATGAGCCCGACGTGGAGAGTGACTTTGACGACGCCAGCATGAACAGTGTGTCCGTGTCGGACGGCTCCAACAGCCGCAGCAGCCGCTCCAAGAAGCCCAAGATCAAGCCCAAGAAGAAGAAGGGTCAGTACTCTGCAGGTGTGTCTCTCTTCCATGGCTGTGATACAGTATGTCTCAAGCCCAATAAAAAGTGGTCTTGAGATGCTAGACCCCACAGCTGTAGTTTGTGCGTGTATGCATGTCCAATTTGCCATGACTCAGTCAGTACCACTCAGTCTTACTGCGTCACTAGAAGATTGTTTTCATGAGGGCAGTATCCAGCATCTTCTTCCTTTTTAAATAGTTTGACACCCGCTGATGCATTCAGTAGACAAGCTCTTCCGTCAGCGCGTTGATACATATCGGCCAGGAGATTTGAAATGCTTCCTAAATTCAATTGCATATGAAGTACTCCACCTACACAGTAAAAGGGAGAGCCCCAAAAAACTATGCGCATTCCGTAATGTTTAATTCTACAACACTTTATAAAATGGTTATTTTCGACCATACATTATGATTATAATGAGCGTTCCTCACAATATATAAAACAGCTCAAGTGTTATAGCATTACTGGTATTTCATTAAGGGTGCTTGTCAAACAACATGTTGAAAAGGCATTCCTCTTTTGGGTAAATTTTGTTCTGGAAATGTGCCGTATCTGTACTGAACAAAAATATAAATGCAACATGTAAAGTGTTGGTCCCATGTTTCATGAACTGAAATAAAAGATCCCACACATCACAATGCCACAGATGTCTCACGTTTTGAGGGAGCATGCAATTGGCATGCTGACTGCAGGAATGTCCATCAGAGCTGTTGCCAGATAATTGAATGTTCAACTCTCTACTATAAGCCACCTCCAACGTGGTTTTAGAGAATTTGGCAGAACGTCCAACCGGCCTCACAGCCACAGACCACGTGTAACCCGCCAGCCCGGGACCTCCACATCCGTCTTCTTCTGAGACCATCCTCCCAGACAACTGATGAAACTGGGTTTGCACAACCGAAAGATTTCTGCACAAACTTTCAGAAACTGTCTCAGGGAAGGAACCTCATCTGCGTAGTCGTTGTCCTCACCAGGGTCTTGACCTGACTGCAATTCGGCGTTGTAACTAACTTCAGTCGGCAAATGCTAACCTTGGATGGCCACTGGCACGCTGGAGAAGTGTGCTCTTCACAGATGAATCCCGGGTTCAACTGTACCAGGCAGATGGCAGACAGTGTGTATGGCGTCGTGTGGGCGAGCGGTTTGCTGATGTCAGCGTTGTGAACAGAGTACCCCGTGGTGGTGGGGTTATGGTATGGGCAGGCATCTGTGCCATCACCTCATGTTTCAGCATGATAATGCACAGCCCCATGTCGCAAGGATCTGTACACAATTACAGGAAGCTGAAAATGTCCCTGTTCTTCCATGGCCTGCATACTCATTGAGCATGTTTGGGAAGCTCTGGATCAATGTGTACGACAGCGTGTTCCAGTTCCCACCAATATCCAGCAACTTCTCACAGCCATTGAAGAGGAGTGGGATAACTTTCCACAGGCCACAATCAACAGCCTGATCAACTCTATGAAAGGAGATGTGCGCCTACCAGATGAACTAAATGCCTTTTTTTATGCTCGCTTCAAGGCAAGCAACACTGAAGCATGCATGAGACCACCATGCTCTCCGTAGCCGATGTTAGCAAGACCTTTTTAAACAGGTCAACATTCACAAAGCCGCAGGGCCAGACAAATTACCAGGACGTGTACTCAAAGCATGCGTGGATCAACTGGCAAGTGTCTTCACTGACATTTTCAATCTCTCCCTGACCGAGTCTGTAATACCTACATGTTTCAAGCAGACCACCATAGTCCCTGTGCCCAAGAAAGCGAAGGTAGCCTGTCTATATTATTACTGCCCCGTAGCACTCATGTCAGTAGCCATGAAGTGCTTTGAAAGGCTGGTCATGGCTCACATCAACACCATCATGCCGGAAACCCTAGACCCGTTCCAATTCGCATACCGCCCCAACAGATCCACAGATGACAAAATCTCAATCGCACTCCACACTGCCCTTTCCCATCTGGACAAAATGAACACCTATGTGAGAATGCTGTTCATTGACTACAGCTCAGCATTCAACACCATGGTGCCCACAAAGCTCATCACTAAGTTAAGGACCCTGGGACTAAACACCTCCCTCTGCAACTGGATCCTGGACTTCCTGACGGGCCACCCCCAGGTGGTAAGGGTAGGTAACAACACATCTGCCACGCTGATCCTCAACACTGGGGCCCCTCAGGGGTGCGTGCTTAGTCCCCTCCTGTACTCCCTGTTCACCCACGACTGCGTGGCCAAGCACGACTCCAACACCACTAAGTTTGCTGACGACACAACAGTGGTAGGCCTGATCACCGACAACGATGAGACAGCCTATAGGGAGGTCAGAGACCTGGCAGTGTGGTGCCACGACGACAACCTCTCCCTCAATGTAAGCAAGACAAAGGAGCTGATCGTGGACTATAGGAAAAGGAGGGCCGAACAGGCCCCCATTAACATCGATCGATGGGGCTATAGTGGAGCAGGTAGAGAATTTCAAGTTCCTTGGTGTCCACATCACCAACGAACTATCATGGTCCAAACACACCAAGACAGTTGTGAAGAGGGCATGACGACACCTTTTCAAACTCAGGTGACTGAAAAGATTTGGCATGGGTCCTCAGATCCTCAAGCAGTTCTACAGCTGCACCATCGAGCATCCTGACCGGTTGCATCACCGCCTTGTATGGCAGCTGCGCGGCATCTGACCATAAGGCGCTACAGAGGGTAGTGCATACGGCCCAGTACATCACTGGGGCCAAGCTTCCTGACATCCAGGACCTATATACTAGGCGGTGTCAGAGGAAGGCCCAAAAAATTGTCAAAGACTCCAGTCACCCTAGTCATAGACTGTTCTCTCTGCTACCGCACCGCAAGCGATACCGGAGCGCCATGTCTAGGACCAAAAGGTTCCTTAACAGCTTCTACCCCCAAGCCATAAGACTGCTGAACAATTAATCAAATGGCCACCAGGACTATTTACATTGACCCCCCCCCCCCCCTTTGTTTTTACACTGCTGCTATTCGCTGTTTATTATCTATGCACAGTCACTTTACAAATTACTTCGACTAACCTGTACCCCCGCACATTGACTCGGTACTGGTAGCCCCTGTATATAGTCTCGTTATTGTTATGTAATTTTCTTGTTACTTTTTGATTTGATATTTTTGCTTTAGTTTATTTAGTAAATATTTTCTTAACTCTATTTCTTGAACTGCATTGGTTAAGGGCTTGTAAGTAAGCATTTCACGGTAAGGTCTACACCTGTTGTATTCGGCGCATGTGACATATTTGATTTGAGATGTCGCGCTGCATGAGGCAAATGGTGGTCACACCAGATAAGGTGTCTGTGACCAACAGATGCATATCAGTATTCCCAGTCATGTGAAATCCATAGATTAGTGCCTAATGAATTTATTTCAATTAACTGATTTCCTTATATGTACTGTAAGTCAGAAAAATCTTTGAAATTGTTTCATGTTGCATTTATATTTTTGTTCATTGTAGTTTGAATTGCTCTCGCGCACTTCTCTCTTATTCCCTCTCTCCAGTTGAGGAGGATGGTGATGGCTATGAGACTGACCACCAGGACTACTGTGAGGTGTGCCAGCAGGGAGGGGAGATCATTCTGTGCGACACCTGTCCCAGGGCCTACCACATGGTGTGTCTGGACCCCGACATGGAGAACGCCCCAGAGGGGACCTGGAGCTGCCCGCACTGCGTGAGTGACACCTTTTACTAAGCCAATCAATGGCTCTGTGGAGTAAGTGACGGGGGCAATATGGTACTGGTCAGTCAACAAGAATGTCTGGCCAGTCGGCGTGACGAAAAAAGTCTGAGGAAATTGTCGAGGGTAACGAGGAACTATTCAGATTGACCACCATTAATCAATGATCATAAACTACTAGCTAGTAGTACTATGGTATATGCTGGTACTATTTGCGCTCAAATAGCTCCAGTGCATAACTGGCTTTGCTCCCCTACCATTCAACCAGTTAACCCTTTCCCGTTGCTCTACTACCATTCACATTAACCCCTTCCCTCTCCCATCCACAGGAGAAGGAGGGCAAACAGTGGGAGGCGCGGGAGGAGGGCTCAGAAGAAGAAGAGGAGGAGGAGGTGGAGGCCGAGCCAGAGGAGGACGACCACCACATGGAGTTCTGCAGGGTGTGTAAGGACGGTGGCGAGCTGCTCTGCTGCGACTCCTGTCCTTCCTCCTACCACATCCACTGTCTCAACCCACCCCTGCCTGAGATCCCCAACGGAGAGTGGATCTGTCCCCGCTGCACTGTGAGTGAACCAATGGGGTGTGACCCGGAGGGTGATTGACATGGGGCACAGACAGTTAAAGAAAGTGAATTTGTGACCCACCGTCTCTTTTCAGTCTTATGTTTCAGAATTTGAAATGGTGTACAGACTCCGAGCTTCAAAATGGCATATCATACACTGTAGTTGGGGGAAACATGAGGAAGTAAAGCTGCTTTAAAAGTGAATGAACATATAACCCCATTTAGGAGAAAAGGGCATCAAACATTTTGCTGTGATTTTCACACTTGCTCTACATTAATCCTTGGGAAACATATTTAGAAAAGGGGTACTTTCACCAAATTGCCAAAATGGACTCCCCATTAAGAAAACAATTACAGTATTGTCTGTTGTTGTATAATAAAGATCATCTTTCACATTGAACAGCTACTGTGCTGTTCTGCTACCCATGTAGCATCGTTCACACCCTCTAAAGCCTTAGACTGACCCACCCATCTCTTAAAGAATTCACATTGGAACACATGCGAATGTGGCCATGTGCTAAAGCAGTGAGTTAGTGCTTAAGAAACACAAAATATTTCAACCAGCTACATCAAGTGCTAAAGGTAGTAGCCTACAATTTAGGAGACACTTAACACATAAAGACTTAGGTAAAAACGATCTAGACCTAGGCCTATATCATAAGATCCTTTGAGCAAGGCCTCCCGAGTGGTGCAGCGGTCTAAGGCACTGCATTGCAGTGCTTGAGGCGTCACTACAGACCCCGGTTCGATCCCAGGCTGTGTCACAGCCGGCCGTGACCGGGAGGCGCACAATTGGCCCAGTGTCGTTCGGGTTAGGGGAGGGTTTGACCGGCCGGGATTTCCTTGTCCCATCGCGCTCTAGCGACTCCTTGTGGCGGGCCGGGTGCCTGCAAGCTGACTTCGGTCGCCAGTTGGACGGTGTTTCCTCCGACACATTGGTGCTGCTGGCTTCCAGGTTAAGCGAGCAGTGTGTCAAGAAGCAGTGCGGCTTGGCAGGGTCGCGTTTCGGAGGACGCATGTTTTTCAAAAGTCCTGATCTTCTCAGAAATATGTTTGCCGGGGGATGCTTTCACATCTCTGGAAGGAAGGGTGTCAACATTGCACCGCAGCTGAAACCTGGTTCCAGCTGAGTGAAAGCTCCTTGGCCACAACAACACCAGGCTCCAGACAATTAAAGCTGTAAAGGAGGAAAGCAGACAAAAATAGACAAGATTAAAACCTTGCATACCAGCAATAACATTCATTGACCCCAAGTCCAAGCAATAAACTCAAAGTGCAAAGACAAAATACCTGAAGTGTTGCTTGTTCACCCTCAATCATCTCCTTTTACTGGTGGCGGAGAGCAGATTTATGCTGAAAGACAAATTCCAGAAAAATATAGCCTGTTGACTGCTACAACTGTACTAAAATGCCCTGTGGCTGTTTTTGGTAGCTAGCTAGTTAAACATGACAAACTGGCAAACAACATTACTGTAACAGCAGAATGCAACTGCCCAGCTCAGCGAACTGTGATTTTCACATTTTATTTATTTTTACAGATTACATACTGGTTTGTTATTAAGGCACATGAAAGTTCACATGTTAAAGAAGGCATTTCTGCAAAAAAAATGCATTATGATGAAAACATATTTTTTACCGTTCAAATGCCTCTCCTGTGAAGTAGTGACATGCGACATATGCCCAGCTTTCTCTAACGGGTCATATATTTAACTTCCCAAATTGAAACCTAGCTCATACCCTCTTGGATAGTGTATGGGAAAACCAAACTACTAAATGGTTGAATGCAATGTAACATTACCTAGCTTATCTGTAGACAAGGCATTTTCACCATGCCATTATGATCAGTTTGTCATGAAAAGTGAACGGTTTAAAAACGTTTGACCTATTCATTGACTCTCCCCTCTTCTCCTTAGTGTCCACCCATGAAGGGCAAGGTGCAGAAGATTCTGACGTGGCGCTGGGGCGACCCCCCTCCGCCCACGCCCATCCCCCGCCCCCCAGACCTCCCAGCTGATCAGCCCGACCCCGCCCCTCTGGCCGGGCGCCCTGAGAGGGAGTTCTTCGCCAAATGGAGCAACATGTCCTACTGGCACTGCTCCTGGGTGTCTGAGCTGCAGGTATGTACGCACATACACACACAGGCATGTGTTGAAGATTTACGCTTGGCCGCTACTTTACAGGCAATTGCTACTTTACAGGCAATCGCTACTTTACAGGCAATCGCTACTTTACAGGCAATCGCAATCATACACACCTACCCTCAGTTGGCTTGTTGCAGATCTTATTTTCGCTTCTCAGTCGCACACTGAAACAAACACAAACAAAAGCGTTCAAACAAAGACGCACTTCTTTCTCACTCAAATTGATTAAAGAAGAGCTTTAATGTTAGACCCACGTTCGAGAACACACACACTTCCCCCTTTCACCCACCCTTTCCCCTCTTCCTAGTTGGAGCTGCACTGTCAGGTGATGTTCAGGAACTACCAGAGGAAGAATGACATGGACGAGCCTCCTTCAATAGACTTTGGTGAGGGGGATGAGGAAAAGAGCACCAAGAGGAAGGCCAAGGACCCGCTCTACGCCAAGATGGAGGAGAAGTACTACCGCTTCGGCATCAAGATAGCCTGGATGATGATTCACCGCATCCTTAACCACAGGTCAGACAAGAATCAAGGACTGGCTCCTAAATGTGATTCAAATGTATTTTAGTCTCATTTGAGAGATAACATTTCCAAAATGGCAGCAGATTTTTAGTTGCAAGGCCATACAGTTATAGTCGTACACTTTGTAAATAGTGTCAAGTCGATGGAAAGGAGAACTCCCGCACACATGATTACCTCTGCATGTGTTTGTCAGTTGAAGGGTTTCTCCTCATGGTGCAAATCTGCCATTGGTCAAAGCAATAATTTTAACCAATCAGTTGCGAATACCTACCGGATGTCATTTTCAACACCCAAGTTTTGCCTGTTTGTGCGCTGCAGTCAGGACAAGAAGAACAACGTCCACTACCTCATCAAGTGGAAAGACCTGCCCTACGACCAGGCCACCTGGGAGGCCGAGGACATGGACATCCCAGAGTTCGACATCTTCAGAATGCAGTACTGGAACCACAGGTAACTAATGCACTATTGCCGCCACCTCTATATTGCGTAGATGAAATTAAGGAGTTTCTTCTTTCTCCCTTTGTCTGTTTACGAGGGTAACAATATTCTCTGTTTGTTTCAGGGAGCTGATGATGGGTGACGAGGGTAAACCAGGGAAGAAGATGAAGGTGAAAGGCAAGACAAAGAGGTTGGACCGGCCTCCTGAGAACCCTGTCGTTGATGTAAGTGGAGTTGTAACTTTTATTGGAGTCTTATGTCTTTTATCAGAGATGGTTTCTCTTGATTTATAATGTATTCCTGATCATCATAAATTGTTTCAGTATATTACTGTTAAAATGGCCTTTTAGCCTCTTCTGCAGCTCTAAGTTGTGCCAATCACATAAATCCCGTATGTTGCATATTTACTGCATAGTGTGTCTTGACTTCAACAGTAACTCACTTCTCCATCTCCCCCCTCTTCAGCCCACCATCAAGTTTGAGCGGCAGCCTGACTACCTGGACAGTACGGGGGGCAACCTGCACCCCTACCAGCTGGAGGGTCTCAACTGGCTGCGCTTCTCCTGGGCACAGGGCACAGACACTATCCTGGCTGACGAGATGGGTCTGGGCAAGACTGTGCAGACTGCCGTGTTCCTCTACTCACTCTACAAAGAGGTATGTGTGTGACGGAGAATGGGGGTGAACGTGCATGTATTAGAGTTAATAACTTTCAATTTGACCTTTCAAATGTTAACTATAGCTTCTAACTTTTTATTTGTTGATAAATGTCATTGTTTACGTGTTTTTGTTGTTGTTGTGGTAGCCATTAGTTAAAGCGAAACTGATTTAGAAATGCCAACTTGGCATATAGCTCCCTTGGCAGCCTTATTGGCCAATACCAGGCCAGCCATTTTGTATAAATCAGGTGAAATCTGACGACATTAAGCTTGAGCTTTGTGTCAACCCTCTTGGGGGGGGGGGGTGATCACATGGAGACTACTGCCACCTATTGGTTGGAGTGTAGAATGCAATGCCTTTGACAACACCATTTATTTACATTAGAATTATAGATCTATGAATGTTACATGAAAAATGATATTTCTTTATTAAATTAGCTGTGGCTCAGTTGGTAGAGCATGGCACTGGCAACACCAAGGGTACTGGGTTCGATTCCAACTGGGGCCACCCATACAAATTATCTTATTTTAATTAAAAAATGTTATTTCCCCCTCATAGGGTCACTCCAAGGGCCCGTTCCTGGTGAGCGCCCCCCTGTCCACCATCATTAACTGGGAGAGAGAGTTTGAGATGTGGGCCCCGGACATGTACGTGGTGACCTACGTAGGAGACAAGGACAGCAGAGCTGTCATCAGAGAGAATGAGTTCTCCTTCGAGAACAATGCCATCCGCGGAGGCAAGAGAGCTTCTAAGATGAAGGTGAGAATGATGGGGAAAATGTGTTAAAATGAAAACTGATTAAATGTATTTTGTTGATAAACGACAGTTCTAAAGTTGGTATTCTGTTGAAGTAAGGAAATACTAGCTGTGTCAATATGTCACGATAAGCTCACTCCTTCAATGATATGCTGGTGTGTGTCACATTTTTAACCGTCCCCCCTGTCGTGGTCATGCAGAAAGACTCATCTGTGAAGTTCCATGTGCTGCTGACGTCGTATGAGTTGATCACCATCGACATGGCCATCCTAGGATCCATAGACTGGGCCTGTCTGGTGGTCGATGAGGCCCACAGGCTCAAAAACAACCAGTCCAAGGTGAGAGATTAGAGTTGATGACTCCTATAACCTGTCTATGGTGAAGGTTTAAAGAGCTTGTGCTATGGAGGTAGGTTACCTGTTTTGTGCAACATGTTCCCTTATTCAGGAAAAATATCCATTTGGAAGTATAAGGGTATTGAGGCATCCCAAATTCTATTTCTCATTATTTGGATATCCTGATTGTATTAAGTACAATGAAACTCTACCTAAGCTGGTATGGCTGAAGGTACCATTGAGAAATACAAAAGTGTGCCTTTTTTTGTTGAGTAACACTGTTTTTCTCTCTCTCTCCTCCAGTTCTTTAGGGTGCTGAACAACTATCCTCTCCAGCACAAGCTGCTACTGACCGGTACACCTCTACAGAACAACCTGGAAGAGTTGTTCCACCTCCTCAACTTCCTCACGCCAGAGAGATTCAGGTGTGTGTATACACAATCTGACCGCATTACTCCCCATACTTTCCCACTCAATCCCAACAACCACTTCACATCACCTGTATCACACCCCACACATCTTAGACCAGTTATTATAGAGTTAACCTTTACTTCCTTTCCTGCATCTTCCTTTCTCTGTGTAGTAACCTGGAGGGTTTCCTGGAAGAGTTTGCTGATATCGCCAAAGAGGACCAGATCAAGAAGCTGCATGACATGCTGGGACCCCACATGCTCAGGAGACTGAAGGCTGACGTTTTCAAACACATGCCTTCCAAGACGGAGCTCATCGTCAGGGTGGAGCTCAGCCCCATGCAGAAGTGAGTGAACGTGGGATAGTGGGAGGGATAAGGTGTAGTGAAGGGGTAAATTGAATAGTGGTAAGCCAATTATATTGGCTAAAAGGTGTGATGTGGTCAAATATATATAGTTAGAATGATTAGTTATCTTCCATAGACTTTACTTAATTAAACACAATCTTCCCTTGAGATACTCAAATCATGAGAATATAATTGGACTGGGGAAGTGGTATTAAATGTTGATTTTGTTATTGTCTTTATCTTTTTAGGAAGTACTACAAATTCATCCTCACCCGTAACTTTGAGGCCCTGAACACGCGAAGTGGTGGAAACCAAGTATCCCTGCTCAATGTAGTGATGGACCTCAAGAAGTGCTGCAATCACCCCTACCTCTTTCCTGTGGCTGCCATGGTACAACCCACATACCAATGTTGTTATGGATAAGTGGGGGGGGAGGCATTCATTGTGTATACGCAGTCTTCGATACTGTTTGCATCTAGCAGTTGTAACTTATGTAGTCTTTTGCTGTAAGACTTTATATAACTGAGGCTCTGACTCTTGATTGGTCCCCCCCCCAAATAGGAAGCCCCAAAGATGCCCAATGGAATGTACGACGGCAGCGCCCTCACTAAGTCTGCCGGGAAACTGACTCTATTGCAGAAGATGATGAGGAAGCTGAAAGACGGAGGGCACAGAGTTCTCATCTTCTCTCAGGTTAGTTACCCAACACACACCATTTTAAAAACTTTATTTAAATCCACAAATCACATTACATCTAGAAGGATTCAACCATTTCAAAGGTCTTGGAGACACTTATCGATACAAAAAGCACACAGACACACATGGACACTGCTTACCCTTTTAGATTATTTTATAGATTGAAAATGATTTTGCCTCTTGCATCAACTTTGTTTAATCACCGCCCATTCACTCCCTCTGTATTAGATGACCAAGATGCTTGACCTGCTGGAGGACTTCCTGGAGAACGAGGGCTACAAGTACGAGCGTATCGACGGAAGCATCACCGGGGGCATGAGACAGGAGGCCATAGACAGATTCAATGGTGAGGCTCACCCAACACTGACTTCCTCATTCACACTCTGAAATGGCTGTATACACAGTGATATAGTAGAGTGTATATTATATAGTTGAGTCTTTAGGTGTATATATCCCATCATTGTTTGATATCGAAAGTGATTGATATAGATAAAGCAAGTGATTGATATAGATAATAGTTGATGTAGAAAGCAGGGTTTTTTCTGGATCAAAAAGGGGCTTAGGTGGTGGTCGGCACGACTGAATTTGTTCCGGTCCCTTGGCAAGAAACTCCCCAGCTGGGTGGTACAGATATATTTGTTGTATTTTTAAGCCATTACTGCAATTCTAAACTCAGCAAAAAAAAAGAAACTTCCTCTCACTGTCAACTGCGTTTATTTTCAGCAAACTTAACGTGTAAATTATTTGTATGAACATAACAAGATTCAACAACTGAGACATAAACTGAACAAGTTCCACAGACATGTGACTAACAGAAATGAAATAATGTGTCACTGAACAAAGGGGGGGGTCAAAATCAAAAGTAACAGTCAGTATCTGGTGTGGCCACCAGCTGCATTATGTACTGCAGTGCATCTCCTCCTCATGGACTGCACCAGATTTGCCAGTTCTTGCTGTGAGATGTTACCCCACTCTTCCACCAAGGCACCTGCAAGTTCCCGGACATTTCTGGGGGGAATGGCCCTAGCTCTCACCCTCCGATCCAACAGGTCCCAGACGTGCTCAATGGGATTGAGTTCCGGGCTCTTCGCTGGCCATGGCAGAACACTGACATTCCTGTCTTGCAGGAAATCACGCACAGAACGAGCAGTATGGCTGGTGGCATTGTCATGCTGGAGGGTCATGTCAGGATGAGCCTGCAGGAAGGGTAGCACATGAGGGAGGAGGATGTCTTCCCTGTAACGCACAGTGTTGAGATTGCCTGCAATGACAACAAGCTCAGTCCAATGATGCTGTGACACACCGCCCCAGACCATGACGGACCCTCCACCTCCAAATCGATCCCGCTCCAGACTACAGGCCTCGGTGTAACGCTCATGCCTTCGACGATAAACGCGAATCCGACCATCACCCCTGGTGAGACAAAACTGCGACTAGTCAGTGAAAAGCACTTTTTGCCAGTCCTGTCTGGTCCAGCGACGGTGGGTTTGTGCCCATAGGCGACGTTGTTGCCGGTGATGTCTGGTGAGGACCTGCCTTACAACAGGCCTACAAGCCCTCAGTTCAGCCTCTCTTAGCCTATTGCGGATAGTCTGAGCACTGATGATTGTGCGTTCCTGGTGTAACTCAGGTAGTAGTTGTTGCCATCCTGTACCTGTCCAGCAGGTGCAATGTTTGGATGTACCGATCCTGTGCAGGTGTTGTTACACGTGGTCTGCCACTGCAAGGACGATCAGCTGTCCATCCTGTCTCCCTGTAGCGCTGTCTTAGGCGTCTCACAGTACGGACATTGCAATTTAATGCCCTGGCCACATCTGCAGTCCTCATGCCTCCTTGCAGCATGCCTAAGGCACGTTCACGCAGATGAGCAGGGACCCTGGGCATCTTTCTTTTGGTGTTTTTCAGAGTCAGTAGAAAGGCCTCTTTAGTGTCCTAAGTTTTCCTAACTGTGACCTTAATTGCCTACCGCCTGTAAGCTGTTAGTGTCTTAACGACCGTTCCACAGGTGCATGTTCATTAATTGTTTGTGGTTCATTGAACAAGCATGGGAAACAGTGTTTAAACCCTTTACAATTAAGATCTGTGGAGTTATTTGGATTTTTACAATTTATCTTTGAAAGACAGGGTCCTGAAAAAGGAATGTTTCTTTTTTTGCTGAGTTTCCATGGAGCTGAGACATTTTTTGCAGTTTTAAAGAGAATTTCCTACAATTCTATACATTTTGCCAAGGTGCTGAGAGATAACGTTGCAGTTTTTAAAGCAAATTTCCTGCAATTCTATGCATTTTGTGATGGCTAATGCTGTGTTTTTATGCTCAACATAATAACAAAATTCATATTCCTGAATTCATAGGGCCTATTGCAACCATGGATGGCCACTAGATTATCGCCATGGCAATTGCAACCATTATTGGTCACCTTATGACTTCTCCCTAAAGCTGATTTCGGGGTTAACTTGTAGTCTTACCAAGGTGAATAGGACTGATACTGTAGTTTTACTGTGGTATCTAACACAGTAAATGGGAGCTCCTGATTTTGGGGGAAAGTGATGTAAAACCACTGCAGTAGACTTGACATTGTTGAAGGTTTCAGCTAAATCACTGGTTTATTCTTGTGGGTGCATGTAATCTAAAGTTACTATCGTCTTAAGAAAACCAGCGATAACACAGTGCTTCATGGGAAGTTATGCATCTTCGTTGCAATCCCTCCATAGTTGTAGGATTTTTTTATTATCCCTGACTGTCTAGCTTTTATTTTGGTTAGTTCTCAAAGATTATATTAATACAAAATATATATGTCCTTTTCTACATAGTTTATATCTGTCTTTAGTTGTTTAAAGATGGATTCTGCAGTAGGGGGGAACAGCGCCACTGACCGCCGTACCCCCAGTGTTGTTGTTGATGTCGAGCTGAGGAGCTTCGTGCAGCAATCTCAATCTATGTATTTGTGTGTATGTGTATATATACAGTACCAGTTAAAAGTTTGGACACACCTATTCATTCAAGAGCTTTTCTTTATTTTTACTGTTTTCTACATTGTAGAATAATAGTGAAGACATCAAACTATGAAATAACACATGGAATCATGTAGTATTGACTGACCTTCATGTCTTAAAGTAATGTTGGACAGTCGTTTCTCTTTGCTTATTTGAGCTGTTCTTGCCATAATATGGACTTGGTCTTTTACCAAATAGGGCTATCTCCTATATACCACCCCTACCTTGTCACAGTACAACTGGTTGGCTCAAACCTATTAAGAAGGAAAGAAATTCCACAAATTAACTTTTAACAAGGCACACCTGTTAATTGAAATGCATTCCATGTGACTACCTCATGAAGCTGGTTGAGAGAATGCCAAGAGTGTGCAAAGCTGTCATCATGGCAAAGGGGGGCTACTTTGAAGAATGTCAAATATTTAACACTTTTTGGTTACTACATGATTCCATATGTGTTATGTAATAGTTTTGATGTCTTCACTATTATTCTACAATGTAGAAAATAGTAAAAATAAAGAAAAACCCTTGAATGAGTAGGTGTCCAAACTTTTGTGTGTATGGTATGTATGTCACACTACATGACCAAATGTATGTAGACACCTGCTCGTCGATAATCTCATTCTAAAATCTTGGCCATTAATATGGAGTTGCTCCCCCCTTTGCTGCTATAAAAACAGCCTCCACTCTTCTGGGAAGGCTTTCCACTAGATGTTAGAACGTTGCTGCGGGGACTTGCTTAAATTTATCCACGAGCATTCGTGAGGTCAGGCACTGATGTTGGGCGATTTAAGCCTGGTTCGCAGTCAGCGTTCCAATTCATCCCAAAGGTGTTTGATGGGGTTGAAGTCAGGGCTCTGTGCAGGCCAGTCAAGTTCTTCCACACAGATCTCAACAAACCATTTCTGTATGGACCTAGTTTGTGCACGGGGGCATTGACATGCTGAAACAGGAAAGGGCCTTCCCCAAACTGTTGCCACAGTGGAAGCACAGAATCGTCTAGAATGTCATTGTATGCTGTAGCGTTAAGATTTCCCTTCACTGGAACTAAGGGGCCTAGCCCGAACCATTAAAAAAAACAGCCTCAGACCATTATTTCTCCTCCACCAAACTTGACAGTTGGCACTATGCATTGAGGCAGGTAGTGTTCTCCTGGCATCCGCCAAACCCAGATTCGTCCATCAGACTGCCAGATGGTGAAGTGTAATTCATCACGCCAGAGAATGCGTTTCCCCTGCTCCAGAGTTCAATGGCGGCGAGCTTTACACCACTCCAGCCAACGCTTGGCATTGCGCATGGTGATCTTAGGCTTGTGTGCGGCTGCTTGGCCATGGAATCCCATTTCATGAAGCTCCAGACGAACAGTTCTTGTGCTGACGTTGCTTCCAGAGGCAGTTTGGAACTTGGTAGTGAGTGTTGCAACCGAGGACAGACGATTTTTACGAGCTTCGGCACTCTGTGTTCCCGTTCTGTGAGCTTGTGTGGCCTACCATTTCACGGCTGAGCCGTTGTTGCTCCTAGACGTTTTCACTTCACAATAACAGCACTTACAGTTGACCGGGGCAGCTCTAGCAGGGCAGAAATTTGACGAACTGACTCGTTGGAAAGGTGGCATCCTGTGACGGAGCCACTTTGATAATCACTGAGCTCTTCAGTAAGGCCATTCTACTGCCAATGTTTGTCTATGGAGATTGCATGGCTGTGTTCTCGATGTTATACATCTGTCAGCCAGGGGTGTGGCTGAAATGGACAAATTCACTAATTTGAAGGGGTGTCCACATACTTTTGTATATATATGTATAGTGATTGGTCTAAGTGATTTGAGTGGTTGATCTGTTTGTTCCCTAGCTCCGGGAGCGCTCCAGTTTGCCTTCCTGCTCTCGACAAGAGCTGGAGGTCTGGGTATCAACCTGGCCACCGCCGACACCGTCATCATCTACGACTCAGACTGGAACCCTCACAACGACATCCAGGTATCACACTTGGAACCATCACACATAGGCCCAATGCCAAATCAACCCCCAAGCCCTCTGTCCTATGCACTTAGTAAATTTGATTTGTTTAAGCAATATGGTGAAACTTCTACCTAGCCTATCAGAGGGCAAGGTGGAGCTATTACCATATTGCTTACACCTGTCGAATCCAATCAGATCTCCACACGTGTTTAGCGGTCGATTTGGGGATTGGGCCTTTACCATTTCCTTGTCCTCCATCATATCAACTTTATTCAGGTGGTTGCAAGAATGAAAGGTTCATACAGTTTCTCTTCCTCATCTCAGGCATTCAGCAGAGCTCACCGTATCGGACAGAACAAGAAGGTGATGATCTACCGATTTGTCACGAAGGCCTCTGTGGAGGAGAGGATCACTCAGGTAAAGAGGCTGTCACCTCTCCTGCAACATCACAATGACCTATACACAACGTAACACAACAAATCTGTATCATAGAAATGACACTTTGTTGATGGATCCAATGAATGTTGTGTGTGAGAAACAGAGCCTTGTCTGTCAGCTCTACTCATTTCTATGGCCTAAATTGGCTGAAAGAAAGTCAGTGCAGGCATTGAAACGTCCATGTTCTCTCCCTCTCCAGGTTGCCAAGAAGAAGATGATGTTGACCCACTTGGTGGTGCGTCCTGGTCTGGGCTCCAAGACGGGCTCCATGTCCAAACAGGAGCTGGACGACATCCTCAAGTTCGGCACAGAGGAACTGTTCAAGGACGAGCTTGGAAAGGGGGACAAAGAAGGTAAAAAAATAAAGTCCCGCTGCTGTAAACATGGATGGATGTATGGATGGATGGATGGATGGATGGAGGGATGAGGGATGGATGGAGTGGATAGTTGTTGTTCATCTGTCAAATCACCAGTCAGTTGGCTTGCAAGTGAGCAAACGAAATGTCCTCTTTTTGTTTTTGTTACCTACCCACAGCAGGTTACTGGAAGCGTGTTGCAGGTGAACAGAAAACGAGCAAAGGCCAGCAGATACGAACAGTCAAATAAGCTGATAGTTTGTTGTTTATTACTTGTTAGTGCTTATTAGGTGAAATGTTCAACATTTCTAAGATGTCTCCCCCCAGAACATAATGGAGCATCTAACCAACTTACACAAGGTTTTAGTTCGGGGTAAACAGAGATTAAAAACATCATAATGATGTGAAGATGTTTAGAACAGATCTGGTTTGAGATAAGGTTATGACAATGTTTATAACGCGTTCATTATAACGTTTTACAAACTGGGTGGTTCGAGCTCTGAATGCTGATTGGCTGATAGCCGTGGTATATCAGACCGTATACCATGGGTATGACAACATTTATTTTTACTGCTCTAATTTACGTTGGTAGCCAATTTATAATAGCAATAAGGCACCTCGGGGGTTTGTGATATATATGGCCAATGTACCACGGCTAAGGGCTGTGTCCAGGCACTCTGCGTTGCGTCGTCCCTAAGAACAGCCCTTAGCCGTGGTATATTGGCCATATACCACACCTCCTTGGGCCTTATTGCTTAATTATACCATGGTATTGTTAAATACTTGTTTCTGATTGGCTTGAAGGGCATTCTTGAGTGCATTATTTCCCTATAATGCACAGTATATTTGCACGGTAGAATTCAATGGCTATAGTTCATTCTTACATGTTCTATGTTTGAGCTGCTTTTGAAAGCAAAAGTCGAATTGAAAACATTATTGGCATTGTTGAATTCAATTTTCATTATGGCAAGCTAGGACTGATGGTTTGGTTAGCTAAACTAGCAAGTCTGTTTGGTTACCACGGCAACTACTGTAGCTATCTAGTAAACTTGCTAGCTACTTTAGTGGATGTTGAACACTTTCCTACCGGCAAATAAACACATTTCTAGCAGCAAATCTGTTAAATTATAGAAATTGTATAAAAGGGATAATCAGCTCGGGGCTCTATGCGTTCTCTGAAAAATTATGTGAACACACCTTCCACGTCGTTCATTATTTTCCATAGAACGCATAGCCCCTCGTTGATTATCCCTTACATCAGGGAAACTCTGTCCTGGGCCCCCCCCCCCTGGGTGCACGTTTTGGTTTTTGCCCTATCACTACACAGCTGCTTGAAATAATCAAAGCTTGATGAGTTGGTTATTTGAATCAGCTGTGTATTGCTAGGGCAAAAAACAAAATGTGCACCGGGGGGGTTCAGGAAACCCTGCCTTACATGATAATGTTTAGAACATGTTCTGATAATGTTTACATGGAGCATGTTCATAATGTCATGGTAATGTCCCCCAGGTGAGAACAAGGAGGAGGACAGCCAGGTGATCCACTATGATGACATGGCGGTGGACAGACTGCTGGACAGGAACCAGGAGTCCGAAACCCCAGAGGAAACTGAGATCGGGAGCATGAATGAGTACCTCGGCTCCTTCAAGGTGGCCCAGTACGTGGTCAAGGACGAGGAGGAGCCGGTAAGTGTGTTTTTTTGACATATATGCCACTTAGCAGACAATTTGATAAAAATTTAAATTTTTAGAAGGTTGACTCTTTGTTGTAGCCCAGACGTTGTGTGTGTGTGTGTCTAATTTGACACGGCACACTTGATCAATGAATAACCTTCGCCCTTCTCTCTCTCTCCATTCCCTTCCTCCTTCGCTCTTGGCCCCCCTCAGGAGGAGGAAGTACAGAGAGAGATCATCAAGCAGGAGGAGAGTGTAGACCCAGACTACTGGGAGAAGCTGCTCAGGCACCACTATGAGCAGCAGCAGGAGGACCTGGCCCGTAACCTGGGCAAGGGCAAGCGCATCCGCAAGCAGGTCAACTACAACGACGGCTCCCAGGAGGACCGAGGTAGTAGACGGGGTAACAACAAGAAGCGCCAACGCCATTATTTATTTACTTACACGTTTTTGTGTGTCTCCCCCCAACTTTCGTGGATGTGTGCATGTGAGAGAGCGAGGAAAGGCATGGAGGTATGCGATGTGTAGGAGCATGGAGGTATGTACCTGTATGTGGAGGTGGGTGTGAGCGTCACTGGTGAAGTCTTAGTAACAGAGTGGTGTCAGGTGCTGGTTTGATTATAATTTACCTCCTGCATGAGGCATGCCTCTTTCTGTCACAGTTGTATTGGCAATTTTGAATTTTCATCCAATTTGCATTCTCTTCAGCAATGCTCTCTGTCAAACCTCAGAAAGTCTGGTAAATCTTCAGATATGTTAGTGATCTTCTATCCCCAACAATAATTACATATGATGAGCAGATATCTGTTCAAGTCCTTTTTTTAAATGTTGGAATGACAGCTTTCCTTAACTTCTGACGCCTGAATACAATGCATTGCAATGGTGAACTACTCTACCCACAATGCATTGTAAGGCCACCATGATCTCAGGCTTCTCACCAAGAGGAAGAAAATGCCGGCCATCGCCCCCACAAAATATGGCACTTAGCACTCTTTTATTGTAGTACCCTAAGAGATGGAAGAATGAGTAGGAGTGTATGACTGAATTGGGGTTGTGTGTTGTGCATACATGGTCTGTTTTTGTACCCCTTCCCTCTTTTGAGTTGGGAACCGGTGCATCTTTCCTTGCTTGCTAACTATAGACATACTAGCTTAACCAAAGTCCCATGTGGTTTGTCAGCTACTCCCACTCAGGCACTGCGTGTATGTTTATCGTGTGTAGGCAAGTTGAGACACATCACCCCCATATCTGTAACAATGGTTTCCTTCTAGCTCTCTGTACTTGGTCTGTTTTGTCAACCTTTCACTCAAAGTCCATTTCCTTGTAGAATATTCTCCCCCTCTTTGAATGTTTAATATTTAACCCTCCCGTTGTCCTAGGGTCAAAATGACCCGCCACTGTGTTGAACCAACTTTATTTAATTTTTATATTTTTGGGATCATTTGTGAGAAGGAGGCAGTGATACTTTCTTTAAAGTCTCACTGCCTCCTTCTCACAAATGATCCCACAAAAATAAAAAATAAATAAAGTTCAAATAAGTTTCTGGACTGTGTACTGAAATTGCTCCCCGTGTCTCTTCTGTCTCTAAGCAGATTGGCAGGATGACCAATCGGACAACAACTCGGACTACTCTGTGGCCTCCGAGGAGGGTGACGAGGACTTTGATGAGCGAGCAGAAGGTAAGCGAGAGTGTATGTGGACAGAGATGGTGTCCCTGTCAGTGGGATTTACAAGAGAGTGTGTGCGTGTTTGTATGTGGTTTGTGAAGCTTAAGAGAATAACTTTTCATGTTTTCCTTTTTCTGGCGGTGCAGCCAACTCTCGCAGACCCAACAGGAAAGGCATGCGGGGCGACAGGGACAAGCCACTGCCCCCCCTGCTGGCCAGAGTGGGAGGCAACATCGAGGTCAGCTGTCAATGTCCATCAATCACTGCACTCTGAACCAATGCTCTGTATGATTCTGAATGTGTTTGCAATTTAGCTTATCTACTGATGGGCCTACCAACCACTTGTCTCTATAACATTCAGTTGCCATGTTAGAGGTTGGGGGTCAATCTGTAGACTACCTGTTAACACGACACTAACCCTGCCTCTCTGGTGTTCAGGTGTTGGGCTTCAATGTTCGGCAGAGGAAGGCCTTCCTGAATGCAGTGATGCGTTATGGGATGCCGCCCCAGGACGCATTCACCACCCAGTGGCTGGTCAGAGACCTGCGCGGGAAAGCTGAGAAAGAGTTCAAGTGAGTAACTAACATGTTAAACGGTAAATAAAAATAGTAATGCCCTGATATGGGTTGATTGTCCTTTTTTTGTTTTTTTACATCGGAACCACTCATCTCTTTTCTCCTGTTTCTTTCTCTGTCTCTCTCAGGGCGTACGTCTCGCTCTTTATGAGGCACCTGTGTGAACCCGGCGCAGACGGCGCCGAGACCTTCGCCGACGGCGTCCCACGCGAAGGGTTGTCGCGGCAACACGTCCTCACCCGCATCGGTGTGATGTCACTGATCCGAAAGAAGGTAAACCCCAGTTGCTGTGTGGGATAGTTGATCAATTCAACTGTCATACTTTTAAAGTGAAAGAGTAACGGTATACTGGTCTTATGATAATATATGACCCTGTGTTTCATGATCTGTCCTGCCCGCGTTCTGACCAGGTCCAGGAGTTTGAGCACGTCAACGGCCAGTGGTCCATGCCCTGGATGATGGAGCTGGAGGAGAGTAAAAAAGCTGCAGCCGCTGCAGCTGGAGCCCACCCCGACTCCCCAGGGAAGACCCCCTCCACAGGCACGCCTGCAGACACACAGCCCAACACACCCGCCACAGGTACAGACCGCTACATACTCTTTCACAACCCTCTCCCTGATCACTACTCTTTCTGCATTTCCTATGGCCAATCCGTCTTTCTCTGCTGTATTGACCTATGGCCTGCAACCCCCATCTCTGCAAGTAGACCCTCTCCTGCGATAATGCTTTTAACCCCCTGTTCCCCTCTGTGTGCTCGCCCTCCCCAGCCCCCAAAACTCCCTCCACAGGCACACCCGCAGACACGCAACCCAACACGCCCGCCCCAGGTAAACCAACTCTGTCCCCTCCTCCCTCCTACCTCCACACCCTCTCACTGTTCCAGGTCTCCAACATGCAGGGTAAAACACTGACCCATGCACTGCTGCTGCTATGCTGGTTTTAGTGAAACCACCCTAGAATAAGAGTGCTTGGTGTGTAACATGCGTAACTGTCAATCAATGCAGAGATAAACGATGATGTTCTGTTGGTTTAGCAGACGATCCTTCAAAGACTGAGGACGCCGTGAAGGATGGCGATAAAGACGGGGAGAAGGAGGACTCCGGAAAGACGGAAGACCCAGAAGTAAAGAATGATACACTTGATCTACATTGGTCAATAGACTAGAATAGGGCAATGGCTAACCAAAGCCAACCAATGTATCATACTTGTACATGGGGATTGATACTACAGTATATCATTGTTGTGAAGTTTGAGATTGAACTCCTTTTCCAGAATGGTTATGCTTAGTTAGTTCTCTGTGCTTCTGGTTCTAATAAATGTTGCTCTCGTTCCCCCCTCTTTCAGATAATTGCGATCCCTGATGAGGATGAGAAGACTCCTTCCCCTGAACAGAAAGCGAAGGAGAAAGAGGAAGAAGAGCCCATGGAAACAGACAAGCCTACCAACGGGGAGGTGGAAAAGAAGGATGGAGAGACTGCAGAGAAGAGCGCTGAGGGAGGAGAGGAGACCAAGTCTCCAGCAGCGGAGGTCAAGACGGACGTGTCGGAGGTCAAATCTGAAGAGTCCAAGGCCAAAGGTGAACTTTTCTGTCAATGTCATAATAGAATATGGTTCAGTACTATTTTTCCAGAGTACCATTTCTATAAGACTCTTGTTTGATGTTTGCTAATGTCCGTCCTCTTTCTCTTCATGGATTTGCAGCAGAGGATAAGACAGAAGAGAAGACCGAAAGGATGGACACCACTCCTGCCTCAGAGGAAAAGAAAGGTAGCTCCTCTCTCCATCATTCGTGCTCGTTTTTCCCTTGTCAGTCGTCAAACTGCAGTAAGAACATACTGTAGGTCCCGTGCCTTGCGTTGGTCAATGTTTGTCGACGTTTCTGCTTCACTCCATTCTCTCATTCACCCCATTTCCCCCTATCTGGTTCTGTCTGTAGAGCAAAAGGAGGTGAAGGTGGAGGAGCCGGCCAAGCTGCAGAACGGGGACAGTGTGAAGGAGGGAGCGGCGGCCGGAGTCAGCGAGGAGAAGAAGAAAGCCAAGACAAGGTTCATGTTCAACATCGCCGACGGAGGATTCACAGGTAAGACGACTGGAGAGTGTCGAGGGACACACAGGCGCAAACTCATGCACAGATCTCAACTCCGTCTCAATTGAGTTTTGGTTGGTACATGGTTAAGCACTACTCTTGGACTAAACTGCATTTTCAATGGTCTCAATTTCAAACAAGTCTCAATTGTTACTTCAGGGAATCACCTAACAAGCTCTTCTCTCTGGCCTACAGAGCTGCACTCCTTGTGGCAGAACGAGGAGAGGGCTGCCACAGTCACCAAGAAGACCAACGAGATCTGGCACCGTCGCCACGACTACTGGCTGCTGGCTGGCATCATACAGTATCCTTTTATACCAGTGTTGACAAACTATGCTGCCCACTGTGGCTCTTTGCAAACAAACATTAGGATGGCGCACTCGAACTGACAGAACTCAATGATTTACTGTCACGTTTTACTGTCAAGTCTTTCTCTTTAAAATTTGACCGGTACAATACCGTCATTGGAATATTGCTTCCAGGGTGGACTGCCTGTAGCAGGATCTGAATACATCTATTAACTATGACCAGCTTCAAGTATTAGTGAAAGGTCACATACATTAGGCTAATATTGGTCATACCACAAACAGTGGGGCCTGTCTGTTTAGGTTTTCCCTTGACTCTGGTGCCCCCCCAGACACGGTTACGCGCGCTGGCAGGACATCCAGAACGATGTGAAGTATGCCATCCTCAACGAGCCCTTCAAGGCTGAGATGAACCGAGGCAACTTCCTGGAGATCAAGAACAAGTTTCTGGCCAGGAGGTTCAAGGTATAAAGGCATTTAACCCTTTATTATCCATTATCATTTATAAGCCAACTCTTCTTATACTCTACCCCCACCCCCACATTCCGTGCATTTGTATGAATGTATTCTCAACCACCCCTTTCCTTCTCCTCTCCTTCCCTCCCACTAGCTGCTGGAGCAGGCCCTGGTGATCGAGGAGCAGTTGCGCCGGGCGGCCTACCTCAACATGTCGGAGGACCCTTCCCACCCATCCATGGCCCTCAACACGCGCTTCAGCGAGGTGGAGTGTCTGGCCGAGTCCCACCAACACCTCAGCAAGGAGTCCATGTCGGGGAACAAGCCCGCCAACGCCGTCCTGCACAAAGGTAGCTAGCCAGCTAGCACTCGCCTAGTACGCCTGGGTCGAGTTCATTAGGGCACACTGTAGAACTCTTTGGGGCAACGGAAAATGTAAATAGTTCTGATGGTGCCTCCCCATTTTTCATTTTGTTTCTGACTGTTTTTTTCTCCATGTTGTGCCTACTGAACGTGACCCTGTGCAAAGGAATGAGAAGGATAGTCTCTTTGCTGACAACGGACCATAATACATGTTATCAACCTAACCTAAAGTACCTTGAGGCTTAGTTGAACATTTGTAAAGTTGGCAAGCACTTCCAGGTTCTCATTCTCTCGCTCTCTTTTCTTTCTCAGTGCTAAAACAGCTGGAGGAGCTGCTCAGTGACATGAAGGCAGACGTCACCCGTCTCCCAGCAACCATCGCCCGGATACCCCCCGTCGCAGTGAGACTCCAGATGTCCGAGAGGAACATCCTAAGCCGCCTGGCCAGCAGAGGCCCCGAACCACAGCCTCAACAACAGCAGGTAAGTACCCAGCCCAAAGAGGTGTGTTTTGTGTTTTGTTCACGAGTCTTGTCACGCTTTGTAATGTGGTTGTTGCTTTCTTTCTCTTTCTACAGATGTCGCAGCAGTAGCCTGGCTTAGGCTTGTCCCCCCCCCTTGAATCCCACCACCTCTACATTCCTGATAGGCACAGCAGAAGATGACGCACCCAAGCTTGAAACCACGGCTCTTTACGTATATATACATATATATATGGACTTGCAGCGTTTCTACAGGCTGACCCCTGGACACTGTGGAAATGATAGCTATTTTATTTTTCCCTTTTTTTTTTTGACTTATTAATATTATTGATATGTTTTATTATGGTTTTTTGGGACCTAAATAAAAGTGTAATAAAGGATTGTTTATTTTTATTGTGAGATTTGGGGGGGGGGGTGTGATTCATTAGCAAGGCTAATGAAAATATACAAAATAGGGAGGATTAATCTAGCTAAATTATCTAAGAGGGAGTCACATAAGTGACAGAATATTTTTGGAACCTCTTTGTTCCAATCAAGACAATTCACTTAGACATTGAAGTAATAGACTGATTATCAGAAAATATTGCTGTGCTTTTATGTAACCCACCGAAGACTTACACAATGTAGTACCATTATTACCGAATACTTACACAATGTAGTACCATTATTACCGAAGACTTACACATTGTAGTACCATTATTATTATTATTATTTTTTACAACTAAAACTATTGGAAAGAGGCTGTTTTCAACTAACTAGAAAAGGTGTCTTTATAGCAGTTGCGCTGCACTGTGTGTGCAGACTATCAGATCTCACAACGGCTGGAGAAGTGTTCAACATCTCAAGAATCACAAAGGCCATGACACACTTTACGCCAACCTGGTGTCAGGGATTTTCTTATAATTATTTAAGTAAAGCCGAGACACTCCATTTAATATAATCTCTTACGTTTCGTATGTTTATGTATTATTTTGTGAATGTACAATATGTTACGAATTCTATCTAGGTGGCTAACGTGAACTAGGCTACGGCAAAGTTTAGGAGTTAGGTTAAAGGGTTAGCTAAGTAGTTGCAAAGTAGCAAGTAGTTGAAAAGTTGCTAAAATGCTAAGGTTGTCCATGAGATTTGAACTAGCAACCTTTGGGTTGTTAGACATTAGCGTTATACACCGACCCGTCCACCCGAACCCATCTGCTAGACGTTGGCATTATACGCCCACCCCGACCTCATCTGTCATCCCAGCTAACAAAATTACGTTCCAGGACGTGACCACAAAGTTATTTTAGTCCCCACATAAGTCATGATAGCGTTATTGTGAAACTTTGACGATGTTCCAAAATGTATTTCTATCATTCCGATTTTAAAGTTCTATGAAGACAAACCATAGCTCTAAATGTAACGTTATGAAATGTTCCTAGTACATCTCCAAAATAGCATGATATTCAGAACCTTTCATGGATTACCAAGGAACGTTTTTAATGTTCCCATGATGTCTGTATAGCGACCTGATATTTATAACCTCTATAATACTTGTTAGAAACGTTATGAATGTGCCTATAATGTCCCAAACGGGCTATGACATTCAGTACCTCTGGAAGACTTGAGTGTTCTGTATTTTTTTTACGTAGTTCTGCAGCTCAAATTTTGGACCACACCATGTGCAACGCTCTGTCGATCTGTTTGCGTAGGGTGTTCAGGGCCCTTTATATGATCAAGGAAATGGGCTGAAAGGAATATGCACTCCTTGGTGTGGCTCAGTTAGGAGCTTGGTGGAAACACCGACAGTGTTGTGTGTTCGATTCCCCCTGGGGCCAGCCATATGAAATTGTATGCACTCACTGATGTAAATCACTTTGGATTATTAAGTCTCAAATGGCATAAATTATTACCAGGTAAGAGATCCAACTAAAATTCCCATGAAGTCGGCGGAGGCACACAGAATCTATTCTAAATTTCCCATGTGTTGCACAGACGTATTTCGTTCTCACACTCGATTTAAAAAATCGTTCGATAGCAATATTCAGATGCGCGGCACGACTGCAAAGAAGGCAACCTGGAACGCGACAATAAGGAAGTAACAGGCGATCACTTTGACTTTTGAAAACGTTGTCATTGGCAATAGCAAAGATTTTTATAACTAACCCAAGATATACCACAGCCTGTAGTTTCCAATGGGAGCAAATTAATCACAGTGGCCAGAACAAGCAAGGAGGTGGGCAGAGCCAAGCACGAGCTAGCGAGATCCTATTCGCCCTTGCACTCTTTCTAAAGAACGCAACAACAACAAAAACTTTGGCAAAAGGTCAAATCTAAAATAACGTAGTCCACTCTGTTCGTAACAGATCCAGAAAACTGTATTGACTTCAAAGGTTTAATCGATGAGAATTTCGGCCAAAATCCACCTCGCTCCATCTTCTGCCGGTGTGATGAGATAACTCGATCCGGTGGAATACAACGATATTTCAGAGAGCTCTCCGTAAACCACGACCCTAGGCATGTTGGACTGGGACACGTTTTAATATGATAAACATTTTACAGTGGGTCCAACATCTTTTTAAAGAAAACACAATTTAATTGTATCGCTATTTGAGCAAAATACGTCGTTTTGTTGCGATCACCTAATAATTCAGGTAAAGAGCCCCACAGTCTGGTAGACAAATCTGTCACAAAGTGAGAACAATTAGTTTTCCTGGTAGATATGGCTTCTACTTAGAAATACTATAAGAGTAAATTAATAGATGACATTCACTTCTATAAACCTGTCCCCAATATAATCGCATAATTTACACAGACCCAAGGCGGACCTTCGTGTGAAAAGGTGTTCCATGGTCTGTTTTGTCAACGAGCTCAATGTATTCCAAAGACTTGTGGTAACCAGATGATCCCAATAATTTATGTAGCCTAGTAAACGACGCCCCCTCTGGTATGTTCTATTGCAAACTGTCTAGGACTCATGTAAAATATGAGTTGCGCCTGTATAATCAGTTTAGCAGTTGCAAAAAATATTTGCAAACGTGTAACTTTTGAGAATAAATGCAACAAAACTAGCAAGCAGGTAATGTGACGTGTGAATAAATACAACAACACTTGCAAACATGATATGTGAACAAATCCAATAAGATTTTGCGACTGATTAACCTTATTCGGTGAATCGAAATTACATTTGCCTGTGTGCGTGGCAACGGTTTTGCCGATGAATGAAATAATTAAAATGAGTGTTTCCACATAGCATAACCACTACAAATCTGATTCTAACATTAGAGACTTCTCTGGCTAGCCTGTATCTAGAGCAGGGGTGTCAAACTCATTTTAGCTCAGGGGCCACATGGAGGAAAATCTATTCCCAAGTGGGCCGGACCGGAAAAATCATGGTATATATAACTTAAAAACAACAACTTCAGATTGTTTTCTTTGTTTTAATACGATCAACATACAACATAAAGCTGGAGCCTGAGGACAGTGTGTCCAAAATAGTACAAGCACAACATCACTATTAATCATAAAACACGTCAAGTTTATTTGAAAATTCTAAAGAAAAAGAACACACAAACACACAATGCCTCAGTGATTAACAGAACTGTTTCACAGATCACAGAACTATATCAGGGTGTCATTTCTCAGGCAGAAATGTAGATAAAAATAATGAAATCCTGTTCCCCAAACAAGTGCAAGAACCACAGAGTCAAGAATAGGTTAAATATACAAATAAAATAAAATCAATTAAAAACAATAGCACATCAACATAAAAACATATAAACATAAAGATGGAGCCTGAGGACAGTGTCCAAAAGCACAACATCACTATTAATCATAAAACACCTCAAGTTATTTGAAAGTTCTGAGGACAAAGAACACACAAACACACAATGCCTCAGTGATTAACAGAACTGTTTCACAGATCACAGAACTATATCAGGGTGTCATTTCTCAGGCAGAAATGTAGATAAAAATAATGAAATCCTGTTCCGCAAACAAGTGCAAGAACCACAGAGTCAAGAATAGGTTAAATATACAAATAAAATCAATTAAAAACAATAGCACATCAACATAAAAACATCAACATAAATCTGAAAGCGTTGCTCAAACTCCCGTAACAGTCCAGTTATTTTATCTTTGAACCGCTTCATGTCTGCCACATGTTGGGTCACGCACACATTTTTCAGACAGGGGAAGTGAGCTGCATCACCACCGGCAAGTTGCGTCTCCCACAATGACAGCTTCAACTTGAAAGAACGTATGCTGTCATAATACTGCGTGACAACTTTGTTGCGCCCTTGCAGCTGTTTGTTCAAGTTATTCAGGTGCTCTGTAACATCCACCATAAATGCAAGGTCCTGCATCCATTCTGCGGAATGAAATTCTAACACTGGTTTGCCCTTTTCTTCCATGAACTGTTCAATTTCTTCTCGTAAATCAAAGAAACGCCTCAGCACAGCACCTCGGCTTAACCATCTTACCTCAGTGTGGTATGGCAGGCCATAGATGTGGTCTTTCTCTCTGAGAAGGCTGTCAAACTGACGGTGATTCAGGCTTCTGGATCGGATGAAATTAACAGTTTGGATGACCACCTTCATGACGTTATCCATCTTTAATGACTTGCAACACAAAGCCTCCTGGTGCAAAATACAGTGAAAAGTCAAAAAATCACGTCCTCCATTTGCAGATTGCACTTTCTCTCTGAACTTTGTCACAACGCCTGCTTTTTTCCCGATCATTGAGGGCGCACCATCTGTAGCCAGGCTGACAGCGCGGGTCCAGCCCACTCCGACCCTGTCCAGCGCGCCGACGAGTGCGGTAAAAATATCAGCTGCTGTCGTTGTATCTGTCATCGGCACCAACTCCACGAACTCCTCGGTGACGGTCAATGTGTCATCAACTCCGCGGATGAAAATGGCCAGTTGTGCAACATCTGTAATGTCTGTGCTTTCATCAATTGCAACCGAAAACGCAATAAATGACTTTACTTTTTGCTTCAACTGGCTGTCCAAATCCACTGAAAGATCGGAAATCCTGTCTGCAACTGTGTTTCTTGTCAGGCTGATATTTGCAAAAGCCTGCCGCTTTCAGGGCACACAATCTCCGCTGCCTTCATCATGCATGTTTTTACAAATTCACCCTCACTAAATGGTTTTGAAGCCACTGCGATTTCATTAGCAATGAGGTAGCTAGCTTTCACTGCAGCGTCACTGATGTCTCGGCTGTGAGTAAACACAGACTGCTGTTTCTTCAGACCCGCCAACAGTTCATTCACCTTCTCTCATCTCCGCTGTCCTTGAAAGTTGTCATATTTGTCGGCATGAAGACTCACATAGTGGCGACCGAAGGTTATATTCTTTCAGCACTGCAACATGCTCTGAACACACCAAACATACAGCTTTCCCATTCAATTCCGTGAATAAATAGGATGACCATTTTTCTTGGAACACTCTGCACTCTGCGTCCACTTTTCTATTTTTTGACAGAGACATATTGGGGCAATGAGGGTGCCAAAGCACATAATGTTAAAAGTAGAAGCCGTAATAAATATCGCGGGCAAAACAAAGTAGCTCATTGGCTGCACGTGCTTGACCTACTTGCTCTGCCCCGGTATAAACAGTTTGCTTGCTTAACACAATTGCTATTGCGCCATCCAGTGGACGCAATTGGAACAGCAGTTTATTTTATAGAAAAATTGCAGCTCATTTTTATACTTTACAAAAAAAACAACAACAAAAACATTTTATTTTTATTTTTTATTTTTTCAAAATCATCTCGCGGGCCTGATCCGGCCCGCGGGCCGTACGTTTGACACCCCTGATCTAGAGGGTTGTGTAACAGAGCAATAGGTCTAGCTAGCTATGTAACTAACATTAGTTTAGAAGTTGAATGGCTTTGCTAGTTAGCAAGCTGAGATCTCTGCTAAAGTTGGCTAACGTTAGCTAGCTTGCTAGCGATGTTTTGAGGAGAGCAGGCTAGCTCCCTGTAGAATCAAGAGGGGATGGGGGAGAAGATTAGATGTGCAGTTGCTCCAATCGGGGTGTTGCAGTACCCAGACGAGATGACAGCAAACTGCTACAGAGATAGAATCTGAGAGATCTCACCTTTTAATTAGATATCTAGATGTCAATGTTGAACCAATGCAATGATAGACATGTTATTGCAAATAGTCCGGGTAGCCATGATTAGCTGTTCAGGAGTCTTATGGCTTGGGGGTAGAAGCTGTTAAGAAGCTTTTTGGACCTAGACTAGCACAACTCTGCCTCTGCTAGCCACACAACCACTGCCTCAAAGTGGTTGGGTAAGCTCCTTCCTAGATGGCCCTGTCCAGGGGTGACATTGAACGGGGCCACAGTGTCTCCCAACCCCCTGGTCTCAGTCCCCAGTAATTATTCTGCAATAGTTTATGTGTCGGGGGGCTAGGGTCAGCTTGTCTTATCTGGAACCGTATTTATAAAGCGTCGTAGAGTAGGAGTGCAGATCTAGGATCAGCCTTTTAGATCATAATGAATCAAATTATATGGACTGATGGGACCTGATCCTAGATCATCACTCCTACTCTTGGATGCTTTGTGAATATGAGCCCTGGTGTAATGTATGATCTTAGACAGTAAGTGTTGTGTTGGAGTTGTACATCCTTATTTTGCTAATGTGAATGTTGAGCTGATCTGGAGTGGACTACATTTCAATTAAAATTATTCTCTAGGATGACTAACATCCATCGTTATCCATGACTACCATCCACATGTGGTCCTCTTTATTTATTTATTTATTTATTTAACCTTTATTTAACCAGGTAAGCCAGTTGAGAACAAGTTCTCATTTACAACTGCGACCTGGCCAAGATAAAGCAAAGCAGTGCGATAAAAACAACAACACAGAGTTACATATGGGGTAAAACAAAACATAAAGTCGAAAATACAACAGAAAATATATATACAGTGTGTGCAAATGTAGCAAGTTATGGAGGTAAGGCAATACATAGGCTATAGTGCAAAAATAATTACAATTAGTATTAACACTGGAATGATAGATGTGCAAGAGATGATGTGCAAATGGAGATACTGGGGTGCAAATGAGCAAAATAAATAGATAAGAGTCTCCAGCTTCAGAGATTTTTGCAATTCGTTCCAGTCATTGGCAGCAGAGAACTGGAAGGAATGGCGGCCAAAGGAGGTGTTGGCTTTGGGGATGACCAGTGAGATATACCTGCTGGAGCGCAGACTACGGGTGGGTGTTGCTATGGTGACCAATGAGCTAAGATAAGGCGGGGATTTGCCTAGCAGTGATTTATAGATGGCCTGGAGCCAGTGGGTTTGGCGACGAATATGTAGTGAGGACCAGCCAACAAAAGCGTACAGGTCACAGTGGTGGGTAGTATATGGGGCTTTGGTGACAAAACGGATGGCACTGTGATAGACTACATCCAATTTGCTGAGTAGAGTGTTGGAGGCTATTTTGTAAATGACATCGCCGAAGTCAAGGATCGGTAGGATAGTCAGTTTTACGAGGGCATGTTTGGCAGCATGAGTGAAGGAGGCTTTGTTACGAAATAGGAAGCCGATTCTAGATTTAACTTTGGATTGGAGATTGTTAATGTGAGTCTGGAAGGAGAGTTTACAGTCTAACCAGACACCTAGGTATTTGTAGTTGTCCACATACTCTAGGTAAGACCCGTCGAGAGTAGTGATTCTAGTCGGGTGGGCGGGTGCCAGCAGCGTTCGATTGAAGAGCATGCATTTAGTTTTACTAGTGTTTAAGAGCAGTTGGAGGCTACTGAATGAGTGTTGTATGGCATTGAAGCTCGTTTGGAGGTTTGTTAACACAGTGTCCAATGAAGGGCCAGATGTATACAAAATGGTGTCGTCTGCGTAGAGGTGGATCTGAGAGTCACCAGCAGCAAGAGCGACATCATTGATATATACACGGAGAAAAGAGTCGGCCCAAGAATTGAACCCTGTGGCACCCCCATAGAGACTGCCTCAGACGTTATGAAAGAGAGGTTGAACAGGCTAGTAATAGGATTACGAGAATTTCGGCGGCTAGTTTTAGAAAGAAAGGGTCCAGATTGTCTAGCCCAGATGATTTGTAGGAGTCCAGATTTTGTAGCTCTTTCAGAACATCAGCTGTCTGAATTTGTGTGAAGGAGAAGCGGGGGGCATGGGCAAGTTGCAGCGAAGGGTGCAGAGCTGGTGGCCGGGGTAGTGGTATCCAGGTGGAAAGCATGGCCAGCCGTAGCAAAATGCTTGTTGAAATTCTCGATTATTGTAGATTTATCGGTGGTGATAGTGTTTCCTAGCCTCAGTGCAGTGGGCAGCTGGGAGGAGGTGCTCTTATTCTCCATGGACTTTACAGTGTCCCAAAACTTTTTGGAGTTAGTGCTACAGGATGCACATTTCTGTTTGAAAAAGTTAGCCTTTGCTTTCCTAACTGCTTGTGTATATTGGTTCCTGACTTCCCTGAAAAGTTGCATATTGCGGGGGCTATTTGATGCTAATGCAGTACACCACAGGATGTTTTTGTGCTGGTCAAGGGCAGTCAAGTCTGAGGAGAACCAGGGGCTATATCTGTTCTTAGTTCTGTATTTTTTGAATGGGGCATGTTTATTTAAGATTGAGAGGAAATTACTTTTAAAGAACAACCAGGCATCCTCTACTGACGGAATGAGATCTATATCCATCCAGGATACCTGGGCCAGGTCAATTAGGAAGGCCTGCTCGCTAAAGTGCTTTAGGGAGCGTTTGACAGTGATGAGGGATGGTCGTTTGACCGCGGACGCGTTACGGACGCAGGCAATAAGGCAGTGATCGCTGAGATCCTGGTTGAAGACAGCGGAGGTGTATTTAGAGGGTAAGTTAGTCAGGATGATATCTATGAGGGTACCCATGTTTACGGATTTAGGGTTGTACCTGGTAGGTTCGTTGATAATTTGTGTGAGATTGAGGGCATCTAGTTTGGATTGTAGGACGGCCGGGGTGTTAAGCATATCCCAATTTAGGTCACCAAGCAGTACGAACTCTGAGGATAAATGGGGGGCAATCAATTCACATATGGTGTCCAGGGCACAGCTGGGGGCTGAGGGGGGGCTGTAGCAAGCGGCAACAGTGATAGACTTATTTCTGGAAAGGTGTATTTTTAGAAGTAGAAGCTCAAACTGTTTGGGCACAGACCTGGATAGTATGATAGAGCTCTGCAGGCTATCTCTACAGTAGATTGCAACTCCACCCCCTTTGGCAGTTCTATCTAGACGGAACATTTTGTAGTTGGGGATGGAAATTTCAGAATTTTTGGTGGCCTTCCTAAGCCAAGATTCAGACACTGCTAGAACATCAGGGTTGGTGGAGTGTGCTAACGCAGTGAATAACTCAAACTTAGGAAGTAGACTTCTGATGTTAACGTGAAGAAAACCAAGGCTTTTACGGTTACAGAAGTCAACAAATGATAGCTCCTGGGGAGTAGGAGCTCAATTGGTAGAGTATGGCGCTTGTAACGCCAGGGTAGTGGGTTCGATCCCCGGGACCACCCATACGTAAAAATGTATGCACACATGACTGTAAGTCGCTTTGGATAAAAGCGTCTGCTAAATGGCATATTATTATTATAATCCACCACCACTATGTATTTATGATTAATATTCCCTTTTGTCAATAACAGATTCTACACATCATGGCAACATGCTTGACTGAAAAATCTTTAAACATGTCTAGACTTTATTAGGGTTGCCCATTTTTCCAGTGAGATATTCACTGTCCCACCCCTCCCCCACCCCCTTTCTCTTCTTCCTGGTTAACCTGATCCTGTGGGTGGAGGGCTTCTTGGCTGCCATCCCATTCGGCACGCTGGTGGCCATCTTGGCTTTGTGGTTTGGCATCTCCGTGCCCCTTACCTTCATGGGCGCCTAGCCTACTTCGGCTTCAAGAGGCCTGTGAGTTTCACCTATTAATAACACTGTCTGTATGAAAAACTCTTTCAGGTCATCTTCCATCATGTGTATTTCCCCTGTGTTTGCAATCGCTTTCACACTGGCACAACAATCAGAGAAAATATTGCATGATTGAGCAGACCAACCATATCACTCGGCAGATCCATGAACATTCCTACTTTACCTAGCCCGTGCCCGGAATCGTCATGGAGGGGCATCCTGCCCTTCGGCTGCATCTTCATCCAGCTGTTCTTCAGCCTCAGCAGCATCTGGTAAGAACAAGGGTCAAGTCTGCCACTCAACCATGAGCCTGAATTTGCCTAGTGGTGCTTGTATAATGATTCCTAAAGAAACAAACAAGTAATTGATTATTCATGTGTAATTATCATGTACAATCTAACTAATAAGTCAATACCTAATCATTTATTTGAACTAAGGTAAACTCAGCCTCTATGCAAGGAGACTGAATTTGATTGATTGTTGAGTATTTTCTCAACATTTTATCTCAACAGATATACCACATGTTTGGGTTCCTGTTCCTGGTGTTCATAATTTCCCTCATCACCTGCTCCAAGGCCACCATCCTGCTGTGCTACTTCCACTTGTGTGCAGAGGTGTGTGGAGCCATACATGCATACATACATACATGGATCTGGTTATCACAATAATGGTATAGTGTGCTCTCTCTTTGTATGTAAATGTGTAATATTTGTAAAACAGATTTCCAACGTTTCCAGTTTGCCAGATTATCTGTGCCGGTATGTTTAACGACCGAGTGTCAATTCTTTGTGTCAACAGTAAATCTATTTTTGTTTTATGAAAATATTAAAAATGATGCAAATGTTTCTTTCTCATATCACTCAATTTATCTCTGCTCATTGATCCAAGCACTTAGAACTCACTAGTGTCAAAAAAAAAGTTTGAGCCGAACCTAGTGTTGTGTTCTGTATAGGACTCACTGGTGGTGGCCCTCCTTCCTGACCAGTTTACCTTCATGGCAGTCTACCTGTTTGTCTTCGATGTGCACTACGTCTTCTCAAAGTTGCAGATCATCACCATTATCATCGTGCTCATATTCTTCCTCTTCACACGGGACTCAACGACAGTGCCACACTAAGCAAGGCTAGACTCTGTAACAGGTTTTTGCAAAGGAGCTCAAACAAATAGGGTGAATCCTGGTTTTTACTTTACTAAACAGTGCTGGAGCTTTTGGCAGATTCATTGGCTGTTTCCAGCCACCCCTCCCGATAGGAATTGAATCAGCCTTTAATGAATGGAATTTGGTGGTGCTGTAATAGCGAGCCGAGCCAGTTGAAAATATTGTCTGTGTACTCCTGAAGTACTGTGGCCCTGTGTGCTCTTTCATTAGTTTTGTTTTTAATGTATTTCTGATACCCTCCTACCTGAGCGGAATGAGGTATGTGTGGCGTCTCACTGTTAAAATCATCCCAGTGTGGAGATGAAACACCTGCGTGTTGCAAAGCCACATGCTCTAAGTCAGGGGTATTCAACTCTTACCTTACGAGGTCCAGAGCCTGCTGGTTTTCTGCAAAAGTACAGGGATTGGACTGCTGAGGACTGGGGTAAAGTCATTTTCTCTGATGAATCCCCTTTCCGATTGTTTGGGGCATTCTGAAAAAAAGCTTGTCCGGAGAAGACAAGGTGAGCGCTACCATCAGTCATGTGTCATGCCAAAAGTAAAGCATCCTGAGACCATTCATGTGTGGGGTTGCTTCTCAGCCAAGGGATTGGGCTCACTCACAATATTGCCTAAGAACACAGCCATGAATAAAGAATGGTACCAATACATCCTCAGAGAGCAACTTCTCCCAACCATCCAAGAACAGTTTGGTGACGACCAATGCCTTTTCCAGCATGATGGAGCACCTTGCCATAAGGCAAAAGTGATAACTCAGTGGCTCGGGGAACAAAACATCGAAATTTTGGGTCCATGGCCAGGAAACTCCCCAGACCTTAATCCCATTGAGAATTTGTGGTCAATCCTCAAGAGGCGGGTGGCAAACAAAAACCCACAAACTCCAAGCATTGATTATGCAAGAATGGGCTGCCACCATTCAGGATGTGGCCCAGAAGTTAATTGACAGCATGCCAGGGCGGATTGCAGAGGTCTTGAAAAAGAAGGGTCAACACTGCAAATATTGACTCTTTGCATAAACGTAATGTAATTGTCAATAAAAGCATTTGACACTTATGGAATGCTTGGAATTATACTTCAGTATACCATAGTAACATCTGACAAAAATATCTAAAAACAATGAAGCTGCAAACTTTGTGAAGACCAATACTTGTGTCATTCTCAAAACTTTTGACCACGACTGTGTGTGTGTGTATATATATAAATATATATCATTTTGTTTCACTGTATTAGATATTCAACAAGAAACATCACACAATACTTTACAAGGGTGTCTGTGATGATTCTTGCCATCCAATTATGTTTGTTTGTCAACTATCTCTCCTGGTTAATTACGTTTTGTAAATTTAAGTTTTCAGCACTCAAGTCCACATTACTTAATGCATGTCCAAGTTTGACGAGTGCTAATTTCACTCAACTTAAAAAAATAAAAAGGGCAGTAGACATTTAAAGATCATAGTCTAGCCCAAAACGAATGACTGTTTCAGCATGTACAAAGTAACAATACAAAACATATTATCTTAGCAAACATTTAAAAAAGTAACAAATTAATCCAAGTGACTTGTGACTTTTATATTTAATAAACATTTAAAAACGATACATGATACTATTGACCTGCTAAATTACTCTCATCTAGCACAAAAAACTATTAGAAATAATGATTTGACCAAACAAAATACAGTGGGGAAGAAAAGTATTTAGTCAGCCACCAATTGTGCAAGTTCTCCCACTTAAAAAGATGAGAGAGCCCTGTAATTTTCATCATAGGTACACGTCAACTATGACAGACAAATTGAGAATTTTTTTTCCAGAAAATCATATTGTAGGATTTTGTATGAATTTATTTGCAAATTATGGTGGAAAATAATTATTTGGTCACCTACAAACAAGCAAGATTTCTGGCTCTCACAGACCTGTAACTTCTTCTTTAAGAGGCTCCTCTGTCCTCCACTCGTTACCTGTATTAATGGCACCTCTTTGAACTTGTTATCAGTATAAAAGACACCTGTCCACAACCTCAAACAGTCACACTCCAAACTCCACTATGGCAAGACCAAAGAGCTGTCAAAGGACACCAGAAACAAAATTGTAGACCTGCACCAGGCTGGGAAGACTGAATCTGCAATAGGTAAGCAGCTTGGTTTGAAGAAATCAACTGTGGGAGCAATTATTAGGAAATGGAAGACATACAAGACCACTGATAATCTCCCTCGATCTGGGGGCTCCACGCAAGATCTCACCCCGTGGGGTCAAAATGATCACAAGAACGGTGAGCAAAAATCCCAGAACCACACGGGGGGACCTAGTGAATGACCTGCAGAGAGCTGGGACCAAAGTAACAAAGCCTACCATCAGTAACACACTACGCCGCCAGGGACTCAAATCCTGCAGTGCCAGACGTGTCCCCCTGCTTAAGCCAGTACATGTCCAGGCCCGTCTGAAGTTTGCTAGAGTGCATTTGGATGATCCAGAAGAGGATTGGGAGAATGTTATATGGTCAGATGAAACCAAAATAGAACTTTTTGGTAAAAACTCAACTCGTCGTGTTTGGAGTACAAAGAATGCTGAGTTGCATCCAAAGAACACCATACCTACTGTGAAGCATGGGGGTGGGAAACATCATGCTTTGGGGCTGTTTTTCTGCAAAGGGACCAGGACGACTGATCCGTGTAAAGGGAAAGAATGAATGGGGCCATGTATCGTGAGATTTTGAGTGAAATCCTCCTTCCATCAGCAAGGGCATTGAAGATGAAACGTGGCTGGGTCTTTCAGCATGACAATGATCCCAAACACACCGCCCGGGCAACGAAGGAGTGGCTTCGTAAGAAGCATTTCAAGGTCCTGGAGTGGCCTAGCCAGTCTCCAGATCTCAACCCCATAGAAAATCTTTGGAGGGAGTTGAAAGTCTGTGTTGCCCAGCGACAGCCCCAAAACATCACTGCTCTAGAGGAGATCTGCATGGAGGAATGGGCCAAAATACCAGCAACAGTGTGTGAAAACCTTGTGAAGACTTACAGAAAACGTTTGACCTGTGTCATTGCCAACAAAGGGTATATAACAAAGTATTGAGAAACTTTTGTTATTGACCAAATACTTATTTTCCACCATAATTTGCAAATAAATTCATTAAAAATCCTACAATGTGATTTTCTGGATTATTTTTTCTCATTTTGTCTGTCATAGTTGACGTGTACCTATGATGAAAATTACAGGCCTCTCTCATCTTTTTAAGTGGGGGAACTTGCACAATTGGTGGCTGACTAAATACTTTTTTTCCCCACTGTAGCTTGTTAGCGGCTAACAAACAGGGCTTACATTATCACACAGCTCCAGAGATGCCTCTAGCTTAAACGATAAAATGCGCATGTGCACTTATCAGAGTAGTGTTTACAATCTGGTACATAGCACATAACCATCCTTGCTTCTGATTGATTGAGAGACCGAAGTTTAATTAGTTAGCTAAAATGGCCAGGGTAATTAAAAAACAAATTATAGTAATAAAAAAATGCTACGGTATCTAGCTAGGTAATTTGAAAAATGCTAAACAAGAACAGACAAGAAATACACAATATCAATTATTTACACGAGAAACTAAAAAGGCTTTAATATCTACTTGCTAATTGTCGATGAGAGTTTGCATGGAGAAATGTGGAGGTTTTTCCCACCCTGGGCTGTGAGTGATTAGTCAAAGCTTGAGACAGGATGTGTAGTTCTGTATGACAGCCACATTAGCGGTGTATTAGCATTTCATTTTTGGGGGGTAATTACAGGCGAATATATTGATAAAAGTCACCTTGTCCGAGAGAGACTTGCGCGGCTATCAAAACGTCAGGCCAGGGTAAGCTTACACGAAACACAGACGTTATATGAAATAGTTCTAAAATCCCCTACGGAAAAATGAATGGTGATAAAACGACTGGAACCACTTTCGGTTTTACCGCTAGGTTTTATGGGTATTATGACTCATATATTGGTACTCAGTTAATGTGTAGTGATTGTTATTTCTTGTTTTTGTTTATTTGCTTTAATGTTATTTTATGTTTCTTAAGAGAAAATATACTTGTAGTGATGTCCTATATTTATTTGTTATTGTATTGTAATTTTTAATTGTATTTAAAAAATAAAAAGCAGCCGATCACATTGTTTGTGTCAGTGTTTATGCAGCGAAAGCTTTGGAATTTACCACAATATAACCATGTCCTAGCTATCTAACCAACTATCAAGAAATCTAGAGCAACATTAGCGACAGTTGCATTGGCAGACGATTTCGGAAGGACAAAGTCCCCGGAGGAGGCAAAGGCGCGTAACGCCATATGGTCAAACAAACAGATTCTTCCGATTCTCTGGTTCTGGAGTTGTGTCACTCTGATTGTTCAGCCTACCCAGAAATCATCCAGCCACACCGGAGCAGGATGAGGACCTGCATCATCACTCATAGAGAAAAGGAGGTGAGTGCCACTCAGTGACTGATCAATAATTGTACAGTGGTAGAGAAAGTTTGTGAACCTTTTAGGATTTTCTGTATTTCTGCATACATTTGACCTAAAATGTGATCAGATCATCACCTACATCCTAATAATAGATAAAGTGAACCTGATTAAGCAAATAACAATATTCAATGTATTTTTTTGGAAATAGTATGCTAAAATGCTCTCACCATTACCAATAACGGAAGGTTAGCGTTGTTTGGGGGATATTATCTTAATCTGCCTCTGTAACCTCACTCATCATTATTCACAATATTTGTATGATTATCCATAAGCATGGTAGCATCCACATGAATGTAGAAGTATTTAGAAACACCTTCTATTCTTACAATAAAAATGACTCAAATGGCACAAGACATTGTTCACAATTCAGTTATGCAGAAATACAGAAAATCCTAAAGGGATTCACAAACTTTCTCTCACCACTGTAACTCTGCTGGCTAGGTTCATTTACTAACTGTGTTATGCATACTTGCTGTAGATTTCTGATCCAGAGGTCGATGCATTCCATTGAAATTCTAGTCACTGGCTTACTCAGTAGTACTGAACCTCAACTTATATGCATTATAGAGGAAACACGCCAAAACGAAGGCCGGAGGATTGCATCTGACCAAAACACAGGCTGTAATTTCATGTCCTGTCTTCTAGGACATTTTTCCAGAAGAATTCGGACCCATGTATGACACAGCACTGCAGACTCTGATGTGGGAGTTCCTCTCCAGGCTGGAGAAGATGCTTCCAACACCAACATTTCAACAGGTAGGTGCAATTTGGGAAGAGACAATTGAGGCAGTCTTGAATTTCTGATGTCGTTGATGTCTGGTAGTACTAACAGGAAGTTGCCCCACTGTGTATGATGTTGTTATATTGCTGAGTCTACCATACAATGTTGTTGCTATTTTGTCAATTAAACTTGCTGCACATTTAAAACCACCTCCCTTCTCAGACTGCACCATGGCTTAGACCTGCCCCCTCTATGCTGAAGGAGTGTGCACAGTCTGTAACTCAACCTCAGTCTGAAGACTTTTCTCCAGCACAACAGATGCCATGGCCATTTGTTCACTAATGGTAGGCTTTTTGTTGACGTTTTTCCAGCTCTGTTTTCATACAGCGGCAAATAAGATTTATTACGTTTGAATCATGGTTGCATACCACCTGCTAGAGATTCACACACGTCAGCCACAGTTGAAAAGCTCCCACTAATCAATGACATGTTACACCGGCCGCAGATGACGTGTGTCTGTAAGACTGATGAAGTGGTTGTGCTTTTGATCTCTAAGACATGCCTCTGGTAATGTTAGCAGTCAAACAACTACCCCAATGGACATTGACGGAATGCAGAGTGTAGTTTCAGTGTGTTAGTGCATTCCTTTTCAGAGAAATTAGGCCTAAGATTGCAATTATATTTAGTTTTTAGAAGTTTTAAAAAACATAAATATTTGATTATGTATGTTTTCTTTTTCCTTTAGCTCATTCATCTTGTGTCAATGATTGCATCCTCTCTTCTCTGTCTCACTCGCTCTAAGAGAAGGTGGAAATGGACATTGATGAAACACGCTCGCATAGCCTCTCTGAATCCACGTGTGCACCCAGAAATTGCACCTCATACAGTGGGGGAAAAAAGTATTTAGTCAGCCACCAATTGTGCAAGTTCTCCCACTTAAAAAGATGAGAGAGGCCTGTAATTTTCATCATAGGTACACGTCAACTATGACAGACATAATGAGAAAAAAATAATCCAGAAAATCACATTGTAGGATTTTTAATGAATTTATTTGCAAATTATGGTGGAAAATAAGTATTTGGTCAATAACAAAAGTTTCTCAATACTTTGTTATATACCCTTTGTTGGCAATGACACAGGTCAAACGTTTTCTGTAAGTCTTCACAAGGTTTTCACACACTGTTGCTGGTATTTTGGCCCATTCCTCCATGCAGATCTCCTCTAGAGCAGTGATGTTTTGGGGCTGTCGCTGGGCAACACGGACTTTCAACTCCCTCCAAAGATTTTCTATGGGGTTGAGATCTGGAGACTGGCTAGGCCACTCCAGGACCTTGAAATGCTTCTTACGAAGCCACTCCTTCGTTGCCCGGGCGGTGTGTTTGGGATCATTGTCATGCTGAAAGACCCAGCCACGTTTCATCTTCAATGCCCTTGCTGATGGAAGGAGGATTTCACTCAAAATCTCACGATACATGGCCCCATTCATTCTTTCCTTTACACGGATCAGTCGTCCTGGTCCCTTTGCAGAAAAACAGCCCCAAAGCATGATGTTTCCACCCCCATGCTTCACAGTAGGTATGGTGTTCTTTGGATGCAAATCAGCATTCTTTGTCCTCCAAACACGACGAGTTGAGTTTTTACCAAAAAGTTCTATTTTGGTTTTATCTGACCATATGACATTCTCCCAATCCTCTTCTGGATCATACAAATGCACTCTAGCAAACTTCAGACGGGCCTGGACATGTACTGGCTTAAGCAGGGGGACACGTCTTGCACTGCAGGATTTGAGTCCCTGGCGGCGTAGTGTGTTACTGATGGTAGGCTTTGTTACTTTGGTCCCAGCTCTCTGCAGGTCATTCACTAGGTCCCCCCGTGTTGTTCTGCAATTTTTGCTCACCGTTCTTGTGATCATTTTGACCCCACGGGGTGAGATCTTGCGTGGAGCCCCAGATCGAGGGAGATTATCAGTGGTCTTGTATGTCTTCCATTTCCTAATAATTGCTCCCACAGTTGATTTCTTCAAACCAAGCTGCTTACCTATTACAGATTCAGTCTTCCCAGCCTGGTGCAGGTCTACAATTTTGTTTCTGGTGTCCTTTGACAGCTCTTTGGTCTTGGCCATAGTGGAGTTTGGAGTGTGACTGTTTGAGGTTGTGGACAGGTGTCTTTTATACTGATAACAAGTTCAAACAGGTGCCATTAAATACAGGTAACGAGTGGAGGACAGAGGAGCCTCTTAAAGAAGAAGTTACAGGTCTGTGAGAGCCAGAAATCTTGCTTGTTTGTAGGTGACCAAATACTTATTTTCCACCATAATTTGCAAATAAATTCATTAAAAATCCTACAATGTTATTTTCTGGAATTTTTTTCCTCAATTTGTCTGTCATAGTTGACGTGTACCTATGATGAAAATTACAGGCCTCTCTCATCTTTTTAGGTGGGAGAACTTGCACAATTGGTGGCTGACTAAATACTTTTTTCCCCACTGTATAGCAATGAGAGTGACTCTTTGATAGAGCAAGATAATGCAGAGAAGGAGCGGGGGATGAGTTTGGACACGGTTAAGAAGGCAGTGGAAATGAAGGATGAAGGACAGAGGAATGGGGAGAGAACAACTATGAGGAGAGACTGCAACATGAGTTGGCTTATGATGTTTTAAAGGTAGAGATTGTAGATGGAGAAGACATGTGCTCAACATCATTGACAGAAGCCGACAATGTTGGACGGACCTGGCCCCCAAAGGAAACAGAAGCTTTGATCTCTGTATGGTCAAACAAACAGATTCTTCAGAAGATGGAACGAAGTTATAGAAAAAAACATGTGTATAGTGACATTTCTAAGCAGATAAAGGACCTTGGCGTCAAAAGGACTTGGAAGCAGTGCCGAACAAAGTTGGAGGACATGAAGCTCAGCTACACACAAACACTGAGGAATCCAAGCAGTAGTGGCCGAGTGAACTGCCCATTGTTTTCTGAACTGCACACATTTCTTGCCGCCCACCTGATACAACCAATATCCAGTATCCGGAGTCCAAGGAAACTGGCAAGGTTTCAGATGCAGAAGTCATGTCCTCAGACCAGGATGACGGGCCTTCTGTGGATGTCAAGTTAGAGCCTGTACATGAGGAAATGGCTTACAGAAAAGAGACACACAAGACACTCACCGGAGAGCAAACAGAAGAGAGAAAAGGGGATGAAGCTTTTCACAGCCCTCAAAGTCACAGCAGGATGAAAATCAAAAGAATATCCCACCCTTGCGAACAGATTCAGATGTGGACCTTATATATTATTATATTATTTATATTATATACCTTCAGCCGGTAGTGCTGCTGACGCAACTTGATGAAAACCTTCTGATGATAGGTGAGTAAAAAAAATGCTATATTACTTAAAAATATATATTAATTCAAGGAAGTTTAATGTGTGTAGAAAATGTATTCCAAGGCTCAAGTTAGGGGTGAGAGTGACTGTATTATCCTTTAACAAATTATACTTCTCTCCTCTCAACACCAGGTGGTGCTCCTCTTCCTGTTTCCCATACCACAGAGCAGTCTCCTAAAAGAAGCAAGCGTGCCAAAATATGCTCCTTATGTGGGAAGAGTTTCATTGAAGCAAAGGATTTGACCACACACAAATTTGTGCACAGAAATAAGCTTGTTCTAAATATGGAACATTTCTGGGATCTTTTATTTCAGCACATGAAACATGGGACCAACACCCTACATGTTTAGCCAACTCTCTTGCTATCTCTCTCAGAATGACCTTCTTGATCCAAACCAGTCAGGTTTCAGGACTGGTCATTCAACTGAGACTGCTCTTCTCTGTGTCACGGAGGCTCTCCGCACTGCTAAAGCTAACTCTCTCTCCTCTGCTCTTGTCCTTCTAGACCTGTCTGCTGCCTTTGATACTGTGAACCATCAGATCCTCCTCTCCACCCTCTCCGAGCTGGGCATCTCCGGCGCGGCTCACTCCTGGATTGCGTCCTACCTGACTGGTCGCTCCTACCAAGTGGCGTGGCGAGAAGCTGTCTCCGCACCACGTGCTCTCACCACTGGTGTCCCCCAGGGCTCAGTTCTAGGCCCTCTCCTTTTCTCCCTATACACCAAGTCACTTGGCTCTGTCATATCCTCACATGGCCTCTCCTATCATTGCTACGCTGACGATACACAACTAATCTTCTCCTTTCCCCCTTCTGATAACCAGGTGGCGAATCGCATCTCTGCATGTCTGGCCGACATATCAGTATGGATGACGGATCACCACCTCAAGCTGAACCCTGGCAAGACGGAGCTGCTCTTCCTCCCGGGGAAGGACTGCCCGTTCCATGATCTCGCCATCACGGTTGACAACTCCGTTGTGTCCTCCTCCCAGAGTGCGAAGAGCCTTGGCGTGACCTTGGACAACACCGTGTCGTTCTCCGCTAACATCAAGGCGGTGACCCGATCCTGCAGGTTCATGCTCTACAACATTCGGAGAGTACGACCCTGCCTTACACAGGAAGCGGCACAGGTCCTAATCCAGGCACTTGTCATCTCCCGTCTGGATTACTGCAACTCGCTGTTGGCTGGGCTCCCTGCCTGTGCCATTAAACCCCTACAACTCATCCAGAATGCCGCAGCCCGTCTGGTGTTCAACCTTCCCAAGTTCTCTCACATCACCCCCCTCCTCCGCACACTCCACTGGCTTCCAGTTGAAGCTCGCATCCGTTACAAGACCATGGTGCTTGCCTATGGAGCAGTGAGGGGAACGGCACCTCCGTACCTTCAGGCTCTGATCAGTCCCTACACCCAAACGAGGGCATTGCGTTCATCCACCTCTGGCCTGCTGGCTCCCCTTCCTCTGCGGAAGCATAGTTCCCGCTCAGCCCAGTCAAAACTGTTCGCTGCTCTGGCACCCCAATGGTGGAACAAGCTCCCTCACGACGCCAGGACAGCGGAGTCACTCACCACCTTCCGGAGACATTTGAAACCCCACCTCTTTAAGGAATACCTGGGATAGGATGAAGTAATCCTTCTACCCCCCCCCCCCCCCAAAAAAATAAATAAAAAAAATATATATATATTGTAAAGTGGTTAACCCACTGGCTATAGGGTGAATGCACCAATTTGTAAGTCGCACTGGATAAGAGCGTCTGCTAAATGACTTAAATGTAAATGTAAATGTTGCGTTTATATTTTTGTTCAGTTAGATTAATCACTGTACCGAGTGTTGAAAGGGTTTCCTGACTGTGACAGAACTGGACCTGTTCTGTATCTATAGCGTAGACGCTACCCAGTCGTTCAGTCTTTTTGTTCTGTATCTATAGGACACCTGACCCTGTCGTTTGTTCTAAATGTTCCATTGCCATACTGGCTGGCAACGTTCTTATCCCTTGCTAGCCAACTACGGCTAATTTACAGTCACTTCAAAAAGTGCTGCCAGAATAACAGCAGCTGCATTTGATTTGTTTAAGCTGTTTTCTAGTGACATTTATTTGCAAACATCCATAACAATGAGCTAATGAGGTGCGATTTTGCCTGGCATAGAAAATGTGCTCACTCGTCAGGACACTGTTGTTCAGAGGAGCTAGCCAACAGCACAGCTACAGTAGCACAAACACTTCAAACTGAAGCTGGAAAGACTGAAAATTAGCTGCGTTTCGTTTGACCTTTTTTCAATTGAATTTTTTTTGTATATATCAATAAAAATGATGCCAGCTGATTCATGATTTCGACTGGCAGACAGCAAGGTTTATACAAATCTCCATTGTTGAAAACAAAATGGTAGTCTAAAAGAAATGTGAGATAATGTCTAGATGCTTTTTATAGTGGAGATCAAGTTTATAAATTGCCTGGCTGGGCTGCTGAGACAGTAAATTGCGCAGTCAGATGGAACAAAGTAAATAGGCATTTTAATGTCATAGATTTAGCCGGTGGTAACTTGTGGAATAGACACCGGCTGGAATGCGGTTTTAACCAATCAGCATTCAGGATTAGACCCACCCGTTGTATAAACATACATATTACCTCAATTACCTCGACTAACCTGCACATTGACTCTGTACCGGTACCCCCTGTATATAGCCTCGTTATTTTATTGTGCTACTTTTATTATTTTGCTAAAACTGCATTGTAGGTTAAGGGATTGTAAGTAAGCATTTGACTGTAATTTCTACAACTGTTGTATTTGGCACATGTGACAAAACGTTTTATTTGATATCGGGCACACTGAAAACCTTAAATAAAATAAAAAATACAATAATCAAGAAAAAAACGTTATTGATGAGAGAATTAAACTATAAAATAATGAAGAAAGATTTTAAATATTTTATGGCTTATATTTTCGTGGAAGTTGAATAAGACCCAGGGACATGGCAAAAACACCTACATCCACTGAAGAAAAAGTGTTCAAAATTGATAAAATTCCTTTTCAAGATCCATATTTTTGTGTTTTTAAGGTAGGACACCTGACCTTATATTTAAAGCCTTTTAGAATCCACATGTTTCTTCTGGGTACAGAAAAAGCACCACAAGGTAGGAATGACCTTGTTGGTTTCGGCCGCGTTTCAGGGTGCCTGCATTTCAGTCACATTGCACAGATTATCAGACTTAAATCATATTGATTGGGTTCTTGTAAGTGGGATGAGGGGGAGTATGATTCAATGGTTCAAAAAGTGCTGCCAGAATAACAGCAGCTGCATTTCACCGCCTGGTATGGCAACTGCTTGGCCTCTGACCGCAAGGCACTACAGAGGGTAGTGCGTACGGCCCAGTACATCACTGGGGCAAAGCTCCCTGCCATCCAGGACCTCTATACCAGGCGGTGTCAGAGGAAGGCCCTCAAAATTGTCAAAGACTCCAGCCACCCTAGTCATAGACTGTTCTCTCTGCTACCGCACGGCAAGCGGTACCGGAGTGCCAAGTCTAGGTCCAAAAGACTTCTCAACAGCTTCTACCCCCAAGCCATAAGACTCCTGAACAGCTAATCATGGCTACCCGGACTATTTGCACTGCCCCCCCCACCCCATCCTTTTTACGCTGCTGCTACTCTGTTAAGTATTTATGCATAGTCACTTTAACTCTACCCACATGTACATATTACCTCAACTACCTCAACTAGCCGGTGCCCCCGCACATTGACTCTGCAACGGTACCCCCCTGTATATATAGCCTCCCTACTGTCACTTTATTTTACTGTATATATAGCCTCCCTACTGTCACTTTATTTTACTTCTGCTCTTTTTTTCTCAACACTTTTTTGTTGTTGTTGTTTTATTCTTACTTTTTTTGTTTAAAATAAATGCACTGTTGGTTAAGGGCTGTAAGTAAGCATTTCACTGCAATGTCTGCACCTGTTGTATTCGGCGCATGTGACCAATAAAATTTGATTTGATTTGATTTGGTTAATAATCAAATTCAATTTGAAAGCTACTTTCCTGCAATTCTACACATTTTGCTATGGGGTGGAGAGAAAATTTAGCTGTTTTAAAACTAATTTCCTTCAATTACACTCAGTTTGCCGTAGAGGGAGAATTTTGTATTTTTAAAGCTATTTTCCTGCAATTCTAAAACAAAATTCTATGGGGTGGAAGAATTTAGCAGTTTTCAAGCTAATTTCCTGCAATTCCACACATTTTGCCTTGAATTATGCCATGGTCATACGATATCTGGTTGACTAACAAAATCAATGGGGGCCTCTTGTAGGTCAGGGGCCCCCCAAAAGGCTAGAGGTAGGCCCGGTCGGTAATTTAGATAGTTGGCTAGACGTAACTTACCTAGAAATCTATAAAATGGTAGCTGACATAGGCTTATTGAGTGACTGTCAGTGACTGAAATAACAAGAGGAAAACTACTGATGCACTACCACATTTTGAAATGGTAACTTTGTGTATTCTATTTTTTTTCTTCACGAGGCCCGCTGATGATGTGAGGCCTCAGGCAATTGTCTTAGTTGCCTAATAGTAAGTCCGCCACTGATAACAACTAAACCATAGGACAAATATTAAGACTCACAGAACTATATACAGTGCATTCGGAAAGTATTCAGACCCCTTGACTTTTTCCACATTTTGTTACGTTACAGCCTTATTCTAAAATTGATTAAATTAAAAAAAATTCTCATCAATATACCCCATAATGACGAAGCGAAAACAGGTTTTTAATATTTTTTGCAAATGTATTAAAAATAGAAAACAAATACCTTATTTACATAAGTATTCAGACCCTTTGCTATGAGACTCGAAATTGAGCTCAGGTGCATCCTGTTTCCAATGATCATCCTTGAGATGTTTCTACAATTTGATTGGAGTCCACCTGTGCTAAATTCAATTGATTGTACATGATTTGGAAAGGCACACACCTGTCTATATAAGGTCCCACAGATAACAGTGCATGTCAGAGCAAAGACCAAGCCATGAGGTCGAAGGAATTGTCCGTAGAGCTCCGAGACAGGACTGTGTCAAGGCACAGATCTGGGGAAAGGTGGCCAAAAAATTTCTACAGCTTTGAAGGTCCCCAAGAACACAATGGCCTCCAAAATAATTAAATGGAAGAAGTTTGGAACCACAAAGACTCTTCATTTGGCCGCCCTGCCAAACTGAGCAATCGGGGGAGAAGGGCCTTGGTCAGGGAGGTGACCAAGAACCCAATGGTCCCTCTGACAGAGCTCCAGAGTTCCTCTGTGGAGATGGGAGAACCTTCCAGAAGGACAACCATCTCTGCAGTACTTCACCAATCAAGCCTTTATGGTAGAGTGGCCAGACGGAAGCCACTCCTCAATAAAAGGCACATGACAGCCCGCTTGGAGTTTGCCAAAAGGCAAAGGACTCTCAGACCATGAGAAACTGATGAAACCAAGATTGAACTATTTGGCCTGAATGCAAAGCGTCACGTCTGGAGGAAACCTTGCACCATCCCTACGGTGAAGCGTGGTGGCAGCATCTTGCTGTGGGGATGTTTTTCAGCGGCAGGGACTGGGAGACTAGTCAGGATCGAGGGAAAGATGAACAGAGCAAAGTACAGAGAGATCATTGATGAAAACCTGCTCCAGAGCGCTCAGGACCTCAGACTGGGGCGAAGGTTCACCTTCCAACAGTACAATGACCCTAAGCACACAGCCAAGACAACGCAGGGGCGGCTTCGGGACAAGTCTCTGAGTGTCCTTGAGTGGCCCAATCAGAGCCCGGACATGAACCTGATCGAACATCTCTGGAGAGAAAATAGCTGTGCAGCGACGCTCCCCATCCAACCTGACAGAGCTTGAGAGGATCTGCAGAGAAGAATGGGAGAAACTCCCCAAATACAGGTGTGCCAAGCTTGCAGCATCATACCTAAGAAGACTCGAGGCTGTAATCGCTGTCAAAGGTGCTTCAACAAAGTACTGAGTAAAGGGTCTGAATACTTATGTAAATGTTATATTTCCGTTTTTAGTTTTTAATAAATTAGCAAAAATGTCTAAACCTGTTTTAGCGTTGTCATTTGATACAGCCTGGAAATGAACCAGGGGGTCTGTAGTGACGCCTCAAGCACTGAGATGCAGTGCCTTAGACCGCTGTGCCACTTGGGAGCCCAAGTGGGGTAGTGTGTGTAGATTGAGGGGGGGGAAAAATAAAGCTGTAATGTAACATGTTGGAAAAGTCAAGGGGTCTGAACACTTTGTGACTAGGCAACGGGATAGATAAACAGAAACAGCAGCGTATGTGATGAGTCAAAAGAGATTAGTGCAAAAAGAGTCAATGCAGATATTCCAGCTAGCTATTGGTTAATTAACTATTTAACTGTCTTACAGCTTGGGGGTAGAAGCTGGTCAGGGTCCTGTTGGTTCCAGACTTGGTGCATCGGTACCGCTTGGAATGCAATAGTGATCGCGTCATTTGTGGATCTGTTGGGGCGATATGCGAATTGGAGTGGGTCCAGGGTGTCTGGGAAGATTGTGTTGATGTGAGCCATGACCAGCCTTTCAAAGTATTTCATGGCTAAAGATATTTAAGTGCTACGGGGCGGTAGTCATTTAGGCAGGTTACCTTAGCGTTCTTGGGCACAGGGACTATGGTGGTCTGCTTGAAACATGTAGGTATTACAGACTGGGTCAGGAAGAGGTTTAAATTGCCAGTGAAAACACTTGTTTAAAGGTCTTGCTAACATCAGCTATGGATAGCATGATCACACAGTCGTCCCGAACAGCTGGTGCTCCCATGCATAGTTCAGTGTTGCTGGCCTCGAAGCGCTTATAGAAGGTATTTAGCTTGTTTGGTAGGCTCGCGTCACTGGGCAGCTCATGGCTGGGTTTCCATTTGTAATCCGTGATAGTTTGCAAGCCCTGCCACATCGGACGAGTGTCAGAGCCGGTGTAGTAGGATTCGATCTTGGTCCTGTATTGACACCTCGCATGTTTGATGGTTCGTCAGAGGGCATTGCGGGATTTCTTATAAGCATCCGGCTCATTGAAAGCGACAGCTCTTTAGCTCAGTGCGGATGTTGCCTGTAATCCATGGCTTCTGGTTGAGATATGTATGTACGGTCACTGTCCCCACAATGTCATAGATGTACTTATTAATAAAGCTGGTGATTGATGTGCTAAACTCTTCAATGACATCAGATGAATCCCGGAACATATTCCAGTCTGTGCTAGCAAAACTGTCCTCTAGCTTAGCATTTGCTTCATCGGACCACTTCCGTATTGAGCGCGTCACTGGTACTTCCTGTTTTGAGTTTTTGCTTGTAAACGTGAATCAGGAGGATAGAGTTATGGTTAGATTTGCCAAATGGAGGGCGAGGCAGAGCTTCGTATGCATCTCTGTATGTCGAGTAACGGTGATCTAGAGTTTTTTTCGATTATGATCAAATTTAACTCAGTGTACAGACATTAATACCATCTTCTGGGCTGTTTTACTGATATATTTTAATCAAACGTACTTCGGCAAGTTCGTATTACTTTCTATTTCTAACATCTTCGGCAATATTCAGATTTGCAGCACGACACAAATAAGACCACCTGGAAATCGACTATGTTTCCTTGTAGATGACGTCATGACGTAACGTCTGGAAGTAGCCAGCCAAAGAGGGAGTAGTCCACCACTTTGTTTAGACGACCAAAGCTTTTGAATTTACCTAGCATCTGACACTAATATTAACCTTGTACTATCTAACTTACTAGTTGCTGTAGGCTACTATCAAAAAACTAGATCAACGTTATCGACAATGTCATTGGCAGACGATGTCGGGTGGTCATGGTCCCCCGAAGAGACAAAGGCGCTGATCTCGGTATGGTCAGACAAACAGATTCTTCTGAAGATGGAGCAAACGTACAGAAACAAACATGTTTACAGCGAAATTTCGGAGCGGCTAAAAGACCTTGGTGTCAAACGGACGTGGAAGCAGTGCCAAAACAAGATTAAGGCCTTGAAGTGGAGATACAGAGAAACACTGAGGAACCCAAGCAGTAGCCGACCGTGTCCATTCTTTAATGAACTGCACGATTTTCTCGCCGCCATGCCTGACATGCCTGAGTCCAAAGAAACTGACGACGAGGAAGATAATGGTAAGCAAATCAGGTTAAATGAATAGTTTTCAGTGTCAAACCATCATAATTGTTTTCTTAACTAAAGAGGAGTTGGACTATGGTTAGCCATCTATAACAAAAAAAATGTGGAGCGATATTATTTTCTAGAATTCGCAACTCAATTCTGATATTTTTTCACCGAACAAATCATCAAGCTCTAAAAAATATATTGATGTGAAAAGATCTGATGTGATTGGTCGAAAGACCAATTAATGGAAAAAATATATAAAAATTGGGCTGCCTGTGTAAACCCAGTCACACAGATCAACATCATCATCTTCAAGGGTTTAAGGCTGCGTTTAGACAGGTAGCCCAATTGTATTTTATCCACTAATTGGTGTTTTGACCAATCACTTGAGATCTTTTTACATTTGATATTTTTAAGAGCTGATGTGATTTGGCTAAAATACCAATTAGTGGGAAAAAACATCCGTATTGGGCTGTCTGTAAAGAATGTAACCTGTCCCCAGGCTTAATTGCTACCACATATAGGTTCGAAAGAGCAGCTGGTGAACAAGATTAGTTAGAATGGAAATTCGTCCTCTGCCTTTCCCAAAACCCCAGACACACACACGTTGAGGCACACCGCACCCCTGGATGGATTAAGTGCCTTGCTCAAGAACACAACAGCAGGGCCCAGTAAAAAAAGTAATAAAATCTGATTGGATTTAGAGCTGGCACAATTACTGTATAACCATATAACCGATGGTTATGGATGAAGACTGTCATGAAAATAAAATAACTGTCATTTTTTTCAAACAGCTAGCCAGCAGATTCCGAGCCTACCGTTGCGCTTGTTTACACTGAGCTGCACTGGAACGCAATCATGGTTAGATTAAGACACCGTGGAGCCGGCTCGAGATATGGGTTGGAAAACGTACCTCAATGCAGGGATGAGATGTGCCACTGTACTCCAAATTTTACCTATATCCAAACGGATATATCGAAGGTTTGAATACTGCTTGTTTTTACGGAAAAATGCCCTTTTCGTCCTCATGCTAGCTAGCAGGAGCCACTGCAGCCATTTTGGAATGGCAGTGTCAGCCAATCAGCTCCTTTGTCGATCAACATGACGTGCCATTCCATAATGGCTGCTGTGGCTACTGCTAGCTAGCATTAAGAGGAAAAGGTATGTTTTCCTGAAAAACTAGCAGTATTTCAATCCTCTCAATGTATCAGTTTGGATATAGGTAAAATTGTAAGTACAGTGGCACATCCCATCCCTGCATTGAGGTACATTTTCCAACCCATATCTCGAATATAATAAATAGAACCTCTAACCCTGGCAATTTGACTTGTAAACTCATGGGTACACTCGCAATGGCTGCCTGGTATTGTGATGCAGTAATTTCAAGTTTTAGGGTGTGTTCATAACTGTATTCTGCAGTGCCAGAGTGCGCTCTGGGCATTCGTAAATGGTCCCGTGTGGCTCAGTTGGTAGAGCATGGCACTTGCAACGCCAGGGTTGTGGGTTCGATTCCCAAGGGGGACCAGTACGAACAAATATGAAAATGAATGCACTCACTACTGTAAGTCGCTCTGGATAAGAGCGTCTGCTAAATGATGTAAATGTAAATTCAGAGCGTTTCGCTGAAGCACCCAAGCTACCTGGCTAAAGTTGGCTAGCTTGCTAGCTACATCCAGACATAAGAGAGAACACCTCACTCTGACCATTTTACTCGCCCTAGCAGAGCTCGGTAGGCTGTTTTCATGGTATCTAGAGAATTGGTGACTGTAACTGTGCTGCTGGCAACAATTTAATTGTTTTTTTTTGCTGAAGTTTACTGACACCGGTCATATTTAACGGTTGTTGCACGTATGTAAATTCATCAGTTATTCTGCACTCTGGCACACTGAAATCGGAGTAGATGGCCAGAGTGAATTTACGAACACACCCTTAATATCACATGCACGAGTACAGTGAAAAATGCCTATACTTACCTCAACAATGCAGTAATCATAACAATGTACTACTAAAAAGAACAAGCTAGAACAAAAACACGATAAAGTAAGCATACAAGATACAGGGTCAGTTGAAATATAGTACCATATTTACAATGTGAAGGGATACTGGATTGATAGAGGTAGATAGAGGGGTAAGGTGACTAGGCTAGGCATCAGGATATATGATAAACAGAGTAGCAGCAGTGTATATGATGAGAGTCAGTATAAATGTATGTGCATATTATGTGTGTGTGAGCAAACGATGGAGTAAGTGTTTGTATGTAGAATGTTAATTCAAATTATGTTAACTAATGTGGCTCATGCAATGGAATCTATTACATTTTTTGTAATGTCAGTTGAGTTGAATCAACAAACCACAGGACATATTTTAGCACATATTTTACTTCCTGCTTTGCTCCTATGGGTACACTTGTAATGGCCGCCAGTTCACCCATTATGCCAACATTTAATTGAATGGGGACGTCGATTCTATTAATTATATTTATATGGCAGCACATGCAGTCAGAGCCAAGGAGAGGAGGAAATATGGGTTTAAAAAAAATCTAGCGGTCATTTGGCTGTCCAATTACCGTCATCCAAAATTCCATGACAGTCACAGCCCTAATTGGATTAAATGTTAGAATTGGGTATTTCAAAACTGAAAAATAAGATTCTGATCCTCCGAATAGGGATTTGGTAATCCAGGCTGACCTTTAATCATGATTAAATGTTGTTTTTGTGTTTATTCAAAACTCAAAAGTAGTGATTAGGATTGTTTTGATGCAGAACATTTTGATAATCTTGATCCCACTGGAAGGGTGCATTCAGGATGGATTTAGAAAGTTGAAAGGCACTACAACTGTGATATTTCAATGTAACTAAGGTGGGGAGGTTTAAACTGTCTTACATCTGAAAACCAAAGCTTCATTATGTTAAATTGATTGCAGTATAGGTCAGTTGTTATATTGAGAAGTATCAAATAAATGCATGTAGGCTACTTACTTATAAGTGAAATGCAGGCTCTATTATTTGTATTCTTAGTTACCTTCATTCATGTAGTTTACTCATTTCTGTTTCATTATGACAGAAGTAGGAACATAACCTGTCCAGTAGATGACAAGCATTTAGGCTACTGCCACCCACATTTAGCTACGCAGCAACAAAACCACTCCATGACGTGTAAAATCTGATCATCTGTACGCTGCAATCGCAATAAAGCTGGCCTGTAACGTCACCAAATGTTTTCTTTCCTACCAGGTCTTCCTCTTCCTCTGTCGTCTCTGCGTCTTTTGGTTCCTCCACTGCGGCTGGTGTCTGCAGCTCTGTGGCAAGTTGTTCAGCGGAGAGACATAATGGACTACGGGTTGGTGGAGGAGTTTGTCACCACTGTGTTGGAGATAATCCCTGATCTGATGAGTTACAGAGAGAAAGTACAACTCATCATGGGGCTGCGAGCACAGGTGAGAGATGGAGGGGTATGACTGAAGTACAATGTTGGGTGACATTTGTGTGCATGCAGGGCTCCCTTGAGAAAGAGACCTTGGTCTCAATGGGACTCCTGGTTAAAATACAAAAAATCTGGTAACACTTAACTATAAGGTTCCACTTGTAAAGGGGTTATAATTACATTATTAACATTTAATGATTTGTAAATGCATTATAAATCATGAATAAATGGTTATATCGCATTGGTCAAAATAGTGCAATAACTGGTCAGTGTTTGCCAAATAGTGAGCCAATATTTACATTCAGTTTTTAACCATTTATAAATGCACTTAATTTTTTAAAACATTATTAGTCATTTAGCAGACGCTCTTATCCAGAGCGATTTACAGTTAAGTGACTGCATACATTTTCATACTGGCCCCCCGTGGGAATCGAACCCACAACCCTGGCGTTGCAAACGCCATGCTCTACCAACTGAGCTACATCCCTGCCGGCCATTCCCTCCCCTACCCTGGACGACGCTGGCTAATTGTGTGCCGCCCCATGGGTCTCCCGGTTGCGGCCGGAATCCAGAGTCTGGATTCGAACCAGGATCTCTAGTGGCACAGAGCACCAACGCAAATAACTAATTGTTCTACTGTGCAACTATTGAATGGAAGGTTGCATGATGGCTGGAGTGTGCCTTACACCACTGCGCCACTCGGGAGAGACTTGCAAATGCGCATAAGATTAACCCTCATCTACCATCATGCAACCTTCTATTCAATAGTTGCACAGTAGAACAATTAGTTATTTGCGTTGGTGCTCTGTCCCACGAACAGAAGAGGTTGATTTTCATGTCTTGACCCACATTTGAAACCCTGGCCAAATTTACATCCAGGACATTATTCAGTCATCGTTCCCAGCTTATTACCTCTTACCAGATGATATCAACACACTTACCACTTCTCTGTGATAGTCCAAGTATGGTGAATGCTCTGGTGTGAAATGGTAACCGTAATACTTTTGTTTGGTGAAACAGTGGAGGTATCTTCTCAGAATGTTGAATGTTTTGATATTCATACCCACCATTAATTGACTGAACATGTTTAACAATACTGCCTATACAGTGAGGGATTTTTTTTTTTGATCCCCTGCTAATTTTGTACGTTTGCCCAATGACAAAGAAATGATCAGTCTATAATTTTAATGGTAGGTTTATTTGAACAGTGAGAGACAGAATAACAACAACAAAATCCAGAAAAACACATGTCAAAAATGTTATAAATTGATTTGCATTTTAATGAGGGAAATAAGTATTTGACCCCAATATACACTGCTCAAAAAAATAAAGGGAACACTTAAACAACACAATGTAACTCCAAGTCAATCACACTTCTGTGAAATCAAACTGTCCACTTAGGAAGCAACACTGATTGACAATAAATGTCACATGCTGTTGTGCAAATGGAATAGACAACAGGTGGAAATTATAGGCAATTAGCAAGACACCCCCAATAAAGAAGTGGTTCTGCAGGTGGTGACCACAGACAACTTCTCAGTTCCTATGCTTCCTGGCTGATGTTTTGGTCACTTTTGAATGCTGGCGGTGCTTTCACTCTAGTGGTAGCATGAGACGGAGGCCGTAGGAGGCGCTACCAGGAGACAGGCCAGTACATCAGGAGACGTGGAGGAGGCCGTAGGAGGGCAACAACCCAGCAGCAGGACCGCTACCTCCGCCTTTGTGCAAGGAGGAGCAGGAGGAGCACTGCCAGAGCCCTGCAAAATGACCTCCAGCAGGCCATAAATGTGCATGTGTCTGCTCAAACGGTCAGAAACAGACTCCATGAGGGTGGTATGAGGGCCGACGTCTACAGGTGGGGGTTGTGCTTACAGCCCAACACCGTGCAGGACGTTTGGCATTTGCCAGAGAACACCAAGATTGGCAAATTCGCCACTTGTGCCCTGTGCTCTTCACAGATGAAAGCAGGTTCACACTGAGAACATGTGACAGAGGTGACAGAGTCTGGAGACGCTGTGGAGAACGTTCTGCTGCCTGCAACATCCTCCAGCATGACCGGTTTGGCGGTGGGTCAGTCATGGTGTGGGTTGGCATTTCTTTGGGGGGGCCGCACAGCCCTCCATGTGCTCGCCAGAGGTAGCCTGACTGCCATTAGGTACCGAGATGAGATCCTCAGACCCCTTGTGAGACCATATGCTGGTGCAGTTGGCCCTGGGTTTCTCCTAATGCAAGACAATGCTAGACCTCATGTGGCTGGAGTGTGTCAGCAGTTCCTGCAAGAGGAAGGCATTGATGCTATGGACTGGCCCGCCCGTTCCCCAGACCTAAATCCAATTGAGCACATCTGGGACATGTCTCGCTCCATCCACCAACGCCACGTTGCACCACAGACTGTCCAGGAGTTGGCGGATGCTTTAGTCCAGGTCTGGGAGGAGATCCCTCAGGAGACCATCCGCCACCTCATCAGGAGCATGCCCAGGCGTTGTAGGGAGGTCATACAGGCACGTGGAGGCCACACACACTACTGAGCCTCATTTTGACTTGTTTTAAGGACATTACATCAAAGTTGGATCAGCCTGTAGTGTGGTTTTCCACTTTAATTTTGAGGGTGACTCCAAATCCAGACCTCCATGGGTTGATAAATTTGATTTCCATTGATAATTTTTGTGTGATTTTGTTGTCAGCACATTCAACTATGTAAAGAAAAAAGTATTTATTAAGATTATTTCATTCATTCAGATCTAGGATGTGTTGTTTAAGTGTTCCCTTTATTTTTTTGAGCAGTGTATATATATCTATCAGTTGAAGCCGGAAGTTTACATACACTTAGGTTGGAGTTATTAAAACTAGTTTTTCAACCACTCCACAAATTTCTTGTTAACAAACTATAGTTTTGGCAAGTCGGTTAGGACATCTACTTTGTGCATGGCACAAGTAATTTTTCCAACAATTGTTTACTGACAGATTATTTCACTTATAATTCACTGTATCACAATTCCAGTGGGTCAGAAGTTTACATACACTAAGTTGACTGTGCCTTTAAGCAGCTTGAACAATTCCAGAAAATAATGTCATGGCTTTAGAAGCTTCTGATAGGCTAATTGACATCATTTGAGTCAATTGGAGGTGTACCTGTGGATGTATTTCAAGGCCTACCTTCAAACTCAGTGCGTCTTTGCTTGACATCATGGGAAAATCAAAATAAATCAGTCAAGACCTCAAAAAATATTGTAGACCTCCACAAGTCTGGTTCATCCTTGGGAGCAATTGCCAAACGCCTGAAGGGACCACGTTCGCCTGTACAAACAATTGTACGCAAGTATGAACACCATGGGACCACACAGCCGTCATACCGCTCAGGAAGGAGACGCGTTCTGTCTCCTAGAGATGAACGTACTTTGGTGTGAGAAGTGCAAATCAATTCCAGAACAACAGCAAAGGACCTTGTGAAGATGCTGGAGGAAACGGGTACAAAAGTATCTATATCCACAGTAAAACAAGTCCTATATCTACATAACCTGAAAGGCCGCTCAGCAAGGAAGAAGCCACTGCTCCAAAACTGCCATAAAAAAGCCCAACTACGGTTTGCAACTGCACATGGGGACAAAGATAAGTACTTTTTGGAGAAATGTCCTCTGGTCTGATGGAAAAAAATAGAACTGTTTGGCCATAATGACCATCGTTATGTTTGGAGGAAAAAGGGGGTCACTTGCAAGCCGAAGAACACCATCCCATCCGTGAAGCACGGGCGTGGCAGCATCATGCTGTGGGCGTGCTTTGCTGCAGGAGGGGATGGTGCACTTCACAAAATAGATGGCATCATGAGGAAAGAAAATTATGTGGATATATTGAAGCAATATCTCAAGACATCAGTCTCAGAAAGTTAAAGCTTGGTCACAAATGGACAATGACCTCAAGCATACTTCCAAAGTTGTGGCAAAATGGCTTAAGGACAACAAAGTCAAGGTATTGGAGTGGCCATCACAAAGCCCTGACCTCAATCCTATAGAACATTTGTGGGCAGAACTGAAAAAGCGTGTGCGAGCAAGGAGGCTTATAAACCTGACTCAGTTACACCAGTTCGGTCAGGAGGAATGGGCCAAAATTCACCCAACTTATTGTAGGAAGCTTGTGGAAGGCTACTTGAAACGTTTGACCCAAGTTAAACAATTTAAAGGCAATGCTACCAAATACTAATTGAGTGTATGTAAACTTCTGACCCACTGGGAATGTGATGAAAGAAATAAAAGCTGAAATAAATAATTCTCTCTACTATTATTCTGACATTTCACATTCTTAAAATAAAGTGGTGATCCTAACTGACCTAAGACAGGGAATATTGACTAGGATTAAGTGTCAGGAATTGTGAAAAACAGAGTTTAAATGTATTTGGCTAAGGTGTATGTAAACTTCCGACTTCAACTGTGTGTGTGGGTGTGTGTGTGTGTATATACAGTGGGGGAACAAAGTATTTAGTCAGCCACCAATTGTGCAAGTTCTCCCATTTAAAAAGATGAGAGAGGCCTGTAATTTTCATCATAGGTACACGTCAACTATGACAGACAAAATGAGGGAAAAAAATCCAGAAAATCACATTGTGGGATTTTTAATAAATTTATTTGCAAATTATGGTGGAAAATAAGTATTTGGTCAATAACAAACGTTTCTCAATACTTTGTTATATACCCTTTGTTGGCAATGACACAGGTCAAACGTTTTCTGTAACTCTTCACAAGGTATTCACACACTGTTGCTGGTATTTTGGCCCATTCCTCCATGCAGATCTCCTCTAGAGCAGTGATGTTTTGGGGCTGTCGCTGGGCAACACGGACTTTCAACTCCCTCCAAAGATTTTCTATGGGGTTGAGATCTGGAGACTGGCTATGCCACTCCAGGACCTTGAAATGCTTCTTACGAAGCCACTCCTTCGTTGCCCGGGCGGTGTGTTTGGGATCATTGTCATGCTGAAAGACCCAGCCACGTTTCATCTTCAATGCCCTTGCTGATGGAAGGAGGTTTTCACTCAAAATCTCACGATACATGGCCCCATTCATTCTTTCCTTTACACGGATCAGTCGTCCTGGTCCCTTTGCAGAAAAACAGGCCCAAAGCATGATGTTTCCACCCCCATGCTTCACAGTAGGCATGGTGTTCTTTGGATGCAACTCAGCATTCTTTGTCCTCCAAACACGACGAGTTGAGTTTTTACCAAAAAGTTATATTTTGGTTTCATCTGACCATATGACATTCTCCCAATCCTCTTCAAGATCATCCAAATGCACTCTAGCAAACTTCAGACGGGCCTGGACATGTACTAGCTTAAGCAGGGGGACACGTCTCGCACTGCAGGATTTGAGTCCCTGGCGGCGTAGTGTGTTACTGATGGTAGGCTTTGTTACTTTGGTCCCAGCTCTCTGCAGGTCATTCACTAGGTCCCCCCGTGTGGTTCTGGGATTTCTGCTCACCGTTCTTGTGATCATTTTGACCCCACGGGGTGAGATCTTGCGTGGAGCCCCATATCGAGGGAGATTATCAGTGGTCTTGTATGTCTTCTATTTCCTAATAATTGCTCCCACAGTTGATTTCTTCAAACCAAGCTGCTTACCTATTGCAGATTCAGTCTTCCCAGCCTGGTGCAGGTCTACAATTTTGTTTCTGGTGTCCTTTGACAGCTCTTTGGTCTTGGGGGAAAAAAGTATTTAGTCAGCCACCAATTGTGCAAGTTCTCCCACTTAAAAAGATGAGAGAGGCCTGTTATTTTCATCATAGGTACACGTCAACTATGACAGACAAATTGAGGAAAGAAAATCCAGAAAATCACATTGTAGGATTTTTTATGAATTTATTTGCAAATTATGGTGGAAAATAAGTATTTGGTCACCTACAAACAAGCAAGATTTCTGGCTCTCACAGACCTGTAACGTCTTCTTTAAGAGGCTCCTCTGTCCTCCACTCGTTACCTGTATTAATGGCACCTGTTTGAACTTGTTATCAGTATAAAAGACACCTGTCCACAACCTCAAACAGTCACACTCCAAACTCCACTATGGCCAAGACCAAAGAGCTGTCAAAGGACACCAGAAACAAAATTGTAGACCTGCACCAGGCTGGGAAGACTGAATCTGCAATAGGTAAGCAGCTTGGTTTTGAAGAAATCAACTGTGGGAGCAATTATTAGGAAATGGAAGACATACAAGACCACTGATAATCTCCCTCAATCTGGGGCTCCACGCAAGATCTCACCCCGTGGGGTCAAAATGATCACAAGAACGGTGAGCAAAAATCCCAGAACCACACAGGGGGACCTAGTGAATGACCTGCAGAGAGCTGGGACCAAAGTAACAAAGCCTACCATCAGTAACACACTACGCCGCCAGGGACTCAAATCCTGCAGTGCGAGACGTGTCCCCCTGCTTAAGCCAGTACATGTCCAGGCCCGTCTGAAGTTTGCTAGAGTGAAGTCAGAAAACGTTTGACCTGTGTCATTGCCAACAAAAGGTATATAACAAAGTATTGAGAAACTTTTGTTATTGACCAAATACTTATTTTCCACCATAATTTGCAAATAAATTCATTTAAAATCCTACAATGTGATTTTCTGGATTTTTTTCCCTCAATTTGTCTGTCATAGTTGACGTGTACCTATGATGAAAATAACAGGCCTCTCTCATCTTTTTAAGTGGGAGAACTTGCACAATTGGTGGCTGACTAAATACTTTCCCCCCCCACTGTACATACATACATACATACGTACATACATACAGGCTTTGACTGTACTTTTATAGTATACTGTATAACACCTACTGTAACATTCATATACCGTACTCACTGCCAGATTGGTTTGCGTCTAAAATGTTCCAGTGTTACCTGTTTGTTGTTGACAGCTGGTTCTGGAGTTGTGTCGCTCTGATTGTTCAGCCGACCCAGAGACCATCCAGCCACACCTGAGCAGGATGAGGACCTGCGTCATCACTCATAGAGAAAAGGAGGTGAGTGCCACTCAGTGACTGATCAAGACTTGTAACTGCTGGCTAGGTTCATTTACTAACTGTTATGTATACTTGCTGTAGATAGATACAGAGGTGGAGGCATCAGAATCAAACTTCTTGGAACTCATCCAAACTATTCTAGATGACCCAATTGAGAGGGAACACTTCTTCCAGGTTGGTGTGAGAACAATAAATAAATAAAACAATTTAAGTCAGAGGTAAACTGAACAGCAGTGTGTGCGCAATCTGTTCCACATCTTATTCCATTGAAATCCTCGTTACTGGCTTACTCTACTGCTAAACCTCAACTTGCATTAGCTAATATTGAGTTGACTTGTATAACTACTAATGATGTCAATAGGATGCCTCACACTCAATTAAGAATGCATTCATTTAATCTGTTGTACACCGCTCAGATGCACTTGAATGTGTCTTCTAGGATGTTTTTCCTGAAGAATTCGGCCCCATGTATGACACAGCACTGCAGACTCTGATGTGGGAGTTCCTCTTCAGGCTGGAGAAGATCCTTCCAACACCAACATTTCAACAGGTAGGTGCAATTTGGGAAGAGCCAATAGTGGCAGCCTTGGCCGATTTGAGTTGATGTTGTTATATTGCTGAGTCTACCATACCTTACTGTTGTCATTTGGTCAATTTAATTTGTTGCACATTTTAAACCACCTCCCCATCACAGACTGCGTCATGGCTCAGACCTGCCCCCTCTGTGCTGAAGGAGTGTGCACAGTCTGTGACTCAACCTCAGCCTTTGAAGACTCTTCTCCAGCACAACAGATGCCATGACCATTCGTTCACTAATGGTAGGCTTTTTGTTGAAAAATTTCCAGCTCTGTTTTCATACAGTGGCAAATATAAGTTTTATTACATTTTAAATCAACTACCTGCAAGAGACTGAGGCCTGCTACACTGGGTGTGACATTTTGCAGAGACGCTCCCATTGTTTGAAAGGAAACTTGGGTGTAAGCAGCAAGGGCTCTGGGTGAATTTATGGTTTGTTTCTATTTTCAAGATATCGATTTGGTAAACATCTGAGGGATGGGGTTGGAAAAATGTAACCACTCTCATATTCATAGACGAAGCTATGGATACAAGGACTGACCATCCATACCAAAATTATAGTTTTAACCATGTTTTGAGGCTATAAAGTGTTTGTTTGCAAGTATGTTTACAAAAGATGGAGTTAAACTTATATTTTCATTTTTGATTGGGTACGACAGTTGAACTCAGATCATGAGGCATTTATAAGTTATATTCTTCAAGAATCAATGAGTGTGTATATATAATTCAAATCCAAAAATGTATGTGGCAATCACAGGCAGACAAAATATTTGATTATTCTCTTTTTTTTTGTTTTTTGTCTCAGCTCATTCATCTTGTGCCGATGATCGCATCCTCTCTTCACTGTCTCACACGCTCTCAGAGAGGATAGACATGGACATTGATGAAGCACACTCACATAGCCGGTCTTTATCCACATGTGCATCCAGAAATGAAAGGGACAATTTGATAGAGCAAGATAATATAGAGAAGGAGCGGGGGATGAGTTTGGACACGGTTAGGAAGGCAGTGGAAATGAAGGATGGAAGGACAGAGGAATGGGGAGAGAACAACTATGAGGAGAGACTGCAACATGAGTTGGCTTATGATGTTTTAAAGGTAGAGATTGTAGATGGAGAAGACATGTCCTCAACATCATCGATGACAGCAGACGACGTCGGATGGACCTGCTGGACACCCGAGGAGACAAAGGCACTGATCTCTGTATGGTCAGATGAACAGATTCTTCAGAAGATGGAGCAAAGCTATAGAAAAAAACATGTATACAGTGAAATTTCAGAGTGTTTAAAGGAGCTTGGTGTCAAAAAGACGACCAAGCAGTGCCACAACAAGATAAAGGCATTAAAGTGGCGATACAGAGAAACACTGAGGAACCCAAGTAGCCGACCGTGCCCGTTCTTTTCTAAACTGCACAAATTTCTTGCCGCGGTGCCTGATATGCCTGGGTCCAAGGAAACTGGCAAGGTTTCAGATGGAGAAATCATGTCTTTGGATCAGGAGAAAGGGTCTTCTGTGGATGTCGAGTTGGAGCCACAACATGAGAAAATGGTTTCCAGAAAAGTGAAAGACAAGACAATCCCCAGAGAGCAAACAAAAGAGAGAAAGGAGGATGAAGCATTTTGCAGCCCTCAAAGTGACAGCAAGATGAAAATCCCCCCCAAAAAACATTGTCGCAAACAGATGGTTGAAGACATGTCCTCAACAACATCGGCAGACAATGACACACGGACCTGGACCCTGGAGGGGACGAAAGCACTGATCTCTGTATGGTCAAACAAACAGGTTCTTCAGATGATGGAGCAAAGTTACAGAAAAAAACATGCATACAGTGAAGTTTCAGAGCGGCTAAAGAACCTTGGTATCAAAAGGACGTGGAAGCAGTGCCAATCAAAGATTAAGCACATGAAGCACAGCTACAGACAAGCACTGAGGAACCCAAGCAGTAGTGGCCGAGCAACCTGTCCATTATTTTCTGAACTGCACAAATTTCTTGCCAACATGCCTGATATGCCTGATTCCAAGGAAACTGGCAAGGTTTCAGATGGAGAAGTAATGTCTTCAGATCAGGATGAAGGGCCTTCTGTGGATGTCAAGTTGGAGCATCTACATGAGAAAATGGATTCTAGAAAAGTGAAACTCAAGACACTCCCCGGAGAGCAAACAGAAGAGAGAAAGGAGGATGAAAGTGACAGCAGAATGAATATCGGAAGAAAACAACAGGTGGTTGAAGATGTGTCTGATTTAGAACTTCAGCCTGTAGTGCTGCTGACCCAACTTGATGACAACGGTCTTATGACAGGTGGGTAAAACATTTTTTTTTAAACAATTTAGTTTTGACATGGAATAATTCATTCCAAGGTTTAGGTTAGTGGTGTGTGTAGAAAATGTATTCCATGGCTCAAGTTAGGGGTGAGAGTGACATCTGTATTATCTGTATCCTTTAACAATGGTACTTCTCTCTTTCAACACCAGATGGTGCTCCTCGTCTCGTTTCCCATACCACAGAGCAGTCTCTTAAACGAAGCAAACGTGCCAAAATATGCTCCTTATGTGGGAAGATTTTTGTTGTAGCAAAGGATTTGACAACACACATGAGAACTCACACTGAGCACAGCCCTCACCAGTGCACCAAGTGTGGGGAAGGCTTTGACCATCAGGACGACTTACAAAAACATCAGCAGAATGAGTGTGAGGAGATGATGAGCCAACAGGAGGTCAATGAACACCAGCATGGAAAGAAGGACAGGATCTCAGGACAGTCCAGTAATGCAAGTAGTGATCCCAAAACATGCCATCTATGCCATAAGACTTTTGAATTTCAATATATGTTGAGAAGGCATCTTATTATATTTCACAAAGGCAAAATACCTTTTAAGTGTCCTCTTTGTCTGAAGGGTTTTGCCTTCCTCTGTGATTTGAAGAAACACCGGAGTAACAAAAGAGGTTGTCCTACAAGTGAAGCCTTCAAAAAAAGGAGGGAGTTAAGGTCAAAAAACCCTTCTGCTCGCATCATTCCAGGACTTTCCTTAAATACAAATAATTCCAAAACATGCCCTGTATGCCATGCAACTTTTTCACAAACGTCTAGTTTGAAAAGCCACTATCTTCACCATCACGCCCCAGAAAAAAGCTGCTTTAATTGTCCTAGTTGTTTGAAGGCTTTTGTATCCCACAGTCAAATGAAGAGACACCAGCAGAACAAAAGAGGTTGTCGGTTAGAGAGAGATTACAAAAATGGGAGTAAGCCAGCATGGTCACTGGCTCCAAGGGAAAATATAAATGAGATTCCTCAGCCTTCCAGTACAGCAACCCAGGAACCACCAACCTCTCAAGCTCCCACCACTACAGCACAGTCCTCTAATAAAAAGACTATTCCCAAAGCATGTCCACTATGCCATAAGTCTTTTAAATTTGAAGCTACAATGGTAAGGCACATTGCATCTCACCAAAAGGAAAGTCTCAACAAGTGCCCTGACATATTGAAGTGCACCTTTTGTGAAGAGATCTTTTCTCAGGGCATGGACCTGAAGAGCCACTACAGTCGTACTCATCAATTTACGGGACCGTTCCCCTGTCCTTCTTGTCTTAAGACATTTGTTTCGTTAACTGAGCTGCGCTTACATCAGAGAAATGAGTCCACTCCTTACCAGTGTTCTGTGTGCCAGAGATTATTCAGAACGCAGTATACCCTGACTATTCATGAGCGAATTCACACAGGGGAGAAACCATTCCTCTGCGCTGAGTGTGGAAAGGGTTTCCGGAGTGAAAAGCTACTGCAATCACACTCAAAGAGTCATGTTGAGGGAAAACCCCACGCTTGCTCCACTTGTGGGAAAAGGTTCCAGAGAAAAGAGCTATTGAAACAACACATGTTACATCACACAGATGCTGCTTTCATCTGCCCAGACTGTGGGAAGAAGTTCTTTCAGTTGGTGTGGTTAAGAAGGCATATGTTAATGCACACTGGCGAGAGACCGTTCCTCTGTGACCTCTGTGGGAAGGGTTTCAAATCTACAGCTGAATTGAGGATACACACTCGGACACACACGGGAGAACGGCCATTCAAGTGCCCAGAATGTGGCAAAGGTTGTAGGCAGAAGAGTGAGCTGCAGGAGCATCTGCGGAGGCACACAGGGGAGCGGCCGTATCCATGCACAGTGTGTGATAAACGCTTTTATGTCAGCAAAGACAGAAAACGACATATGCTCATCCATACTGGAGAGAAGCCGTTCAAATGTCAAACATGTGGCATGGCTTTCAACCGTAGAGCACTTTTGAGGGTACATCAAAAAAACAAGTCGTGTTTATATAGCCACACAAGTACCCTACATTACACTCCCCTACATTACACATCATTGTAATGTTGGGGATTTGTGTGTCGTGATTAGTGTTAATTACTTAGAAAAGTAGTCTATTACTTGTTACATTTAAGATAACTAATATCGGCAAGTTACAATATTGTGTTGCATGTAAAGTAATATATTACATATTACTCGTTATGAGATTTTTTTTACGCTGTCCATTCAGCACCATGGAGCTCCGGCCTAAAGGTTTACCTGTATCAGATGAGCAAAGCCACACCGAGGTGCTATCCTAGGTGCTGAATCCTTCATTCACAATTACAATTGATAGCCTAATATTGTCAATTTAATCTGGTCTTTAGGCTGCATCTATTATTATATGTGTGAAATTATTTTCAATATAGTTTAGGTGTAGTTTCGATTGGCCGTTAGTCAACTGTGAGTGTGTTTTGTATTTGTATTTATTAGAGATCCCCATTAGCTGCTGCCAAGGCAGCAGCTACTCTTCCTGGGGTCCAAACATATTAAAGCACTTACATATAAAGCAAAATATAAAACAGTACATCATACGACATTATTACACCACTACCTATCTACAATACAAAATGTTTAATACCACCATATCACAATGTGTGCGTATGCATGTGTCTATACCCTTGTGTGTGTCTCTTCACAGTGTTAAATAGACTTATTTAGGAAAAGTCAAGGACGGAGGGGGTATGACTTTATTACAATGCATTTTGTGTAGGGTTTATATGACATTCACGTTCAGCAGTTTAATGCGCAGGTTATTTTAATTTTGAAGTCATCATTGTTATGACTTGATAGCCTGTATTTAGTGGCTTTAATGTATATTTTGTTTCCTAAATCTGCCTAAATGTTTATGGACTATAGGCCTAGGCCTATTCCTTTGTGTATCAAGATATACTTTTGTTTTGATCAAACATTGCATTTATCAGACATTTTTATTGTTTGTATGGAAATTTCGTAAGAACACTTGGAAATATTGTTTAGGCATATGCATCTTTGTTTATTATCATAATGCCTATAGATTTCTCCTTTCACGCGTTTCTGGATCTTTGGCTACCAGCTTTGTGCCTTTGTGCATGACCTCCAGATGCTATGTCAGGTTTGATGTGGTGTTTCTGGATGAAGAGATCAATGCTTGCTGCCTGTGCAGAGTTTGCATTTGACTAAAACGTTCTCTTCGATTAACTCAAAATAATGGGAGTATTTCCACAAGGAAAAGGAAAAGCAGGGTAACAACACAGCTGCCATCTTTCTTTGATTTTCGGCTTTACGATATCCTAGGAAACGAGTTAGCCTAGCTACAGAATTAATTCCGGTAGGCTTAAAAAATATACACTACCGTTCAAAAGTTTGGGGTCACCTAGAAATGTCAAAAAACAAAAAGCATTTTGTTTGTCCATTAAAATAACACCAAATTGATCAGAAATACAGTGTAGACATTGTTAATGTTGTAAATTGCTATTGTAGCTGGAAACGGCTGATTTTTAATGGAATATCTACATAGGTGTACAGAGGCCCATTATCAGCAACCATCAGTCCTGTGTTCCAATGGCACATTGTGTTTGCTAATCCAAGTTTATCATTTTAAAAGGCTAATTGATCATTAGAAAACCCTTTTGCAATTGTTAGCACAGTTGAAAACTGTTGTGCTGATTAAAGAAGCAGTAAAACTGGCCTTGAGACTAGTTGAGTATCTGGAGCGTCAGCAATTGTGGGTTCGATTACAGGCTCAAAATGGCAAGAAACAAAGAACATACTTCTGAAACTCGTCAGTCTATTCTTGTTCTGAGAAATGAAGGCTATTCCATGTGAGAAATTGCCAAGAAACTGAAGATCTCGTACAACGCTGTGTACTACTCCCTTCACAGAACAGCGCAAACTGGCTCTAACCAGAATAGAAAGAGGAGTTGGAGGCCCCGGTGCACAACTGAGCAAGAGGACAAATACATTAGTGTCTAGTTTGAGAAACAGGCGCCTCACAGGTCCTCAACTGGCAGCTTTATTAAATAGTACCCGCAAAACACCAGTCTCAACGTCAACAGTGAAGAGGCAACTCCGGGATGCTGACCTTCTAGCAGAGTTGCAATGAAAAAGCCATATCTCAGACTGCCCATCTCAATCTTTTCTTTTTATTGGCCAGACTGAGAAATTGCTTTTTCTTCGCAACTCTGCCTAGAAGGTCAGCATCCCGGAGTCACTTCTTCACTGTTGACGTTGAGACTGATGTTTTGTGGGTACTATTTCATGAAGCTGCCTGTGAGGGGGTAGTGTATATACACAGAGAATACCAAACATTAGGAACACCTTCCTAATATTGAGTTGCACCCCCCCTTTTACCCTCAGAACTTTAATTCATTGGGGCATGGACTACAAGATGTCGAAAGCATTGCACAGGTGTGCTGGCCCATGTTGACTCCAATATTTATCACAGTTGTGTCTAGTTGGCTGGATGTTCTTTGGGTGGTGGATGCACACGGGAAACTGTTGAGGGTGAAAAACCCAGCAGCGTTGCAGTTCTTGACACAAACCGGTGCACCTGGCACCTACTATCATACCCCGTTCAAAGGCACTTAAATATTTTGTCTTGCCCAATCACCCTCTGAATGGCACAGATACACAATCCATGTCTCAATTGTCTCCAGGCTTAAAAATCCTTCTTTAACCTGTCTCCTCCCCTTCATCTACGCTGATTGAAGTGGATTTATCAAGTGACATCAATAATGGGATCATAGTGTTCACCTGGTCAGACTATTTCATGGAAAGAGCAGGTGTTCTTAATGTTTTGTACACTCTGTATATAACACGCTGGGAGATTATGAAAGTAACGGACTCGTTACTTGAAAAAGTAACTAATATTACAATTTTTGAAGACTAACTCGTTATTTTACTCTGTTACTCATAAAAGTAATATATTACTGTAATGCATTACCCCCAACACCGGCCTTGATGAGCATTAGCTTGATGTTTTTATAGCATTAATGTCTTTATTTAAGGTATTATTATTATTATTATTCCATGAGAAGTCGCTGTGCCAGGTGTTGAAAGGGTTTCCTGACTGGGACAGAACTGGGCCTGCACCTTTAAGCCACCCTCTCTCTGTAAGATGTACATACCATCAAATAATAATATAATGCTATGAAAAATCGTAGGTATATTGTACAAATAAAATACAAAATGTGTGACTGGCATCACAGTTTATTTTAAATTGGTTTTGGAATAAGGGGGATTAGAAATTATGCAAACAATTAAATTGATGGAATTAGAATACTAGAATGGGGTTGAATTTTATGATGGTCCAAAGGTCAGCCATGTTGGTCAGGGAGTTGGTCAACCATGGTTTGCCTGTGCTATGATAATATATTGTGTAAAACAATGAATGTGAAGAATTTATCTGCACTGTTAGCCAGCCAGTTTTAGAGGGATGATTCCATTAATTTATTTAACTGCCAATATGCCAACATTCCATTCAAACTATTCAGTCAATCCACAGCCATACACTGGCTCAAATCAGTTGATGATATTGTATCATATACAAGCACTCAGCTTTCCAACAAAACAAAATCAGACATTTATGGTCTGTTTTCATATATTTTAGAGGCTATTTATACAGAAAGTGTATAAAACCCGTATAAACTGTATTTATAATTATGATATTTTAGGTTGACTATAATTCCATTACACAATTTCTGATACATCACATGCCTTACTTTTATTTTCCTGCATAAGTAAAAGCAGGAAATGCATCACCTATGCCTCTACTGCTGTTAATTCCAGTTAGACTGGTTTGGATTTCCATTTTGGCCCCATTATGGAACTTTGAGGGATTATGACAGCTCCTCTAGCAATATAATATGATCTCTATGGATAGAATCCACAATCTATCAGCAATATTAAAGATGATCTGCTTATTTGTGGATTTTGATGTGTGCTTGGGGTTATTGTCTTGCTGGAAGAACCACTTGTTGCTAAGTTTCAGCCTCCTAGAAGAGGCAACCAGGTTTTGGGGTAAAATTACCTGTTATTGGTTGAAGTTAATGATGCCGTTGAAGTTTTTATCAAAAACGACGGATTTCACCACACACAAAAAAGCTTGCAGTTACACAGGACAAACATTGGTACGTGGTAAGCATTAAAGAATTGACTTTTTTTTTTTTTTTTACAAGTATCGACTAGTCGATGTAGTGGCGGTACAATCTTGTGGGCGCATCATGCTAGAACCCTGTATAAAACATCTAAAGTAAGTGACGCCTGGCTTGCTAGCAGAAACAATGTTGCAAACGATTACAGCGGGGCTACACTACCTACTGGTAGAATATAGTCAGTTTATGATTCTGTAACCTTTTTCGTCCGATTCCGAACGTGAAGACGATTGTCTAGACACAAAAAGCCCTTTCCCAAACTGTAAGCATGATGCATGGGCATGGTGTAGTGTTCTCCCAGGGAGGGGCCTGCGCCCGCCATTCAGATAGATCAGTCCTGGGAGAGATCCTTTGGTGCCACCTAGTGGCATAATGGTGAATGCCTATGAGGCAAAGTTGGCTAGGCGATAAAAAGCTTTGCAATTGATTTAGGCAGGCTACCAAATTTGAGACTGCTGCGCCACCTATTTCTCTCTGGAGTTGTGCCTTTGCTCTCCATAATAGACCCAACCGGTCACCAGGTTCTTCTAGAAGAATAAACACATCTTGAAAAAATAAATACATATTGTCTTTATTAGAATAAGCAAAAGCATATGGTAAGCAAATAAACATTATTTTGTATAATTTAATCACACAATTTAGCAGCTATTACTAAAAATATTCCATCAAGATAGACACAATAGCCCTACTATTTATGTCAATTACCGGGCTACTCATTAAAATATTAGCAACAAATATTTTATTTGAGATATGGCAATCAGTTTGTTTGTCTGTCTATTATGTATCTGTTTAAATGTATTTGCCTTACTGCAGTAAGACAAGGGTGCCCACAAGGTCTATTTAAAGTGTTATTTAAATCAAATCAAATAAAAAATCATGTTGTGCATTTGTTTTCATGTGTAGCCTACTGCCCATTACGAAACTAAAATGGTGCCACAAAGTGTGAATCTAGAGGCACACTTTGTTCGGCCATGCATAAAGTCCACTAAAGTAAACTGGGTGAACTATATTATTTCCCTCTGTTTTACATTTACCTACATGTGGGAGTGTTTAGTCATAAACCTACATGTGGGAGTGTTTAGTTTTCGCTTTGCATTAAGTACAGTGTAGTCAAAAAGTGGAACTCAATCATTTCTCATTTCCTTTTTACAGTGAGATTAGATTGGGGGGAGGTATACAGGTCTTAATGGAGAGAAAAATACAACTATAATACCAAACTCTACCTTTATGGTAGAGTGAACAGATGGTAGAGCCACTCCTCAGTAAAAGGCACATGACAGCCCCCTAAAGACTCTCAGAACATGAAACAAGATTCTCTGGTCTGATGAAACCAAGATTGAACTCTTTGGCCTGAATGCCAAGCGTCACATCTGGAGGAAACCTGGCACCATCCCTACAGTGAATCATGGTGGTGGCAGCATCATGCTGTGGGGATGTTTTTCAGCGGCAAGGACTGGGAGACTAGTCAGGAGAGGCAAAGATGAACGGAGCAAAGTACAGAGAGATCCTTGATGAAAACCTGCTCCAGAGCGTTCAGGACCTCAGACTGGGGAGAAGGTTCACCTTCCAACAGGACAACGACCCTAAGCACACAGCCAAGACAACGCAGGAGTGGCATCGGGACAAGTCTCTGAATGTCCTTGAGTGGCCCAGACAGAGCCAGGACTTGAACCCGATCGAATATCTCTGGAGACATGAAAATAGCTGTGCAGCAATGCTCCCCATCCAACCTGACAGAGCTTGAGAGGATCTGCAGAGAAGAATGGGAGAAACCCCACAAATACAGGTGTGCCAAGCTTGTAGCGTCATACCCAAGAAGACTCGAGGCTGTAATCGCTGCCAAAGGTGCTTCAACAAAGTACTGAGTAAATGGTCTGAATACTTATGTAAATGTGATATTTCAGCAAAAAATTATAAAAACCTGTTTTTGCTTTGTCATTATGGGGTATTGTGTAGATTGATGAGGGGGAAAAAAACAATTTAATCAATTTTAGAATAAGGCTGTAACGTAACAAAATGTGGAAAAAGTCAAGGGGTCTGAATACACTTACAAATGGGGGGTGCATAGAGGCAAAAAAGAGAGTTGGAGAGAGCGCCAACAATAGAATAGATACTTTATTGTCCATTTTACAACAGAAGTCGATCAATTTGCTGTCACAATACCAAACCTTACACCCACCCACAATGTCCGGAGCAGCACAGCGTCAGCCACAAAGCAGCGCCGCCAGAGCAATTGTAGGGCTTAAGTACCTCGCTCAAGGACACAACGGCAGAGAACGACCGTGAGGAAAGAAGAGGGAGAGGCACTGCGCCAACGTCTACACGTGCATGGTGGTTATGGATGGAAGGCATCGGTAAGAAGAGAGGGATGAAGGAGAGGAGGAGGAAAGGGAAGGCAGGATTCACACTCGTGGATTTGGCTTCATTCTGGTATCTGGTCTTGCGCTTGTTGTCCGTCCCAGAAGAGACCAGCTCAGTAATAGAAATACACTGCAAGGGAGAAGATGAGAAAGATCAAGTAGGTATCAGAGTAAACGGTTGTTTCCTACTTTGGACATCAGACTACTACAGGCTACAGCGATACAAAAATACATGTGCATGTGTTTCACAAAACGTTCTTTTTTTCTTCATGTTTTGTGTGAGAATCGAGTGAAGCGGACTTTCTAAGTGAAAATGTCGATATATATATGGTACTTACAGAAGACAACGCCAACACATATGACTCCTATGATAGCCATTATGATCATCATCTGAAAAGACAATATAAAACCTTCAAATATATAAAACCACTTCTATATTATCTCGAACACTTTTCAATATTAAACACATTTAATAGCACATTATTGTTTATTATTTTTAATCTGGAGAGAGCTGAATCTAAAATCCATTCAATTTTACTCTCATCGTGATAGCTGTAACCTTGCTCTTTACATATATACTGAACAAAAATATAAACGCAACGTGAAGTGTTGGCCCCATGTTTAATGAGCTGAAATAAAAGATCCCAGAAATGTTCCATAGGCACAAAAACCCTGTTAGTGAGCATTTCTCCTTTGCCAAGATCATCCATCCAACTGACAGGTGTGGCATATCAAGAAGCTGATTAAACAGCATCAGCATTACACAGGTGCACCTTGTGCTGGGGACAATAAAAGGCCACTAAAATGTGTAGTTTTGTCACACAACACAATGTCACAGATGTCTCAAGTTTTGAGGGAGCTGATTGCAGGAATGTCCACCAGAGCTGTTGCCAGAGAATTTAATGTTCATTTCTCTACCATAAGCTGCCTCCAATGTCGTTTTATAGAATTTGGCAGTACGTCCAACCGGCCTTATAACCGCAGATCATGTGTAACCACGCCAGCCAAGGACCGCCACATCCGGCTTCTTCACCCGCGGGATCGTCTGAGACCAGCCACCCGGACAGCTGATGAAACTGTGGGTTTGCACAACCAAAGAATTTCTGCACAAACTGTCAGAAACCATCTCAAAGAAGCTCATCTGCATACTCATTGTCCTCACCAGGGTCTTGACCTGACTGCAGTTTGGTGTCGTAACCGAGTTTAGTGGGCAAATGCTCACCTTCGATGGCCACTGGCACGCTGGAGAAGTGTGCTCTTCACAGATGAATCCCAGTTTCAACTGTACCGATGGCAGCGTGTATGGAGTTGTGTGGGCGAGCCGTTTACTGATGTCAACGCTGTGAACAGAGTGCCCCATGGTGGCAGTGGGGTTATGGTATGGGCAGGAATAAGCTACGGACAACGAACACAATTGTATTTTATCAACGAGATCCTGAGGCCCATTGCCGTGCCTTTCATCCGCCGCCATCAACTCATGTTTCAGCATGATAATGCACAGCCCCATGTCGCAAGGATCTGCACACAGTTCCTGGAAGCTGAAAATGTCCCAGTTCTTCCATGGTCTGCATACTCATCAGACATCATTGAGCATGTTTGGGATGCTCTGGATCGACGTGTACGACAGCGTGTTCCAGTTCCCGCCAATATCCAGCAACTTTACACAGCCATTCCACAGGCCACAATCAACAGCCTGATCAACTCTATGCAAAGGAAATGTGTCACGCTGCATGAGGCAAATGGTGGTCACACCAGATACTGACTGACTGGTTTTCTGATCTACACCCCTACCTTTTTTAAGGTATCTGTGACCAACAGATGCATATCTGTATTCCCAGTCATGTGAAACCATAGATTAGATTATTTCAATTGACTGATTTCCTTATATGAACTGTAACTCAGTAAAATCTTTGAAATTGTTGCATGTTCGTTTATATTTCTGTTCAGTGTATATTGCTTGCTGTTGCTTCTCTCTCTCTCCCATCGTTATTAACAATGTACAGTAGATCAGAAACCGATCATAAACAGATCAAACTGTTGTGCGTCACATAGGCCAGGATTCAATCCAAGGTGTGCGTGTTATACAGCAGCGCACTGGAAAGCCGACAATGCACCTTTTTTAAAGGCAATTTCCCCAATATGTCGTTTCAAGCGTAAATTACCTTCAAAAGTCTGATCTATAACGCCCTTTGGATTGAATCCCGGCCATAGTATAAACAAATAGCACTAATGTGATATTTCTGCGGTACGTCACGTGGATTATGCGCCAAGAGTGCGTAAACATGACTATGATACTACTACAAGCCAATGACCTAACCAGGCACACCTGTGTGATGTGGTTTTGCCTGTATGGCAAATAATTATTCCATTTCAGAGAGAGAGGTTAGCCGTGATGAATATAATATTAGAGCCGGCTCTGTAGAGCATAAGAGGGGGGAAACAAATCAACTATGGGGGCTGGATGACTGAGATTAGGAGAGAAACAAGGAGAGAGAGAGAGAGATGGAGAGAGTGAGGAAGGGAGGGTTAAGAGGGAGAGAGAGTGCATGACAGGAAGAGAGGAATAGAGGAAGCATTAGAGTGAGAGGGAGAGAGGGATGATCTGTAGGAGTTACATCAGGAGTCGAGCCACAGCTGGGTTTTTAATCCTGCATCACACAGTAATCCAGATTGGGATTTATAACCCCTCCCCCTTCTCAACGGACACACATGATTGGACAGGCAACGGGACAGCCATCTGTGCTCAAAAGCAGAGAAGGGAGAGGGGGAGGGGGTTGGTTGAGGGTTTATAAATTCATGCTGTGAGAGCTGGATTGAAGGATAGAAGGATCGACATTTTTTACAAGGGTTCTATTCAATCCATATCGCGGAAGTTCAGTGTTACAGCGTGATTGAAGTGTAAAGGCGATGTTCCTGCGTTAGTGGCTGCATTCACAATAAAAAACGTTGCATATGTCGGCTCAATCGGAAATTACCTTTACATTTCTATTGCGCAATCTGTAACACTTCAGCGATCCAGATTGAATAGAGCCCTAAGTGAGGTCACAGGAGAACGGAGCAAACAAAGGGCTAAGATGGTAGGTGTAAGTACGAAGAGTCACAGACTGGCAGGATTTGCACTTTTGGGAATGTTGTGTTGGTTCCAGGTAAACTCAATCAAGCACAGCTAAAGTGAAGGATTTCAAATACTATATGAACCCAGGTCTGATATGTTGGAGAGAGTTCTTCCTCTCTGTACAGGGACATCATTTGTATAAAATGTCTGAGCACTGTGGAAATACCCCAACACCTTGTCATGATATACAGCTAGTGTGTGACTGCCATGGGATGGTAGCCTGCACTATGGAAGCCTAAAACAGCAAACTAAGTTTATAATTAAAAAGAGTGACCTATGTGAAGGTTGTTTTTCAAATGACTCCTGCTTGTGTGAAGAGTTGCCTGAGAACTGAAGACTTGCGTTAGCCCCCTGAGCTAATGCCTAGGCTTTTACTCAGAGGGCTAACACAGACCTGTGGCATGTAGGAGAACTGGGTTTGAACCCAGTCGGTCACATACACATGCGCAAGCACACACACACACACACACACACACACAAACCTTGAGGTTTTTCCACCAGTATTTGTTCTTCAGCTTGGCAGCGCTGCTCTCAAACTGTGAGGCCCCGGCCTGCAGAGCGTCAGCCCTGTCGTCCAGCTCCGACAGTCTCTGATCCCTCTCCAACACCTTGTCCACGTTCACACGCATGATGTCTACTACCTGTAGGGGACAGGAGTGGAATGGAGAGGACAGTCAGCATTGTATTCTTGTTCATGAAGAAACCTACAGGTAACTGCCAAAATAAAGGAAACATTTAACATTTTAGTCATTTAGCAGACGCTCTTATCCAGAGCGACTTACAGTTAGTGAGTGCATACATTTTCATACTGGAAACACCAACATAAAATGTCTTAATAGGGCGTTGGGCCACCACGAGCCAGAACAGATTCAGTACACCTTGGCATAGATTCTACAAGTGTCTGGAACTCTATTGGAGGGATGCGACACCATTTTTCCAAGATAAATTCCATCATTTGGTGTTTTGTTGATGGAAAACACTGTCTCAGATGCTGCTCCAGAATCTTCCATAAGTGTTCAATTCTCTGAGTCTTACCTCGTCCACCTGTGCCTGCGTCTGCTGTAGTCGTCGGTTACTGGTGAGGTTGGGGGCTGGGGCCGGGGGCCCCCCTTCTCCCTCAGGGGCTCCCGGGGTTCCTGCATCTGTGGTCGACCTGTGTAGAGAGAGAGGCATTAACTTACTAACAACAACAACTGCCAAAACCCCACCAAAACTGGCAAGGAAAATGAATGATAAATGTATTTTCTGTTTTTTGCTTTGTAAATGTATTATTTGTGTATCTGTTTGAAATGTTACTGCATTGTCAGGAGCTAGTAACATAAGCATTTCCCTGCACCTGCATTTACTTTGATTTGATTTGATTTGAGCTTGCTAAGCCATACAGTATAGTAAGTAGGCTATACTAGCATTGGCGTCTAAGTGAAGAATAACTTAACTGCTGAAGCAGGCCTCTTCAAACACTAAGGATTAATAAGCACACAGACTGAATGAATACGAAATATATCGGCTATGGTAGAAAATGACACATGTGATGTTTAAACTACAAAAGCATATCGTAGAAGCATGTTCTCTCATCATGTCTGAGCCACATCCTGACCAAACAACCACTCTGGTTTGATTTGGTACAGAGCCTGTATTAGACAGGCTTGATTTCCACTGGCAAAATGGAGAGAGATTAGTGGGAAAAAGCCATGGAGGCTGCTCTTAACAAAGATGGATGCATTTTGCTCCAGATAAACAAGCCAGGCAAGGTGCTGTTCGCTAATGACTGAGTAGATAACCAAAAAAAACTATAAAAATATATATTTTTAAATACTACAACAGATAACTTCATAAAAGCCAATATGAAGATGAGCACAATGATGAATATTGACTGAGTCATTGTGAATAAGTAATTATACTATTGATATGGTGAGACTGAGAGATATAGCCTAATATTAATTTGTAATAGGCCTACTTTCTGTGATATATTTTACGTTTGGGTAGACTATTCGAATACTAAAATGAATATTTAAAAGCAACTAACTATTTCAACAGATTTTTAGTTTAGCAGGAAAACAATCCATAGTTGCAATTAGTTGACATCGCTAAAACAATACACTTGCTCTAACATCATTAAATAAGTATTCAAAACGCTGTAGTCTATATCTCTATCGGACACATATCATATACATTTAGCTAAACTAAAAAACTGGATAAAATTCCGTTTGCTCACATGTCGATGGTAGCAGCTTTATAATAATCCGTTGTCAAGGGGGAGTAGGGAGTGGGGGAAGGCGCGCACGAGAAAGAGAGAGAGAGATACACTATAGCTACAGTATATTTGTGAACGTAATACTATCCACAGGCAAGCGAACGATTGTTTCAATACTCCGTAGAAATCCAGCAGGCTTCTGTCACTTTGGTCCAATTTCTTACAAACTCTCTCCTGAAACTGCGAGCCTACGCCTGTGGAAAATGTTGACGCGTCTTTGAAGCACGACTCGCAGTCTGTACACAGTGATGCAGCAGGTTCCCTGGATATAATGGTCCCAATCGATGGTTGTAAAAAAATATATAGAAACCTATATATATATATTTTTATTTTTATAACCATATATTTTACAACCATATATTTGTATATATATTTTTAAAGTCAAAACTCTTTAGAACCAAGGTTTTGGAGCTATGTAGTTGACTATTGCAAAAATATAGCGAACGGAAACGTGCGCGCTCTCTCTCGCTGAAATTATAATTTCATCCCAAAAAAACTACAGCTGCTCTGACTTGCTTTTGTGAACCTCTAGGGATAGCCTACTGCTTTGTTTTGTTTTTCTCAGATCATTGACGCTTGAAAGTAAACCATGTTTGTGTGTGTCAGTGTGCGTGTGTGTACTGGCCGCTTCAAGCTCATGCATAAGCAAGAAATTCAGTGTAGGCAGCAGAACATCATGAAGTTGAGCTCAGCTGGTGCAGTGGTCACTTAGCAGACAGGCTCTCCAGCAATGTCTCCTCGGAGTCTTCAATGACTTCAAAGTTCACAATACAACCGTTTTATTTTCAGCCAGAGGGCACAAAGTGTTACTGGAACAGTGTTTAAATGCGCTGAACTGGTAAATTAATGTTTTTGCAATGGGCTTGTTCACTGTTTTAGTGCTCACTCGTTGATTTGCTTTGGTGCTTTTTCCTTTTTACATCATTTCTTGCTTGGCTTTTAGGAAAGTCTAAATGGAAATCGAATTATAAAATCATTAGGGAGTATGCCTAAGGAAAACAAATTGCTGTCATTGAAATTAATAGAAATAAACAAAACTCCAGGACCACAGTCTCCTTCAAGATATTTTATTCTGTACACCACTTCCATTAATACATTGATTGTTTTCCTTTTGTTTCCAGAAACCTGGAGGTTGTTCAGTTACACAGATACATTGTATACACAGTCCCAGATCAATTCTATTGGGCTCAACGGAGTACAAGTCTTTGTTTGCAACCCCTTAATCATTATAATGTCTCTATACAATGCTGCTGTTTGACAAATTCATATTTGTAAGTCACCTGCATTTCAATCATGTTGACTGATACACTGAGTGTACAAAACATTAAGAACACCTGCTCTTTCCATTACATAGACTGACCAGGTGAAAGCTATGATCCCTTATTGATGTCACTTGTTAAATCCACTTCAATCAGTGTATAATCATATTTTTTTAAGCCTTGAGACATGGATTGTGTATGTGTGCCATTCAGAGGGTGAATGGGCAAGACAAAATATTTAAGTGCCTTTGAACGGGGTATGGTAGTAGGTGCCAGGTGCACCGGTTTGTGTCAAGAACTGCAACGCTGCTGGGTTTTTCACGCTCAACAGTTTCCCGTCAAAAATGGTCCACCACCCAAAGGACATCCAGCTAACGTGACACAGCATTGGAGTCAACATGGGCCAGCATCCCTGTGGAACGCTTTCGACACCTTGTAGAGTCCATGCCCCGACGAATTGAGGCTGTTTCAATACTAGGAAGGTGTTCCTAATGTTTGGTATACTCCATGTATATTACCTGAGACTGGAAATGTAATGCTAAACTCTTTCACTACATATAATCTTAATTCTTACACCGCTGTTACTAATATTCATATTTCAACAGATAGATTTTATTTCCATTTTCAGAAGTTTACTTGTTGAGCTTCTGTACACAGTTGCATGACGAGGTATGGTAGTCTATTGGTGGCTATGGTGATACAAGTCTTAAGACTGCTTTTGCTGTTGTTTTCTTCTGTACATTCTTCTGTGTTTACTCTTTTGCGGCATGAAAGACATGTTTTGAATCTCCAGAGAGGTGAACAAGTCAACTCTGAAACATTCTTGTAATACAAGACAGACAGCACTAGACAGAGGTACATGCACACCAATACAGCTAGTATTTTTTGTGTATCCAAAGACACTTTCAATACAATGGCCACCTTTCCAGTCATACTATCTGAAATATCTTTCTGAAATCTCTTACATGCATTCCTGGCTTCTCTTACATGGCTTCGTCTTCTCAGTGTACATTTACATGTTATTTACATTCAGTCACAGCTAGTAAAAGGTGTTATATGTTTGCATTTTTATACAGCGTTACCATTACTGTTGAATATAGATTATTTTGTGCAACTTATATGTGGAGATTTACAAACTGTACAATATAGGGGGGAACGTTTTTACAATATGCTTTCAGACATCAATAAACAAAGTAGCGGCTCGATTCAATCCGGAGCGCGGACGATCTGTGTTGTAGTGTGGTTGAAATGTAAAGGTAATTTCAGATTGAGCAGACATTTGCAGCATTTACCGTGAATGCAGCCTCCGCGAACACGCAAACATTTCCTTTAAATGTCAATCGTGCTATAACGCTGATCTTCTGCGCTACTGATTGAATCAAGCCCTAGATATGATTGTTGTTTACGTTTTCTCCAACTGTAAACACTGAGCATGTTCAAGTGCAATGAAACTGTGCAACATCCAGAGACAAAACCACAGATCTCACAAAGCAGATGGTTAAACACACTAGGTGGTCTGCCCGTGTTCAGAAAATGAAGGTCTCATGTGCTACATAAAACATGTCACAGTCGAGTGCCCTTGAACAAGCTCCTAAAGCAGTTGTTCACCTGCTAGCAGTATGTTGGATTGTCCTGAACAGGACTAACATCTATTGTAGCCTACTTGTCCCTTTGTCCACAGCCTTTAAACTCATACCTCTTGGCTGTCCATTTTAAAAGTGCACCAAAATGGCAGTCTGATTCGCCGTTGATTGATCAGAGAGCTTTTTTTTCCATTGTATTTGAGTTCAAGATAAAGTCACTGCTGGCTGGGGATTGATACAATAGCATTGAGTGTGTGCTTTTATAGGACATGTTTATGTGGGTTGTGATATCAACACTATCCATGGGTCTATATGCAGTATGCTTCTATGTTTGCTTATTGTTTGGAATCACAGCAATGTGCATGACAGTACAAAGCTAATGGTACCAATGGTTTCCTTTTAACTCTAAACTTCTGGGAATAATTATAGCAATGGCTTTTGTGAATTGTCTTTGCAAAACGACATAATATTATTCTCGGCATTTCACATTAAAAAAAACAATCAACTATCATACTTTAATTATAGCGATTTTAATATAAAATAAATAAATAGCAATAAAAATGTTATTTACTCATTTCAAAATAAAATTGCTATCTGAATTTCAATGGCTGAAAAAGTGCTGAAATAAATTAATCAAGTTCATGAATATGTAATCAAATAAAGTAAATCATAATAAAGTCAACATAAATACAAATGTTGTGAACTTCTGTTAATAACATGTTGTGTATATACAGTGGTTTGACAAAAGTATTCACCCCCCTTGGCATTTTTCCTATTTTGTTGCCTTACAACCTTGAATTAAAATAGATTTTTGGGGGGTTTGTATCATTTGATTTACACAACATGCCTACCACTTTGAAGATGCAAAACATTTTTTCTTGTGAAACAAACAAGAAATAAGACAAAAAAAAACAGAAAACTTGAGCGTGCATAACTATTCACCCCCCCAAAGTCAATACTTTGTAGAGCCACCTTTTGCAGCAATTACAGCTGCAAGTCTCTTGGGGTATGTCTCTATAAGCTTGGCACATCTAGCCACTGGGATTTTTGCCCATTCTTCAAGGCAAAACTGCTCCAGCTCCTTCAAGTTGGATGGGTTCCGCTGGTGTACAGCAATCTTTAAGTCATACCACAGATTCTCAATTGGATTGAGGTCTGGGCTTTGACTAGGCCATTCCAAGACATTTAAATGTTTCCCCTTAAACCACTCGAGTATTGCTTTAGTAGTATGCTTAGGGTCATTGTCCTGCTGGAAGGTGAACCTCAGTCCCAGTCTCAAATCTCGGGAAGACTGAAACAGGTTTCCCTCAAGAATTTCCCTGTATTTAGCGCCATCCATCATTCCTTCAATTCTGACCAGTTTCCCAGTCCCTGCCGATTAAAAACATCCCACAGCATGATGATGCCACCACCATGCTTCACTGTGGGGATGGTGTTCTCGGGGTGATGAGAGGTGTTGGGTTTGCGCCAGACATAGCGTTTTCCTCGATGGCCAAAAAGCTCAATTTTAATCTCATCTGACCAGAGTACCTTCTTCCATATGTTTGGGGAGTCTCCCACATGGCTTTTGGCGAACACCAAACGTGTTTGCTTATTTTTTTCTTTAAGCAATGGCGTTTTTCTGGCCACTCTTCTGTAAAGCCCAGCTCTGTGGAGTGTACGGCTTAAAGTGGTCCTATGGACAGATACTCCAATCTCCGCTGTGGAGCTTTGCAGCTCCTTCAGGGTTATCTTTGGTCTCTTTGTTGCCTCTCTGATTAATGCCCTCCTTGCCTGGTCCGTGAGTTTTGGTGGACGGCCCTCTCTTGGCAGGTTTGTTGTGGTGCCATATTCTTTCCATTTTTTAATAATGGATTTAATGGTGCTCCGTTGGATGTTCAAAGTTTCTGATATTTTTCTATAACCCAACCCTGATCTGTACTTCTCCACAACTTTGTCCCTGACCTGTTTGGAGAGCTCCTTGGTCTTCATGGTGCCGCTTGTTTGGTGGTGCCCCTTGCTTAGTGGTGTTGCAGACTCTGAGGCCTTTCAGAACAGGTGTATATATACACTGAGATCATGTGACAGATCATGTGACACTTAAATAAAGTTCACCTGTGTGCAATCTAACTAATTATGTGACTTCTGAAGGTAATTGGTTGGACCAGATCTTATTTAGGGGCTTCATAGCAAAGGGGGTGAATACATATGCACGCACCACTTTTCCGTTATTTATTTTTTTGAATTTATTGTAACAATTTATTTTTTCTTTTCACTTCACCAATTTGGACTATTTTGTTTATGTCCATTAAATGAAATTTAAATTACAGGTTGTAATGCAACAAAATAGGAAAAGCGCCAAGGGGATGAATACTTTTGCAAGGCACTGTATGAATGTTGTGAGATTGAAGGATGTAAAGCCTTTTTAAGCAATCTTTTTATAGGTTTCTTAGAAATTGTATCCATACTTTTAAAAAGGGAAAATAGAGAATAAAAAGGATATTAATTATAAAGAAACTAGATTTTCATAGACGGCTATCAACAGCTAGGCCCTTTCCCTTTAGCAAACTGCAAATGTTAATTTTGTTTGACTGCGACAGACTACTAGATAATTACTTATTCTGTGCAAATAGTTTGCTAATTGTGCCTTTTTTTTTGCCTTCAAAAATTCAGCTGTGGTTTCAAATCTGTAACATAAGGCATTTATTCCACAAAAACTGTGTGCAAATAGTTTTTGGTTGGACCTTGCTACAAATAGCGAGATCAATGTGCAAACTTAACAAAAATGTATATATATATATATATTTTAATCATTCATATCATATATTAAGAGATATAAATAGCACAATGTTAAGAAATCTCTCTCTATATATATTTTTAAGAGCCATTTAGTCCTATCCTCAGATTAGGTGTTGTAATAACCTGAACCACAAGAGGGCAGTGGTGATATGAACCCTGGAAAGAGTCTGCTGGTTTTACATAATGTGATGGTAAAAAATGTAAACAGCACTACTATCCAGACAATGGTACATCTACAGGGCATCATCAGTAAGGGTTAGGACTTCCTCCATGGTAAGTGAGGGACGGTACCACTATTAACCTGTGTTTCACAGTAGGGTTCATCACTTTCAGAGTCTGCGGGTGGGGACGCCTTATTCCTCTCCTTCTCACCGTCATCAGAGTCTTCCATTGCCGCAGTAATGAGGGGGGGAGATTTCCTGAAAGGGAGACGGAGAGGTTGAGTCAATACAACAGGCAATGAATGTCCTTGAGACAAGATGACTCAACGGACCGTACTCATAGCCTGGTCCCAAATCTGTTGAGCCGTCTTGCCAACTCCTATGGTCATTGGCGTAATAATGACCATAGGAGATGGCAAAACGGCACAAACTGATCTGGGACCAGGCTGCCATACTCACAGATGGGTCAATGTAACGATAGTACAGTGTGGCTAATGACAGTACCTGTATTCTCCATTGTGTATACCTGTCTATAATATTGTGTGTTTATCACTGCCATTGTATGACATGTTGTACTTATCCCTCTGGCATCGTGGAATATAATATTTTGCCTCTGTCACTAGCATTTCTGTCTGTCTAGTATTGCATAGACCTACGTCCACATCTCTTTAATATACTGTATGAAATCTATCAGTACAGTTGGGAGAATTAAAAAGTTAACCTGAGCGCCAAGTCTAGGTTCAAAAGGCTCCTTAGCTTCTACCCCCAAGCCATAAGACTGCTGAACAATTCATAAAATGGCTACCCAGACTATTTGCATTAACCCCCCCCACGGTATGGCCTACACCTGTTGTATTCGGCACATGTGACAAATAAAATTTGATTTGATTTTATCTCTTGCTATCTTTTACCTCTTTCTGGTATCTAATACCAGGGTATCTCTAGGCTCTCTCTTTAACCATTTGGATATCTCATACAGGTATCTCATGCTGATATCTCATACCTAGGGTATCTTATTGAGCGTTTGGAGTTAGTGTTCAGCACCAAGCGAATGTGTCTGATACCTGTCTCCACTCTGGGTGATGAGTCTCCTGCACGTCTCCATCTGCACGTCCAGGCCTCGCTTCATGGAACACATCTCCATGTACTCGTGTAGGTGTCTGTTCATGTCACTCTTAGCCGTGGCCAGCTCCAACTGTGGGGACATAACGTAAGACAATCCATACTGTAAGTTTGCTTTCTGGTTTAAACTGTCAACACAAAAATGTTTGAGTAATGAGGGGCAGGATCTTTGCAAGTGCAAAACCAAAGGCTGCAGTAATTTGCATTAATCTTATTTTCTAGTTTGTGTTTCTTTTAGGTCGATTGTATTTGTACTTCTTATCGTTGCCACAGGGAACAGAGAAATTAGCAAATTAGCAAAGAGGAAAGTCTACACTACCTTCAATTTGTTACTTCAGTTTATTTTATCATCTACACAGGAACCAATGTAATGTAAGCACATGGAATGGCTAACTTATTTATTTCCATAATGTAATAATCCCAGAGAAATGTCTATGTACACTGCTCAAAAAAATAAAGGGAACACTAAAATAACACATCCTAGATCTGAATGAATGAAATAATCTTATTAAATACTTTTTTCTTTACATAGTTGAATGTGCTGACAACAAAATCACACAAAAATTATCAATGGAAATCAAATTTATCAACCCATGGAGGTCTGGATTTGGAGTCACCCTCAAAATTAAAGTGGAAAACCACACTACAGGCTGATCCAACTTTGATGTAATGTCCTTAAAACAAGTCAAAATGAGGCTCAGTAGTGTGTGTGGCCTCCACGTGCCTGTATGACATCCCTACAACGCCTGGGCATGCTCCTGATGTGCCACCCCACACCATGACTGACCCACCACCAAACCGGTCATGCTGGAGGATGTTGCAGGCAGCAGAACGTTCTCCACGGCGTCTCCAGACTCTGTCACGTCTGTCACATGTGCTCAGTGTGAACCTGCTTTCATCTGTGAAGAGCACAGGGCGCCAGTGGCGAATTTGCCAATCTTGGTGTTCTCCGGCAAATGCCAAACGTCCTGCACGGTGTTGGGCTGTAAGCACAACCCCCACCTGTGGACGCCGGGCCCTCATACCACCCTCATGGAGTCCGTTTCTGACCGTTTGAGCAGACACATGCACATTTGTGGCCTGCTGGAGGTCATTTTGCAGGGCTCTGGCAGTGCTCCTCCTGCTCCTCCTTGCACAAAGGCGGAGGTAGCGGTCCTGCTGCTGGGTTGTTGCCCTCCTACGGCCTCCTCCACGTCTCCTGATGTACTGGCCTGTCTCCTGGTAGCGCCTCCATGCTCTGGACACTACGCTGACAGACACAGCAAACCTTCTTGCCACAGCTCGCATTGATGTGCCATCCTGGATGAGCTGCACTACCTGAGCCACTTGTGTGGGTTGTAGACTCCGTCTCATGCTACCACTAGAGTGAAAGCACCGCCAGCATTCAAAAGTGACCAAAACATCAGCCAGGAAGCATAGGAACTGAGAAGTGGTCTGTGGTCACCACCTGCAAAACCAGTCCTTTATTGGGGGTGTCTTGCTAATTGCCTATAATTTCCACCTGTTGTCTATTCCATTTGCACAACAGCATGTGAAATGTATTGTCAATCAGTGTTGCTTCCTAAGTGGACAGTTTGATTTCACAGAAGTGTGATTGACTTGGAGTTACATTGTGTTGTTTAAGTGTTCCCTTTATTTTTTTTAGCAGTGTATTTATGGCTCTGTTTACAGTAGTGCTTCATCACTGCAGGCTTATGAATAGTATTCTAGAAGGGCTTTGTTTGTGTGTGTGTGTGTGTGTGTGTGTGTGTGTGTGTGTGTGTGTGTGTGTGTGTGTGTGTGTGTGTGTGTGTGTCTCACCTCAATCTGGTCGATGGTCTCCTGATACTCCTTCTCTCTGGTCTGGAAGAGGGACTCTGTGTCCTTTATCACCTTCTCTATGGACTCCTCCTGCTGCATGGTGCGTGGTGTGTGTGTGGGTGTGTGTGTGAGTGTGAGAAAGTGAGAGAGAGAACACATTGTTTTGTGCTAATTTGCCTAATATACATGAGGTGAAAGGAACGTCATGTCACAGTCGTACATGCAATGTTTAAAGTAGGACACAGACAAGGCAGACCAACCATAAGAATAATTAACAAGCAGGAAGTACAGTGGCTTCGGTTAAAACATGCCCTTTAACACAGTTCTGGGATCAGCTTACCCAAGCCAGCTCCTAACATTAACCATTACATTGGTAAATACAAAACTGATCTTAGATCAGCCAGTGACTAGTGGTAGGTGTAGTGGCCTACCTCTCCCTGGGTCTCCACTGCTCCCAGAGTGTATCCTGGAAAGTCCTCCCACAGCAGCAGAGTCTCCTCAGTCTCCTCCCAGGCCAGGCTGTCACAGTCGTCCTCAAACTCACACTCCCTCCTGCAAGACCAACAATAGTATGGCTTCCTAGTTGTACATCTATTTATATACTGAACAAAAATATAAACACAACATGTACAGTGTTGGTCCCATGTTTCATGAGCTGAAATAAAAGATTCCAGAAATGTTCCATACGCACAAAAAGCTTATTTCTCTCAGATTTACCCCCGCTAGTGAGCATTTCTCCTTTGCCATGATAATCCATCCACCTGACAGTTGTGGCATATCAAGAAGCTGATTAAACAGCATGATCATTACACAGGTGCACCTTGTGCTGGGGACAATAAAAGGCCACTCTAAAATGTGCAGTTTTGTCACACAACACAATGCCACAGATGTCTCAAGTTGAGGGAGCATGCAATTGGCATGTTGACTGCAGGAATCTCCACCAGAGCTGTTGCCAAATAATTTAATGTTAATTTCTCTACCATAAGCCGCCTCCAACGTCGTTTTAGAGAACTTGGCATTACTTCCAACCGGACTCACAACCGTAGACCACGTGTAACCACGCCAGCCAAGGCCCTCCACATCCGGCTTCTTCACCTGCGGGATGGTCTGAGATGAGCCACCCGGACGGCTGATGAAACTGTGGGTTTTCAAAACCGAAGAATTTCTGCACAAACTGTCAGAAACCGCCTCTGTGTGCTCGTCATCCTCATCAGGGTCTTGACCTGACTGCAGTTCGGCGTCGTAACCAACTTCAGTGGGCAAATGCTCACCTTCGATGGCCACTGGCAGGCTGGAGAAGTGTGCCCTTCATAGATGAATCCCGGTTTCAACTGTACTGGGCAGATGGCAGACAGCGTGTATGGAGTCATGTGGGCGAGCGGTTTGCTGATGTCAACGTTGTGAACAGAGTGCCCCATGGTGGCTGTGGGGTTATGGTATGGGCAGGCATAACCTATGGACAACGAACACAGTTGTATTTTATCGATGGAAATGTAAATGCATAGAGATACCGTGACGAGATCCTGAGGCCCATTGCCGTGCCATTCATCTGCCGCCATCACCTCATGTTTCAGCATGATAATCCACGGCCCCATGACACAAGGATCTGTACACAATTCCTGGAAGCTGAAAATATCCCAGTTCTTCCATGGCCTGCATACTCACCAGATGTCACCCATGGAACATGTTTGGGATGTTCTGGATTGACGTGTACGATAGTGTGTTCCAGTTTCCGCCAATATCCAGCAACTTCGCACAGCCATTGAAGAGGAGTCGGGCAACATTCCACAATCAACAGCCTGATCAACTCTATCTGAAGGAGATGTGTTGTGCTGCATGAGGTAAATGGTGGTACTAGATACTGACTGGTTTTCTGATCCACACCCCTATATATTTTAAGGTATCTGTGACCAACAGATGCATATCTGTATTCACAGTCATGTGAAATCCATAGATTAGGGTCTAATGAATTTATTTCAATTGACTGATTTCATTACATGAACTGTAACTCAGTAAAATCTTTGAAATTGTTGCATGTTGCGTTTATATTTTTGTTCAGTGTAGTTCACTGGCCGACTCTGGTCTGCTCATTGCTTACAAGTGACAGACTCTAGTCCTGGAGATCAGCAGTGTGCAAGCTTTTTATCCAGCCCAACTCTAACAGTCCTGATTCAAATAATCATGGTTTGAAATGTAGAGTGGCTCTCCAGGTGTGGCGTTTGAGACTTTAGCAGACCTCGATTGCTGTCCATTTCCTCATAGTTAGGACTCACAGCTGGTTCAGCATCCTCTGCATCTCCTCGTTGATCTGATTGGCTGACGTGCTACACGACTCCTCATCCTTGCCCCCCTCGCTCTCAGAGATGCTGGTTGGTTCATCCCCGTCACCGCCTTTAACCGACTGGGCCGCCTGCTTCCGGGGCCGGCGAGTCAGAGTGGAAGGAGGTGTGGCCATCTGCTAGATAAAGGTGGGATAACAGTGTAATAGCAGAGTAATAAAGGTGTAATTAACATGAGTTGTCCTAGAAGATATGAGTGGACTTGCCTCCACAGATTTAGCCATGCTGTAATTATACCAATCGACGATTGCTCCAACAGATCTAGAATCAGCTTACCTTGGAAAAATCCTACATTTAACCATTATGGTGTTAAATGCTAAACTGATCTTAGATCAGTGTCTAGGGGCTACCTAACAGATAGTATAGTTAGTAGTACAGTGGCCTATGAGCGGTCCTGACCTGGAAGATCTGGATCATGTCTTCACAGTTCCTCTGCTGGGCAACGTCACACAGGCGAGCTGTGATGTCGATACGTCTACAGATGTCCATGTCCACCTTCATGGCCTTCTCCTGGATCTTACTGTCCAGATCCGACAGGTTCTGATAGAGAAAATAGGAGAGGAGAGTGAGTGAGTGAGACCCGCAAAAGTAAATAGGTGTTCCCAAATCTTATTTGTATTTTAAAGACATTTTCGAAGTAAACTGCACAATGAGTAACCATAAAAGTATTTTATTAGAGATTTTCTACGATTTTATAACTCAAAGTTCTCATGGTACTACTCTTGAGGTATACTAATCTCAACAACTTGGGGTGAATTTGGGGTGTGCCAAACATTTTAATCATTATTCATCATTCATCATTTTCAATCATTTCCCAACATCGCTATGAGGGACTCACGTTGCTCATAAGGCCTTTGAAGAGGACCAGCTCAGCTTTCAGCTGTTTCACCCTGAGGGCCAGCTCATCCTGACACACCTCACTCTCCTGGAGGTCCTGTGCACACACACACACACACACACACACACACACACGCCTAATTTGCATTGCATGTATGACATAACATAACTGATTATAAGGATGCATAATAAATAGAATGGGTGGTGTATTGAATAGTTCATTTCCAATCAACCCAGCTGATCTGAGGTGGAATCATAATGTTAGTGTGATGTGAAATATTAAAGGGGTAATCTGCTGTTCAAACAATAAAGCAGTTACCCACCAACTTTTTAGGTAAACAGTTTAGGGATGGGACTGGAGAAATGCAACCACTATCAAATTCATAGACGGTGCTATGGACACAAGGACCATCCATCAGCTCAAAATGATAGTTTTACCATGTTTTCAAGCTACAATGGAGAAAAACACACTTATATTTTGGGTTCTAGGGGTATGTAGCAATCACAGATTGCCCTTTATCATTGACACAGCTATGGGCTTACCTCCTCCAGCTCAGCCACTTTCTCCTGGAGGTCCACTCTGACTGTGTATTCTTCCTCCCATCTGTTAACACACACACACACACAGTGATCATATAGATGAGAATGGAGACTGATGAGGAAGTCATCACGACAACATCACACTATCATCACTCTCTCTTCTGGGGACAATTTCCAATCGCAAACCCAATTGTATTAGTTCAATCCCACAATCACCATTGTCTATTTAGGCTATTCTAGTACCTCCATTTTCCTGACCATCTGTGACTGAGGGTAGATAACTTTGTCAAAGGCCAAAATGTCTCGCAAATAGTATAATAATAACACTGGTTACAAATACCAGAGAGAGAGAAACCAGGCAGATAGCCTAATACCATCTACTATAGGCTACAGTGTTGCGCTCACGCGATTAAATTAACCAATAAGGCCCGGGGTGTGTGGTATATGGCCAATATACCACGGCTAAGGGCTGTTCTTATGCACAATGCAACGCGGAGTGCCTGGACACAGCCCTTAGCCGTGGTATATTGGCCATATATTATCACAAACCCCAGAGGCGCGTTATTGCTATTATACAGTGCATTCGGAAAGTATTCAGACCCCTTGACTTTTTCCACATTGTTACGTTACAGCCTTATTCTAAAATCTATTAAATTGTTTTTCCCCCTCATTAATCTACACACTATACCCCATAATGACAAAGCAAAAACAGGTTTTTATAAAGTTTTGCTAATTTATTAAAAATCAAAAACTGAAATATGACATTTACATAAGTATTCAGACCCTTTACTCAGTACTTTGTTGAAGCACCTTTGGCAGTGATTACAGTCTCGGGTCTTCTTGGGTATGACGCTACAAGCTTGGCACACCTGTATTTGGGGATTTTCTCCCATTCTTCTCTGCAGATCCTCTCAAGCTCTGTCAGGTTGGATGGGGAGCGTTGCTGCACAGCTATTTTCAGGTTTCTCCAGAGATGTTAGATCGGGTTCAAGTCCGGGCTCTGGCTGGGCCACTCAAGGACATTCAGAGACTTGTCCCGAAGCCACTCCTGCGTTGTCTTGGCTGTGTGCTTAGGGTCGTTGTCCTGTTGGAAGGTGAACCCTCGCCCCAGTCTGAGAACCTGAGCGCTCTGGAGCAGGTTTTCATCAAGGATCGCTCTGTACTTTGCTCCGTTTATCTTTGCCTCTCCTGACTAGTCTCCCAGTCCCTGCCACTGAAAAACATCCCCACAGCATGATGCTGCCACCACCATACTTAACCGTAGGGATGATGCCAGGTTTCCTCCAGACGTGACGCCTGGCATTCAGGCCAAAGTGTTCAATCTTGGTTTCATCAGACCAGAGAATCTTGTTTCTCATGGTCTGAGAGTCCTTAGGTGCCTTTTGGCAAACTCCAAGTGGCCTGTCATGTGCCTTTTACTGAGGAGTGGCTTCTGTCTGGCCACTCTACCATAAATGCCTGATTGGTGGAGTGCTGCAGAGATGGTTGTCCTTCTGGAAGGTTCTCCCATCTCCACAGAGGAACTCTAGAGCTATGTCAGAGTGACCATCGAGTTCTTGGTCACCTCCCTGACCAAGGCCCTTCTCCCCCGATTGCTCAGTTTGGCCGAGCGGCCAGCTCTAGGAAGAGTCTTGGTGGTTCCAAACTTCTTCCATTTAAGAATGATGGAGGCCATTGTGTTCTTGGGGACCTTCAATGCTGCAGAAATGTTTGGTACCCTTCCCCAGATCTGTGCCTTGACACAATCCTGTCTCGGAACTCTACGGACAATTCCTTAGACCTCATGGCTTGGTTTTTGCTCTGACATGCACTGTCAACTGTGTGACCATATATAGACAGGTGTGTGTCTTTCCAAATCATGTCCAATCAATTGAATTTACCACAGGTGGACTCCAATCAAGTTGTAGAAACATCTCAAGGATGATCAATGGAAACAGGATGCACCTGAGCTCAATTTCGAGTCTCATAGCAAAGGATCTGAGTACTGTTTTTTATTTTTAATACATTTGCAAAAATGTATAAAAACCTGTTTTTGCTTCGTCATTATAGGGTATTGTGTGTAGATTGCTGAGGAAATGTTTTTGTTTAAATCCATTTTAGAATAAGGCTGAAACGTAACAAAATGTGGAAAAAGTCAAGAGTTCTGAATACTTTCCAAAGGCACTGTAAACTAGTTACCAACCAGTGGAGGCTAATGAGGGTAGAATGGCACATAATAATGGCTGGAACGGCACTAATGGAATGGCATCAAACACCTGGAAACCATGTGTTTGATGTATTTGATACCATTCCGCTGATTCCGCTCCAGTCATTAGCACGAGCCCATTCTCCCCAATTAAGGTGCCACCAACCTGTTGTGTTACCAACATAATTAGAGCAGTAAAAATACATGTTTTTTTTACCACGGCTGTGAGCCAATCAGCATTCAGGGCTCGAACCACCCAGTTTATAATAAAGTTTGATGGAGTTTGTATATCCATGTTGTGTGCCTAATCTCCCTTACTCAGCTGTGTTATGCAACAGGACACCATGCATGTAGAGCACCCTGCTGCAACACTTACTGAAGGTGAAGTGGCCTAACCCAGGAGGGTGCATGTGCCATAGTGCACGTTGCCTATACACACTGTTATCAGTCTGCTCAAGTGGGGATGCAGTGTATAGGCCTACAGTAGCCTATACTGTAAATTCAACCTGGTCTCATAGCATTTTGTATTATTCTGTACGTAAATCCGCTACATCCATTTAGTATGATTTGTTATGTTTTGTAAGGTATGTATGAAATTGTGGATGTCCATCACCCATTTCATATATTATGTTACGAATTACAATACGTACTATATGTTACAATTTTGATTTTTAAAAAATATGTTAACCTTTGGGTATACGTTCGCATTATACGCCCACCCATCCACCCCGACCAACCACTCTTTCATCCCAGAGGAGATAAACCTTCTGAATCTGCAGATAAAATTAAATAATGTATATTTACTGCTGCACTTTTGCACAATGACTGCTCCTTGTTATCGATCTCATTGTTTCGTGTTATGTGTATATCAGTTATATGGTTGTCACTGTTTTTAATGTTGTTGTTTTTTATTGTTGAACCATGACTGCACAAAACATTTCCCAATTGGGACAATAAAGATAACTTGAACTTGAACCCTACTTTCGTTTTTGCCTTAAGTAACCATCTGTCTTATTTACATTTACATTTTAGTCATTTACCAGATGCTCTTATCCAGAGCAACTTATCCATACCAAACGTAACATATCATACTAATTTGAGTGTCCTGGATTTTACATGTACTATGTTACGTCTAGTCAATGAGACCAGGCTGGTAAATTGTACAAGCTGTAAACATATACACTGTATAAGTTGAATGGAAAAGGAAGTTCTATTCTATTCTAGCTTCCCACAGCCCCCTGCAGACTCATTACACAAAAACAAATAGTATGTTATTGTATTGTTATGAGACAGTTGTTTTTCATGAGATCTAAGGCAGATGATTGAAAATGTTCCCCTGTTAAACCATTTGACCTTCTCAATAAAAGAGAATTAGAGGAAGGTGTTCCGGCTGGCAAGTCATAGAGGCTGGATAACAGAGAGTTGACGTTGCCTTGTTCCCATTAACATTCATACAGTGGACTATAGGCTGTAGGGAAGGTTACTGATGTCATTTAGTGATGTCAGCATCTTCTCACGGATGCTGCAGAAGGCGAGTGCTCGTACAGGATGGGAAGGGGGGGTGAGAGAGAGAGAGCGAAAGAGAGAGGAACAGAGAGCTTATGCGTGTAAGAGAGAAGTAAAGTGGGAAAGGGTGTAAGTGAAAAAGAGAGAAAGAAAGGGAGTGAGAGAGAGAGTGTGAGAGAGGAAGAGAAAGAGGGAATGAGAAAGAGAGAGAATAATGTGAACAGTCTCTGGCGGCATCACTAGCGGTCACAGCTTTCAGTACAGTGCTGCATTGCAGGTGCTGAGACGAAACGCAGAGGGGCGGAGGAGAGAGAGAGAGAGAGAGGTGAGAGAGAGAGAGAGAGAAGGGCCATGTGAGAGAGAGAGAGAGAGAAGGGCCATGTGAGAGAGAAATCCAAGTGTACTGCTGACTTCTCCCCAGCCTATTCAGCCCTCTCTAGATAATCCTCCTATTGGATAAGAGATTTGCCAGTGCTGTTATTTTAAACGCTATGATCAACTATGTTTGAATCCCCTACAAGCCTATAGTGAAGCTTTGTAATGGCATATCATTTGGGAAGTACAGGGGCAATTTGAAGACAAAACGTAGAGTGGCTAAAACACTTCAAGATTTACAAAGTAACCAGAAGCCATCTTATGGAGGATGATGATGACGACAAACAACAAGAAAACAGATGCCTCCTCATTCCAACTCCGTTCTAAGATAACATAGTACTTTTGTAGCATGATCATCAGCTGGACAAACATAAAGCCTGTAATATAGCTCTGCCTTATATTTCAAGATAAGTACTGTACGCAACTCCTTTAGACCTTGCACTTTTTTAGTCATTTTAGCAGACGCTCTTATCCAGAGCGACTTACAGTTAGTGAGTGCATACATTTTTCATCCAGGCCCCCCGTGGGAAACGAACCCACAACCCTGGCGTTGCAAGCGCCATGCTCTACCAACTGAGCTACAGGGGACTACATCATTTGCATGATGATGTAATGTTATTTTCTTGTGTTCTGGGGTGTAATTTGGTATGAAGAAAGCAAAAACACACTATGGTTGATTAGGCTCAAAATAGCCTACTGTTACTTCGGATACATTCCACACCTCATTTGTAACAGGAGAACCCAACTGTATATTGATACACACCATAATAGACAAAATGTCTAACTCAATATTTTTGCTTGTTTTCTATGACATGACCACTTTTATATTCCTATTCTGACAAGACTTTGGCTGAAGGACACTGAGATGTTATGGTGTCTGTAACTATAAAAAGGATCACTGATTAGTAGAATCAGTGTGTAATTAGAGCAGAGCTGGAACAAAAGCCTGCACACACCTTCGCTCTCCAGGAGAAGGATTGGCCAATCCTGGGGTAGGGGTGTTGCCCTAATAATGGTGGGCTATAGAGACAATAAATGACATCACACATCAGGTCTACTGGTGACAATAACATATGCTTAAGGCCCCGGGCCTTTAACTATAATAGTTAGACTGCTTCATTCATACCTGCGTTTATACTCATCCCTTTCTCGTTTCACCTTGCCCAACACATTGTACAGGGCCCGTATCTCAGGGGTAATGGTGTCGATTTGAACACCTACTCCGTCCGTTTGGGCACAAGGCACACCCGTGCCCGTTATGCGCGAATCCCTCCCCGCGCCAAACCTGCGGTCGTGGTTGTAGGACCAAACGGTGCCGGGAAGGAACCGGGGAGGTTGGTTAGTAGACATACCAGACCCAAAACTGACATATTTCTCGTTAATGTTGGATATAGTCTTGGAAGGATCAGTAGGGGTTAATAAAGAACTGATGGAAATATGTGGAGTGAGTTGGTTGGAATTGAGGTTGCAATTCGAGTCAGTCAGAGTCGAGTTCCTAAATACTGATTTGCTGTTGGACTCAAAGAAGGGAGTTGTAGGCCTGTTGAGTGATGGAGAGAGAAGGCCTCCGGGTAGGTATGCAGAATTATTTACGTTCTGGAGGGGGATATGTCCGGGCCTAACTGCGATGGGCCCTACGAAACCAGTCTGGACTCCCATTTCCTTAGTCAATGGCTTTTTCCCGTGTCCTTCTACTGAATTGCCCTCATTATTGTCCAAAGCCTGCTGAAGCTGTTTCTCCAAAGCTTTATTCCGACGCTCCAGCTCATGAACTTTAGCCAAAAAGCAACGGAAGCGCAAATTCAAGGTCTTGAGAACACTGATGTTGGAGCCCAAGTCGTTACGCAGGGCCATCGCTGCGGGGGGCGACGGCGCACGGTGCATGTTGTTCAGGTGCAGATACGCGAGTCCCGAAGGTGGCAGCGCACTAAAGTCCAGGCCAGATAGCCCATCTTGTCCAAAGCCGGTGTGCTCACCCAAGTCAGGTGCACCGTATGAGTCTAGGCCTGTCATGGAAGAATCCGAATGGCTTCCCATCTGGTTATGCTGCTGTTGCTGAACAAGGTACGCGTTCTCCCCCAATAACGGATTCATGCTTGAGTATGAAAATCTGAAATGCTCAAAATCCGGCATGAAAACAGACTTCTTAATTTAGCTTGAAAGCTAACTCTTGATGTAAATAATAGCCTTACTTGCTCTATCCCTAATAGCCTTACCCTGTGAAGACTTAGCCTATGCGTCCTACCAAGACAGAATAAGATAACCGAACAAAATAAAATAATGTATAGGCTATAGGTAAAAGGGTGCTATTGAACAAGTAGACTATTCCATGTCTTAAAATTACACCCGTCAGTGACTGAAAAAGCCGCAGCAATCAAGCGGTGAAGGCTACCTGGCTAGCCGCAGCGCAACTACTAACTTTGGCGTAGGTGATGTCTGCAGAGGTAACAGTCCAGTCAAGACCATCGCCAGGCAGAAATAAACAAACTACTGCGGGTTTTAACTACCGCTGTGACTAGAGTAAACGCGCAATCCTCACTTTGGATAGGCTAGGCCTACTGCTTGGCTTGAGTGAATTTCTCGACACGTTTCATTAATATCATAATATGTGTTTATTTTACCCTACACGTGAGTAATATCAATGGCATTATTGTCTGTAAGTCTAACTTTGTCACCATTATTTCAATCGAAGATGGCTCACGATTTAGGAGTTTTACGGCACCCTCAGCATCACTTGGGGACGTCAGAGAGAGCCCATAATAACATCGCCTGTAAGGTTCTCTGCTCATATTGTCTAAAAACAATGGACTACTGGCTTATTAAAACTTTTGGACTGTGTTCTGTGCAAAAGTAGACCTACACCTAGTTGAAACGTATGCTACACATGCTCCACTACACGATTTCCCGTTGTTTGATCGAGGGGGGCTGAAATATGGGAAAATACATTTTATTTTATTTGGCAACTTTGACACATACATAAAACAATAGAGAACATACTCAAAAAAACGTTTAGCATATATCCAAGGTTAACTGTTGAATGTTGTACTTACTGTCAATTGGATCAATTGAGAGAAGAGTACGACTTGCTGACAGGCCACGCCCTCTTAGTGTGGACAGATTGCTGTTGGTCATGAAATCCTGATGCTTCTTGTGTAGATCTCCCCACAGCATTTGATCTATGCCAATCTTTGGCCTGCCATTCACTGAAATGTCAGAAGGAATTAAATATTTACTAACATCACAAGATCATCTTCCAGTAGCATTTTGAACATGTACTGTGTGTGTGTCCCACAGGAATCTATCTAGGCATTAAAATCAGACTTATGTGTCATAGTGTAACTGGAAGTGGCATTTACAGTTGGAATGGAGGATGTTGCTCTTTTCTCAATGGGGGTTTTCACTGTACTGGTAGAATGGTCAGGTGTATAATGACTTGTAATTGAGGAGAATGGTGTTATCTCAAAGGTGGTGGTGGTCTTTGCTGTAGTAGAATTGTCAGGGCTAAACATACTTGAATTTATGGATGTTGGTATCTTTTCAGTGGTTGTATTCTGTGCTCTGGTAGCATAGGCAGGGGCATTAAAACTGGAAATCAAAGATGTAGTTGGTCTCGTCTCAATGGTTGTTTTGTTACCACGGTCCTGTCCTGAGCGAGTGAAGGGACAGAAACAATAAACTTAAAGAGAATATCACTCCAGAAGATCTGTGTTTGTCTACGTTTATGGAAAATAACTTTTCCCAAAGAGTTTTAGTCTAAGTTTTTACTCCCATTCTAAGTGTACGTTTTTACTCCCATTCTATGTGTAAGTTTTTACTCCCATTCTAAGTGTACGTTTTTACTCCCATTCTAAGTGTACGTTTTTACTCCCATTTAAGTGTAAGTTTTTACTCCCATTCTAAGTGTACGTTTTTACTCCCATTCTAAGTGTACGTTTTTACCCCCATTCTAAGTGTATGTTTTTACTCCAATTCTAAGTGTACGTTTTTACTCCCATTCTAAGTGTACGTTTTTACTCCAATTCTAAGTGTACGTTTTTACTCCCATTCTAAGTGTACGTTTTTACTCCAATTCTAAGTGTATGTTTTTACTCCCATTCTATGTGTATGTTTTTACTCCCATTCTAAGTGTACGTTTTTACTCCCATTCTAAGTGTAAGTTTTTACTCCCATTCTAAGTGTACGTTTTTACTCCAATTCTAAGTGTACGTTTTTACTCCCATTCTATGTGTATGTTTTTACTCCCATTCTAAGTGTACGTTTTTACTCCCATTCTAAGTGTACGTTTTTACTCCCATTCTAAGTGTACGTTTTTACTCCCATTCTATGTGTATGTTTTTACTCCCATTCTAAGTGTACGTTTTTACCCCCATTCTATGTGTATGTTTTTACTCCCATTCTATGTGTATGTTTTTACTCCCATTCTAAGTGTACGTTTTTACTCCCAAACCATACATAGTTTACTTCATAGGGCTTTCTGTAGAACCTGTATTTTAAATAAGTAGAGCTTGTATTTTAAATAAGTTAGAACACAAACCAATTACGATTGCGGTAAAAACCCAGAAAGCTACCCCTTTAAGTCGTAGTTAAAGGTATATACAGTCAGGTCCATAAGTTTTCGGACAGTGACACAATTTGCATCATTTTGGCTCTGTACGCCACCACAATGGATTTGAAAGGAAACAATCAAGATGTGCTTTAAGTGTAGAGTTTCATCTTTAATTTAAGGCTTTTGTCAGAATTATTGGATGAACCGTGTAGGAATTACAACCATTTTTATACATAGCCCCCCAATTTTAGGGGCTCAAAAGTAATTGGACAAACTAACATAATCATACATTTAATTGTGAGTTTTAATACTTGGTTGCAAATCCTTTGCAGTCAATTACTGCCTGAAGTCTGGAACCCATAGACATCACCAGATGCTGGGTTTCTTCCCTGGTGATGCTCTGCCTTTACTGCAGCTGTCTTCAGTTCCTGCTTGTTCTTGGGGCGTTTTGCCTTCAGCAAATGAAATGCATGCTCAATTGGATTCAGGTCATGTGATTGACTTGGCCATTGCAGAACATTCCACTTCTTTGCCTTAAAAAAGTATTGGGTTGCTTTTGCAGTATGCTTCGGGTCATTGTCCATCTGCAATGAGAAACGCCGTCCAATGAGTTTTGAAGCATTTGGCTGAATCTGAGCAGATAATATAGCCCTAAACACTTCAGAATTCATCCTGCTGCTTTTGTCAGCAGTCAAATCATCAATTTATACAAGGGAACCAGTTCCATTGGCAGTCATATATGCCCACGCCATAACACTACCTCCACCATGCTTCACAGATGAGGTGGTATGCTTCGGATCATGAGCAGTTCTTTCCCTTCTCCATACTCTTCCCATCATTCTGGTACAAGTTGATCTTTGTCTCATCTGTCCATAGGATGTTGTTCCAGAACTGTACAGGCTTTTTTAGATGTTTTTTTTGGCAAATCTGGTCTCACTGTTTTTGAGGCTTACCAATGGTTTACATCTTGTGGTAAACCCTCTGTATTTACTCTGGCGAAGTCTTCTCCTGATTGTTGACTTTGACACAGATATGCCTACCTCCTGGAGGGTGTTCTTGATATGAACAGCTGTTGTGAAGGGTTTAAATAATCATTCTGTCATCCACCACAGTTGTTTTCCGTGGTCTTCCGGGCCTTTTGGTGTTCCTGAGCTCACCAGTGCATTCTTTCTTTTTAAGAATGTACCAAATAGTTGATTTGGCCACACATAATGTTTTTGCTATCTCTCTGATGGGTTTGTTTTGATTTTTCAGCCTAATGATGGCTTGCATCACTGGCAGTAACAGCTATTAGGACTTCATATTGAGGGTTAACAGCAACATATTCCAAATGCAAATGCCACACTTGAAATCAACTCTAGATATTTTATCTGCTTACTTGTAAATGAACTAATGAGGGACTAACACACACCTGGCCATGGAACAGCTGAGCAGCCAATTGTCCAATTACTTTTGGTCCCTTAAAAAGGGGGGGGGGGACCACATATAAAAAGTGCTGTAATTCCTACACCGTTCACACGATTTGGATGTAAAGACCCTCAAACTAAAGCTGAAAGTCTGCACTTTCTGCTCATATTCATTATTTAATTTCAACTCCAATATGCTGTGGTAGACAGCTAAAATAAGAATAACTTGGTCAATGTCCAAATATTTATGGACATGACTGTATATTAATTAAAGGTGTAGACAGAGGCAGTTAGAGCTTGAATGGAGGAATGTGTTTTTTCCTCAACATCTTTCTCCTCAACATGTGCAGGTGCAAGAGCCACAGTTTTGTCTTTGCACTGACTTGTGGATGTGACATTGGTAGGATCAGCTGTAGTCGGGCTGGAAGAGGTTTTCCCAACATTATATTCCTCCTGTACGAGACAGAGAAAGATAGAATAGGAGAGCGAGGGCGATGGGGCAGGGAAACACATTTAGCTTTCAAATTTAAAGCCACAATCTGTAACTTTGGCAACAAGACAAAGATAAAGTACTTGCTCTCACTTCGAAAGCACTTTAACCCATTCATGTAGCCTAATATTTACGACTTCACCAACTAGTACAAATGAGATTGCGAGGACCGTTTTAACACACCATCAGACAGACAACTGATATCACAGGTGTGGTTGATATTTTTTGAGACACTTGTAGAAGGCTGCTTTTACTTTTGCTCCTCCAGAGCGACAACAGTCGTACAAATCTCTCATTTGATCCTGGGAGGTATTTTCTTTGTGGATTTTATTGTAAGCCTCCTGTTGTATCATGCCCTTGTCAAGCAGGTAATCTGCTATAGGCATTAACCTGTTGATCCTCATAATGAGTTCACACCTGTGCTGATCCACAAACGCAGCACCTTGGATTCAGATAAGGAAAAAAAAGTGTTTGGGAAGACTTAGAGGAATTTTCTTTTTCAGAGAAGTGTATTTTTCACAAGTTACAACAAATATATATTTTTAAGAAATGCAAATATGTAAAACAAAATATTTAAAAAATAGTAATATTTTAGTCAATTTATAACATTTTTGACATGTATTTTTCTGGATTTTTTGTTGCTGTTATTCTGTCTCTCACTGTTCAAATAAACCTACCATTAAAATTATAGACTGATCATTTCTTTGTCAGTGGGCAAACGTACAATATCAGCAGGGGATCAATTACTTTTTTCCCTCACTGTATATTACAGATGCAGAGATCCGATACTAGTGTGAGTGATCAGATACATTATCTATCAGCTATAAGGTACTACTCCGCAACCAGTAACAAAGCCATTAAAAAATACAGAAAGTAGATTAAATTGAACAACTATTTTCTTCAAACAAATGCACCAGTTGTCCCTGTCTTGGAAAAAACAATAGTACATTTACAATGACAGTCATGATTAAAGTATAATAAAGTTCAAATACATACATGAACAATATATAATCTCTTTGCTTGTTATCTTGTTCCTTTCCAGTTTTTTTAAAGAGCAATGATATGGCTGTGATTTGGATGCACTTATCTTTTTTTGAGTTGTCTGGCTTACGTCACCCCCCAGGCTGGAGCCTACGTCGTATCTGCCAGAGTGTCGGGAGCGCCACCTCTTCCCGAGGTGTTCCAGCCGCTCTCCCGACCGATGTCCCTCTAGGCCGCCCCAGCCAAAGGCACGGGAGCGTCGGGTCCACTTCTGCTCCCCAGAGCGGCCTAGCTCCCAAGCAGATGAAGACAACTACAGAGTGCACAGCCCACGACACCAAGGTCTGCACCCTCGGCAGGTAGCCTGGTGGGTAGGAACGTTGGGCCAATAACCACAGGTTACCTGACAAGGTAAAAATCTGTCGTTCTGCCCATGAGCAAGGGCGTGGATGTGGATTAAGGCAGCCCCCCGCACCTCTCTGATTCAGAGGGGTTGTGTTAAATGCGGAAGACACATTTCAGTTGAATGCATTCAGTTGTACAACTGACTAGGTATCCCCCTTTCCCGTTTCCTTAGCCAGCTCCTTGACTAGCCACAGTTAAGCAGATCCGCTCCAGTCGTGGAGCCACAGCCAGCTGCTGCCGTGGGGTCTGTTCTGGTTGCCGTTGCGGAGTCATTCTCTCCTCCCAGTGGGGATCCCCTGCTAGTTGAGGCAGACGCTCGGGTGCCTGAGGTTCGACTGTCTGCTACTCTGTAACCTTCAGCCACAATACTCCACCTGCTTTCCCTCAAGAGCCCCTCACTGCTCCTGGCCAAGAGCTCTAGCCCACGCTGAATTTGTTGCCCGCTCCTTGGATGGAGCCACAGCCTGCAGCTACTGCAGAGGTCAAATACAGTCCAGACGTTGGGGCATCTCCAGTCACAGCCTGGTGGGACCTGCCGGTCCCTGCTGGCCCACCTACTAGCACCATGAAAGTTCCTGCCCGAGGGTCCTGCTACCGCCAGACCTCGCCTCAGGGAACCTGCCAGATATCACCCCGGGTGACCCACCAGAAGTCACCTCTGATGTCTCTCCTAACCTAGTTGTCTAGTTCCTTTCCTTCCTGGTAGGGTCAGAGTTCCCTTCCTTCCCGGTAGGGTTACAATTCCCTTCCTACCCGGTAGAGTTTTGGGCCTCACTGTGTCCAGGCTTTGAGTGTCCTGCCCCTCAAGTAGGTCCAGTGTATCCTGCCTCTATGGTAGGTTTAGAGTTCCCTTCCTTCCCAGTAGGGTCAGAGTTCCCTTCCTTCCCAGTAGGGTCAGAGTTCCCCTCCTTCCTGGTAGGGTCAGGTTTAGAGTTCCATGCCATCCCAGTAGGGCAAGTATGTCCTGACCCTCATGTAGGTCTAGTGTATCCTGCCCTTCATGGACTGCAGACCCCCCTCCTTATTGGGTACGCAGCGTCCCTAGCCCGCAAGGCTTAGGAGCCCCCTGCCATGCTAGGCTCTAAGTTAGCTGCCCCGTCTGCAGGTCTGCAGTCTTTGACCTGCTCAGATCGCAGCCTCCTGCCTTAGTTGGTAGGCAGTTGCCTAGCCCACCAGGTTTGGAGCCTCCTGCCCTGCTAGGCCCAAAGTTAATTGTACTTGGCTCGCAGTCTCCAGACATAGTCAGCCCACAGCTCCTTAGCTCACCAGGCTTGAGCCTCCTGCCATGCTAAGCCACACGTTACCTGTGTTAGATTCTCAGTCCTCAGCCCTCGTCTGCCCCCAGTCCCTAGCACTTGGTCATTGGTATCCAGCTGCACTAGGTCTGTTGTTTCCAGCATTTGTCTGCCCTCAGTCCCTAGCCCAGTTGGGTCATCAGGCTCCTTCCCCGCTAGGCTCAAAGGGAGTCAGTTTCCCTGTCATTTCCAGAGTCAGTTACACTGGCAGGTCCAAAGTTGTTCTCCTGTCAGATCCAGAGTCAGTTTCCCTGTCAGGTCCAGTGTCAGTTACACTGGCAGGTCCAAAGTCGTTCTCCCTGTCAGATCCAGAGTCGTTCTCCCTGGCAGGTCCAGAGTCATTCTCCCTGTCAGGTTCAGAGTCGTTCTCCCTTGTCAGGTCCAGAGTCAGTTTCCCTGTCAGGTCCAGCGTTTGCAGCCTCCCACCCTACCTGGCTTGAAGTCCTCAGATTTAGTAGTGGGGTCCATGTCCCCTGCCCTGCTAGGCCCTCAGCTCCCCTGACCTGGGGAACCACCCTGACCTGGCAGACCTGCTGTCTCTAGTTCTGGGGGGCCGCCCGCCTCCTGCCTTGGATGACCCTCAGCCCTTCCCACGTGGGAGACCACCTGACCTCGTCTCTGGGGCCCAGCCGGCCACTGTCTCCAGATCCCTGATGATCCTCGCCCAGGGATCCCCACATGCTCCACTTTGGGAGTCATCACTTTCAGTAGTGGTGAAAGAGTCACCAGCCTCAGCCGCAGACAGTGAGCTGCCAACGACAGTTGTGGCCGGCATGCCACATTCCTCCGCCGCAGTGTTGTTGTTTTTATCGCACTGCTTTGTTTTATCTTGGCCAGGTCGCAGTTGTAAATGAGAACTTGTTCTCAACTGGTTTACCTGGTTAAATAAAGGTTAAATAAAAAAAATAAAAATAAAACAAAGTAGGCGAGCCACCTGCTTCAGCCATGTATTGCACTCAGCGTCTAAGAATGTAGCCCATCTGCCCTGCACCAGCTGAGTTAGAGGGCCCTCCCCCATGTGGTGGCCCAGGAATGTCTCCTCGTATCTATGTACCTACCCTGCCGGGTAAGATAAGGCATGCTAGAAATAAGCTTCCTCTCGAGGCCTGCGGCTTTTCAGAGATTTCTGCCCTTTAAATACTGTGGCCCCATTAGAGACTGTGCCATTTAGGTTAGAGGCCTTTTTCGTGGATGTTAATACTTCCATAAGAAATATTAGGATCGCTGTATAAAGGCTGTCCTTCTCCTTTCCTCATTTCCTCTCTACCTAACTTCCCCTCACAGTCCCTTCAGTTTCCCTTAAGTCCCGTTCCTTTGGCTGCTCAGCCTACTTAAGTTATCTCTCACCCATGATAGCCCTGCCATTCGCAACCAATCAGAGGGCTTGGAAATGCGCATCTGGACAATGCTCCCACCAACTCAGGCAGAGCGTTACCGTAGTCCGAATGGAAAAGACTGAGGACATTTTATTGTCGACAGTAACATGAATGTCTGAATGTTGTGCGTGTATCGAAATAACCACAACAATAAGATTCCAAGTCATTCAGATTATAAAAATCATATTAACATTCTCAAATAGAAACAGCTGTTCCTGTCTGGTGGTGACTATCAAGAGTACATTGATGGGCCTCAACATCATGTTCTAACCGGACAGCACTATAGAAGACAGAACCAAACCAATCAGTTTTAAGTATATAGTAGGTGAGGGCATTCACAGCCGACCGCTCAGATGAGTGAGGACATACCAGCCAACTGTTTTTACGTGGTCCTTCTAGACAGGTTTAGTGACCAACAGTTTTTTACATGGTCCTTATTTTCTCAGGATTTAGCAACCAATAGCTTTTACAGTAATAGAACAATTGCTCACTCACTGAATATCTAGCTATACCCTTGAAACATGCTCAGATCCCACTAGTCTGAAAATAAAACAATCCCCTCCCCCAGCTTTTGATCCTTTAAACACATAAACAAAATGCATTTGTCTAATCCCTTTAATAAAAATGTTATACAGAATACATGGAATAATTATGAACGTGCATATAGCACTTTATTGTTACAATGAAGCATGGCTTTGAACAGATATTTTATTTTGACTGGCTATATGCCACCTTAAAACAACAGGCAGGTCCCTACAGCATAGAAGTATATTACATCATCATTTTCAAAGGCTGATAGGAAGCTGTATAAATCTTGTAGAATTATACTTTAATAAAACAGCAATGGAAATAACCAACACATTACTTTTCAAATGAGCTATTATTTCTAATAATAGTAGTAAGTTCAATGCACAGTTCTCCAACAAGGAGAATGTAAGTGAATTAAACTTATTGGTAATGGAAAGAGTAGAGAGGTTAGTGGAAATCCCCCCAACCCTACCTAAAAAATTGTGATCTCCCTGTGGGAAATCTTGGCAGACTTCCTGGAGTAGACTGAGGTAAACACAGTGATTGCATTGAATGACTTTCAGTGTAATGGAAGATGTTGCTGGTCATCAAGCTCTGATGCTCCATTACACGATTTCGTGTTGTTTGATTGAGGAGGGCTGAAATATGGGAAAATTAAGTTTATTTTATTTGACAATTTTGACACATACATAAAACAATAGAGAACATACTAAAAAGGTTAACTGTTGAATGTTGTACTTACAGTCGATTGGATCAGTGGAGAGAAGATTATGACTTCTTGACAGGCCACGCCCTCTTAGTGTGGATAGATTGCTGTTGGTCATGAAATCCTGATTCTTTTTGTGTAGATCTCCCCACAGCATCTGATGCCTGCCATTCACTGAAATGTCAGAAGGAATAGAATATTCACTAAGATCACAAGATCATCTTCCAATAGCATTTTGAACATGTACTGTGTGTTTGTGAGCCATCTTCATTTGAAATAATGGTGACAACGTTAGACTTACAGATAATAATGCCTGTATTATCTGTAAGTCTAACGTTGTCACCATTATTTCAATCGAAGATGGCTCACGATTTAGGAGTATTTCGACACCTTCAACGTCACTTGGGGACGTCAGAGAGAGGCCATAATAACGTTGCCTTTAAGGTTCTCCGCTCATATTGTCTAAAAGTTCTTGGCTACTGGCTTAGTATTTTGTGCAAAAGTAGACCTACACCTAGTTGAAACGTATGCTACACATGCTCCACTACACAATTTCCTGTTGTTTGATTGAGGTGGGCTGAAATATGGGAAAATAACGTTTATTTAATTTGACAACTTTGACACATACATAAAACAATAGAGAACATACTCAAAAAAAAGTTTTGCATATATCCAAGGTTAACTATTAAATGTTGTACTTACAGTCAATTGTATCAGTGAAGGGAGAAGTATGACTTCCTGACAGGCCACGCCCTCTTAGTGTGGACAGATTGCTGTTGGTCATGAAATCCTGAATCTTCTTGTGTAGATCTCCCCCCAGCATCTGATCTATGCCAATCTCTGGCCTGCCATTCACTGAAATGTCAGAAGGAATAGAATATTCACTAAGATCACAAGATCATCTTCCAATAGCATTTTGAACATGTACTGTGTGTGTGTCCCACAGGAATCTATCTAGGCATTAAAATCAGACTTATGTGTCATAGTGTAACTGGAAGTGGCATTTACAGTTGCAATGGAGGTTGTTGCTCTTTTCTCAATGGTGGTTTTCACTGTACTGGTAGAATGGTCAGGTGTATAATGACTTGTATTTAAGGAGAATGGTGTTATCTCAAGGGTGGTGGTGGTCTTTGTTGTAGTAAAATTGTCAGGGCTAAACATACTTGAAGTTATGGATGCTGGTATCTTTTCAGTGGTTTTAATCTGTGCTCTGGAAGCATAGGCAGGGGCATTAAAACTGGAAATCAAAGATGTAGTTGATCTCGTCTCAATGGTTGTTTTGTTACCACGGTCCTGTCCTGAGAGAGTGAAGGGACAGAAACAATCAACTTAAAGAGATAGTTTTCTACAGAAAGCCCTGTGAAGTAAACAAAGCATCGAATACGTTTGCCACGCTTCTCTAAAAACATCCCAAAATAACTTATCAATACTTAAATCAGACTTTTATTTTTACTCCCATTCTTTAAATGTACGTTTTTACTCACATTCTAAGTGTACGTTTTTACTCCCATTCTAAGTGTACGTTTTTACTCCCATTCTAAGTGTACGTTTTTACTCCCATTCTAAGTGTACGTTTTTACTCCCATTCTATGTGTATGTTTTTACTCCCATTCTAACCGGACAGCACTATAGAAGACAGAACCAAACCAATCAGTTTTAAGTATATAGTAGGTGAGGGCATTCACAGCCGACCGCTCAGATGAGTGAGGGCATACCAGCCAACTGTTTTTACGTGGTCCTTCTCGACAGGTTTAGTGACCAACAGTTTTTTACATGGTCCTTAATTTCTCCGGATTTAGCAACCAATAGCTTTTACAGTAATAGAACAATTGCTCACTCACTGAATATCTAGCTATACCCTTGAAACATGCTCAGATCCCACTAGTCTGAAAATAAAACAATCCCCTCCCCCAGCTTTTGATCCTTTAAACACATAAACAAAATGCATTTGTCTAATCCCTTTAATACAATTTTTATACAGAATACATGGAATAATTATGAACGTGCATATAGCACTTTATTGTTACAATGAAGCATGGATTTGAACAGATATTTGATTTTGACTGGCTATGCCACCTTAAAACAACAGGCAGGTCCCTACAGCATAGAAGTATATTACATCATCATTTTCAAAGGCTGATAGGAAGCTGTATAAATCTTGTAGAATTATACTTTAATAAAACAGCAATGGAAATAACCAACACATTACTTTTCAAATGAGCTATTATTTCTAATAATAGTAGTAAGTTCAATGCACAGTTCTCCAAAAAGGAGAATGTAAGTGAATTCAACTTATTGGTAATGGAAAGAGTAGAGAGGTTAGTGGAAATCCCCCCAACCCTACCTAAAAAATGGTGATCTCCCTGTGGGAAATCTTGGCAGACTTCTTGGAGTAGAGTGAGGCACTGAATGACTTTCAGTGTAATGGAAGATGTTGCTGGTCATCAAGCTCTGATGCTCCATTGTGTATGTTTTTACTCCCATTCTAAGTGTACGTTTTTACTCCCATTCTAAGTGTACGTTTTTACCCCCAAACCATACATAGTTTACTTCATAGGGCTTTCTGTAGAACCTGTATTTTAAATAAGTAGAGCTTGTATTTTAAATAATTTAGAGCACAAACCAATTATGATTGCGGTAAAACCCCAGAAAGTTACCCTTTAAAGTCATAGTTAAAGGTATGTATATATTAATTAAAGGTGCACTCATTTTCCACAGTGACAATGTCAATCTGACCTACCTGTTTTAGTAGAGTTGACAGAGGCAGTTGGAGCTGGAATGGAGGAAAGTGTAATTTTCATCATAGGTACACGTCAACTATGACAGACAAAATGAGCACAAAAAAAAATCCAGAAAATCACATTGTAAGATTTTTTATGAATTTATTTGCAGATTATGGTGGAAAATAAGTATTTGGTCAATAACAAAAGTTTCTCAATACTTTGTTATATACCCTTTGTTGGCAATGACACAGGTCAAACGTTTTCTGTAAGTCTTCACAAGGTTCACACACACTGTTGCTGGTATTTTGGCCCATTCCTCCAAGCAGATCTCCTCTAGAGCAGTGATGTTTTGGGGCTGTCGCTGGGCAACACGGACTTTCAACTCCCTCCAAAGATTTTCTATGGGGTTGAGATCTGGAGACTGGCTAGGCCACTCCAGGACCTTGAAATGCTTCTTACGAAGCCACTACTTCATTGCCCGGGCGGTGTGTTTGGGATCATTGTCATGCTGAAAGACCCAGCCACATTTAATCTTCAATGCCCTTGCTGATGGAAGGAGGTTTTCACTCAAAATCTCACGATACATGGCCCCATTCATTCTTTCCTTTACACGGATCAGTCGTCCTGGTCCCTTTGCAGAAAAACAGCCCCAAAGCATGATGTTTCCACCCCCATGCTTCACAGTAGGTATGGTGTTCTTTGGATGCAACTCAGCATTCTTTGTCCTCCAAACACGACGAGTTGAGTTTTTACCAAAAAGTTCTATTTTGGTTTCATCTGACCATATGACATTCTCCCAATCCTCTTCTGGATCATCCAAATGCACTCTAGCAAACATCAGACGGGCCTGGACATGTACTGGCTTAAGCAGGGGGACACGTCTCGCACTGCAGGATTTGAGTCCCTGGCGGCGTAGTGTGTTACTGATGGTAGGCTTTGTTACTTTGGTCCCAGCTCTCTGCAGGTCATTCACTAGGTCCCCCCGTGTGGTTCTGGGATTTTTGCTCACCGTTCTTGTGATCATTTTGACCCCACGGGGTGAGATCTTGTGTGGAGCCCCAGATCGAGGGAGATTATCAGTGGTCTTGTATGTCTTCCATTTCCTAATAATTGCTCCCACAGTTGATTTCTTCAAACCAAGCTGCTTACCTATTGCAGATTCAGTCTTCCCAGCCTGGTGCAGGTCTACAATTTTGTTTCTGGTGTCCTTTGACAGCTCTTTGGTCTTGGCCATAGTGGAGTTTGGAGTGTGACTGTTTGAGGTTGTGGACAGGTGTCTTTTATACTGATAACAAGTTCAAACAGGTGCCATTAATACAGGTAACGAGTGGAGGACAGAGGAGCCTCTTAAAGAAGAAGTTACAGGTCTGTGAGAGCCAGAAATCTTGCTTGTTTGTAGGTGACCAAATACTTATTTTCCACCATAATTTGCAAATAAATTCATTAAAAATCCTACAATGTGATTTTCTGGAAAACATTTTCTCAATTTGTCTGTCATAGTTGACGTGTACCTATGATGAAAATTACAGGCCTCTCTCATCTTTTTAAGTGGGAGAACTTGCACAATTGGTGGCTGACTAAATACTTTTTTTCCCCAACTGTATATAGGTTATAGGTTGAGAGCTTTTGTGAAAAGCACAGTTAGAAAGATATAGCATATAGAAGCAAAACGGATGGACATCCTGAAAATGATCAGAGAAGGTTGAGGGTAGAGGAAGTTCAGGAGTAAAAACAAACAAAATATAATTATTATAAAATTGACTGTGTCCATAAAATGTATATAGTATATATAAGCTGGAAGTAGAAGCCTAAGCGTTGTTGTTCACTAGTTTACTCCAATTAGGCAAAGGGTGGTGGGGTTGGAAAGCAATAAAATACATTTATAGAATAAAGGGAAATACATTTAAAAAAAGGATATGTTGATAGATTAATTATTAATGACTAATTATTACACCCTGAAACTGTGTATAATGTGTTAGAAATGTGTGAGTGTAGGACCAGTAAAGGCTATGGCATTGAGCCACTATTTAGCAATGTGAGTAAGAGTTAGGCCAGACAACAAAGACAACTGAGAAACTAAGATAAAGAGGCCTCCCAATTTAGGGAGGGGAGAAACTGTTATGAAAACATGGTGCAGAATATTGTGAGAACGGCAATAACTGAGTAATGCAGGGAGTAGGATATGTGTGTGTGTGTATGTATGTGTGTATGCATGTGTGTATATGTGTGTGTGTGTGAACTGAAGGTCAGTAGAGCAGTTTTAGAGTGGAAAACTACAGCCCGCCTACAGAGGGGAAGGATTTCTTTTTGTATGACGTATGAGTATAAAAGATGGATTCTGAAATTGTGATGGCAGAATTCTCAATGAATAAATATCTCTGACTATGCAGACCGGGACTCTGGCCGTTACTTAAATCCCAAAAGACTTACAACCTTTTGGGAGACGCACAGAGACACTAAAATAGTTTGTTAAATAACTCACATAACATATATATATATATATATATATATATATGTGTGTATATGTATTTATATGTATGTGTATATGCATGTGTATGTATGTATATGTATATATAAATATTTGCGAGATAAAAAAACATACGTGGGATTGGAAGTGATGCAGACAATTACATTGATGGAAGTTACAATCTATCTGCAAAATTAAAGCTGATCTACCCCCTAAAAAAAAGAAAATAAATTTAAAAAGAAAAAAAGAAAAGAAAAAACATTAAAAACATTTAAAAACAAAACAAAACAAAAAAACAAGACAAAGATAAAGTACTTGCTCTCACTTCGAAAGCAGTGTAACCCATTCATGTAGCCTAATATTTACGATTTCAACAACTGGTAAATATGAGATTGCGAGGACCATTTTAACACACCATCAGACAGACAACTGATCTTACCCAGCTCTTGGACAAGGTGTGGTTGACATTTTTTCAGACACTTGTAGAAGGCTGCTTTTACTTTTTCTCCTCCAGAGCGACAACAGTCGTACAAATCTCTCATTTGATCCTGGGAGGTATTTTCTTTTTGGATTTTACTGTAAGCCTCCTGTTGTATCATGCCCTTGTCAAGCAGGTAATCTGCTATGGGCATTACCGTGTTGATCCTCTTAATGAGTTCACACCTGTGCTTGTCCACAAACGCAGCACCTTGGATTCAGATGAGAAAAATAAAACATAGTGTTTGGGAAGACTTAGGAATTTTTATTTTTCAGAGAAGTGTATTTTACACAAGTTACAACAAATTTATCTTTTTAAGAAATGCAAATATGTAATATATATATATATATATATATACACTGCTCAAAAAAATAAAGGGAACACTTAAACAACACATCCTAGATCTGAATGAATGAAATAATCTTATTAAATACTTTTTTCTTTACATAGTTGAATGTGCTGACAACAAAATCACACAAAAATTATCAATGGAAATCAAATTTATCAACCCATGGAGGTCTGGATTTGGAGTCACCCTCAAAATTAAAGTGGAAAACCACACTACAGGCTGATCCAACTTTGATGTAATGTCCTTAAAACAAGTCAAAATGAGGCTCAGTAGTGTGTGTGGCCTCCACGTGCCTGTATGACCTCCCTACAACGCCTGGGCATGCTCCTGATGAGGTGGCGGATGGTCTCTTGAGGGATCTCCTCCCAGACCTGGACTAAAGCATCCGCCAACTCCTGGACAGTCTGTGGTGCAACGTGGCGTTGGTGGATGGAGCGAGACATGATGTCCCAGATGTGCTCAATTGGATTCAGGTCTGGGGAATGGGCGGGCCAGTCCATAGCATCAATGCCTTCCTCTTGCAGGAACTGCTGACACACTCCAGCCACATGAGGTCTAGCATTGTCTTGCAATAGGAGGAACCCCGGGCCAACCACACCAGCATATGGTCTCACAAGGGGTCTGAGGATATCATCTCGGTACCTAATGGCAGTCAGGCTACCTCTGGCGAGCACATGGAGGGCTGTGCGGCCCCCCAAAGAAATGCCACCCCACACCATGACTGATCCACCGCCAAACCGGTCATGCTGGAGGATGTTGCAGGCAGCAGAACGTTCTCCACGGCGTCTCCAGACTCTGTCACGTCTGTCACGTGCTCAGTGTGAACCTGCTTTCATCTGTGAAGAGCACAGGGCGCCAGTGGCGAATTTTCCAATCTTGGTGTTCTCTGGCAAATGCCAAACGTCCTGCACGGTGTTGGGCTGTAAACACAACCCCCACCTGTGGACGTCGGGCCCTCATACCACCCTCATGGAGTCTGTTTCTGACCGTTTGAGCAGACACATGCACATTTGTGGCCTGCTGGAGGTCATTTTGCAGGGCTCTGGCAGTGCTCCTCCTGCTCCTCCTTGCACAAAGGCGGAGGTAGCAGTCCTGCTGCTGGGTTGTTGCCCTCCTACGGCCTCCTCCACGTCTCCTGATGTACTGGCCTGTCTCCTGGTAGCGCCTCCATGCTCTGGACACTACGCTGACAGACACAGCAAACCTTCTTGCCACAGCTCGCATTGATGTGCCATCCTGGATGAGCTGCACTACCTGAGCTACTTGTGTGGGTTGTAGACTCCGTCACATGCTACCACTAGAGTGAAAGCACCGCCAGCATTCAAAAGTGACCAAAACATCAGCCAGGAAGCATAGGAACTGAGAAGTGGTCTGTGGTCACCACCTGCAGAACCACTTCTTTATGGGGGTGTCTTGCTAATTGCCTATAATTTCCACCTGTTGTCTATTCCATTTGCACAACAGCATGTGAAATTTATTGTCAATCAGTGTTGCTTCCTAAGTGGACAGTTTGATTTCACAGAAGTGTGATTGACTTAGAGTTACATTGTGTTGTTTAAGTGTTCCCTTAATTTTTTTGAACAGTGTATATATATATATATATATATATACAGTGCTATGAAAAAGTATTTGCCCCCTTTCTAATTTTCTCTACTTTTGCATATTTGTGATACTGAATGTTATCATATCTTCAACCAAAACCTAATATTAGATAAAGGGAACATAAGTGGACAAATAACACAACAATTACATATTTATTTTATAAACAAAGTTATGCAACACCCAATTCCCCTGTGTGAAAAAGTAATTGCCCCCTTACACCCAATAACTGGTTGTGCCACCTTTAGCTGCAATGACTCCAACCAAGATGGGTCCCATTATGCCTGGCGAAAACCAAACACTGCATTCCACAGTAAGAACATCATGCCTGCTTCAGAGCCTCATGGTGACAGGGATCGCAGGAAACCTGGCTGATAGAGCGGATGATGGAGATGACCTGCAGTCTATGGTCTAGGATAGGCAGTGCATCAGACACCCAATGGGGAGGCCTGTTACTGTGCCTACTGTATATACACTGGGAACTAAAGTGTGGTGGTCTGTGAGGTATGTTTCGCGGTGCTCACTGCTCAAAGCCATCGTTGACATGACCATCATGTTTCCTGCTTTAGACAGAGAAAGGCCAAAACTATAGCCTACCATTTTGTGCAGAACTGTGGTGAGCAACATTTAACCTGTTGAGAAATGATCATCTACAACAAAACTGTGACTGAATTATGTCCTGTCGCTTGCTTAAAGGAAATGGCATCTTTTAAAGAATTCCGAGCTGCCTCTCTGGGTCCATAGTAGACTACTGTCAGGGTAGGAACCGTAGAGCTTTACGGTCTAAAATACATAACTACTGTCCTGGTAGGAACCAATGAGCTAGTGTGTTGGAATGGAAGGGTGAGGCTGTGAGGAATGGAAGGGTGAGACTGTGAGGTACCGTGTTGGAATGGAAGGGTGAGGCTGTGAGGAATTAAAGGGTGAGGCTGTGAGGAATGGAAGGGTGAGGCTGTGAAGTACCGTGTTGGAATGGAAGGGTGAGGCTGTGAAGTAATCCTGGTGTAGAGACTTCACTAAACTTTGTTGAATTTATAGGTTGGGCAAGAAGCCAGCAAATATCACTTTAGATTAGCGTTAATATGCAGGACTCTAGGGAGCTCACTATTCTGACTAATAGCTTATAGTGTTAAAGGTCACATCCATGCTTAGGGCAGGACCACATCATACTCACACCGTAAAGCACAGAATTAATCACGATTTGTATGCCTTTTAATTAAATAAAAATGCTAGTCTCTCGATGGAATACCAGAGGTTGCTTAATGGGGTTGAAACCCGTTTTCTCTCTTGTGCTGCTTCCCAATAATGGACAATCTGTGGACCAAAATCAAATGCAACTATGCCATAAGTGTACAGTATGTGTTAACGGATGAGCCCAGCTGGTATGTTTTATACTGCAGAAAGGGAGCTTTTTTTTTTTTTTTACCTTTCAACTTCCATACTGTTTTATTCTTAATCTCTGTGGAATGGAATTCAAAGCCAATATCATACTGTGCTGAACGGTCGGCAGGTAGCTTAGTGGTTAAGAGCGTAGTGCCAGTAACCGAAAGGTCGCTGGTTCTAATCCCAGAGCCGACTAGGTGAAAAATCTGTCTGTGCCCTTGAGCAAGGCACTTAACCCTAATTGCTCATGTAAGTCGCTCTGGATAAGAGCGTCTGCTAAATGACTAAAATGTAAATGTATACCAAAGGTCAGCATGGTGGTGGTGTGATGGTTTGGGGATGCTTTGCTGCCTCAGGACCTGGATAACTTGCCTTAATAGAAGGAAACATGAATTCTGCTTTGTATCAGATAATTCTACAGGAGAATGTCAGACCATCCGTCTGTGAGCTGAAGCTGAAGCGCAGCTGGGTCATGCAGCAAGACAATGATCCAAAACACACAATCAAGTCTACATGAAAATTGCTAAAAAGCAACAAATTGGAAGTTTTGGAATGGCCTAGTCAAAGTCCAGACCTAATCCCAATTGAGATGTTGTGGCAGGACTTGAAACAAGCAGTTCATGCTTGAAAACCCACACGTCACTGAGTTAAAGCAGTTCTGCATGGAAGAGTGGGCCAACATTCCTCCACAGCGATGTGAGAGACTGATCAACAACTACAGGAAGCATTTGGTTGGAGTCATTGCAGCTATATATGGCACAACCAGTTATTGAGTGTAAGGGGGCAATTACTTTTTCACACAGAGGAATTGGGTATTGCATAACTTTGTTTATGAAATAAATGAAATAAATATGTAATTGTTGTGTTATTTGTCCACTTACAGTGGGGAGAACAAGTATTTGATACACTGCCGATTTTGCAGGTTTTCCTACTTACAAAGCATGTAGAGGTCTGTAATTTTTTATCATAGGTACACTTCAACTGTGAGAGACGGAATCTAAAAACAAAAATCCAGAAAATCACATTGTATGATTTTTTAAGTAATTAATTTGCATTTTATTGCATGACATAAGTGTTTGATCACCTACCAACCAGTAAGAATTCCGGCTCTCACAGACCTTTTAGTTTTTCTTTAAGAAGCCCTCATGTTCTCCACTCATTACTTGTATTAACTGCACCAGTTTGAACTCGTTACCTGTATAAAAGACACCTGTCCACACAATCAATCAAACAGACTCCAACCTCTCCACAATGGCCAAGACCAGAGAGCTGTGTAAGGACATCAGGGATAAAATTGTAGACCTGCACAAGGCTGGGATGGGCTACAGGACAATAGGCAAGCAGCTTGGTGAGAAGGCAACAACTGTTGGCGCAATTATTAGAAAATGGAAGAAGTTCAAGATGACGGTCAATCACCCTCGGTCTGGGGCTCCATGCAAGATCTCACCTCGTGGGGCATCAATGATCATGAGGAAGGTGAGGGATCAGCCCAGAACTACACGGCAGGACCTGGTCAATGACCTGAAGAGAGCTGGGACCACAGTCTCAAAGAAAACCATTAGTAACACACTACGCCGTCATGGATTAAAATCCTGCAGCGCACGCAAGGTCCCCCTGCTCAAGCCAGCGCATGTCCAGGCCCGTCTGAAGTTTGCCAATGACCATCTGGATGATCCAGAGGAGGAATGGGAGAAGGTCATGTGGTCTGATGAGACAAAAATAGAGCTTTTTGGTCTAAACTCCACTCGCCGTGTTTGGAGGAAGAAGAAGGATGAGTACAACCCCAAGACACCATCCCAACCGTGAAGCATGGAGGTGGAAACATCATTCTTTGGGGATGCTTTTCTGCAAAGGGAACAGGACGACTGCACCGTATTGAGGGGAGGATGGATGGGGCCATGTATCGTGAGATCTTGGCCAACAACCTCCTTCCCTCAGTAAGAGCATTGAAGATGGGTCGTGGCTGGGTCTTCCGGCATGACAATGACCCGAAACACACAGCCAGGGCAACTAAGGAGTGGCTCCGTAAGAAGCATCTCAAGGTCCTGGAGTGGCCTAGCCAGTCTCCAGACCTGAACCCAATAGAAAATCTTTGGAGGGTGTTGAAAGTCCGTATTGCCCAGCGACAGCCCCGAAACCTGAAGGATCTGGAGAAGGTCTGTATGGAGGAGTGGGCCAAAATCCCTGCTGCAGTGTGTGCAAACCTGGTCAAGACCTACAGGAAACGTATGATCTCTGTAATTGCAAACAAAGGTTTCTGTACCAAATATTAAGTTCTGCTTTTCTGATGTATCAAATACTTATGTCATGCAATGAAATGCAAATTAATTACTTAAAAATCATATAATGTGATTTTCTGGATTTTTGTTTTAGATTCCATCTCTCACAGTTGAAGTGTACCTATGATAAAAATTACAGACCTCTACATGCTTTGTAAGTAGGAAAACCTGCATAATCGGCAGTGTATCAAATACTTGTTCTCCCCATTGTATGTTCCCTTTATCGAATATTAGGTTTTGGTTGAAGATCTGATAACATTCAGTATCACAAATATGCAAAAGTAGAGAAAATTAGAAAGGGGGCAAATACTTTTTCATAGCACTGTATATTATAGCGTCAACTATTGCTTTAGGATTGCCACAAAGCTGCACCTGACATTACATTTTTTCTAGTGCCTTTATATGATCAATGGGCCCTCTCAAATTGTCCAAAGGTAAATAAAAGTAGGTATTTAATATCTTACTTACCCTGGGTGATTTTATCTTGATCACCGTCCATATGTATAAACTATATCACAGATGCAGATATCTGATGCTAGTGGGAGTGATCAGATATATTATCTATCAGCTATAAGGGACTACTCCGCAACCAGTAACAAAGCCATTAAAAAAGATTAAATTGAACAACTATTTTCTTCAAACAAATGCACCAGTTGTCCCTGTCTTGGAAAAAACAATAGTACATTTACAATGACAGTCATGAATAAAGTATAATAATGTTCAAATACTTACATTAACAATATATAATCTCTTTGCTTGTTGTCTTGTTCTTATCAAGTTTTTTAAAGAGCAATGATATGGCTGTGATTTGGATGCACTGATCTCTTATTGAGTTGTCTGGCTTACGTCACCTGCATTTACGTAACCTGCTTTTCCTCTTCCAAGGAACCAAAAATAAGAGAAGCATTTTTCTTTAGAAATCAATGCACCTCTGTACATGCCGCGACCGCGAGACTCATGGGCGGCGCACAATTGGCCACTGGCGCCCTGTGCTCTTCACAGATGAAAGCAGGTTCACACTGAGCACGTGACAGACGTGACAGAGTCTGGAGACGCCGTGGAGAACGTTCTGCTGCCTGCAACATCCTCCAGTATGACCGGTTTGGCGGTGGATCAGTCATGGTGTGGGGTGGCATTTCTTTGGGGGGCCGCACAGCCCTCCATGTGCTCGCCAGAGGTAGCCTGACTGCCATTAGGTACCGAGATGAGATCCTCAGACCCCTTGTGAGACCATATGCTGGTGCGGTTGGCCCGGGGTTCCTCCTAATGCAAGACAATGATAGACCTCATGTGGCTGGAGTGTGTCAGCAGTTCCTGCAAGAGGAAGGCATTGATGCTATGGACCGCCGTTCCCAGACCTGAATCCAATTGAGCACATCTGGGACATCATGTCTCGCTCCATCCACCAACGCCACGTTGCACCACAGACTGTCCAGGAGTTGGCGGATGCTTTAGTCCAGGTCTGGGAGGAGATCCCTCAGGAGACCATCCGCCACCTCATCAGCAGCATGCCCAGGCATTGTAGGGAGGTCATACAGGCACGTGGAGGCCACACACACTACTGAGCCTCATTTTGACTTGTTTTAAGGACATTACATCAAAGTTGGATCAGCCTGTAGTGTGGTTTTCCACTTTAATTTTGAGGGTGACTCCAAATCCAGACCTCCATGGGTTGATACATTTGATTCCATTGATAATTTTTGTGTGATTTTGTTGTCAGCACATTCAACTATGTAAAGAAAAAAGTATTTAATAAGATTATTTCATTCATTCAGATCTAGGATGTGTTATTTTAGTGTTCCCTTTATTGACTCAAATTATGTAAATTAGCCTATCAGAAGCTTCTAAAGCCATGACATAATTTTCTGGAATTTTCCAAGCTGTTTAAAATTCTGACCCACTGGAATTGTGAGACAGTGAATTATAAGTGAAATAATCTGTCTGTAAACAATTGTTGGAAAAATTACTTGTGTCATGCACAAAGTAGATGTCTTAACCGACTTGCCAAAACTATAGTTTGTTAACAAGAAATTTGTGGAGTGGTTGAACAACGAGTTTTAATGACTCCAACCTAAGGAAACTTCCGACTTCAACTGTATATAGTAGGTGAGGGCATTCACAGCCGACCGCTCAGACGGGTGACGGCATACCAGCCAACTGTTTTTACGTGGTCCTTCTAGACCAGGGGTGTCAAACTCATTTTAGCTCAGGGGCCACATGGAGGAAAATCTATTCCCAAGTGGGCCGGACCGGAAAAATCATGGTATATATAACTTAAAAACAACAACTTCAGATTGTTTTCTTTGTTTTAATACGATCAACATACAACATAAAGCTGGAGCCTGAGGACAGTGTGTCCAAAATAGTACAAGCACAATATCACTATTAATCATAAAACACGTCAAGTTTATTTGAAAATTCTAAAGAAAAAGAACACACAAACACACAATGCCTCAGTGATTAACAGAACTGTTTCACAGATCACAGAACTATATCAGGGTGTCATTTCTCAGGCAGAAATGTAGATAAAAAGAATGAAATCCTGTTCCCCAAACAAGTGCAAGAACCACAGAGTCAAGAATAGGTTAAATATACAAATAAAATAAAATCAATTAAAAACAATAGCACATCAACATAAAAACATATAAACATAAAGCTGGAGCCTGAGGACAGTGTCCAAAAGCACAACATCACTATTAATCATAAAACACCTCAAGTTATTTGAAAGTTCTGAGGACAAAGAACACACAAACACACAATGCCTCAGTGATTCACAGAAGTATATCACAGATCACAGAACTATATCAGGGTGTCATTTCTCAGGCAGAAATGTAGATAAAAATAATGAAATCCTGTTCCCCAAACAAGTGCAAGAACCACAGTGTCAAGAATAGGTTAAATATACAAATAAAATAAAATCAATTAAAAACAATAGAACATCAACATAAAAACATATAAACATAAATCTGAAACCGTTGCTCAAACTCCCGTAACAGTCCCGTTATTTTATCTTTGAACCGCTTCATGTCTGCCACATGTTGGGTCGCGCACACATTTTTCAGACAGGGGAAGTGAGCTGCATCACCACCGGCAAGTTGCGTCTCCCACAATGACAGCTTCAACTTGAAAGAACGTATGCTGTCATAATACTGCGTGACAACTTTGTTGCGCCCTTGCAGCTGTTTGTTCAAGTTATTCAGGTGCTCTGTAAACATCCACCATAAATGCAAGGTCCTGCATCCATTCTGCGGAAGGAAATTCTAACACTGGTTTGCCCTTTTCTTCCATGAACTGTTCAATTTCTTCTCGTAAATCAAAGAAACGCCTCAGCACAGCACCTCGGCTTAACCATCTTACCTCAGTGTGGTATGGCAGGCCATAGATGTGGTCTTTCTCTCTGAGAAGGCTGTCAAACTGACGGTGATTCAGGCTTCTGGATCGGATGAAATTAACAGTTTGGATGACCACCTTCATGACGTTATCCATCTTTAATGACTTGCAACACAAAGCCTCCTGGTGCAAAATACAGTGAAAAGTCAAAAAATCACGTCCTCCATTTGCAGATTGCACTTTCTCTCTGAACTTTGTCACAACGCCTGCTTTTTTCCCGATTATTGAGGGCGCAACATCTGTAGCCAGGCTGACAGCGCGGGACCAGTCCGCGCGAGTGCGGTAAAAATATCAGCTGCTGTCGTTGTATCTGTCATCGGCACCAACTCCACGAACTCCTCGGTGACGGTCAATGTGTCATCAACTCCGCGGATGAAAATGGCCAGTTGTGCAACATCTGTAATGTCCGTGCTTTCATCAATTGCAACCGAAAACGCAATAAATGACTTTACTTTTTGCTTCAACTGGCTGTCCAAATCCACTGAAAGATCGGAAATCCTGTCTGCAACTGTGTTTCTTGTCAGGCTGATATTTGCAAAAGCCTGCCGCTTTTCAGGGCGCACAATCTCCGCTGCCTTCATCATGCATGTTTTTACAAATTCACCCTCACTAAATGGTTTTGAAGCCACTGCGATTTCATTAGCAATGAGGTAGCTAGCTTTCACTGCAGCGTCACTGATGTCTCGGCTGTGAGTAAACACAGACTGCTGTTTCTTCAGACCCGCCAACAGTTCATTCACCTTCTCTCATCTCCGCTGTCCTTGAAAGTTGTCATATTTGTCGGCATGAAGACTCACATAGTGGCGACGAAAGTTATATTCTTTCAGCACTGCAACATGCTCTGAACACACCAAACATACAGCTTTCCCATTCAATTCCGTGAATAAATAGGATGACCATTTTTCTTGGAACACTCTGCACTCTGCGTCCACTTTTCTCTTTTTTGACAGAGACATATTGGGGCAATGAAGGTGCCAAAGCACATAATGTTAAAAGTAGAAGCCGTAATAATATATATATATATATATATATATATATATATTTTTTTATCATCTCGCGGGCCGGATTAAACCCGTTTGCGGGCCTGATCCGGCCCGCGGGCCGGACGTTTGACACCCCTGTTCTAGACAGATTTAGTGACCAACAGTTTTTTACATGGTCCTTAATTTCTCAGGATTTAGCGACTTATAGCTTTTACAGTAATAGAACAATTGCTCACTAACTGAATATCTAGCTATACCCTTGAAACATGCTTGGATCCCTCTAGTTTGAAAATAAAACAATCCCCTCCCCCCAGCTTTTGATCCTTTCAACACATAAACAAAATGCATTTGTCTAATCCCTTTAACCCTCCTGTTGTCCTGGGGTCATTCTGACCCCAAATTAAATCTTTTGCCGACAAAATATGTTTTTTATTCATCAATTGGTCTGAAAATAACGGTAGTTGTTTAATACTATGCTCTTTATGATTCAAACAAATTTGAAGTAATTTGATTGAATTATGGGTGTTTTACTAAATGTAATAACTTCTGTTGTCCTCTGGGGTCAAAAAGACCCCGCAGCACAAAGTTTACATACTGCTTGGCAAAACATCTTTGATCATGTTTCTTTGATGTGTGGGGTCAAGCAATGGTTATGACAACAACAACAACAACAAAAAAGTATTTTCTCACAGGTGTTTGGGCATTTCACATTTTAGTCTGAGAGAGACAGGCAGCACAATGAGGAGGCAGAAGTTTTATAATGCACAGGAGGCTTGCAAGATAATTTTTGAAATAAAAGAAAATAATGACCAGGAGGACAATGCTGCACATAATGAGGATGAATCAACTGATGAAGAGGGTTCAGGGTCAGAAGAGGAGGAACATAATGATGAGGTGATAGATCCAACATACAGACAGCATGCTACTTCTTCCTCCGAAGATTCCCCCACATCTCCTGCTGCAGAAATGGAAGATGATTATGAATATAAGGAAATGGATGAACGTGATGATGACGTAGAATCTGAAGCTGGTATGGAAGAAGTGTCAGAAGTGGAGCACTGCACCTATTATGATGAAGAATCAACAGATGAGGTAGAATCTGAAGTTGAAATGGAAGAAGTGTCAGAAGTGGAGGACATCATCTATTATGATGAAGACGAAGAATCAACAGATGAGGTAGAATCTGAGGAAGAGGACCCAGCTGAGATGGGTCCTCTTCCACAGATTCTACCTCATCTGTTGATTCCACAGATTCTACCTCATCTGTTGATTCTTCGTCTTCATCATAATAGATGATGTCCTCCACTTCTGACACTTCTTCCATTTCAACTTCAGATTCTACCTCATCTGTTGATTCTTCATCATAATAGGTGCAGTGCTCCACTTCTGACACTTCTTCCATACCAGCTTCAGATTCTACGTCATCATCACGTTCATCCATTTCCTTATATTCATAATCATCTTCCATTTCTGCAGCAGGAGATGTGGGGGAATCTTCGGAGGAAGAAGTAGCATGCTGTCTGTATGTTGGATCTATCACCTCATCATTATGTTCCTCCTCTTCTGACCCTGAACCCTCTTCATCAGTTGATTCATCCTCATTATGTGCAGCATTGTCCTCCTGGTCATTATTTTCTTTTATTTCAAAAATTATCTTGCAAGCCTCCTGTGCATTATAAAACTTCTGCCTCCTCATTGTGCTGCCTGTCTCTCTCAGACTAAAATGTGAAATGCCCAAACACCTGTGAGAAAATATTTTTTTTTTTTTTTGTCATAACCATTGCTTGACCCCACACATCAAAGAAACATGATCAAAGATGTTTTGACCCCACACATCAAAGAAACATGATCAAAGATGTTTTGCCAAGCAGTATGTAAACTTTGTGCTGCGGGGTCTTTTTGATCCCAGAGGACAACAGAAGTTATTACATTTAGTAAAACACCCATAATTCAATCAAATTACTTCAAATTTGTTTGAATCATAAAGAGCATAGTATTAAACAACTAACGTTATTTTCAGACTAAAGATGTAACACAGAATTGATTGAAAATGTATACTGTATGCTTTATAAACAGTCAAACCAGGCGGGGTCATTTTTGACGCCAGAGGACAAAAGGTGTGATTATGGGCTGTCATTAATAAAAATAAAATGATTCAAAACAGCATCCTCACTAAACTTTTACAAATACCACTCAGTGATAAGTCAAATAGTCAAAATAATAATAGGTCAAAATATTTCATAGTTTCATTGTATTTTTACTTAAAAACAGGGTATACTTTTATGTAAACAAGGTCTATTGGCTCTAAATTCCAAAACAAATGAAAAAAATTCTAGTAATGGGTTGAACAGAAGTAAGACTAAAGATGTAACACATAATTGATTGAAAATGTATACTGTATGCTTTATAAACAGTCAAACCAGGCGGGGTCATTTTTGACCCCAGAGGACAAAAGGTGTGATTATGGGCTGTCATTAATAAAAATAAAATGATTCAAAAACAGCATCCTCACTAAACTTTTACAAATACCACTCAGTGATAAGTCAAATAGTCAAAATAATAATAGGTCAAAATAATTCATAGTTTCATTGTATTTTTACTTAAAAACAGGGTATACTTTTATGTAAACAAGGTCTATTGGCTCTAAATTCCAAAACAAATGAAAAAAATTCTAGTAATGGGTTGAACAGAAGTAAGATTAAAGATGTAACACAGAATTGATTGAAAATGTATACTGTATGCTTTATAAACAGTCAAACCAGGCGGGGTCATTTTTGACCCCAGAGGACAAAAGGCGTAAGGCATTTGGGAGGACAACACGAGGGTTAATAAAAAATGTACACAGAATACATGGAATAATTATGAACGTGCATATAGCACTTTATTGTTACAATGAAGCAAGCATGGTTTTGAACAGATATTTGATTTTGACTGGCTATATGCCACCTTAAAACAACAGGCAGGTCCCTACAGCATAGAAGTATATTACATCATCATTTTCAAAGGCTGATAGGAAGCTGTATAAATCTTGAAGAATTATACTTTAATAAAACTGCAATGGAAATAACCAACACATTACTTTTCAAATGAGCTATTATTTCTAATAATAGTAGTAAGTTCAATGCACAGTGTCGTATCGGGTGAATGGTGGCAATTATTGCTGTCAACAAAGAGTCCGCTTAGGCTGCACAATGATTAGAGGCTTTTATTAATATCACAAGGTTACAGCATAAGTTACAGACCCGCGGTGTCTGGAGAACGGCGTCCCAGATTGCAATGGCCGTTCTGCCTCTCTTTGTCTAGCCCCTTACTTATAAACAATGCAAAAAGATGGGTGGCTCCCTCTTCTGGCCAATCACCAGTCTCCCCTGGGGCGTCACCCTCCAACTGCTACATTCAAACTTAAGATAAACAGTTCTTCTTTGTCCCTCAAGACTAGTCATAATCGTCATACACGACATATCCCCCCTTCGAGACGAACTAAAAGTCTCGAAAACAAACAGAATAGGATTATGACAAGTAACAATTTATGTTATTGAGTATCTTTAACATTAAACCAAAAAACATTCTCCTCTAGAGTGTATATACCTTTCTATGAAATATGAATAACTGTTTATCAAGTGTGAATACATTACTATGAAATATGAACAAATCTTTATGGAGTGTAAGAGCGAAAAACTGTCCGGCAGCCATCTTTTCAGATATCCATCCATCAATCAAGACAGTAAAATTCTCTCACGGTCCCTCTGCCCCAGGCAACCACCTAGATACTCCAAATAAACTCATAAACCATGTAAATGCATTTGAAACTATGATGCAATTAAATACACATGTAAGCCCCTGCAAACAAAATCCTATCCAAAAAATATCCACTCTAAGGCTGGTCAACCCATTGGACCCTACAGTGGACCTCTCCCTGCCTAGACTCCCTGTCCCTAAGCATTCACGAAATAAACAAAAACATCTAAGATCCTCACATGTATTCAATAACATCAAATATCATTCTACAAAAATTAATCCCTAAGAGTATGACACAATTATGTATTACACATGTCTATATTTCATTGCAGACACTGGAATGTAGTCCACTACACTTCATCTCCCCGTAGTCTCCTCTTCCAATGGACTGTTGATGATGGAATCAGAATCTTTCCACACCCTCCTTGTTTCATCTCCTCCAGTCATATTGTCCCTTCATATTGTCCTTGTTTGAGTATTTCAATCTCCACATGTTACCCCAAATGCTTCTGGAAGAAAAAGAAAAGACCAAACAGTATCTTTTGCAAAACAACACTTTCAAATTGAACATCAATATCAACTAAGAATATAGAAATGATATATAAATGATGTATGAATCACATTAACCCACTTCCCCCCTTTGATTCATAAAATCATACCAAAATCACCCTAATATTGAAAAAAAAACATCACAAAGGATATTTATCCATCCAGTTCTACTTGTCCATCTTCATCCAGATCAGGAACAGTCAACACCGGCATCTGAGTGTTGTCTCCAGGCATCACTCTCCAACCTATCTCAATATCATAGCTTTCTCAAAGGTCAGTAACAAATTACAAACATCACACACAGTGCTATCAAAGCTGCCATTAAATGTAACCCATCACTGCCCCTACTGGCCTACCTGATCATGCAACCAAGTCTTCGCTGACTTCCGCTCCTTCAGATATACCAAATGCATCCCTTATATTCTTCAATGCATATATAACCCTAGTGATAATATCTGAACTATCTGGACTCAAAGTATAAATAATATTATCAATATGATCTTCCCAAATGTTACACCATACCATGGAAAAAGTCCCCCCTTCTCCCTTAGATTTATCCTTCAATGATAGGCTTGAAGACTATGACATGTAGCCATGTCTCTTCATCCAATTTCAAACCTAGCTTCAGATTTGTGTCCGGTGCTACCCCTCTTTTAATGGTAAAAACCTCATATGGAAGCTTCAACGTTGACATGTAACAACATCCTGTCCATCCATAGGGTAAGAATATATATGCTTTATCACCACAAACCCTCAAAATATCTCTAAAATTCCCCATAGTCACATTGTCAGGCAAAAGCTAATCTTTTACCATCAAAGTCCTGCTGTTCCTACTACCTGGTACATAAAAAGTTACATTATATTTGTCCTCTCTAACCTTATGTTCGTGCTTATCCAAAGTCATCATATAATCATCACAATCTGATATTCCCATAAACATACCCCTTACATCATATGTTTTATTAGAACAAAAACAACTTTTAGCCCTCACTGCTTTCACCTCAAATGCTTCAGTTACGCTGTTACCTGAGTTTCCTTCCCATCTAACAAATGCACACAAGTTAATTCACTTAACCCAATAACACCTAAACCTAGGCTTAAACAAATGTTTTGACAACGACATTATTTTATCTGTTACTGACTGTTGCTGATACCACAGTCATGACAAAGCATAAGATTGACACATACAGTGGGGAAAAAAATTATTTAGTCAGCCACCAATTGTGCAAGTTCTCCCACTTAAAAAGATGAGAGAGGCCTGTAATTTTCATCATAGGTACACGTCAACTATGACAGACAAAATGAGAAAAAAAAATCCAGAAAATCACATTGTAGGATTTTTAATGAATTTATTGGCATATGATGGTGGAAAATAAGTATTTGGTCAATAACAAAAGTTTCTCAATACTTTGTTATATACCCTTTGTTGGCAATGACACAGGTCAAACGTTTTCTGTAAGTCTTCACAAGGTTTTCACACACTGTTGCTGGTATTTTGGCCCATTCCTCCATGCAGATCTCCTCTAGAGCAGTGATGTTTTGGGGCTGTCGCTGGGCAACACAGACTTTCAACTCCCTCCAAAGATGTTCTATGGGGTTGAGATCTGGAGACTGGCTAGGCCACTCCAGGACCTTGAAATGCTTCTACGAAGCCACTCCTTCGTTGCCCGGGCGGTGTGTTTGGGATCATTGTCATGCTGAAAGACCCAGCCACGTTTCTTCTTCAATGCCCTTGCTGATGGAAGGAGGGTTTCACTCAAAATCTCACGATACATGGCCCCGTTCATTCTTTCCTTTACACGGATCAGTCGTCCTGGTCCCTTTGCAGAAAAACAGCCCCAAAGCATGATGTTTCCAACCCCATGCTTCACAGTAGGTATGGTGTTCTTTGGATGCAACTCAGCATTCTTTGTCCTCCAAACATGACGAGTTGAGTTTTTACCAAAAAGTTATATTTTGGTTTCATCTGACCATATGACATTCTCCCAATCCTCTTCTGGATCATCCAAATGCACTTCAGACGGGCCTGGACATGTACTGGCTTAAGCAGGGGGACACGTCTCGCACTGCAGGATTTGAGTCCCTGGCGGGCGTAGTGTGTTACTGATGGTTGGCTTTGTTACTCTGGTCCCAGCTCTCTGCAGGTCATTCACTAGGTCCCCCCCGTGTGGTTCTGGGATTTTTGCTCACCGTTCTTGTGATCATTTTGACCCCACGGGGTGAGATCTTGCGTGGAGCCCCAGATCGAGGGAGATTATCAGTGGTCTTGTATGTCTTCCATTTCCTAATAATTGCTCCCACAGTTGATTTCTTCAAACCAAGCTGCTTACCTATTGCAGATTCAGTCTTCCCAGCCTGGTGCAGGTCTACAATTTTGTTTTTGGTGTCCTTTGACAGCTCTTTGGTCTTGGCCATTGTGAAGTTTGGAGTGTGACTCTTTGAGGTTGTGGACAGGTGTCTTTTATACTGATAACAAGTTCAAACAGGTGCCATTAATACAGGTAACGAGTGGAGGACAAGGAGCCTCTTAAAGAAGAAGTTACAGGTCTGTGAGAGCCAGAAATCTTGCTTGTTTGTAGGTGACCAAATACTTATTTTCCACCATAATTTGCAAATAAATTCATTAAAAATCCTACAATGTGATTTTCTGGATTTTTTTTTCTCAATTTGTCTGTCATAGTTGACGTGTACCTATGATGAAAATTACAGGCCTCTCTCATCTTTTTAAGTGGGAGAACTTGCACAATTGGTGGCTGACTAAATACTTTTTTTCCCCACTGTACTTGATAGAGGTCGAGCGACCGTCTCTAACATGTTTGACTGGAATTCTCAACAGACATGGACCCTCAAGATTCCTCACTGATATTACAGAATGAGCTGCTGGAACCTGCCCATCTATCTCTAATTTTCACAACAGAAGAATCAAACCACTCCATTTAGTTTCTCTCTTCCCTAACGAGCGGTACTGCAGATACCTCTCCTTGTCTGTCATTAAAATCAAAGACCTCATCCTGTACCTCTATGATGAATCTATATTCTCTCTACTACTATCTGCTTTCCTATTTTAACCCTATTCGTACTATCATTGACAGCACTCTCAAACCCCTGAGTCCTTCTTGCTACCCCTTTAATTTCAGAAAAGTTGTTGTCGGTGTCATACTTCCTACATTTGCTATTGCCATCGTATCATTAATCCCTTCCAAAGTTACCATTAAAGTAGTTGATTTAGTTGATGTATCAACCTTAATTACTTCTAGTGCGAAAGTTCCCGTTATCCTCTGTGTATTATCTACTGTTGGAGTGGCTACTGTAATCTACTCCTCCTGAACTCCCTCAATGACTGTGGAGGCTACAACAGACCTCAACTCTTCCATTATAAGCGTTACTTTATGAATTACATAGCCTTTTAACCAATAATTCTTAACCGGAACAAATTCTAATGCTTGCACTAGATAAGTATACTTCTTCTCCATAATTATCTCTCCATGTGGGAGGAACGTCCCCATCCTAACCCTAATAAGTATTTTTCCTCTAAAATTGGTGCTGAAGCCATTGGCTCCTCTTATAATCAAATGCGATATATTTATGGCTTTAATAACTATCAATGTTGAAAGAGTTAAATTGCTTCTCACTGTTGTTTTAATAGACTGAAGTGTTAATGTCCTTAGTTACTTCATCCATTTCCCCAAAGCTTTGAACTCTTTACTTGTACTTCCATCTATCACCACTAGTGTCACTTTTTCCAACTCTCAGTCCTACTTCTAATCCCTGACTTTCAAACTTTTGATTATAAAAATACACCTACAATTACCTTGATCTTCCTACTCTAAAGTGTCCTTCACCATTGTTCTCTCTCTTACTACTAACTTTGAAACTTAGCTTACTGTCTTAGAGTTCCTTCAACCTAGTTCTCCTAACTTTTTAATCTAATCTTTTCTCCTAACCTTTAAAAACCTTTTCCACTGATTTATTCACAAAATCCCTTTACCACCAATTTTTAGGATATGTGATTGGGAAAGTCCCCCCTGCTTCTGACTTCTTTACACACAGACTTGGCAAACGACTAAACACCTTTTAGCCTAGCCTGAAATCTCTTAGTGTAAGAATGTAACCCAGAATAACAGTCACCCCTTTTAACTTTATTTTTCAGACAGATTGTCTAATAGGCAGTCTAATAGATTATCATCCTTCCTATGATATTATCTTTTTAAGCCAATATGATTCCCAAAAACCCTACTTTTTCAAAATCTTCTACCAGACAGCCGTTTAGTGTACATCCTATTGTACAGTTCAATTTACACCATGCATCTCTTCCCAACACTGCAATAGGTATATGTTATAATATTAGTATGTCTATTTTAATTTCTCCTTGATTTTTTATAGCATAGCTCAATTGGTTCCCTAAGAGTAATTAACTGTTTTACTACCTCAAATCCCTATCCTAATTAGTTAATTTTACATAGTGAGATGTTTAACCTCTTTTAGGCTCAACACAGATAAAAGCTTTTACACTATTCACTATCACTTCTCATAGTCCTCTGGTTTTACTTCAATTGTTAGTTTTCTCTTCTTCTCTAATCGATGCTATCAGCTGACACCCCCCTTCGTATCTTCTAGGCACTCTAGAATCTTTAGGGTTCACCTGGAGAACAGGTGATCTTGACTGGCCCCTGTATCTTCCTTAAAAATGTTCTCTGTTGTTTCCTCCTGACTTGTTGCACTCACAGGTAAAGTGACCAATCTGTCCATAATTATAACAGTCTTCTGAAAGTTGCTGGAAGTGTAGCTGAAATCTTCCTCCTCCTTCTAAGCCTTCTCGTCCTCTTCCTCTCCAATTCTGTGTCTGTCCAGAAACTGGCTGTGGATATGGAACATCTGGTACCCCCCTTGGTGGCTGGTACATTGCATTTGATATTGTTCAGTTGAAGCTGTAACAGTGATTGTTGATTTGGTTCACTCTGATTCTTCCTAACCAAAGCTTCTCTTCTCCTTCTTCTTCTCCAATTCTTGGGATCCTTTTCTCAGCAGTTTCTCCTCTTCTGTATCTTCAGCTGTGTTACTTCTTCTAAACTATTTGCTTTATCCAGGCATGATAAACATCGGTCTATATCTCTATTTCTTCTTTGCTAGTCATTGTAGGATAACCTCCTTTTGAATACACAGCACCTTTAGTCCCCTCTTTATCGCTGTCTTCATCTGAACTCGAATCTCTTGTATCCTTCTTCCTTCAACTTCCATCAGAGATCAAATCTCTAGTATCCTTCTTCTTTCCTCTCTTGCCAACTTCCTTCTGATCACAGAGTCATATCCACCCATGACCTCTTCTCAATCACTCTCATCTTCATCATCCTCGTCTTCTTTAACCTCACTCTTCTCTTTCAGACATCTCATTTTCTTCCTTCTGGAGTTTTGGATTCATCTTCATTGTCGTTTCTGCTTGTCCTCTATCTATTATTCGTCTTCATCTCTGATGCAACAATCACCCTCCTGGATGATCCCTGGAAGCTGAGGATAAACATCCCTAAGCTCTACTTCCTTCTCGTAAGGTGGGTGTCTTTTCGCTGAATCCGTATGTGAGAAAGGTGTACTAACTTCTGCCATTAGTTTTTCTGTCGCCTTCTCTATACCGTTGTTTATCTTATCGCTGGAATCTTTTATCAGTTTTTGTTTGAGAATGAAGGGCAACTTTTGTTTCATTTGCCGGATAACCTAGCAATACTCTTAACTAAAGGATTACCATTTTGTACTATATCAACCGGTGTACTGACTTTTTATAGCCTTGCTGTCCTTTCTCCCCATTGTAACAACCCTTTTATATTCCTTTATCGTGAATTATTTTATTTTAGACTATATAGCCTATGGCTTCCCCCCTTCAATTATTAATATAACCCATTTTTTTTTTTTTAAATAAATCAATTAAAAATCATGAATATTTGATGTTATGACAATTTCACATAGGCTTGGCAAACTGATTCATTAAAAATTGCATTTTGGAGGCTATGTGCATCACTTGGGTTAATTACAGATGTGTTGGGAATCAAGGACTGACATTATTCTGTAAAATTAAGATAAGAGTTTTTGGGAATTGTAGTGTTGAATACCTTAATTACTTCTAGTGCGAAAGTTCCCGTTATCCTCTGTGTATTATCTATTGTTGGAGTGGCTACTGTAATCTACTCCTCCTGAACTCCCTCAATGACTGTGGAGGCTACAACAGACCTCAACTCTTCCATTATAAGCGTTACTTTATGAATTACATAGCCTTTTAACCAATAATTCTTAACCGAACAAATTCTAATGCTTGCACTAGATAAGTATACTTCTTCTCCATAATTATCTCTCCATGTGGGAGGAACGTCCCCATCCTAACCCTAATAAGTATTTTTCCTCTAAAATTGGTGCTGAAGCCATTGGCTCCTCTTATAATCAAATGCGATATATTTATGGCTTTAATAACTATCAATGTTGAAAGAGTTAAATTGCTTCTCACTGTTGTTTTAATAGACTGAAGTGTTAATGTCCTTAGTTACTTCATCCATTTCCCCAAAGCTTTGAACTCTTTACTTGTACTTCCATCTATCACCACTAGTGTCACTTTTTCCAACTCTCAGTCCTACTTCTAATCCCTGACTTTCAAACTTTTGATTATAAAAAATACACCTACAATTACCTTGATCTTCCTACTCTAAAGTGTCCTTCACCATTGTTCTCTCTCTTACTACTAACTTTGAAACTTAGCTTACTGTCTTAGAGTTCCTTCAACCTAGTTCTCCTAACTTTTTAATCTAATCTTTTCTCCTAACCTTTAAAAACCTTTTCCACTGATTTATTCACAAAATCCCTTTACCACCAATTTTTAGGATATGTGATTGGGAAAGTCCCCCTGCTTCTGACTTCTTTACACACAGACTTGGCAAACGACTAAACACCTTTTAGCCTAGCCTGAAATCTCTTAGTGTAAGAATGTAACCCAGAATAACAGTCACCCCTTTTAACTTTATTTTTCAGACAGATTGTCTAATAGGCAGTCTAATAGATTATCATCCTTCCTATGATATTATCTTTTTAAGCCAATATGATTCCCAAAAACCCTACTTTTTTCAAAATCTTCTACCAGACAGCCGTTTAGTGTACATCCTATTGTACAGTTCAATTTACACCATGCATCTCTTCCCAACACTGCAATAGGTATATGTTATAATATTAGTATGTCTATTTTAATTTCTCCTTGATTTTTTATAGCATAGCTCAATTGGTTCCCTAAGAGTAATTAACTGTTTTACTACCTCAAATCCCTATCCTAATTAGTTAATTTTACATAGTGAGATGTTTAACCTCTTTTAGGCTCAACACAGATAAAAGCTTTTACACTATTCACTATCACTTCTCATAGTCCTCTGGTTTTACTTCAATTGTTAGTTTTCTCTTCTTCTCTAATCGATGCTATCAGCTGACACCCCCCTTCGTATCTTCTAGGCACTCTAGAATCTTTAGGGTTCACCTGGAGAACAGGTGATCTTGACTGGCCCCTGTATCTTCCTTAAAAATGTTCTCTGTTGTTTCCTCCTGACTTGTTGCACTCACAGGTAAAGTGACCAATCTGTCCATAATTATAACAGTCTTCTGAAAGTTGCTGGAAGTGTAGCTGAAATCTTCCTCCTCCTTCTAAGCCTTCTCGTCCCTCTTCCTCTCCAATTCTGTGTCTGTCCAGAAACTGGCTGTGGATATGGAACATCTGGTACCCCCCTTGGTGGCTGGTACATTGCATTTGATATTGTTCAGTTGAAGCTGTAACAGTGATTGTTGATTTGGTTCACTCTGATTCTTCCTAACCAAAGCTTCTCTTCTCCTTCTTCTTCTCCAATTCTTGGGATCCTTTTCCCAGCAGTTTCTCCTCTTCTGTATCTTCAGCTGTGTTACTTCTTCTAAACTATTTGCTTTATCCAGGCATGATAAACATCGGTCTATATCTCTATTTCTTCTTTGCTAGTCATTGTAGGATAACCTCCTTTTTGAATACACAGCACCTTTAGTCCCCTCTTTATCGCTGTCTTCATCTGAACTCGAATCTCTTGTATCCTTCTTCCTTCAACTTCCATCAGAGATCAAATCTCTAGTATCCTTCTTCTTTCCTCTCTTGCCAACTTCCTTCTGATCACAGAGTCATATCCACCCATGACCTCTTCTCAATCACTCTCATCTTCATCATCCTCGTCTTCTTTAACCTCACTCTTCTCTTTCAGACATCTCATTTTCTTCCTTCTGGAGTTTTGGATTCATCTTCATTGTCGTTTCTGCTTGTCCTCTATCTATTATTCGTCTTCATCTCTGATGCAACAATCACCCTCCTGGATGATCCCTGGAAGCTGAGGATAAACATCCCTAAGCTCTACTTCCTTCTCGTAAGGTGGGTGTCTTTTCGCTGAATCCGTATGTGAGAAAGGTGTACTAACTTCTGCCATTAGTTTTTCTGTCGCCTTCTCTATACCGTTGTTTATCTTATCGCTGGAATCTTTTATCAGTTTTTGTTTGAGAATGAAGGGCAACTTTTGTTTCATTTGCCGGATAACCTAGCAATACTCTTAACTAAAGGATTACCATTTTGTACTATATCAACCGGTGTACTGACTTTTTATAGCCTTGCTGTCCTTTCTCCCCATTGTAACAACCCTTTTATATTCCTTTATCGTGAATTATTTTATTTTAGACTATATAGCCTATGGCTTCCCCCCTTCAATTATTAATATAACCCATTTTTTTTTATTTTTATAAATCAATTAAAAATCATGAATATTTGATGTTATGACAATTTCACATAGGCTTGGCAAACTGATTCATTAAAAATTGCATTTTGGAGGCTATGTGCATCACTTGGGTTAATTACAGATGTGTTGGGAATCAAGGACTGACATTATTCTGTAAAATTAAGATAAGAGTTTTTGGGAATTGTAGTGTTGAATACCTTAATTACTTCTAGTGCGAAAGTTCCCGTTATCCTCTGTGTATTATCTATTGTTGGAGTGGCTACTGTAATCTACTCCTCCTGAACTCCCTCAATGACTGTGGAGGCTACAACAGACCTCAACTCTTCCATTATAAGCGTTACTTTATGAATTACATAGCCTTTTAACCAATAATTCTTAACCGGAACAAATTCTAATGCTTGCACTAGATAAGTATACTTCTTCTCCATAATTATCTCTCCATGTGGGAGGAACGTCCCCATCCTAACCCTAATAAGTATTTTTCCTCTAAAATTGGTGCTGAAGCCATTGGCTCCTCTTATAATCAAATGCGATATATTTATGGCTTTAATAACTATCAATGTTGAAAGAGTTAAATTGCTTCTCACTGTTGTTTTAATAGACTGAAGTGTTAATGTCCTTAGTTACTTCATCCATTTCCCCAAAGCTTTGAACTCTTTACTTGTACTTCCATCTATCACCACTAGTGTCACTTTTTCCAACTCTCAGTCCTACTTCTAATCCCTGACTTTCAAACTTTTGATTATAAAAAATACACCTACAATTACCTTGATCTTCCTACTCTAAAGTGTCCTTCACCATTTTTCTCTCTTACTACTAACTTTGAAACTTAGCTTACTGTCTTAGAGTTCCTTCAACCTAGTTCTCCTAACTTTTTAATCTAATCTTTTCTCCTAACCTTTAAAAACCTTTTCCACTGATTTATTCACAAAATCCCTTTACCACCAATTTTTAGGATATGTGATTGGGAAAGTCCCCCTGCTTCTGACTTCTTTACACACAGACTTGGCAAACGACTAAACACCTTTTAGCCTAGCCTGAAATCTCTTAGTGTAAGAATGTAACCCAGAATAACAGTCACCCCTTTTTAACTTTATTTTTCAGACAGATTGTCTAATAGGCAGTCTAATAGATTATCATCCTTCCTATGATATTATCTTTTTAAGCCAATATGATTCCCAAAAACCCTACTTTTTCAAAATCTTCTACCAGACAGCCGTTTAGTGTACATCCTATTGTACAGTTCAATTTACACCATGCATCTCTTCCCAACACTGCAATAGGTATATGTTATAATATTAGTATGTCTATTTTAATTTCTCCTTGATTTTTTATAGCATAGCTCAATTGGTTCCCTAAGAGTAATTAACTGTTTTACTACCTCAAATCCCTATCCTAATTAGTTAATTTTACATAGTGAGATGTTTAACCTCTTTTAGGCTCAACACAGATAAAAGCTTTTACACTATTCACTATCACTTCTCATAGTCCTCTGGTTTTACTTCAATTGTTAGTTTTCTCTTCTTCTCTAATCGATGCTATCAGCTGACACCCCCCTTCGTATCTTCTAGGCACTCTAGAATCTTTAGGGTTCACCTGGAGAACAGGTGATCTTGACTGGCCCCTGTATCTTCCTTAAAAATGTTCTCTGTTGTTTCCTCCTGACTTGTTGCACTCACAGGTAAAGTGACCAATCTGTCCATAATTATAACAGTCTTCTGAAAGTTGCTGGAAGTGTAGCTGAAATCTTCCTCCTCCTTCTAAGCCTTCTCGTCCTCTTCCTCTCCAATTCTGTGTCTGTCCAGAAACTGGCTGTGGATATGGAACATCTGGTACCCCCCTTGGTGGCTGGTACATTGCATTTGATATTGTTCAGTTGAAGCTGTAACAGTGATTGTTGATTTGGTTCACTCTGATTCTTCCTAACCAAAGCTTCTCTTCTCCTTCTTCTTCTCCAATTCTTGGGATCCTTTTCTCAGCAGTTTCTCCTCTTCTGTATCTTCAGCTGTGTTACTTCTTCTAAACTATTTGCTTTATCCAGGCATGATAAACATCGGTCTATATCTCTATTTCTTCTTTGCTAGTCATTGTAGGATAACCTCCTTTTGAATACACAGCACCTTTAGTCCCCTCTTTATCGCTGTCTTCATCTGAACTCGAATCTCTTGTATCCTTCTTCCTTCAACTTCCATCAGAGATCAAATCTCTAGTATCCTTCTTCTTTCCTCTCTTGCCAACTTCCTTCTGATCACAGAGTCATATCCACCCATGACCTCTTCTCAATCACTCTCATCTTCATCATCCTCGTCTTCTTTAACCTCACTCTTCTCTTTCAGACATCTCATTTTCTTCCTTCTGGAGTTTTGGATTCATCTTCATTGTCGTTTCTGCTTGTCCTCTATCTATTATTCGTCTTCATCTCTGATGCAACAATCACCCTCCTGGATGATCCCTGGAAGCTGAGGATAAACATCCCTAAGCTCTACTTCCTTCTCGTAAGGTGGGTGTCTTTTCGCTGAATCCGTATGTGAGAAAGGTGTACTAACTTCTGCCATTAGTTTTTCTGTCGCCTTCTCTATACCGTTGTTTATCTTATCGCTGGAATCTTTTATCAGTTTTTGTTTGAGAATGAAGGGCAACTTTTGTTTCATTTGCCGGATAACCTAGCAATACTCTTAACTAAAGGATTACCATTTTGTACTATATCAACCGGTGTACTGACTTTTTATAGCCTTGCTGTCCTTTCTCCCCATTGTAACAACCCTTTTATATTCCTTTATCGTGAATTATTTTATTTTAGACTATATAGCCTATGGCTTCCCCCCTTCAATTATTAATATAACCCATTTTTTTTTTTTTTTTATAAATCAATTAAAAATCATGAATAATTAAAACCAATTTTTATTCCTATATCCTATGTCACCAATTTATCAATTAGTGGTGGCTATCTTACCACAACCCATCAAATGCAAATGTAAGTTAGTCAACTTCAAAGCAATCCCAAAAACAAAGCCTCTAACCCTTCAACACTACAATTCCCAAAAACTCTTATCTTAATTTTACAGAATAATGTCAGTCCTTGATTCCCAACACATCTGTAATTAACCCAAGTGATGCACATAGCCTCCAAAATGCAATTTTTTATGAATCAGTTTGCCAAGCCTATGTGAAATTGTCATAACATCAAATATTTTGTAACCAGACCAGTCTCAAAACCTTTTTGACTTGATCCTCTGCCGCGTCACGAGACGTGTACGTCAGTCACACGTTAGCCCCTCCTCTCTCTCTCTCCTTTGTTCCTCTCATACGACAAAAGAACAGAGACACAGGAAAATATTTTAGTAGCAATCACTGAGTTATCTCAACCATATTCAACATTCCTTCGTTCACCCATTATTCACTCTAAGACTAAACTCAGAACTAATTATCGATCGCTCAAAAACATTTTATTTAATTTTAATCGTCTTCTAATTCAATTTATTATAATCCGTCAATATATCTCTCTCATTTATCAATTCAATACGTCACAAACCAAGTTTCATCTTTAACCAACCGCGCTTTACAACTAGAAGACTCGTGTCCAAATATCTCTTTGTCTGTGTGTTTCTCTGTCTTCCTGCAGCCCCCAACAGAAATATGACCCATTAGCAAAAACGTGTTGTAGTTTAGTACCGTAACCCAAAACGTGTCCTAATCTCGTGCCATAAACTACAACTCCCATGTTTTGTAGTGTAGTGTCATAAAATTAAACGCATGCGCAAATGCATCCAATGATACAATTCCCAAACAATAGAACGATAGCATTACGCTACAGCTTCACTATTTTATACCTTATACTCACACAATTACACATAACAGAGCTCACATTTGCGTAGAACTTTGAATTCTACACACACACAAACAAGTTTAAGAGGCTTATCCTATCGCAATAGGACCTCTAAGGATCCAGCATTTAGCATTAACATTAGCCTTAGCCTTTAGCACGCATGTAGCACGCAACACAATTAGCATTAGCATTTAGCATTAGCCGCTATGTATAATGTGGCATGACCCACACTCCAGCATTTAGCATTAACATTAGCCTTAGCCTTTAGCTAACTGCGGCCTACCACACACATAAGCATCCTGCACTGCCCATTTTCTTTTTAACATATTTTCCTACCATTTTGTGCTACCGTGGATTAGTTACCATTTCACAGAGAAATTAGACCCAATCAAACCCCCCGTCGGACGAAAGTCGAACCATAATCACAATCAGATAAATCCCATCAAACCGAGTTTTCTTTAAAACCCACCAACTGCACATTCTATCGTGCAAGCGGATTTTAAATGGCCCCCCTGGGGTCTTTAAGCGGTACAGTGCCCTAATGAATGTGCATATCTGCCTTAATTGTACACCTTCAATACTTAATTCCTACCGTTTTATGCTCTAAAATTCCAATTATCTGCCGTTTCCAATGGAATAACATTTTAGGCAGCCTCCTAGTCGACAGCAATAACGCCACATGAGGCACATTTCTGGTACACCCCTCCAGTGTACACACGCAGTATCCAAACCAAGCTGTGAGGAACACTCACCCTTGTCCGGTCATGACTTCAGACCGAGTTAGCTTGAGTTAGCCTGGCGGCTACGAATGAGCAAAGGAGAGATGCAGACCAGCCCCACGTTGGGCGCCATTTGTCGTATCGGGTGAATGGTGGCAATTATTGCTGTCAACAAAGAGTCCGCTTAGGCTGCACAATGATTAGAGGCTTTTATTAATATCACAAGGTTACAGCATAAGTTACAGACCCGCGGTGTCTGGAGAACGGCGTCCCAGATTGCAATGGCCGTTCTGCCTCTCTTTGTCTAGCCCCTTACTTATAAACAATGCAAAAAGATGGGTGGCTCCCTCTTCTGGCCAATCACCAGTCTCCCCTGGGGCGTCACCCTCCAACTGCTACATTCAAACTTAAGATAAACAGTTCTTCTTTGTCCCTCAAGACTAGTCATAATCGTCATACATGACAACAGTTCTCCAACAAGTGGAATGTAAGTGAATGAAACTTATTGGTAATGGAAAGAGTAGAGAGGTTAGTGGAAATCCCCCCAACCCTTCCTAAAAAAATGTGATCTCCCTGTGGGAAATCTTGGCAGACTTCTTGGAGTAGAGTGAGGTAAACACAGTGATTGCATTGAATGACTTTCAATGTCAGGAAGATGGCGGTAGGTAGCTTAGTGGTTAAGAGCGTTGTGCCAGTAACCGAAAGGACGCTGGTTCTAATCCCCAAGTCGACTAGGTGAAAAATCTGCCAATGTGCCCTGGAGCAAGGCACTTAACCCTAATTGCTCCTGTAAGTCACTCTGGATAAGAATATGTAAAATGTTGCTGGTCATCAAGCACTGATGCTCCATTACACAATTTCCTGTTGTTTGATTGAGGAGGGCTGAAATATGGGAAAATTAAGTTTATTTTATTTGACACATGCATAAAACAATGGAGAACATACTAAAAAGGTTAACTGTTGAATGTTGTACTTACAGTCAATTGGATCAGTGGAGAGAAGATTATGACTTCTTGACAGGCCACGCCCTCTTAGTGTGGATAGATTGCTGTGTAGATCTCCCCCCAGCACCTGATCTATGCCAATCTCTGGCCTGCCATTCACTGAAATGTCAGAAGGAAAATAATATTCACTAAGATCACAAGATCATCTTCCAATAGCATTTTGAACATGTACTGTGTGTTTGTGAGCCATCTTCATTTGAAATAATGGTGACAACGTTAGACTTACAGATAATAATGCCTGTATTATCTGTAAGTCTAACGTTGTCACCATTATTTCAATCGAAGATGGCTCACGATTTAGGAGTATTTCGACACCCTCAACGTCACTTGGGGACATCAGAGAGAGCCCATAATAACATTGCCTGTAAGGTTCTCTGCTCATAATCTCTAAAAGTTATTGGCTACTGGCTTAGTGTTTTGTGCAAAAGTAGACCTACACCTAGTTGAAACGTATGCTACACATGCTCCACTACACAATTTCCTGTTGTTTGATCGAGGAGGGCTGAAATATGGGAAAATAACGTTTATTTAATTTGACAACTTTGACACATACATAAAACAATAGAGAACATTCTCAAAAAAAGTTTTGCATATATCCAAGGTTAACTATTGAATGTTGTACTTACAGTCAATTGGATCAGTGGAGAGAAAAGTATGACTTCCTGACAGGCCACGCCCTCTTAGTGTGGACAGATTGCTGTTGGTCATGAAATCCTGATGCTTTTTGTGTAGATCTCCCCCCAGCATCTGATCTATGTCAATCTCTGGCCTGCGTTTCACTGAAATGTCAGAAAGAATTAAATATTCACTAAGATCACAAGATCATCTTCCAATAGCATTTTGAACATGTACTGTGTGTGTGTCCCACAGGAATCTAACTAGGCGTTAAAATCAGACTTATGTGTCATGGTGTAACTGGAAGTGGCATTTACAGTTGGAATGGAGGTTGTTGCTCTTTTCTCAATGGTGCTTTTCACTGTACTGGTAGAATGGTCAGGTGTATAATGACTTGTAATTGAGGAGAATGGTGTTATCTCAAAGGTGGTGGTGGTCTTTGTTGTAGTAGAATTGTCAGGGCTAAACATACTTGAAGTTATGGATGCTGGTATCTTTTCAGTGGTTTTAATCTGTGCTCTGGAAGCACAGGCAGGAGCATTAAAACTGGAAATCGAAGATGTAGTTGGTCTCGTCTCAATGGTTGTTTTGTTACCACGGTCCTGTCCTGAGCGAGTGAAGGGACAGAAACAATCAACTTAAAGAGATAGTTTTCTACAGAAAGCCCTGTGAAGTAAACAAAGCATAGAATACGTTTGCCACGCTTCTCTAAAAACATCCCAAAATACCTTATCAATACTTAAATCAGACTTATATTGACACAATATCACTCCAGAAGATCTGTGTTTGTCTACATTTATGGAAAATAACTTTTCCCAAAGAGTTTTAGTCTAAGTTTTTACTCCCATTCTAAGTGTACGTTTTTACTCCCATTCTAAGTGTACGTTTTTACTCCAATTCTAAGTGTACGTTTTTACTCCCATTCTAAGTGTACGTTTTTACTCCCATTCTAAGTGTACGTTTTTAATCCCAATCCATACATAGTTTACTTCATAGGGCTTTCTGTAGAACCTGTATTTTAAATAAGTAGAGCTTGTATTTTAAATAAGTTAGAACACAAACCAATTAGGATTGCGGTAAAAACCCAGAAAGCTACCCCTTTAAGTCGTAGTTAAAGGTATATACAGTCAGGTCCATAAGTTTTTGGACAGTGACACAATTTGCATCATTTTGGCTCTGTACGCCACCACAATGGATTTGAAAGGAAACAATCAAGATGTGCTTTAAGTGTAGAGTTTCATCTTTAATTTAAGGCTTTTGTCAGAATTATTGGATGAACCGTGTAGGAATTACAACCATTTTTATACATAGCCCCCCAATTTTAGGGGCTCAAAAGTAATTGGACAAACTAACATAATCATACATTTAATTGTGAGTTTTAATACTTGGTTGCAAATCCTTTGCAGTCAATTACTGCCTGAAGTCTGGAACCCATAGACATCACCAGATGCTGGGTTTCTTCCCTGGTGATGCTCTGCCTTTACTGCAGCTGTCTTCAGTTCCTGCTTGTTCTTGGGGCGTTTTGCCTTCAGCAAATGAAAATCATGCTCAATTGGATTCAGGTCATGTGATTGACTTGGCCATTGCAGAACATTCCACTTCTTTGCCTTAAAAAAGTATTGGGTTGCTTTTGCAGTATGCTTCGGGTCATTGTCCATCTGCACTGTGAAACGCCGTCCAATGAGTTTTGAAGCATTTGGCTGAATCTGAGCAGATAATATAGCCCTAAACACTTCAGAATTCATCCTGCTGCTTTTGTCAGCAGTCACATCATCAATTTATACAAGGGAACCAGTTCCATTGGCAGCCATATATGCCCACGCCATAACACTACCTCCACCATGCTTCACAGATGAGGTGGTATGCTTCGGATCATCAGCAGTTCTTTCCCTTCTCCATACTCTTCCCATCATTCTGGTACAAGTTGATCTTTGTCTCATCTGTCCATAGGATGTTGATCCAGAACTGTACAGGCTTTTTTAGATGTTTTTTTGGCAAATCTGGTCTTCCTGTTTTTGAGGCTTACCAATGGTTTACATCTTGTGGTAAACCCTCTGTATTTACTCTGGTGAAGTCTTCTCCTGATTGTTGACTTTGACACAGATATGCCTACCTCCTGGAGGGTGTTCTTGATATGAACAGCTGTTGTGAAGGGTTTAAATAATCATTCTGTCATCCACCACAGTTGTTTTCCGTGGTCTTCCGGGCCTTTTGGTGTTCCTGAGCTCACCAGTGCATTCTTTCTTTTTAAGAATGTACCAAATAGTTGATTTGGCCACACATAATGTTTTTGCTATCTCTCTGATGGGTTTGTTTTGATTTTTCAGCCTAATGATGGCTTGCATCACTGGCAGTAACAGCTATTAGGACTTCATATTGAGGGTTAACAGCAACATATTCCAAATGCAAATGCCACACTTGAAATCAACTCTAGATATTTTATCTGCTCACTTGTAAATGAACTAATGAGGGACTAACACACACCTGGCCATGGAACAGCTGAGCAGCCAATTGTCCAATTACTTTTGGTTCCTTAAAAAGGGGGGGACCACATATAAAAAGTGCTGTAATTCCTACACCGTTCACCCGATTTGGATGTAAAGACCCTCAAACTAAAGCTGAAAGTCTGCACTTTCTGCTCATATTCATTATTTAATTTCAACTCCAATATGCTGTGGTAGACAGCTAAAATAAGAATAACTTGGTCAATGTCCAAATATTTATGGACATGACTGTATATTAATTAAAGGTGTAGACAGAGGCAGTTAGAGCTTGAATGGAGGAATGTGTTTTTTCCTCAACATCTTTCTCCTCAACATGCAGGGCTGCAGGTGCAAGAGCCACGGTTTTGTCTTTGCACTGACTTGTGGATGTGACATTGGTAGGAGCAGCTGTAGTCGGGCTGGAAGAGGTTTTCCCAACATTATATTCCTCCTGTACGAGACAGAGAAAGATAGAATAGGAGAGCGAGGGCGATGGGGCAGGGAAACACATTTAGCTTTCAAATTTAAAGCCACAATCTGTAACTTTGGCAACAAGACAAAGATAAAGTACTTGCTCTCACTTTGAAAGCACTTTAACCCATTCATGTAGCCTAATATTTACGACTTCACCAACTAGTACAAATGAGATTGCGAGGACCGTTTTAACACACCATCAGACAGACAACTGATCTCACCCAGCTCTTGGACAAGGTGTGGTTGATATTTTTTGAGACACTTGTAGAAGGCTGCTTTTACTTTTGCTCCTCCAGAGCGACAACAGTCGTACAAATCTCTCATTTGATCCTGGGAGGTATTTTCTTTGTGGATTTTATTGTAAGCCTCCTGTTGTATCATGCCCTTGTCAAGCAGGTAATCTGCTATAGGCATTAACCTGTTGATCCTCATAATGAGTTCACACCTGTGCTGATCCACAAACGCAGCACCTTGGATTCAGATAAGGAAAAGAAAGTGTTTGGGAAGACTTAGAGGAATTTTCTTTTTCAGAGAAGTGTATTTTTCACAAGTTACAACAAATATATATTTTTAAGAAATGCAAATATGTAAAACAAAATATTTAAAAAATAGTAATATTTTAGTCTTAACTTTGGGATTGCCACAAAACTGCACCTCACCTCAACATTTTTCTAGTATCTGTATAAGACGAATGGGCCCTCTCAAATTGTCCAAAGGTAAATAAAAGTAGGTATTTCATCTCTTACTTACCCTGGGTGATTTCATCTTGATCACTGTCTATATTTATAAACTACAGTGAGGGAAAAAAGTATTTGATCCCCTGCTGATTTTGTACGTTTGCCCACTGACAAAGAAATGATCAGTCTATAATTTTAATGGTAGGTTTATTTGAACAGTGAGAGACAGAATAACAACAAAAAAATGCAGAAAAACGCATGTCAAAAATGTTATAAATTGATTTGCATTTTAATGAGGGAAATAAGTATTTGACCCCCTCTCAATCAGAAAGATTTCTGGCACCCAGGTGTCTTTTATACAAGTAACGAGCTGAGATTAGGAGCACACTCTTAAAGGGAGTGCTCCTAATCTCAGTTTGTTACCTGTATAAAAGACACCTCTCCACAGAAGCAATCAATCAATCAGATTCCAAACTCTCCACCATGGCCAAGACCAAAGGGCTCTCCAAGGATGTCAGGGACAAGATTGTAGACCTACACAAGGCTGGAATGGGCTACAAGACCATCGCCAAGCAGCTTGGTGAGAAGTTGACAACAGTTGGTGCGATTATTCGCAAATGAAAGAAACACAAAATAACTCAATCTTCCTCGGCCTGGGGCTCCATGCAAGATCTCACCTCATGGAGTTGCAATGATCATGAGAACGGTAAGGAATCAGCCCAGAACTACACGGGAGGATCTTGACAATGATCTCAAGGCAGCTGGGACCATAGTCACCAAGAAAACAATTGGTGACACACTACGCCGTGAAGGACTGAAATCCTGCAGCGCCCGCAAGGTCCCGCTGCTCAAGAAAGCACATATATATGCCTGTCTGAAGTATGCCAATGAACATCTGAATGATTCAGAGGAGAACTGGGTGAAAGTGTTGTGGTCAGATGAGACCAAAATGGAGCTCTTTGGCATCAACTCAACTCGCCGTGTTTGGAGGAGGAGGAATGCTGCCTATGACCCCAAGAACACCATCCCCACCGTCAAACATGGAGGTGGAAACATTATGCTTTGGGGGTGTTTTTCTGCTAAGGGGACAGGACAACTTCACCGCATCAAAGGGATGATGGACGGCGCCATGTACCGTCAAATCTTGGGTGAGAACCTCCTTCCCTCAGCCAGGGCATTGAAAATGGGTCGTGGATGGGTATTCCAGCATGACAATGACCCAAAACACACGGCCAAGGCAACAAAGGAGTGGCTCAAGAAGAAGCACATTAAGGTCCTGGAGTGGCCTAGCCAGTCTCCAGACCTTAATCCCATAGAAAATCTGTGGAGGGAGCTGAAGGTTCGAGTTGCCAAACGTCAGCCTCGAAACCTTAATGACTTGGAGAAGATCTGCAAAGAGGAGTGGGACAAAATCCCTCCTGAGATGTGTGCAAACCTGGTGGCCAACTACAAGAAACGTCTGACCTCTGTGATTGCCAACAAGAGTACTAAGTCATGTTTTGCAGAGGGGTCAAATACTTATTTCTCTCATTAAAATGCAAATAAATTTATAAAATGTTTGACATGTATTTTTCTGGATTTTTTGTTGCTGTTATTCTGTCTCTCACTGTTCAAATAAACCTACCATTAAAATTATAGACTGATCATTTCTTTGTCAGTGGGCAAACGTACAATATCAGCAGGGGATCAATTACTTTTTTCCCTCACTGTATATTACAGATGCAGAGATCCGATACTAGTGTGAGTGATCAGATACATTATCTATCAGCTATAAGGTACTACTCAGTACCTTATAACAAAGCCATTAAAAAATACAGAAAGTAGATTAAATTGAACAACTATTTTCTTCAAACAAATGCACCAGTTGTCCCTGTCTTGGAAAAAACAATAGTACATTTACAATGACAGTCATGATTAAAGTATAATACAGTTCAAATACATACATGAACAATATATAATCTCTTTGCTTGTTATCTTGTTCCTTTCCAGTTTTTTTAAAGAGCAATGATATGGCTGTGATTTGGATGCACTTATCTTTTTTTGAGTTGTCTGGCTTACGTCACCCCCCAGGCTGGAGCCTACGTCGTATCTGCCAGAGTGTCGGGAGCGCCACCTCTTCCCGAGGTGTTCCAGCCGCTCTCCCGACCGATGTCCCTCTAGGCCGCCCCAGCCAAAGGCACGGGAGCGTCGGGTCCACTTCTGCTCCCCAGAGCGGCCTAGCTCCCAAGCAGATGAAGACAACTACAGAGTGCACAGCCCAAGGTCTGCACCCTCGGCAGGTAGCCTGGTGGGTAGGAACGTTGGGCCAATAACCACAGGTTACCTGACAAGGTAAAAATCTGTCGTTCTGCCCATGAGCAAGGGCGTGGATGTGGATTAAGGCAGCCCCCCGCACCTCTCTGATTCAGAGGGGTTGTGTTAAATGCGGAAGACACATTTCAGTTGAATGCATTCAGTTGTACAACTGACTAGGTATCCCCCTTTCCCGTTTCCTTAGCCAGCTCCTTGACTAGCCACAGTTAAGCAGATCCGCTCCAGTCGTGGAGCCACAGCCAGCTGCTGCCGTGGGGGTCTGTTCTGGTTGCCGTATGGAGTCATTCTCTCCTCCCAGTGGGGATCCCCTGCTAGTTGAGGCAGACGCTCGGGTGCCTGAGGTTCGACTGTCTGCTACTCTGTAACCTTCAGCCACAATACTCCACCTGCTTTCCCTCAAGAGCCCCTCACTGCTCCTGGCCAAGAGCTCTAGCCCACGCTGAATTTGTTGCCCGCTCCTTGGATGGAGCCACAGCCTGCAGCTACTGCAGAGGTCAAATACAGTCCAGACGTTGGGGCATCTCCAGTCACAGCCTGGTGGGACCTGCCGGTCCCTGCTGGCCCACCTGCTAGCACCATGAAAGTTCCTGCCCGAGAGTCCTGCTACCGCCAGACCTCGCCTCAGGGAACCTGCCAGATATCACCCCGGGTGACCCACCAGAAGTCACCTCTGATGTCTCTCCTAACCTAGTTGTCTAGTTCCTTTCCTTCCTGGTAGGGTCAGAGTTCCCTTCCTTCCCGGTAGGGTTACAATTCCCTTCCTACCCGGTAGAGTTTTGGGCCTACCTGTGTCCAGGCTTTGAGTGTCCTGCCCCTCAAGTAGGTCCAGTGTATCCTGCCTCTATTGTAGGTTTAGAGTTCCCTTCCTTCCCAGTAGGGTCAGAGTTCCCTTCCTTCCCAGTAGGGTCAGAGTTCCCCTCCTTCCTGGTAGGGTCAGGTTTAGAGTTCCATGCCATCCCAGTAGGGCAAGTATGTCCTGACCCTCAAGTAGGTCTAGTGTATCCTGCCCTTCATGGACTGCAGACCCCCTCCTTATTGGGTACGCAGCGTCCTAGCCCGCAAGGCTTAGAGCCCCCTGCCATGCTAGGCTCTAAGTTAGCTGCCCCGTCTGCAGGTCTGCAGTCTTTTGACCTGCTCAGATCGCAGCCTCCTGCCTTAGTTGGTAGGCAGTTGCCTAGCCCACCAGGTTTGGAGCCTCCTGCCCTGCTAGGCCCAAAGTTAATTGTACTTGGCTCGCAGTCTCCAGACATAGTCAGCCCACAGCTCCTTAGCTCACCAGGCTTGAGCCTCCTGCCATGCTAAGCCACACGTTACCTGTGTTAGATTCTCAGTCCTCAGCCCTCGTCTGCCCCCAGTCCCTAGCACTTGGTCATTGGTATCCAGCTGCACTAGGTCTGTTGTTTCCAGCATTTGTCTGCCCTCAGTCCCTAGCCCAGGTGGGTCATCAGGCTCCTTCCCCGCTAGGCTCAAAGGAGTCAGTTTCCCTGTCATTTCCAGAGTCAGTTACACTGGCAGGTCCAAAGTTGTTCTCCCTGTCAGATCCAGAGTCAGTTTCCCTGTCAGGTCCAGTGTCAGTTACACTGGCAGGTCCAAAGTCGTTCTCCCTGTCAGATCCAGAGTCGTTCTCCCTGGCAGGTCCAGAGTCATTCTCCCTGTCAGGTTCAGAGTCGTTCTCCTTGTCAGGTCCAGAGTCAGTTTCCCTGTCAGGTCCAGCGTTTGCAGCCTCCCACCCTACCTGGCTTGAAGTCCTCAGATTTAGTAGTGGGTTCCAAGTCCCCTGCCCTGCTAGGCCCTCAGCTCCCTGACCTGGGGGAACCACCCTGACCTGGCAGACCTGCTGTCTCTAGTTCTGGGGGGCCGCCCGCCTCCTGCCTTGGATGACCCTCAGCCCTTCCCACGTGGGAGACCACCTGACCTCGTCTCTGGGGCCCAGCCGGCCACTGTCTCCAGATCCCTGATGATCCTCGCCCAGGGATCCCCACATGCTCCACTTTGGGAGTCATCACTTTCAGTAGTGGTGAAAGAGTCACCAGCCTCAGCCGCAGACAGTGAGCTGCCAACGACAGTTGTGGCCGGCATGCCACATTCCTCCGCCGCAGTGTTGTTGTTTTTATCGCACTGCTTTGCTTTATCTTGGCCAGGTCGCAGTTGTAAATGAGAACTTGTTCTCAACTGGTTTACCTGGTTAAATAAAGGTTAAATAAAAAAAATAAAAATAAAACAAAGTAGGCGAGCCACCTGCTTCAGCCATGTATTGCACTCAGCGTCTAAGAATGTAGCCCATCTGCCCTGCACCAGCTGAGTTAGAGGGCCCTCCCCCATGTGGTGGCCCAGGAATGTCTCCTCGTATCTATGTACCTACCCTGCCGGGTAAGATAAGGCATGCTAGAAATAAGCTTCCTCTCGAGGACTGCGGCTTTTCAGAGATTTCTGCCCTTTAAATACTGTGGCCCCCATTAGAGACTGTGCCATTTAGGTTAGAGGCCTTTTCGTGGATGTTAATACTTCCATAAGAAATATTAGGATCGCTGTATAAAGGCTGTCCTTCTCCTTTCCTCATTTCCTCTCTACCTAACTTCCCCTCACAGTCCCTTCAGTTTCCCTTAAGTCCCGTTCCTTTGGCTGCTCAGCCTACTTAAGTTATCTCTCACCCATGATAGCCCTGCCATTCGCAACCAATCAGAGGGCTTGGAAATGCGCATCTGGACAATGCTCCCACCAACTCAGGCAGAGCGTTACCGTAGTCCGAATGGAAAAGACTGAGGACATTTTATTGTCGACAGTAACATGAATGTCTGAATGTTGTGCGTGTATCGAAATAACCACAACAATAAGATTCCAAGTCATTCAGATTATAAAAATCATATTAACATTCTCAAATAGAAACAGCTGTTCCTGTCTGGTGGTGACTATCAAGAGTACATTGATGGGCCTCAACATCATGTTCTAACCGGACAGCACTATAGAAGACAGAACCAAACCAATCAGTTTTAAGTATATAGTAGGTGAGGGCATTCACAGCCGACCGCTCAGATGAGTGAGGGCATACCAGCCAACTGTTTTTACGTGGTCCTTCTAGACAGGTTTAGTGACCAACAGTTTTTTACATGGTCCTTATTTTCTCAGGATTTAGCAACCAATAGCTTTTACAGTAATAGAACAATTGCTCACTCACTGAATATCTAGCTATACCCTTGAAACATGCTCAGATCCCACTAGTCTGAAAATAAAACAATCCCCTCCCCCCAGCTTTTGATCCTTTAAACACATAAACAAAATGCATTTGTCTAATCCCTTTAATAAAAATGTTATACAGAATACATGGAATAATTATGAACGTGCATATAGCACTTTATTGTTACAATGAAGCATGGCTTTGAACAGATATTTTATTTTGACTGGCTATATGCCACCTTAAAACAACAGGCAGGTCCCTACAGCATAGAAGTATATTACATCATCATTTTCAAAGGCTGATAGGAAGCTGTATAAATCTTGTAGAATTATACTTTAATAAAACTGCAATGGAAATAACCAACACATTACTTTTCAAATGAGCTATTATTTCTAATAATAGTAGTAAGTTCAATGCACAGTTCTCCAACAAGGAGAATGTAAGTGAATTAAACTTATTGGTAATGGAAAGAGTAGAGAGGTTAGTGGAAATCCCCCCAACCCTTCCTAAAAAATGATGATATCCTTTTGGGTAACGATGGCAGACTTCCTGGAGTAGACTGAGGTAAACACAGTGATTGCATTGAATGACTTTCAGTGTCATGGAAGATGTTGCTGGTCATCAAGCTCTGATGCTCCATTACACGATTTCGTGTTGTTTGATTGAGGAGGGCTGAAATATGGGAAAATTAAGTTTATTTTATTTGACAATTTTGACACATACATAAAACAATAGAGAACATACTAAAAAGGTTAACTGTTGAATGTTGTACTTACAGTCGATTGGATCAGTGGAGAGAAGATTATGACTTCTTGACAGGCCACGCCCTCTTAGTGTGGATAGATTGCTGTGTAGATCTCCCCCCAGCATCTGATCTATGCCAATCTCTGGTCTGTCATTCACTGAAATGTCAGAAGGAATAGAATATTCACTAAGATTGCAAGATCATCTTCCAATAGCATTTTGAACATGTACTGTGTGTGCGTGAACCATCTTCGATTGAAATAATGGTGACAACGTTAGACTTACAGATAATAATGCCTGTATTATCTGTAAGTCTAACGTTGTCACCATTATTTCAATCGAAGATGGCTCACGATTTAGGAGTATTTCGACACCCTCAACGTCACTTGGGGACGTCAGAGAGAGCCCATAATAACATTGCCTGTAAGGTTCTCTGCTCATATTGTCTAAAAGTTATTGGCTACTGGCTTAGTGTTTTGTGCAAAAGTAGACCTACACCTAGTTGAAACGTATGCTACACATGCTCCACTACACAATTTCCTGTTGTTTGATCGAGGAGGGCTGAAATATGGGAAAATAACGTTTATTTAATTTGACAACTTTGACACATACATAAAACAATAGAGAACATACTCAAAAAAAGTTTTGCATATATCCAAGGTTAACTATTGAATGTTGTACTTACAGTCAATGGGATCAGTGGAGAGAAAAGTATGACTTCCTGACAGGCCACGCCCTCTTAGTGTGGACAGATTGCTGTTGGTCATGAAATCCTGATGCTTCTTGTGTAGATCTCCCCCCAGCATCTGATCTATGTCAATCTCTGGCCTGCGTTTCACTGAAATGTCAGAAAGAATTAAATATTCACTAAGATCACAAGATCATCTTCCAGTATCATTTTGAACATGTACTGTGTGTGTGTCCCACAGGAATCTATCTAGGCATTAAAATCAGACTTATGTGTCATAGTGTAACTGGAAGTGGCATTTACAGTTGGAATGGAGGATGTTGCTTTTTTCTCAATGGTGGTTTTCACTGTACTGGTAGAATGGTCAGGTGTATAATGACTTGTATTTAAGGAGAATGGTGTTATCTCAAAGGTGGTGGTGGTCTTTGTTCTAGTAAAATTGTCAGGGCTAAACATACTTGAAGTTATGGATGTTGGTATCTTTTCAGTGGTTTTCATCTGTGCTCTGGAAGCACAGGCAGGAGCATTAAAACTGGAAATCAAAGATGTAGTTGGTCTCGTCTCAATGGTTGTTTTGTTACCATGGTCCTGTCCTGAGCGAGTGAAGGGACAGAAACAATCAACTTAAAGAGATAGTTTTCTACAGAAAGCCCTGTGAAGTAAACAAAGCATAGAATACGTTTGCCACGCTTCTCTATAAACATCCCAAAATAACTTATCAATACTTAAATCAGTACGTTTTTACCCCCAAACCATACATAGTTTACTTCATAGGGCTTTCTGTAGAACCTGTATTTTAAATAAGTAGAGCTTGTATTTTAAATAAGTTAGAACACAAACCAATTATGATTGCGGTAAAACCCCAGAAAGTTACCCTTTAAAGTCAAAGTTAAAGGTATATATATATTAATTAAAGGTGCACTCATTTTCCACAGTGACAATGTCAATCTGACCTACCTATGTTAGTAGAGTTGACAGAGGCAGTTGGAGCTGGAATGGAGGAAAGTGTTTTCTCCTCAACATGCAGGGCTGCAGGGGCAAGAGCCACGGTTTCGTCATTGCACTGACTTGTGGATGTGACATTGGTAGGAGCAGCTGTAGTCGGGCTGGAAGAGGTTTTCCCAACATTATATTCCTCCTCTATGAGACAGAGAAAGATAGAAAAGGAGAGTGAGAGAGGTGGCGCAGGGAAACCAATTTAGCCTTCAAATTTAAAGCCACAATCTGTAACTTTGGCAACAAGACAAAGATAATTGATTTAAAAAATGTTTTTCGTAAATTATATCATAGGTAGGACTGGTGGAGTTATGTCGCACATGCTGCTAACAAAAACATATATAAATGTCTTCTCTACCCAAAATTCCAACCAAATAATTGCAGCATTACTGCAAAAATGGAAGAGGAAAGTGGAAGCAGGAAAAAGTAAGGAACTTGTCTGTCGGTCCTGCATTAAAGAACATAATTGGTTAAAGAAAATTGTGATAAATAAAAAAGTATACCAGTTTAAATTTAAGGACCAAAGGATTTACAGCCGTCCCATATAGATTGCAAAATAGTTGGGAAGAGTTTTTTGATATACCGATTCCATGGCATAGTGTTTATGAACAGATACACAAAACGACGCAGAATTGAAAACGTATAATTTTTCAATTTAAATGATTATACAAAATTCTTGCTACCAATAGAATGTTATTTATATGGGGGATACAATCTTCCCAGCTCTGCAGATTTTGCTGCGAAGAGAATCATTAGATCATTTGTTTTGGTACTGTCCATTTGTAGCTTGTTTTTGGACACAGGTCCAAGAATGGCTGAAGGATTGCAATATTTTACTGGAGCTAACCCTGCAGATAGCACTACTGGGTGATCTGAAAAGTCATAGTCAATTGATCAATAAAATAATAAAACTTTTAACAAAAATGTATATTTTCAATTTACAATCTGTAGAAACAATGAGAATAGAAGGGTTCAGAACTTTTGTGAAACATCACAGTACAGTTGAAAAATATATGGCAAATAGAAATCCAATATGGATGGTGTTAAGAGATAGATGGGAGGTGTTGAATGGAGCTGAAGGATGGGACTAATAACAACTAACAACAACTAATAACAACAAGATAACTAATGTAAAGCATACTGTGTCCATAATAAGTACAGTGGGGAAAAAAAGTATTTAGTCAGCCACCAATTGTGCAAGTTCTCCCACTTAAAAAGATGAGAGAGGCCTGTAATTTTCATCATAGGTACACGTCAACTATGACAGACAAAATGAGGAAAAAAAATCCAGAAAATCACATTGTAGGATTTTTAATGAATTTATTTGCAAATTATGGTGGAAAATAAGTATTTGGTCAATAACAAAAGTTTCTCAATACTTTGTTATATACCCTTTGTTGGCAATGACACAGGTCAAACGTTTTCTGTAAGTCTTCACAAGGTTTTCACACACTGTTGCTGGTATTTTGGCCCATTCCTCCATGCAGATCTCCTCTAGAGCAGTGATGTTTTGGGGCTGTCGCTGGGCAACACGGACTTTCAACTCCCTCCAAAGATTTTCTATGGGGTTGAGATCTGGAGACTGGCTAGGCCACTCCAGGACCTTGAAATGCTTCTTACGAAGCCACTACTTCGTTGCCCGGGCGGTGTGTTTGGGATCATTGTCATGCTGAAAGACCCAGCCACATTTCATCTTCAATGCCCTTGCCGATGGAAGGAGGTTTTCACTCAAAATCTCACGATACATGGCCCCATTCATTCTTTCCTTTACACGGATCAGTCGTCCTGGTCCCTTTGCAGAAAAACAGCCCCAAAGCATGATGTTTCCACCCCAATGCTTCACAGTAGGTATGGTGTTCTTTGGATGCAACTCAGCATTCTTTGTCCTCCAAACACGACGAGTTGAGTTTTTACCAAAAAGTTATATTTTGGTTTCATCTGACCATATGACATTCTCCCAATCCTCTTCTGGATCATCCAAATGCATTCTAGCAAACTTCAGACGGGCCTGGACATGTACTGGCTTAAGCAGGGGGACACGTCTGGCACTGCAGGATTTGAGTCCCTGGCGGCGTAGTGTGTTACTGATGGTAGGCTTTGTTACTTTAGTCCCAGCTCTCTGCAGGTCATTCACTAGGTCCCCCCGTGTGGTTCTGGGATTTTTGCTCACCGTTCTTGTGATCATTTTGACCCCACGGGGTGAGATCTTGCGTGGAGCCCCAGATCGAGGGAGATTATCAGTGGTCTTGTATGTCTTCCATTTCCTAATAATTGCTCCCACAGTTGATTTCTTCAAACCAAGCTGCTTACCTATTGCAGATTCAGTCTTCCCAGCCTGGTGCAGGTCTACAATTTTGTTTCTGGTGTCCTTTGACAGCTCTTTGGTCTTGGCTATAGTGGAGTTTGGAGTGTGACTGTTTGAGGTTGTGGACAGGTGTCTTTTATACTGATAACAAGTTCAAACAGGTGCCATTAATACAGGTAACGAGTGGAGGACAGAGGAGCCTCTTAAAGAAGAAGTTACAGGTCTTATTTTCCACCATAATTTGCAAATAAATTCATTAAAAATCCTACAATGTGATTTTCTGGAAAACATTTTCTCAATTTGTCTGTCATAGTTGACGTGTACCTATGATGAAAATTACAGGCCTCTCTCATCTTTTTAAGTGGGAGAACTTGCACAATTGGTGGCTGACCAAATACTTTTTTTCCCAACTGTATATAGGTTATAGGTTGAGAGCTTTTGTGAAAAGCACAGTTAGAAAGATATAGCATATAGAAGCAAAACGGATGGACATCCTGAAAATGATCAGAGAAGGTTGAGGGTAGAGGAAGTTCAGGAGTAAAAACAAACAAAATATAATTATTATAAAATTGACTGTGTCCATAAAATTTATATAGTATATATAAGCTGGAAGTAGAAGCCTAAGCGTTGTTGTTCACTAGTTTACTCCAATTAGGCAAAGGGTGGTGGGGTTGGAAAGCAATAAAATACATTTATAGAATAAAGGAAATACATTTTTAAAAAGGATATGTATATATATATGTGTGTATATGTATTTATATGTATGTGTATATGCATGTGTATGTATGTATATGTATATATAAATATTTGCGAGATAAAAAAACATATGTGGGATTGGAAGTGATGCAGACAATTACATTGATGGAAGTTACAATCTATCTGCAAAATTAAAGCTGATCTACCCCCTAAAAAAAGAAAATACATTTAAAAAGAAAAAAAGAAAACAAAAAACATTAAAAACATTTAAAAAAAAAATAAAAATAAAAATAGACAAAGATAAAGTACTTGCTCTCACTTCGAAAGCAGTGTAACCCATTCATGTAGCCTAATATTTACGATTTCAACAACTGGTAAATATGAGATTGCGAGGACCATTTTAACACACCATCAGACAGACAACTGATCTTACCCAGCTCTTGGACAAGGTGTGGTTGATATTTTTTCAGACACTTGTAGAAGGCTGCTTTTACTTTTGCTCCTCCAGAGCGACAACAGTCGTACAAATCTCTCATTTGATCCTGGGAGGTCTTTTCTTTGTGGATTTTATTGTAAGCCTCCTCTTGTATCATGCCCTTGTCAAGCAGGTAATCTGCTATGGGCATTACCATGTTGATCCTCATAATGAGTTCACACCTGTGCTTATCCACAAACGCAGCACCTTGGATTCAGATGAGAAAAATAAAACATAGTGTTTGGGAAGACTTAGAGGAATTTTTATTTTTCAGAGAAGTGTATTTTACACAAGTTACAACAAATGTATCTTTTTAAGAAATGCAAATATGTAAAAAAAAAAAAAAAAAATATATATATATATATATATATATATATATATATATATATATATATATATATACTGCTCAAAAAATAAAGAGAACACTTAAACAACACATCCTAGATCTGAATGAATGAAATAATCTTATTAAATACTTTTTTCTTTACATAGTTGAATGTGCTGACAACAAAATCACACAAAAATTATCAATGGAAATCAAATTTATCAACCCATGGAGGTCTGGATTTGGAGTCACCCTCAAAATTAAAGTGGAAAACCACACTACAGGCTGATCCAACTTTGATGTAATGTCCTTAAAACAAGTCAAAATGAGGCTCAGTAGTGTGTGTGGCCTCCACGTGCCTGTATGACCTCCCTACAACGCCTGGGCATGCTCCTGATGAGGTGGCGGATGGTCTCCTGAGGGATCTCCTCCCAGACCTGGACTAAATCCGCCAACTCCTGGACAGTCTGTGGTGCAACGTGGTGTTGGTGGATGGAGCGAGACATGATGTCCCAGATGTGCTCAATTGGATTCAGGTCTGGGGAATGGGCGGTCCATAGCATCAATGCCTTCCTCTTGCAGGAACTGCTGACACACTCCAGCCACATGAGGTCTAGCATTGTCTTGCATTAGGAGGAACCCAGGGCCAACCGCACCAGCATATGGTCTCACAAGGGGTCTGAGGATCTCATCTCAGTACCTAATGGCAGTCAGGCTACCTCTGGCGAGCACATGGAGGGCTGTGCGGCCCCCCAAAGAAATGCCACCCCACACCATGACTGACCCACCGCCAAACCGGTCATGCTGGAGGATGTTGCAGGCAGCAGAACGTTCTCCACGGCGTCTCCAGACTCTGTCACGTCTGTCACATGTGCTCAGTGTGAACCTGCTTTCATCTGTGAAGAGCACAGGGAGCAATTTGCCAATCTTGGTGTTCTCTGGCAAATGCCAAACGTCCTGCACGGTGTTGGGCTGTAAGCACAACCCCCACCTGTGGACGTCGGGCCCTCATACCACCCTCATGGAGTCTGTTTCTGACCGTTTGAGCAGACACATGCACATTTGTGGCCTGCTGGAGGTCATTTTGCAGGGCTCTGGCAGTGCTCCTCCTGCTCCTCCTTGCACAAAGGCGGAGGTGGCAGTCCTGCTGCTGGGTTGTTGCCCTCCTACGGCCTCCTCCACGTCTCCTGATGTACTGGCCTGTCTCCTGGTAGCGCCTCCATGCTCTGGACACTACGCTGACAGACACAGCAAACCTTCTTGCCACAGCTCGCATTGATGTGCCATCCTGGATGAGCTGCACTACCTGAGCTACTTGTGTGGGTTGTAGACTCCGTCACATGCTACCACTAGAGTGAAAGCACCGTCAGCATTCAAAAGTGACCAAAACATCAGCCAGGAAGCATAGGAACTGAGAAGTGGTCTGTGGTCACCACCTGCAGAACCACTTCTTTATTGGGGGTGTCTTGCTAATTGCCTATAATTTCCACCTGTTGTCTATTACATTTGCACAACAGCATGTGAAATTTATTGTCAATCAGTGTTGCTTCCTAGGTGGACAGTTTGATTTCACAGAAGTGTGATTGACTTAGAGTTACATTGTGTTGTTTAAGTGTTCCCTTAATTTTTTTGAGCAGTGTCTATATATACAGTGCTATGAAAAAGTATTTTCCCCCTTTCTAATTTTCTCTACTTTTGCATATTTGTGATACTGAATGTTATCAGATCTTCAACCAAAACCTAATATTAGATAAAGGGAACATAAGTGGACAAATAACACAACAATTACATATTTATTTTATAAACAAAGTTATGCAACACCCAATTCCCCTGTGTGAAAAAGTAATTGCCCCATTACACTCAATAACTGGTTGTGCCACCTTTAGCTGCAATGACTCCAACCAAGATGGGTCCCATTATGCCTGGCGAAAACCAAACACTGCATTCCACAGTAAGAACATCATACCAAAGGTCAGCATGGTGGTGGTGTGATGGTTTGGGGATGCTTTGCTGCCTCAGGACCTGGATAACTTGCCTTAATAGAAGGAAACATGAATTCTGCTTTGTATCAGATAATTCTACAGGAGAATGTCAGACCATCCGTCTGTGAGCTGAAGCTGAAGCGCAGCTGGGTCATGCAGCAAGACAATGATCCAAAACACACAATCAAGTCTACATGAAAATTGCTAAAAAGCAACAAATTGGAAGTTTTGGAATGGCCTAGTCAAAGTCCAGACCTAATCCCAATTGAGATGTTGTGGCAGGACTTGAAACAAGCAGTTCATGCTTGAAAACCCACACGTCACTGAGTTAAAGCAGTTCTGCATGGAAGAGTGGGCCAACATTCCTCCACAGCGATGTGAGAGACTGATCAACAACTACAGGAAGCATTTGGTTGGAGTCATTGCAGCTATATGTGGCACAACCAGTTATTGAGTGTAAGGGGGCAATTACTTTTTCACACAGAGGAATTGGGTATTGCATAACTTTGTTTAAATAAATGAAATAAATATGTTATTGTTGTGTTATTTGTCCACTTACAGTATGTTCCCTTTATCGAGTATTAGGTTTTGGTTGAAGATCTGATAACATTCAGTATCACAAATATGCAAAAGTAGAGAAAATTAGAAAGGGGGCAAATACTTTTTCATAGCACTGTATATTATAGCGTCAACTATTGCTTTGGGATTGCCACAAAGCTGCACCTGACATTACATTTTTTCTAGTGCCTTTAAATGATCAATGGGCCCTCTCAAATTGTCCAAAGGTAAATAAAAGTAGGTATTTAATCTCTTACTTACCCTGGGTGATTTCATCTTGATCACCGTCCATATGTATAAACTATATCACAGATGCAGATATCTGATGCTAGTGGGAGTGATCAGATATATTATCTATCAGCTATAAGGGACTACTCCGCAACCAGTAACAAAGCCATTAAAAAAGATTAAATTGAACAGCTATTTTCTTCAAACAAATGCACCAGTTGTCCCTGTCTTGGAAAAAACAATAGTACATTTACAATGACAGTCATGAATAAAGTATAATAAAGTTCAAATACTTACATTAACAATATATAATCTCTTTGCTTGTTGTCTTGTTCCTATCAAGTTTTTTAAAGAGCAATGATATGGCTGTGATTTGGATGCACTGATCTCTTATTGAGTTGTCTGGCTTACGTCACCTGCATTTACGTAACCTGCTTTTCCTCTTCCAAGGAACCAAAAATAAGATAAGCATTTTTCTTTAGAACTATGCACCTCTGTACATGTCTTGTTTCCCAAGAAATGATTGCTCTAAGCAACAACTAATAACAATAAGATACCTATTGTAAAGCATACCGTGTCCATAATAAGTATATAAGTTATATGTAGAGAGTTTTTGTGAAAGAGCACAGTTAGAAAGATATGGCATATAGAAGCAAACCGAATGGACATCCTGAAAATGATCGGAGAGGTTGAGGGTAGAGGGAAGTTCAGAAGTAAAAACAAACAAAATACAATTATTGTAAAATTGACTGTGTCCGTAAAGTGTATATAGTATTTATAAGCTGAAAGTAGAGGCCTAAGTGTTGTTGTTCACTAGTTTACTCCAATTACTCCTGAGTGGCGCAGTGGTCTAAGGCACTGCATCGCAGTGCTAACTGTGCCACTAGAGATCCTGGTTCGAATCCAGGCTCTGTCGCAGCCGGCCGCGACCGGGAGACTCATGGGCGGCGCACAATTGGCCCAGCGTCGACCAGGGTAGGGGAGGGAATGGCCGCCAGGGATGTAGCTCAGTTGATAGAGCATGGCGATTGCAACGCCAGGGTTGTGGGTTTGATTCCCATGGGGGGCCAGTATAAAAAATAAATATGTATTCACTAACTGTAAGTCGCTCTGGATGGCACATCAATGCGAGCTGTGGCAAGAAGGTTTGCTGTGTCTGTCAGCGTAGTGTCCAGAGCATGGAGGCGCTACCAGGAGACAGGCCAGTGCATCAGGAGATGTGGAGGAGGCCGTAGGAGGGCAACAACCCAGCAGCAGGACTGCTACCTCTGCCTTTGTGCAAGGAGGAGCAGCAGGCCACAAATGACCTCCAGCAGGCCACAAATGTGCACGTGTCTGCTCAAACGGTCAGAAACAGACTCCATGAGGGTGGTATGAGGGCCAGACATCCACAGGTGGGGGTTGTGCTTACAGCCCAACACCGTGCAGGACGTTTGGCATTTGCCAGAGAACACCAAGATTGGCAAATTCGCCACTGGCGCCCTGTGCTCTTCACAGATGAAAGCAGGTTCACACTGAGCACGTGACAGAGTCTGGAGACACCGTGGAGAACGTTCTGCTGCCTGCAACATCCTCCAGCATGACCGGTTTGGCGGTGGGTCAGTCATGGTGTGGGGTGGCATTTCTTTGGTGGGCCGCACAGCCCTCCATGTGCTCGCCAGAGGTAGCCTGACTGCCATTAGGTACCGAGATGAGATCCTCAGACCCCTTGTGAGACCATATGCTGGTGCGGTTGGCCCGGGATTCCTCCTAATGCAAGACAATGCTAGACCTCATGTGGCTGGAGTGTGTCAGCAGTTCCTGCAAGAGGAAGGCATTGATGCTATGGACCGCCCGTTCCCCAGACCTGAATCCAATTGAGCACATCTGGGACATCATGTCTCGCTCCATCCACCAACGCCACGTTGCACCACAGACTGTCCAGGAGTTGGCGGATGCTTTAGTCCAGGTCTGGGAGGAGATCCCTCAGGAGACCATCCGCCACCTCATCAGGAGCATGCCCAGGCGTTGTAGGGAGGTCATACAGGCACGTGGAGGCCACACACACTACTGAGCCTCATTTTGACTTGTTTTAAGGACATTACATCAAAGTTGGATCAGCCTGTAGTGTGGTTTTCCACTTTAATTTTGAGGGTGACTCCAAATCCAGACCTCCATGGGTTGATACATTTGATTCCATTGATAATTTGTGTGTGATTTTGTTGTCAGCACATTCAACTATGTAAAGAAAAAAGTATTTAATAAGATTATTTCATTCATTCAGATCTAGGATGTGTTATTTTAGTGTTCCCTTAATTTTTTTGAGCAGTGTAGATACTTTTGTACCTGTTTCCTCCAGCATCTTCACAAGATATAGATAATTTTGCTGTTGTTCTGGGATTGATTTGCACCAAAGTATGTTCATCTCTAGGAGACAGAACGCGTCTCCTTCCTGAGCGGTATGACGGCTGCATGGTCCCATGGTGTTTATACTTGCATACTATTGTTTGTACAGAGGAACGTGGTACCTTCAGGCGTTTGGAAATTGCTCCCAAGGATGAACCAGACTTCTGGAGGCCTACGCATTTTTTTCTGAGTTCTTGGCTGATTTCTTTTAATTTTCACATGGTCAAGCAAAGAGGCACTGAGTTTGAAGGTAGGCCTTGAAATACATCCACACGTACACCTCCAATTGACTCAAATTATGTAAATTATCACAAAATCAGAAGCTTCTAAAGCCATGACACAATTTTCTGAAATTTTCCAAGCTGTTTAAACTTCTGACCCACTGGAATTGTGAGACAGTGAATTATAAGTGAAATAATCTGTCTGTAAACAATTGTTGGAAGAATTACTTGTGTCATGCACAAAGTAGATGTCTTAACCGACTTGCCAAAACTATAGTTTGTTAACAAGAAATTTGTGGAGTGGTTGAAAAACGAGTTTTAATGACTCCAACCTAAGGAAACTTCCGACTTCAACTGTATATAGTAGGTGAGGGCATTCACAGCCGACCGCTCAGACGGGTGACGGCATACCAGCCAACTGTTTTTACGTGGTCCTTCTAGACAGATTTAGTGACCAACAGTTTTTTACATGGTCCTTCATTTCTCAGGATTTAGCGACTTATAGCTTTTACAGTAATAGAACAATTGCTCACTCACTGAATATCTAGCTATACCCTTGAAACATGCTTGGATCCCACTAGTTTGAAAATAAAACAATCTCCTCCTCCCAGCTTTTGATCCTTTCAACACATAAACAAAATGCATTTGTCTAATCCCTTTAATAAAAAATGTACACAGAATACATGGAATAATTATGAACGTGCATATAGCACTTTATTGTTACAATGAAGCATGGCTTTGAACAGATATTTTATTTTGACTGGCTATATGCCACCTTAAAACAACAGGCAGGTCCCTACAGCATAGAAGTATATTACATCATCATTTTCAAAGGCTGATAGGAAGCTGTATAAATCTTGTAGAATTATACTTTAATAAAACTGCAATGGAAATAACCAACACATTACTTTTCAAATGAGCTATTATTTCTAATAATAGTAGTAAGTTCAATGCACAGTTCTTCAACAAGTGGAATGTAGGTGAATGAAACTTATTGGTAATGGAAAGAGTAGAGAGGTTAGTGGAAATCCCCCCAACCCTTCCTAAAAAAATTTGATCTCCTTGTGGGAAATCTTGGCAGACTTCTTGGAGTAGAGTGAGGTAAACACAGTGATTGCATTGAATGACTTTCAATGTCAGGAAGATGGCGGTAGGTAGCTTAGTGGTTAAGAGCGTTATGCCAGTAACCGAAAGGACGCTGGTTCTAATCCCCAAGTCGACTAGGTGAAAAATCTGCCGATGTGCCCTTGAGCAAGGCACTTAGCCCTAATTGCTCCTGTAAGTCACTCTGGATAAGAATGAGTCAAATGTAAAATGTTGCTGGTCATCAAGCACTGATGCTCCATTACACGATTTCCTGTTGTTTGATTGAGGAGGGCTGAAATATGGGAAAATTAAGTTTATTTTATTTGACACATGCATAAAACAATGGAGAACATACTAAAAAGGTTAACTGTTGAATGTTGTACTTACAGTCAATTGGATCAGTGGAGAGAAGATTATGACTTCTTGACAGGCCACGCCATCTTAGTGTGGATAGATTGCTGTGTAGATCTCCCCCCAGCACCTGATCTATGCCAATCTCTGGCCTGCCATTCACTGAAATGTCAGAAGGAAAATAATATTCACTAAGATCACAAGATCATCTTCCAATAGCATTTTGAACATGTACTGTGTGTTTGTGAGCCAACTTCATTTGAAATAATGGTGACAACGTTAGACTTACAGATAATAATGCCTGTATTATCTGTAAGTCTAACGTTGTCACCATTATTTAAATCGAAGATGGCTCACGATTTAGGAGTATTTCGACACCTTCAACGTCACTTGGGGACGTCAGAGAGAGCCCATAATAACATTGCCTGTAAGGTTCTCTGCTCATATTGTCTAAACGTTATTGGCTACTGGCTTAGTATTTTGTGCAAAAGTAGACCTACACCTAGTTGAAACGTATGCTACACATGCTCCACTACACAATTTCCTGTTGTTTGATCGAGGTGGGCTGAAATATGGGAAAATAAAGTTTATTTAATTTGACAACTTTGACACATACATAAAACAATAGAGAACATACTCAAAAAAAGTTTTGCATATATCCAAGGTTAACTATTAAATGTTGTACTTACAGTCAATTGTATCAGTGGAGGGAAAAGTATGACTTCCTGACAGGCCACGCCCTCTTAGTGTGGACAGATTGCTGTTGGTCATGAAATCCTGATGCTTCTTGTGTAGATCTCCCCCCAGCATCTGATCTATGTCAATCTCTGGCCTGCCTTTCACTGAAATGTCAGAAGGAATTAAATATTCACTAAGATCACAAGATCATCTTCCAGTAGCATTTTGAACATGTACTGTGTGTGTGTCCCACAGGAATCTATCTAGGCATTAAAATCAGACTTATGTGTCATAGTGTAACTGGAAGTGGCATTTACAGTTGGAATGGAGGATGTTGCTCTTTTCTCAATGGTGGTTTTCACTGTACTGGTAGAATGGTCAGGTGTATAATTACTTGTATTTAAGGAGAATGGTGTTATCTCTTTGTTCTAGTAAAATTGTCAGGGCTAAACATACTTGAAGTTATGGATGTTGGTATCTTTTCAGTGGTTTTAATCTGTGCTCTGGAAGCATAAGCAGGGGCTAAAACTGGAAATCAAAGATGAAGTTGGTCTCGCCTCAGTGGTTGTTTTGTTACCATGGTCCTGTCCTGAGCGTGTGACAGAAACAGAAACAATCAACAGAAACAATCAACTTAAAGAGAGAGTTTTCTACAGAAAGCCCTGTGAAGTAAACAAAGCATAGAATGCATTTGCCACGCTTCTCTAAAAACATCCCAGAATACCTTATCGATACTTAAATCAGACTTATATTGACACAATATCACTCCAGAAGATCTGTGTTTGTCTACGTTTATGGAACATAACTTTTCCCAAATATTTTTAGTGTTCTTTTCCCAAAGTTACCCTTTTAAGTCGTAGTTAAAGGTATATATATATATATTAATTAAAGGAGCACTCATTTTCCGCAGTGACAATGTCAATCTGACCTACCTGTGTTAGTAGATTTGACAGAGGCAGTTGGAGCTGGAATGGAGGAAAGTGTTTTTTCCTCACCATTTTCTCTTCAACATGCAAGGCTGCAGGGGCAGGAGCCACGGTTTCGTCGTTGCACTGACTTGTGGATGTGGTATTGGTAGGAGCAGCTGTAGTCGGGCTGGAAGAGGTTTTCCCAACATTATATTCCTCCTCTATGAGACAGACAAAGATTTTTTTAAAAGGAGAGAAAGAGAGATGGCGCAGGGAAACCCATTCAGCCTTAAAATTTAAAGCCACAATTTGTAACTTTGGCAAAAAGACAAAGATAATTGATTAAAAAAACATTATTATTTGAAAAAATGTTTAAAAAAGGTATAATCTTTGTAAATGATATCATAGGTAGGACTGGTGGAGTTATGTCGCACATGCAGCTAACATAAACATATGGAAATGTCTGCTCTACCCAAAATTACAACCAAATAATTGCAGCATTACCGCAAAAATGGAAGAGGAAATTGGAAGGGAGAAAAAGTAAGGAACTTGTCTGTCGGCCCTGCATTAAAGGACATCATTGGTTAAAGAAAATTGTAATAAAAAAAAAGTATACCAGTTTCATTTAAGGACCAAAAGATTGACAGCCATCCCATATAGATTGCAAAATAGTTGGGAAGAGATTTTTGACGTACCGATTCCATGGCATAGTGTTTATGAACTGATACACAAAACGACGCAGGATTCAAAACGTATAATTTCTTTATTTAAATTACTATTCGAAATTCTTGCTACCAACATAATGTTATTTATATGGGGGATACAATCTTCCCAGCTCTGCAGATTTTGCTGCGAAGAGACAGAATCATTAGATATTTTGTGAAACATCACAGTACAGTTGAAAAATATATGGCAAATAGAAATCCAATATGGATGGTGTTAAGAGATAGATGGGAGGTGTTGAATGGAGCTGAAAGATGGGACTAATAACAACTAACAACAACTAATAACAACAAGATACAGTGGGGGAAAAAAGTATTTAATCAGCCACCAATTGTGCAAGTTCTCCCACTTAAAAAGATGAGAGAGGCCTGTAATTTTCATCATAGGTACATGTCATCTATGACAGACAAAATGAGAAAAATTCCAGAAAATCACATTGTAGGATTTTTAATGAATTTATTTGCAAATTATGGTGGAAAATAAGTATTTGGTCAATAACAAAAGTTTCTCAATACTTTGTTATATACCCTTTGTTGGCAATGACACAGGTCAAACGTTTTCTGTAAGTCTTCACAAGGTTTTCACACACTGTTGCTGGTATTTTGGCCCATTCCTCCATGCAGATCTCCTCTAGAGCAGTGATGGTTTGGGGCTGTCGCTGGGCAACACGGACTTTCAACTCCCTCCAAAGATTTTCTATGGGGTTGAGATCTGGAGACTGGCTAGGCCACTCCAGGACCTTGAAACGCTTCTTACGAAGCCACTCCTTCGTTGCCCGGGCGGTGTGTTTGGGATCATTGTCATGCTGAAAGACCCAGCCACGTTTCATCTTCAATGCCCTTGCTGATGGAAGGAGGTTTTCACTCAAAATCTCACAATACATGGCCCCATCCATTCTTTCCTTTACACGGATCAGTCGTCCTGGTCCCTTTGCAGAAAAACAGCCCCAAAGCATGATGTTTCCACCCCCATGCTTCACAGTAGGTATGGTGTTATTTGGATGCAACTCAGCATTCTTTGTCCTCCAAACATGACGAGTTGAGTTTTTACCAAAGAGTTCTATTTTGGTTTCATCTGACCATATGACGTTCTCCCAATCCTCTTCTGGATCATCCAAATGCACTCTAGCAAACTTCAGACGGGCCTGGACATGTACTGGCTTAAGCAGGGGGACACGTCTGGCACTGCAGGATTTGAGTCCCTGGTGGCGTAGTGTGTTACTGATGGTAGGCTTTGTTACTTTAGTCCCAGCTCTCTGCAGGTCATTCATTAGGTCCCCCCGTGTGGTTCTGGGATTTTTGCTCACCGTTCTTGTGATCATTTTGACCCCACGGTGTGAGATCTTGCGTGGAGCCCCAGATCGAGGGAGATTATCAGTTGTCTTGTATGTCTTCCATTTCCTAATAATTGCTCCCACAGTTGATTTCTTCAAACCAAGCTGCTTACCTATTGCAGATTCAGTCTTCCCAGCCTGGTGCAGGTCTACAATTTTGTTTCTGGTGTCCTTTGACAGCTCTTTGGTCTTGGCCATAGTGGAGTTTGGAGTGTGACTGTTTGAGGTTGTGGACAGGTGTCTTTTATACTGATAACAAGTTCAAACAGGTGCCATTAATACAGGTAACGAGTGGAGGACAGAGGAGCCTCTTAAAGAAGAAGTTACAGGTCTGTGAGAGCCAGAAATCTTGCTTGTTTGTAGGTGACCAAATACTTATTTTCCACCATAATTTGCAAATAAATTCATAAAAAATCCTACAATGTGATTTTCTGGAAAAACATTTCTCAATTTGTCTGTCATAGATGACGTGTACCTATGATGAAAATTACAGGCCTCTCTCATCTTTTAAGTGGGAGAACTTGCACAATTGGTGGCTGACTAAATACTTTTTTTCCCCACTGTATGTGCTTTCTTGAGCAGGGGGACCTATCGGGCGCTGCAGGATTTCAGTCCTTCACGGTGTAGTGTGTTACCAATTGTTTTCTTGGTGACTATGGTCCCAGCTGCCTTGAGATCATTGACAAGGTCCTCCCGTGTAGTTCTGGGCTGATTCCTCACCGTTCTCATGATCATTGCAACTCCATGAGGTGAGATCTTGCATGGAGCCCCAGGCCGAGGGAGATTGACAGTTATTTTGTGTTTCTTCTATTTGCGAATAATCACACCACCTGTTGTCACCTTCTCACCAAGCTGCTTGGCGATGGTCTTGTAGCCCATTCCAGCCTTGTGTAGGTCTACAATCTTGTCCCTGACATCCTTGGAGAGTTCTTTGGTCTTGGCCATGGTGGAGAGTTTGGAATCTGATTGATTGATTGCTTCTGTGGACAGGTGTCTTTTATACAGGTAACAAGCTGAGATTAGGAGCACTCCCTTTAAGAGTGTGCTCCTAATCTCAGCTCGTTACCTGTATAAAAGACACCTGGGAGCCAGAAATCTTTCTGATAGAGAGGGGGTCAAATACTTATTTCCCTCATTAAAATGCTAATCAATTTATAACATTTTTGACATGCGTTTTTCTGGATTTTGTTGTTGTTATTCTGTCTCTCACTGTTTAAATAAACCTACCATTAAAATTATAGACTGATCATTTATTTGTCAGTGGGCAAATGTACAAAATCAGCAGGGGATCAAATACTTTTTTCCCTCACTGTATATACAGTTGAAGTCGGAAGTTTACATACACCATAGCCAAATACATTTAAACTCAGTTTTTCACAATTCCTGACATTTAATCCTAGTAAAAATTCCCTGTCTTAGATCAGTTAGGATCACCACTATATTTTTAAAATGTAAAATGTCAGAATTATAGTCGAGATAATCATTTATTTCTGCTTTTATTTATTTCATCACATTCCCAGTGGGTCAGAAGTTTACATACACTCAATTAGTATTTGATAGCATTGCCTTTAAATTGTTTAACTTGGGTCAAACGTTTCGGGTAGCCTTCCACAAGCTTCCCACAATACGTTGGGTGAATTTTGGCCCATTCCTCCTGACCGAGCTGGTGTAACTGAGTCAGGTTTGTAGGCCTCCTTACTCGCACACACTTTTTCAGTTCTGCCCACAACTTTTCTATAGGATTGAGGTCAGGGCTTTGTGATGGCCACTCCAATACCTTGACTTTGTTGTCCTTAAGCCATTTTGCCACAACTTTGGAAGTATGTGTCACGGTTTCGGCCGAGGCTGCCTCTCTTCCTTGCTCGGGCAGGCTTCGGCGTTCGTCGTCTCCGGAATACTAGCTGCCACCGTTGCATGTTTCTATGTTCGTTTGCTTTTGTCTGATTGTTGTTACACCTGTTATCGTTTAGTGTAATTAGTGTCCTATAAGTTCTCGTTGTGTTTGTCTAGTGTTGTGTGTGATTGTTTTCACTGTCGTGCGTATTGCTTGTGTCTATACAGTTTGCTCGGTTGAGCTGCTCTCCATTTGTGTTTGGAGTATTTTGTCGCACGTGTTTAGTGCGCCCGTTTTATTTCGCCTGCGTGCGGAGTTTCTCGCCTCAGGGCATTTATTTTCGTGCTGTGTTTATTGCTAACCACTAAAGTCTTTTGGACTTACTTTGTGCGTCCTGCGCCTGATTCCACCACCACACCCACCTACAGCTATACTGACAGTATGCTTGGGGTCATTGTCCATTTGGAAGACCCAAGCTTTAACTTCCTGACTGATGTCTTGAGATGTTGCTTCAACATATCCACATCATTTTCCTTCCTCATGATGCCATCTATTTTGTGAAGTGCACCAGTCCCTCCTGCAGCAAAGCACCCCCACAGCAGGATGCTGCCACCCCCGTGCTTCACGGTTGGGATGGTGTTCTTCGGCTTGCAAGCACCCCATTTATTCCTCCAAACATAACGATGGTCATTATGGCCAAACATTTAAATTTTTGTTTCATCAGACCAGAGAACATTTCTGTACGATCTTTGTCCCCATGTGCAGTAGAAAACCGTAGCCTGACTTTTTTATGGTGGTTTTGGAGCAGTGGCATCTTCCTTGCTGAGCGGCCATTCTGGTTATGTCGATATAGGACTTGTTTTACTGTGGATATAGATACTTTTGTACCTGTTTCCTCCAGCGTCTTCACAAGGTCCGTTGCTGTTGTTCTGGGATTGATTTGCACTTTTCGCAGCAAAGTACGTTCATCTCTAGGAGACAGAACGCGTCTCCTTCCTGAGCGGTATGACGGCTGCATGGTCCCATGGTGTTTATACTTGCGTACTAGATGAACAGATGAATGTGGTACCTTCAGGCATTTGGAAATTGCTCCCAAGGATGAACCAGAATTGTGGAGGTCTACAATTTTTGTTCTGAGGTATTGGCTGATTTGTTTTGATTTTCCCAAACCCACTGGCTCCAGGTCATCTATAAATCACTGCTAGGCAAATCCCCGCCTTATCTTAGCTCATTGGTCACCATAGCAACACCCACCCGTAGTATGCGCTCCAGCAGGTATATCTCACTGGTCATCCCCAAAGCCAACACCTCCTTTGGCCACATTCCTTCCAGTTCTCTGCTGCCAATGACTGGAACAAACTGCAAAAATATCTGAAGCAGGAGACTCTTATCTCCCTCACTAACTTTAAGCATCAGTTGTCAGAGCAGCTTACCGATCACTGCACCTGTACAAAGCCCGTCTCTAATTAGCCCACCCAACTACCTCATCCCCATGTTGTTATTTATTTTGCTCATTTGCACCCCAGTATCTCTACTTGCACATCATCTTCTGCATATCTATCATTCCAGTGTTAATACTAAATTGTACTATTTTGCACTATGTCCTATTTATTGGCTTACCTTAATAACTTACTGCATTTGCACACACTGTATATAGATTTTCTATTGTGTTATTCACTTGTTGACATCAATGCACAACACATCAGCTGTATGTGACCAGGCAAAAAAACCTTTCCAAGCCAAACCGCTACACACAGCCTTAATCGTTGTCAACATATTAGCTAAAGTAACGTCATAGCTAATAGAACTAACATGTTAGTGAACCCGCTACAATCATGCAGTAACATTACAGTATAAGGTGAATGCACCAATTTGTAAGTCGCTCTGGATAAGAGCGTCTGCTAAATGACGTAAATGTAATGTAAATGTGTACAGTCAGTAAGCAGTTACACCGGGCCCCGGTGGCAATAAATTAGTAATACCAAAGCTTATTTTGACTTGGAACAGTTCCAGTGTTGTGTTGGAAAGTTATAGCCAGCTAGCTAACATAGCATCCCTCTGTTTGAGCAGGGTGTTTCAGTAGGCTAAACTAGATAGCTGCATTTGCTAGCTAAGTAAGTGGAACTGAAAAAAAAAAACTTTTTTCTCATTCTCTATTTCTGTCTTGCTTCTCCTTCATTTTGGAAAAAATTAATTTGATCAAAACTGTTCAACTATTGTCTTTCTCTCTCTTTGAGTCAACTACTCACCACATTTTACACACTGCAGTGCTAGCTAGCTGTAGCTTATGCTTTCAGTACTAGATTAATTCTCTGATCCTTTGATTGGGTGGACAACATGTCAGTTCACGCTGCAAGAGCTCTGACAGGCTGGAGGACATCCTCCGGAAGTTGTCATAATTACTGTGTAGGTCTATGGAAGGGGGTGAGAACCATGAGCCTCCTAGATTTTGTATTGAGGTCAATGTACCCAGAGGAGGACGGAAGCTAGCTGTCCTCCGGCTACAGAGTGCTGTTGAGGCTACTGTAGACCTTCTTTGCAAAATAGTGTGTTTAAATCAATTATTTGGTGACGTGATTATATTTAGTATAGTTTTATCTAAAAAGGATCACTTTAAATGTTCTACAATTTAATATTTATGAAATTCACTGAGGAGGATAGTCCTCCCCCTTCTCCTTTGAGGAGCCTCCACTGCTAGCTGTTGAAGAGAAATCATTGAACCATTATCTTGTCAGGATAATTTAATTAGTTCACTATAGGTGGTAGAAGGTTCCTGTTGTCAGACTGGAGTAAATGATTGGCAGATTTTGGCATGCCATTCATGATCCAAATGCTTTGTTTTACAGCCTCTGTCCGGCTTTAACGAAATGTACCATGACAAATCTGCTAGAATGTACCATGAGAACACTTCACAAACAGAACACTTTTATTGTGTGACAGAGTGAATTATGGCATGGTGCGGTGAACATAAATATTTTGCAGGCAAAAACAAAACTCCATCCACTGAACAGAAATTTAATTTATTTTAAAACTGTTGCTGTGGACTTTGCTACTGGTTCTTGCTCTGGCGGTGGACTGTTGGGATGTCCGTTCAGGAGAAGGAAGATATCATGGGATGTTGGGGCGGCGCACAATTGGCCCAGTGTCGCCCATGGTAGGGAAGGGAATGGCCGGCAGGGATGTAGCGTGGGTTCGATTCCCACGGGGGGCCAGTATAAAAAAAGTAAAAAAAAAAATAAAAAAAGTATGCACTCACAAACTGTAAGTCGCTCTGGATAAGAGCGTCTGCTAAATGACTAAAATGTAAAATGTAAATGTAAATGTTGGAGGTGTGCTGTGGAGACTTTACTCCTTGAGTGCCATGTGCATACACAAGTCAATAACACGGTTGCTATAGCCGTACTCATTGTCGTACATATGGGAGAGGGAGCGTGAGGAAGGAATCCTTATAATGTATATAAATATTCAAAATTACTGCATTGATTGTGTGTGTGTGTTGAGGGGGTAGGTCTGGATACATACCATGAGACCAGCTTGACAAAGTGGTCATTGAGTGCAATGCCTGCGCCGGCGTCGAAGATTGAGGAACGTTTGTCGCCGTTGAAGTCAGTGGATACCACCTGTGGAGGGGAGAGCAATAGGCTTTAGGCTCATTATGTGAAAAACAGAAATGAACAGAAATGTTTGAGTTTAGGTATTGCATCATATGACCTTGAGGCTCAGCACATGAGAGCAGGGAAAGCTTGGGCCCTGTTCAAGTAGTCATAAAATGCATCCTTCCTTATTTCCTTTATTGTGGTAATCACTGACATGACATGATTAGGGACAGCAACACAGAACCTTGGTCACACCTATCAAATCATGTTCGATCAGTGATTTCTATAAGTATGGAAGGAATTATGGGTCTTGGAATGGGAAAATATTTACCTGGTCCTCTGTGTATCCCAGAATTCCTTTCATGTGTCCTTTGGAGGCCTCCTTGATGACTCTCTTGATCTCTTCATAAGGGGCCTGAGGCAGACAGGAGAAAACATTACATGTACGACAAGAATGTTGATACCCATCACGAACATGGGGGCATTGGCGCTGGGGGCGGAGATGATGACCCTCTTGGCACCTCCCTGCAGGTGAGCCTGTGGTGGTGGTGGGTGGGGTGAGAGGTCAAAGGGTACGTCTGTGTAACAACAAATACACAGCATCAAGGCTGCCTTGCTTGGTTCAGTCACATACAGCTGATGATATGCAAAATTGGTAGTCTGGAGGCAAAAATGAAGATATCAATGTAAACAATTTACAGCATAAAAATACATACAGCATTGTGCTCACTTGCTGATCACCCACAACCTTATAGCTATGAAGTCCTAAAAAATATATATTTTTCACAGAATTCAAGTATAGACCATTGTCAATGACCTACTGCTAGCGAAAAGAGGTACTTACAGAGGCCTTGTCGATGGTGGTGAACACAGCAGTAGACTCCACAACATAGTCAGCTCCAGCATCGCCCAACTTGATCTGGGAAGGGTCCCTCCTGAAGATGACAAAGAGATAGGAGAAGTTAGGATTATACCATAAAACTAGGGTTAGAATTACAGGGGTTCTGTGCACTCCCATAACAATCCAGGGATGGGAACCTGAAGTGTTACACCATGAGCACACACACACACACACACACACTAGCCCACTGCTAAGGGACTCCCAAGAGTCAATGTGGATGTTTAAGATACACAGACAAATCTTCATATTGCCAAAATAAATGTATAACCCAGCAATTTGATTCTGTGCAAAACAGTGTATCTGAAAAACGCACAGTGTCATTTCAAACCCTGCACAAAATAAGCCAATGTATGCACCTGGAGCATTAGTAAAGAAAAGGAAAAACACTTACTCATGGAAAACTGTGATGTGCAGGTTGCCAATGACCAGCTTGCCATTCTCTTGTCTCACTTCACTGTGCTTCCAAACACCGTGGGTGGAGTCATATTTGAATATGTAGACCTGTGGAACAGAGGCATGGGTAGAGAGCTGGTCAGTGATATTACATACCATCTTTAGGGAGGTGTTGAATATGTGTACAGTAGACTTGTGCACCTGAGATATTTCTTGAGTTTAATGGGAACAAACCTGACCCACTCAAGGTCTGACTTCAGTCAAATTGTCACGAGTTGCTGTAGGTAGGTGTGGTGTGGAATCAGGCGCAGGACGCAGAAGTAAAGTCCAACAAAATACTTTAGTAGATCACACAAAAATAATCCAAAACCAGCCCGGAGGCGAGAAAAGCGCGCACAGGCGTACACAAAACGGGCGCACTAAACAAGTGCGTAATCTTCTCCTAAATACAAACAAGGAGGTAAGCTACAAAATAGCGCACCAAAATACAGGTAGCGCAGCAACACGACAAGGAACAATTACACACAACACCTAACTAACAACAAGGAACTAAATAGGGTGCTTAATGAGACATAACACAAAACAGGTGTGACAAACAGACAAAACCAATCAAACAAGAAACATAGAACGGTGGCAGCTAGTACTCCGGAGACGACGACCGCCGAAACCTGCCCGAACAAGGAGGAGGGGCCGCCTCGGCCGAAACCGTGACAGTACCCCCCTGACGCGCGGCTCCAGCCGTCGCGCCGCCCCGGCCTCGGGGACGACCAGGAGGACGCGAGCAGGGCGCGTAGGATGACCACGATGGAATTCGGTCAGCAGGGACGGATCCAGAATGTCCCTCCTCGGCACCCAGCACCGCTCCTCCGGACCGTACCCCTCCCACTCCACGAGATATTGGAGACCCCCATCCGGCGTCTCGAATCCAGGATGGTCCGAACAGTGTACGCCGGGAGCCCCCTCGATGTCCAACGGGGGCGGAGGAGTCTCCTCAATCTCAAAGTCCTGGAGTGGACCAGCTACCACCGGCCTGAGGAGAGACACATGGAACGAGGGGTTAATATTCTTGTAATCAATGGGCAGTTGTAACCTGTAACACACCTCGTTCAATCTCCTCAGGACTTTAAAAGGCCCCACAAACCGCCGACCCAGCTTCCCGGCAGGGCAGGCGGAGGGGCAGGTTTCTGGTTGAGAGCCAGACTCGATCTCCAGGTGCGTACACTGGCCCCTCACTGCGGTGTAGGTCGGCGCTCGTCTTCTGTCGACGGATGGCTCGCTGCAGATGGACGTGTGCAGCGTTCCACGTCTCCTCCGAGCGCCGCACCCACTCATCCACAGCAGGGGCCTCGATCTGGCTCTCATGCCAAGGTGCCAGAACCGGCTGGTACCCTAACACACACTGGAAAGGGGTTAGTCTAGTGGAGGAGTGGCGGAGAGAGTTCTGTGCCATCTCGGCCCAGGGCACATATCTCGCCCACTCCTCCGGCCGGCCCTGACAATATGACCTCAGAAACCTACCCACCTCCTGGTTGACTCGTTCGACCTGCCCATTACTCTCCGGGTGGTAACCCGAGGTAAGGCTCACCGAGACCCCCAACCGTTCCATAAAGGCTCTCCAGACTCTGGAGGTAAACTGGGGGCCTCGATCGGACACTATATCCTCGGGTACCCCGTAATGCCGGAAGACGTGAGTAAATAGAGCCTCAGCGGTCTGTAGGGCAGTAGGAAGACCCGGCATGGGAAGGAGACGACAGGCCTTCGAGAACCGATCCACAACGACCAGGATGGTGGTATTCCCTTGTGAGGAGGGAAGGTCGGTAACAAAATCCACCGAGAGGTGAGACCAGGGTCGTTGTGGAACGGGCAGGGGTTGTAATTTACCCCTGGGCAAGTGTCTGGGCGCCTTACACTGGGCACACACTGAGCAGGAGGAGACATAAACCCTCACATCCCTGGCTAACGTTGGCCACCAGTACTTCGTACTAAGGCAGTGCACTGTCCGGCCAATACCTGGATGTCCAGAGGAGGGTGACGTGTGAGCCCAATAAATCAGCCGATCCCGGACCTCGAGCGGGACGTACGTCCGACCCACCGGACACTGTGGAGGGCTAGGGTCGGTGCATAATGCCCGCTCGATCTCCGCATCGACCTCCCACACCACCGGTGCCACCAGACAAGACTCCGGTAGTATGGGAATGGGCTCCACGCACCTCTCCTCCGTGTCATACCGCCGGGACAGAGCATCTGCCTTCCCGTTCTGGGACCCAGGGATGTAAGTGATCTTGAACACAAACCGGGCGAGAAACATAGTCCATCGAGCCTGGCGAGGATTCAGTCTCCTAGCTGCCCGAATGTATTCCAGGTTACGGTGGTCGGTCAGAATGAGGAAAGGGTGTTGAGCCCCCTCAAGCCAATGCCTCCACACCTTTAGGGCCTGTACTACGGCTAACAGCTCCCTGTCCCCTACGTCATAATTCCGCTCCGCCGGACTGAGCTTCTTAGAATAAAAAGCACAGGGGCGGAGCTTAGGTGGTGTGCCGGACCGTTGTGAAAGAACTGCCCCGATACCGGCCTCAGATGCGTCCACCTCTACTTGGAAGGGTAAAGCGGGATCCGGGTGCGCCAGCACTGGAGCCGAGGTAAACAGGTCCTTCAGTCTCCCAAAGGCCCTGTCCGCCTCAGCCGACCACCGCAAGCGCACCGGACCCCCCTTCAGAAGAGACGTTATGGGAGCTGCCACCTGTCCAAAACCCCGGATAAACCTCCGGTAGTAATTCGCAAAACCCAAGAACCGCTGCACCTCTTTAACCGTAGTTGGGGTTTGCCAATTACGCACGGCAGACACTCGGTCCACCTCCATTCTCACCCCTGACGCAGACAACTGGTAACCCAAAAAGGAGACTGACTCCTGAAAGAACAGACATTTCTCGGCTTTGACATACAGGTCATGCTCCAACAGTCTCCTCAATACCCTGCGCACCAGGGCTACATGCTCGGCCCGAGTAGAACTGTACACAAGAATATCATCTATGTACACCACTACTCCCTGCGCCTGCATGTCCCGGAAAATCTCATCTACAAACGATTGGAAGACTGATGGAGCATTCATTAACCCATATGGCATGACGAGATACTCGTAATGGCCGGAGGTAGTACTAAATGCTGTCTTCCACTCATCGCCCTCCCTAATGCGCACCAAGTTATATGCGCTCCTGAGGTCCAATTTTGTGAAGAACCGTGCCCCGTGTAATGACTCCGTCATGGTCGCAATCAGCGGGAGTGGATAACTATATTTCACAGTCACCTGATTGAGACCGCGGTAATCAATACACGGACGCAAACCTCCATCCTTTTTCTTCACAAAAAAGAAGCTCGAGGACGCGGGAGAAGTGGAGGGCCGTATGTATCCCTGTCTCAGAGACTCGGCAATGTAAGTCTCCACCTGGGACGTCCGCGGGTCGCGAGCAGGGTGTCCAGCCGAATGGCCATGTCCACCAACTGGTCAAATGTTAGTGTAGTATCCCTGCACGCTAACTCTCTGCGGACGTCCTCCCGAAGGCTACATCTAAAGTGGTCTATGAGGGCCCTCTCATTCCACCCTGCATCTGCCGCTAGAGTCCGGAACTCCAGCGCAAACTCTTGAGCGCTCCTCATCCCCTGTCGGAGGTAGAATAGACGCTCCCCCGCCGCCTTCCCTTCTGGTGGATGGTCGAAGACAGCACGGAAGCGGCGGGAGAACTCCGCATAGGTGACTGTGGCGGCGTCTATTCCCCTCCATTCGGCGTTGGCCCACTCCAACGCCTTGCCGGTGAGACAGGAGATGAGGGCGGAAACGCTCTCGTATCCCGAGGGCGCCGGGTGTATGGTGGCAAGGTAGAGCTCCACTTGTAATAGGAACCCCTGACACCCGGCAGCGGTGCCGTCGTACGCCCTCGGGAGCGAGAGCCGAATCCCACTGGGTTCCGGTAGTTGGACGGGCGGGCTGTCCGATGGTGATGGTGCGATAGGTGGGGGTGTGGGTACCCGCTGGTCTCCCATCGATGGAGGGTGTTCATGACGCGGTCCAAGGCGTGCCCGATTTGGTTGATTCGATCCTCTTGACCACGAAGACGCTCCTCCATGCTGTCGGTGGGTGCTCCTGCTGATTCCATATGTGGTGTGTAATTCTGTCACGAGTTGCTGTAGGTAGGTGTGGTGTGGAATCAGGCGCAGGACGCAGAAGTAAAGTCCAACAAAATACTTTAGTAGATCACACAAAAATAATCCAAAACCAGCCCGGAGGCGAGAAAAGCGCACAGGCGTACACAAAACGGGCGCACTAAACAAGTGCGTAATCTTCTCCTAAATACAAACAAGGAGGTAAGCTACAAAATAGCGCACCAAAATACAGGTAGCGCAGCAACACGACAAGGAACAATTACACACAACACCTAACTAACAACAAGGAACTAAATAGGGTGCTTAATGAGACATAACACAAAACAGGTGTGACAAACAGACAAAACCAATCAAACAAGAAACATAGAACGGTGGCAGCTAGTACTCCGGAGACGACGACCGCCGAAACCTGCCCGAACAAGGAGGAGGGGCCGCCTCGGCCGAAACCGTGACACAAATAGGTTTATATTTCTCCATTTATTTCAATTTCCATACATTTTAATTGTATATTTGTCAGTAGCTATATAAAGTTCTCACTATGTAGTCCAGGTTGATAAAGGGGTCATTGATGGCAACAATGTTGACCTCTCCGCTCTTGGCGGCGGCACGGGTCACCAGGTGCCCAATACACCCAAATTCGAGAAGAGAAATCAGATAGTTTTACAGTTAATCCACATGTATCCATGTTACCACACCATACCAGCAGGTTGCAGCAGCCCTTTACTGTCATTGACAGCTCTACAAGGCCTGCCAACCCTGACTGATAACAAGACTTGACATTTGCTGCCCAGAGCCTTTGTTTATGCCTAATATGGTTGGGTTGGTGCAGCGTGCTGACCCATACAACAGACAAGTGTGGGTTAAGAACACAAATTGTAGAAGCAGGGAAGGGACCAGGCTGGTCAGTGCAACATTTGTAGTTCGACTATGCAGTAGTCTGATGTCAAGATTAATCAACGCTCCACACTATCAGTTGTGTATATCTAGCTCCCTCAACCCCAAATTAATGGAAAAGAGCAGTACCGCAAATTACATGGTGCGCATCTGGGGTAACATGAACTTCTCAACAGAAGACCACTTATAATGTATGAAAACATTTCAGGAACTTTGAGTGTAATGCCCCTTAAATGCCCAGTTGCAACATAACTTGGGTGTAAAGTTTAGTGGAATACATACTGTATGTATACTGTATGTACGGTATGCACTGTTCCCTTTACTGTTTAACTCGAGCAGACTACTGATAGGACTACATTAGTCAAATACTGTCAATGCTGGAGACTTAAGTCATCACCACTCACAAACGGTTGAGAAATGTCTAGACTGCAATATAGCAAATAGTCTTGCAGCCAGCTAGTGAAAAAAAGATCTGTTTCGTGGTATATACAGTACCAGTCAAAAGTTGACACACCTACTCATTCCAGGGTTTTTCTTTATTTTTACTATTTTCTACATTGTAGAATAATAGTGAAGACATCAAAACTATGAAATAACAGATATGGAATCATGTATTAACTAAAAAAGTGTTAAACAAATCGAAATATATTTTATATTTGAAATTTTTCAAATAGCCACCCTTTCTATGCCTTGATGCCAGCTTTGCACACTCTTGGCATTCTCTCAACCAACTTCATGAGGTAGTCACCTGGAATGCATTTCAATTAACAGGTGTACCTTGTTAAAAGTTAATTTGTGGAATTTATTTCCTTCTTAATGCGTTTGAGCCAATCAGTTGTTGTCACACCCTGGCTCTGGGGACTCTATATGTTGAGCCAGGGTGTGTAAATTCTATGTGTTTATGTTCTGTGTGGGAGTTCTAGTTGTGGTATTTCTATGTTGGCCAGAGTGGCTCCCAATCAGAGGCAACGAGTGTCAGCTGTTGCTGGTTGTCTCTGATTGGGAGCCATATTTAAACAGTCTGTTTCCCTTAGTGTTTGTGGGATCTTGTTTCCGTTTGGTTTGTTTCCATGTTGGTTGTGTAAACCGTAGGACTGCACGTTTCGTTTGTTGTTTTGTTGTTATATTATCACTAAAGATAATAAAGTTTAAGTATGTTTGCAACTAACGCTGCTCATTGGTCTACTCCATATAACGATCGTGACAGAAGATCCCACCATACCAGGACCAAGCAGCGTGTCCAGGAGCAGGCAGCCTGGACGTGGGAGCAAATATTGGACGGGCAGGGGTCCTGGACCTGGGAGGAAATCCAGGCCGGGATGGATCGCCGTCCATGGAGTGAGACGGTAGAGGCGCGACGGAGAGAGGAGCAACGGCGTCAACAATGTCGTCGTCGGACGGACGAGAGGCAACCCCAAAACATTTTTAGGGGGGGCATACGGCATGGCCGACGGGGCAGCAGGAGGCAGCTACAGGGCGTAGTAGGAGGTTAGGTGAGGAGGCCACCAGGTTAAGGGGGCTATTGGCGCAGAGGGAGCAGGAGTTAGTGGTGCAGAGGGTGGAGCTATTGGAGGCGATAAGGGAGAAGGTGAGAATTGAGGCACGGCGAGAGGAACTCGGTAGGCAGCTGAGGGAGCGGAGGGTTATGACGAAACCCAGTCCCGCTCCTCACACCAAGCAAGTGGTGTGCGTCACCAGTCCGGTCCGGCCCGTTCCTTCTCCCCGCACTAAGTGGATGGTGCGCGTCGCCAGCCCGGCCCGGCCTGTTCCTGTTCCTCGCACCAAGCCTAAGGTGTGCATCGCCAGCCCGGCCCGGCCTGTTCCTGCTCCTCGCACCAAGCCTACGGTGTGCGTCGCCAGCCCGGCCCGGCCTGTTCCTGCTCCTTGCACCAAGCCTACGGTGTGCATCGCCAGCCCGGTCCGGCCTGTTCCTGCCACTCGCACCAAGTCTACGGTGCGCGTCGCCAGCCCGGTCCGGCCTGTTCCTGCTCCCCGCACCAAGCCTACGGTGTGCGTCTCCAGCCCGGCCCGGCCTGTTCCTGCCCCTCGCACCAAGCCTACGGTGCGCGTCGCCAGCCCAGCCCGGCCTGTTCCTGCTCCTCGCACCAAGCCTACGGTGTGCGTCGCCAGCCCGGTCCGGCCTGTTCCTGCCACTCGCACCAAGTCTACGGTGCGCGTCGCCAGCCCGGTCCGGCCTGTTCCTGCTCCCCGCACCAAGCCTACGGTGTGCGTCTCCAGCCCGGCCCGGCCTGTTCCTGCCCCTCGCACCAAGCCTACGGTGCGCGTCGCCAGCCCAGCCCGGCCTGTTCCTGCTCCCCGCACCAAGCCTACGGTGCGCGTCGCCAGCCCGGCCTGGCCTGTTCCTGCTCCTCGCACCAAGCCTACGGTGCGCGTCGCCAGCCCGGCCCGGCCTGTTCCTGCCACTCGCACCAAGCCTACGGTGCGCGTCGCCAGCCCGGCCCGGCCTGTTCCTGCCACTCGCACCAAGCCTACGGTGCGCGTCGCCAGCCCGGCCCGGCCTGTTCCTGCCACTCGCACCAAGCCTATGGTGCGCGTCGCCAGCCCGGCCCGGCCTGTTCCTGCTACTCGCACCAAGCCAGGGGTGCGAGTCGTCAGCCTGGTAAGGCCCGTTCCTGCTCCACGCACCAAGCCAGGGGTGCGCGTCGCCAGCCCGGCCCGGCCTGTTCCTGCTACTCGCACCAAGCCAGGGGTGCGAGTCGTCAGCCTGGTAAGGCCCGTTCCTGCTCCACGCACCAAGCCAGGGGTGCGCGTCGCCAGCCCGGCCCGGCCTGTTCCTGCTACTCGCACCAAGCCAGGGGTGCGAGTCGTCAGCCTGGTAAGGCCCGTTCCTGCTCCACGCACCAAGCCAGGGGTGCGCATCGTCAGCCAGGTCCGGCCCGTTGCTGCTCCACGCACCAAGCCAGGGGTGCGCATCGTCAGCCCGGTCCGGCCCGTAGCTGCTCCACGCACCAAGCCAGGGGTGCGCATCGTCAGCCCAGTCCGGCCCGTTCCTGCTCCACGCACCAAGCCAGGGGTGTGCGTCGTCAGTCCGGCACAACCCGTGCCTGGGTCACCGGGGCCTGGTCAGGTACCGGTCAGCTGCTCCACACCGGAGCTGAAGCTATCCGCTCCTACGATGTCCAGTTCAGCTCCAGCCAGCGGGGCCAGACCGGACCAGGGGCGCTACGGGGGGACTATTGGAGGGTGGTGGTCTAGCCCGGAGCCGGAACCGCCTCCGAGGAGGAATGCCCACCCAGCCCTCCCCTGGTTTGTTGATGTTCAGGCGCGGTCGCAGTCCGCGCCTTTGGGGGGGGGGGGGTACTGTCACACCCTGGCTCTGGGGACTCTATATGTTGAGCCAGGGTGTGTAAATTCTATGTGTTTATGTTCTGTGTGGGAGTTCTAGTTGTGGTATTTCTATGTTGGCCAGAGTGGCTCCCAATCAGAGGCAACGAGTGTCAGCTGTTGCTGGTTGTCTCTGATTGGGAGCCATATTTAAACAGTCTGTTTCCCTTAGTGTTTGTGGGATCTTGTTTCCGTTTGGTTTGTTTCCGTGTTGGTTGTGTAAACCGTAGGACTGCACGTTTCGTTTGTTGTTTTGTTGTTATATTATCACTAAAGATAATAAAGTTTAAGTATGTTTGCAACTAACGCTGCGCATTGGTCTACTCCATATAACGATCGTGACAGTTGTGTTGTGACAAGGGAGGGGTGGTATACAGAAGATAGCCCTATTTGGTAAAAGACCAAGTCCATATTATGGCAAGAGCAGCTGAAATAAGCAAAGAGAAACGACAGTCCATCATTACTTTAAGACATGAAGTTCAGTCAATCCGGAAAATTTCAAGAACTTCGAAAGTTTCTTCAAGTGCAGTCAAAAAAAACATCAAGCGCTATGATGAAACTGGCTCTCATGAGGACTGTCACAGGAAAGGAAGACCCAGAGTTACCTCTGCTGCAGAGGATAACTTCATTAGAGTTAACTGCACCTCAGATTGCAGCCCAAATAAATGCTTCACAGAGTTCAAGTAACAGACACATCTCAACATCAACTGTTCAGAGGAGACAGAGGCCAAGAAACACGAGCAATGGACATTAGACCGGTGGAAATCTGTCCTTTGGTCTGATGAGTCCAAATTTGAGATCTTTGGTTCCAACCGCTGTGTCTTTGTGAGACGCAGAGTAGGTGAACGGATGATCTCCGCATGTGTGGTTCCCACCGTGAAGCGAGGAGGAGGAGGTGTGATGGTGTGGCGTGCTTTGCAGGTGACACTGTCTGTGATTTATTTAGAATTCAAGGCACACTTAACCAGCATGGCTACCACAGCATGCTGCAGCGATACGCCATGCAATCTGGTTTGCGCTAAGTGGGACTATCATTTGTTTTCAACAGGACAATGACTCAAAACGCACTTCCAGGCTGTGTAAGGGATATTTGACCAAGAAGGAGAGTGATGTTACTGCATCAGATGACCTGGCCTCCACAATCACCTGACCTCAACCCAATTGAGATGGTTTGGGATGAGTTGGACCGCAGAGTGAAGGAAAAGCAGCCAACAAGTGCTCAGCATATGTGGGAACTCCTTCAAGACTGTTGGAAAAGCATTCCAGGTGAAGCTGGTTGAGAGAATGCCAAAAGTGTGCAAAGCTGTCATCAAGGAAAAGGGTATAACTCTTTTTTGGTTACTACATGATTCCATGTGTTATTTCAAAGTTTTAATGTCTTCACTATTATTCTACAATGTAGAAAATAGTAAAAAAAATAAAGAAAAACCCTTGAATGTGTGGGTGTGTCCAAACTTTTGACTGGTACTGTATATATTGACCAATCAAGTCCACTGACAGTGGATGATAAAATCTTTGTGATTAAGGAGTTGGTATGAGGATCATTGTTATAATGGAACACATTGGAACTTTGTCCAGTGACACAAGCAGATAAACCCCCAACTAAAATGAGTCCCGAACACAAGGGTCAATGTATGGCCCAGCAAAGGAGTCAATGTATGGCCCAGCAAAGGACTCAATGTATGGCCCAGCAAAGGACTCAATGTATGGCCCAGCAAAGGAGTCAAAGTACATCAGAAAGGAGTCAATGTAAAGTATGTCAGAGAACCCAAGGTGAAAAACAAGTGTTTGGTAACAGTTTGGTCAAAAAGTCATTTTGTTCTGCGCCCAGTTTCCCAAAAGCATCTTAAGGATCCCATGGTCCTATGGTTCTAAGATTAAATTAGCCTTAATGTCCAGGAGGTTGGTGGCACCTTAATTGGAGAGGATGGGCTCATGGTAATGGCTGGAGCAGAATCAGTGGAAGGGTATCAAATACAGCAAACACATGGTTTCCATGTGTTTGATGCTATGCCGTTCGCTCCGTTCCAGCCATTATTATGAGCCGTCCTCCCCTCAGCAACCTCCTGTGCTTAAGATGCTTTTGGGAAACCGGGCCCAGGTCAATAAAGTTACGTCATAACTATACTCCACAAACCATTTTTCTATGTGTCAACAAGATTGTCTTTGCTGGAACTGTGAACAGTCAACATAATCAATTAGTCAGTCATTACTAGACATAATTTATTTACCATACTAAGGTTGATCAGCAAGAGTGAAATATCAATCTCCAAGGCACAGTGTTTGGTCTTTCAAGTAGGTACAGTTAAACATTCAGGTTGATTTGGGGAAAGGGCCTATCATAACAAACTTTAATCTTCCTTCAGCTCAGTGACAGCTGCTGATTGGTCAAATAAAGGTTAGAGGGATATGATTGGTCTAACAGCTCATCCAAACAGTCTCAGTGTGACCTCTGAACTTTAGCTGAAAAGGTTAGCGGGATATTATTACATGGCTAGAATAAAGGAATGTGACAGCTGAGGAGAGATACAAGAGTGTTGCAGAGAGGCGATTAGAAATAAGTAGGAGAATGGTAGTGGCCAGACCAGGGTCTTATGCACAACTCAGGGAGTCTAACCAATATACAGACTCCCAATGTTGTGTCCCAAAGCTAGCTTGCCTACTACTTAAACTGCGTACTAATCGTACTACATACTATGTATGTTTTGGAGTCTGTTGTCGGGAGAGGTTGTGTTTTCTCTAGCAGGAGGTAAGCTTGGCTTCTTATATGGTGTTGAGTAAAGCTTAAACCATGTATTTAGATTGTAGGTAGGTATTGTAGTTAGGTATTATAGGTAGTTTATTCAGGTAGTTATTGTAGGTTATTGTAGGTTATTGTAGGTAATTATTGTAGGTAAGTATTGTATTCGGCGGACCCCGGCGAAGCACGAGGCTAGCTTACCCACTACTTGGACCAACAAAGCTAGCTAGCTAGCTAGCGGGTAGCTACTGGTAACTTTTAGCAACTGTGGTTAGTTGTTTCCAATGTTATTTCACGCTTAAGAGTACCTGTGATTGAGCCAGCTAGCTGCCTACCATTCAGCTGTTTTTCTAACCTCATTATCCGAGGCATTAACGTTAGGTGGTTGGTAGCTGCTGTACTTAATTACAGCTACTGATTGCAGTCTGCCACCCAGACAGCTGGCGTCGGGTGAGTTTGGCTTTATACATAGCTTGGGCTTTGTCGAGTAAGGCTTAAACTATGTATTTAGATTGTAGTTAGGTATTATAGGTAGGCATCGTGGGCTGTATATTATTAGGTAGTATAGGTAGGCATCGTGGGCTGTTGTGGGTGGTTGTTGTATGTAGTTATTGTGGGTTGCTTTTGTATTCGGCGGTGCCGGGTGTAGCACGAGGCTGGCTAGCTAACTCACCTCCTGGATTAGCTGGCGAGTGGCTATTAGCAACGGTAGCAACTAAAAACAATATCCTTTTAGCCAGCTACATTCGTTCGCAGCGACGCCGTTTTTCAAACAAAGTCAACACAGCAGCCATTGCTAGCTAGCCAACACTACCAGCTGGCTGTACTGTGGTAGCTAAATAAAAAATATCTTTGTGCTGGCTAGCCAACGTTTAATCATTGCTGCGTTATGAAAGAACTAGACACGGACACGAATGATCTGTTTAGTGTGTTCACACACTATTGGTAGTTTGTTGTAACCAAGTATTGGTGCTAAACTGTGTGTTATTGGATGCTAGCATGCTAGTTAGCTATGGCGTCATAGTTAGCTAGCTGAATAAAGTAAGTCGAGTCTATTCATTGAAACATTGAACCGCTGTAGTTTACAACAATTCTAATTTCTAAAGTGGAAGTTGGGAGAGTTTTATTCGGGTGGTTCAGTGAAACAATTATAGTTTCTGAGGTGGAAGTTGGGAGAGTTATATTTTTTTGGTGAGGGAGGCCCTGCTCTCTCCTTTCCCAGATGTTTAGTTCATTTCATTCCGATCTCCTCTGCATTATTGTAGCCATCTGCTACAGCCTGTCAACTATGCCTCTGCCTATCCCTGTTCTCTCCTCTCCGCACAGGCTACACAAACGCCTCACACCGCGTGGCTGCTGCCTCTCTAACCTGGTGGTCCCTGCACGCACCACACACCTGGAGTTCCAGGTCTCAGGCAGCCTCTGGAACTGCCGTTCTGCCGCCAACAAGGCTGACTTCATCCCAGCCTATGCTACCCTCCAGTCCCTCGACTTCCTGGCGCTGACGGAAACATGGATTACCACTGAAAACACTGCTACTCCTACTGCTCTCTCCTCGTCTGACCATGTGTTCTCGCATACCCCGAGAGCATCTGGTCAGAGGGGTGGTGGCACAGGAATCCTCATCTCTCCCAAGTGGTCATTCTGAATTTTTCCCCTAACCCATCTGTCTATCTCCTCATTTGAATTCCACGCTGTCACAGTCACTAGCCCATTTAAGCTTAATATCCTTGTCATCTATCGCCCTCCAGGTTCCCTTGGAGAGTTCATCAATGAGCTTGATGCCTTGATAAGTTCCTTTCCTGAGGATGGCTCACCCTTCACAGTTTTGGGGGATTTCAACCTCCCTACGTCTACATTTGACTCATTTCTCTCTGCCTCCTTCTTTCCACTCCTCTCCTCTTTTGTTTTCACTATATATTTTACCTCTTGGGGATGTTATTCGAAAACATAATGTTAACTTTCACTGCTATGCGGATGACACACAGCTGTACATTTCAATGAAACATGGTGAAGCCCCAAAATTGCCCTCGCTAGAAGCCTGTGTTTCAGACATAAGGAAGTGGATGGCTGAAAACTTTCTACTTTTAAACTCGGACAAAACAGAGATGCTTGTTCTAGGTCCCAAGAAACAAAGAGATCTTCTGTTAAATCTGACAATTCATCTTGATGGTTGTAAAGTCGTCTCAAATAAAACTGTGAAGGACCTCGGCGTTACTCTTGACCCTGATCTCTCTTTTGACGAACATATCAAGACTGTTTCAAGGACAGCTTTTTTTCCATCTACGTAACATTGCAAAAATCAGAAATTTTCTGTCCAAAAATGATGCAGAAAAATTAATCCATGCATTTGTTACTTCTAGGTTAGACTACTGCAATGCTCTACTTTCCGGCTACCCGGATAAAGCACTAAATAAACTTCAGTTAGTGCTAAATACGGCTGCTAGAATCCTGACTAGAACCAAGAAATTTGATCATATTACTCCAGTGCTAGCTTCCCTACACTGGCTTCCTGTTAAGGCAAGGGCTGATTTCAAGGTTTTACTGTTAACCTATAAAGCGTTACATGGGCTTGCTCCTACCTATCTTTCCGAGTTGGTCCTGCCGTACATACCAATACGTACGCTACGGTCACAAGACGCAGGCCTCCTAATTGTCCCTAGAATTTCTAAGCAAACAGCGGGAGGCAGGGCTTTCTCCTATAGATCTCCATTTTTATGGAACAGTTTGCCTACCCATGTGAGAGAGACGCAGACTCGGTCTCAACCTTTAAGTCTTTACTGAAGACTTATCTCTTCAGTAGGTCATATGATTGAGTGTAGTCTGGCCCAGGAGTGTGAAGGTGAACGGAAAGGCTCTGGAGCAACGAACAGCCCTTGCTGTCTCTGCCAGGCCGGTTCCCCTCTCTCCACTGGGGTTCTCTGCCTCTAACCCTGTTACAGGGGCTGAGTCACTGGCTTGCTGGTGCTCTTTCATGCCGTCCCTAGGAGGGTGCGTCACTTGAGTGGGTTGAGTTACTGACGTGATCTTCCTGTCTGGGTTGGCGCCCCCTTGGTTTGTGCTGTGGTGGAGACCTCTGTGGGCTATACTCGGCCTTGTCTCAGGATTGTAAGTTGGTGGTTGAGGATATCCCTCTGGTGGTGCGGGGGCTGTGCTTTGGCAGAGTGGGTGGGGTTATATCCTTCCTGTTTGGCCCTGTCCGGGGTTTCTTCGGATGGGGCCACAGTGTCTCCGGACCGCTCCTGTCTCAGCCTCCAGTATTTATGCTGCAGTAGTTTATGTGTCGGGGGGCTGGGGTTAGTTGGTTATACCTGGAGTACTTCTCCTGTCTTATCCAGTGTCCTGTGTGAATTTAAGTATGCTCTCTCTAATTCTCTCGTTCTCTCTTTCTCTCTGAGAACCTGAGCCCTAGGACCATACGTCAGGACTACCGGGCATGCTGACACCTTGCTGTCCCCAGTCCGCCTGGCCTTGCTGCTATTCCAGTTTCAACTGTTCTGCCTGCGGTTACGAAACCCCTACCTGTCCCAGACCTGCTGTTTTCAACTCTTAATGATCGGCTATGAAAAGCCAACTGAGATTTATTCCTGATTATTATTTGACCATGCTTGTCACTTATGAACATTTTTGAACATCTTGGCATGGTTCTGTTATAATCTCCACCCGGCACAGCCAGAAGAGGACTGGCCACCCCTCATAGCCTGGTTCCTCTCTAGGTTTCTTCCTAGGTTTTGGCCTTTCTAGGGAGTTTTTCCTAGCCACCGTGCTTCTACACCTGCATTACTAGCTGTTTGGGGTTTTAGGCTGGGTTTCTGTAAAGCACTTTGAGATATTAGCTGATGTAAGAAGGGCTATATAAAATAAAATTGATTGATTGATTGACCTCACCCTCTCACCGTCCCCCCCTACTCACAAGGCAGGCAATACGCTTGACTTCATCTTTACTAGATGTTGCTCTTCTACTAATCTCACTGCAACTCCCCTCCATGTCTCCGACCACTACTTTGTATCCTTTTCTCTCTCGCTCTCCTCCAACACTACTCACTCTGCCCCTACACAGATGGTAATGCGCCGCCGCAACCTTCGCTCTCTCTCTCCCACTACTCTCTCCTCTTCCATCCTATCATCTCTTCCCTCTGCTCAAACCTTCTCCCTCCAATCTCCTGATTCTGCCTCCTCAACCCTCCTCTCCTCCCTTTCTGCATCCTTTGACTCCCTGTGTCCCCTATCCTCCCGGCCGGCTCGGTCCTCCCCTCCAGCTCCGTGGCTTGATGACTCATTGCGAGCTCACAGAACAGAGCTCCGGGCAGCTGAGCGGAAATGGAAGAAAACTAAACTCCCTGCCGACCTGGCCTCTTTTCACTCCCTCCTCTCTACTTTTTCTTCATCTGTTTCTGCTGCTAAGGCCACTTTCTACCACTCTAAATTCCAAGCATCTGCCTCTAACCCTAGGAAGCTCTTTGCCACATTCTCCTCACTGCTGAATCCCCCCTCCTCCCTCTCTGTGGATGACTTCGTCAACCACTTTGAAAAGAAGGTTGACGACATCCGATCCTCGTTTGTTAAGTCTAATGACACTGCTGGTCCTGCTCACACTGCCCTACCCTATGCTTTGACTTCTTTCTCCCCTCTCTCTCCAGATAAAATCTTGCGACTAGTGACTGCAGGCCGCCCAACAACCTGCCCGCTTGACCCCATCCCCTCCTCTCTTCTCCAGACCATCTCCTGTGACCTTCTTCCCTACCTCACCTCGCTGATCAACTCATCCTTGACCGCTGGCTATGTCCCTTCCGTCTTCAAGAGAGCAAGAGTTGCACCCCTTCTCAAAAAACCAACACTCGATCCCACTGATGTCAACAACTACAGACCAGTATCCCTTCTTTCTTTTCTTTCCAAAACTATTGAGCGTGCCGTCTTTAGCCAACTCTCTTGCTATCTCTCTCAGAATTACCTTCTTGATCCAAACCAGTCAGGTTTCAGGACTGGTCATTCAACTGAGACTGCTCTTCTCTGTGTCACGGAGGCTCTCCGCACTGCTAAAGCTAACTCTCTCTCCTCTGCTCTTGTCCTTCTAGACCTGTCTGCTGCCTTTGATACTGTGAACCATCAGATCCTCCTCTCCACCCTCTCCGAGCTGGGCATCTCCGGCGCGGCTCACTCCTGGATTGCGTCCTACCTGACCGGTCGCTCCTACCAAGTGGCGTGGCGAGAAGCTGTCTCCGCACCACGTGCTCTCACCACTGGTGTCCCCCAGGGCTCAGTTCTAGGCCCTCTCCTTTTCTCCCTATACACCAAGTCACTTGGCTCTGTCATATCCTCACATGGCCTCTCCTATCATTGCTACGCTGACGATACACAACTAATCTTCTCCTTTCCCCCTTCTGATAACCAGGTGGCGAATCGCATCTCTGCATGTCTGGTTGACATATCAGTATGGATGACGGATCACCACCTCAAGCTGAACCCTGGCAAGACGGAGCTGCTCTTCCTCCCGGGGAAGGACTGCCCGTTCCATGATCTCGCCATCACGGTTGACAACTCCGTTGTGTCCTCCTCCCAGAGTGCGAAGAGCCTTGGCGTGACCCTGGACAACACCCTGTCGTTCTCCGCCAACATCAAGGCGGTGACCCGATCCTGCAGGTTCATGCTCTACAACATTCGGAGAGTACGACCCTGCCTTACACAGGAAGCGGCACAGGTCCTAATCCAGGCACTTGTCATCTCCCGTCTGGATTACTGCAACTCGCTGTTGGCTGGGCTCCCTGCCTGTGCCATTAAACCCCTACAACTCATCCAGAATGCCGCAGCCCGTCTGGTGTTCAACCTTCCCAAGTTCTCTCACGTCACCCCCTCCTCCGCACACTCCACTGGCTTCCAGTTGAAGCTCGCATCCGTTACAAGACCATGGTGCTTGCCTATGGAGCAGTGAGGGGAACGGCACCTCTGTACCTTCAGGCTCTGATCAGTCCCTACACCCAAACAAGGGCATTGCGTTCATCCACCTCTGGCCTGCTGGCTCCCCTTCCTCTGCGGAAGCATAGTTCCCGCTCAGCCCAGTCAAAACTGTTCGCTGCTCTGGCACCCCAATGGTGGAACAAGCTCCCTCACGACGCCAGGACAGCGGAGTCACTCACCACCTTCCAGAGACATTTGAAACCCCACCTCTTTAAGGAATACCTGGGATAGGATAAAGTAATCCTTCTAACCCCCCCCCCCAAAAAAAAATAAAATAAATAAATAATAATAATAATAATTTTTTATTGTAAAGTGGTTAACCCACTGGCTATAGGGTGAATGCACCAATTTGTAAGTCGCTCTGGATAAGAGCGTCTGCTAAATGACGTAAATGTAAATGTAAATGTTATTCATTAGCAGCACCGTGGCAAGAAAATTGCAATGGAAAATGAAAAGCAGCATCTTATTGGACAAGTTCAGGTAGTCCATTCTCATTTCGTCCTGTTTGCTTCGGTTTCGTTTCAAGTGAAAACTGTACAACCCAGGCTTGTGAACTTAAGAGCAAGCGCTTATGGTATGTACAGTACAGAAATGCAAAGTAATCCAGGGTCTATCCTGTGACCCGATCCTGTCAACAGCCATTCCTTATGTTCTCTTTAAGATATATGCAATTTTAAATATTCCAAATTTGCCCAGTGACAGAAGCAGAAGGAGGTTCTCACCCAAGATTTGACGGTACATGGCCTCGTCCATCGTCCCTTTGATGCAGTGAAGTTGTCCTGTCCCCTTAGCAGAAAAACACCCCCAAAGCATAATGTTTCCACCTCCATGTTTGACGGTGGGGATGGTGTTCTTGGGGTCATAGGCAGCATTCCTCCTCCTCCAAACACGGCGAGTTGAGTTGATGCCAAAGAGCTCAATTTTGGTCTCATCTGACCACAACACTTTCACCCAGTTCTCCTCTGAATCATTCAGATGTTCATTGGCAAACTTCAGACGGTCCTGTATATGTGCTTTCTTGAGCAGGGGGACCTTGCAGGCGCTGCAGGATTTCAGTCCTTCACGGCGTAGTGTGTTACCAATTGTTTTCTTGGTGACTATGGTCCCAGCTGCCTTGAGATCATTGACTAGATCCTCCCGTGTAGTTCTGGGCTGAGGGAGATTGACAGTTCTTTTGTGTTTCTTCCATTTGCAAATAATCGCACCAACTGTTGTCACCTTCTCATCAAGCTGCTTGGCGATGGTCTTGTAGCCCATTCCAGCCTTGTGTAGGTCTACAATCTTGTCCCTGACATCATTGGAGAGCTCTTTGGTCTTGGCCATGGTGGAGAGTTTGGAATCTGATTGATTGATCGCTTCTGTGGACAGGTGTATTTTATACAGGTAACAAGCTGAGATTAGGAGCACTCCCTTTAAGAGTGTGTTCCTAATCTCAGCTCGTTACCTGTATAAAAGACACCTGGGAGCCAGAAATCTTTCTGATTGAGAGGGGGTCAAATACTTATTTCCCTCATTAAAATGCAAATCAATTTATAACATTTTTGACATGCGTTTTTCTGGATTTTGTTGTTGTTATTCTGTCTCTCACTGTTCAAATAAACCTACCATTAGAATTATAGACTGATCATGTCTTTGTCAGTGGGCAAACATACAAAATCAGCAGGGGATCAAATACTTTTTTCCCTCACTGTAAGGGTCAATGTACGGCCCAGCAGTTTGGTCAGGCTTATGAACTTGAGAGCAAGCACCTATGGAATGTACAGCACAGACATGCAATGCAACCCAGGGTATTATCTTGTCACTCGATCCTGTCAACAGTCAGTCCTTCTGTTCTTTTTTAAATCTATATTTCTAAAGGTACATTTGCACACAAAAAAATAAACTTACCCATTGATTCCAATTTTCACCATTTTCCTGTTATGGTCTAGACCTCAAAGTAAAAAATAAAATACAAATCATTAACTTATGTGTTACATAACCTAACCAAGTACAGTTAATGTCAAGGGCTGATATGGATGCGATGTTGGAGTCAGGCGTAGGACACAGAAGCCTAGTCGAACCGACTTTAATTGTCACAAAGACAAATACAAAATAACGGGCCTCAACACACAGGAGGCAAGCGATTACGCAAACGGTGCGTAAAACACTAAACACTAGAAAACAATAAACATACACCAACGGACAGGCGTTCAACAACACACAACTGCAAACAAAACCAAAGGAAACTTATAGGTGACCTAATCAATACATAATACGAAACAGGTGCACCAACAAGACAAAACCAAACAAACACAGAGAACATCAAGCGGTAGCAGCTAGTACTCCGGGGACGACGAACGCCGAAGCCTGCCCGAACAAGGAGGAGGAGCAGTCTCGGCGGAATTCGTGACAGTACCCCCCCCCCTTGACTTGCGGCTCCAGCCGTGCGCCGACCCCGGCCTCGGGGACGGCCAGGAGGACGTGGAGCAGGGCGCGTAGGATGACTCCGGTGGAACTCAGTCAGGAGGGATGGATCTAAAATGTCCCTCCTAGGCACCCAGCACCGTTCCTCCGGACCGTACCCCTCCCACTCCACGAGATATTGTAGACCCCCCCATCCGACGTCTCGAATCCACGATGGACCGGACTGAGTACGCCGGAGCCCCCTCGATGTCCAGTGGGGGCGGAGGGGTCTCTCTTATCTCACTCTCCTGGAGTGGACCAGCTACCACCGGCCTGAGGAGAGACACATGGAACGAGGGGTTAATGTGATAGTCATTAGGCAGTTGCAACTTGTAACACACCTCGTTCAATCTCCTCAGGACTTTAAATGGCCCCACAAACCGCCGGCCAAGCTTCCGGCAGGGCAGGCGAAGGGGCAGGTTTCTAGTCGAGAGCCAGACTCGATCTCCAGGGGCGTATACTGGACCCTCACTGCGGTGGAGATCGGCGCTCGCCTTCTGCCTGCGGATGGCCCACCGCAGATGTACGTGTGCAGCGTTCCACGTCTCCTCTGAGCGCCGAAACCTCTCATCCACCGCAGGAGCCTCGATCTGGTTCTGATGCCATGGTGCCAGAACCGGCTGATAACCTAACACACACTGAAAAGGGGTCAGGTTAGTAGAGAAAAGGGTGTTGAGCCCCCTCAAGCCAATGCCTCCACACCTTTAGGGCTTGAACCACGGCTAACAGCTCCCTGTCCCCTACGTCATAATTACGCTCCGCCGGGCTGAGCTTCTTAGAATAAAAAGCGCAGGGACGGAGCTTAGGAGGCGTGCCGGAGCGTTGCGACAGTACTGCCCCAATACCGGCCTCTGACGCGTCTACCTCTACCTGGAACGCTAAAGCGGGGTCCGGGTGCGCCAGCACCGGAGCCGAAGTGAACAGGTCCTTCAGTTTACAAAACGCCCTGTCCGCTTCAGCCGACCACTGCAAACGCACCTCTTTAACAGTGGTTGGGGTTTGCCAGTTACGCATGGCTGACACACGGTCAATCTCCATCTTCACCCCTGACGCTGACAACCGATGACCCAAGAAGGAGATGGACTCCTGGAAAAACAGACATTTCTCTGCCTTGACATACAAGTCATGCTCCAACAGCCTCCCCAACACTCGGCGCACCAGGGCTACATGCTCGGCTCGTGTAGCAGAGTACACTAGGATGTTGTCAATGTACACTACCACTCCCTGCCCATGCAGGTCCCGGAAGATCTCGTCCACAAATGATTGGAAGACTGAAGGAGCATTCATTTACCCGTATGGCATGACAAGATACTCATAATGACCTGAGGTGGTACTAAATGCCGTCTTCCATTCATCTCCCTCCCTAATGCGCACCAAGTTATAAGCGCTCCTGAGATCCAGTTTTGTGAAGAAACGCGCTCCGCGTAATGATTCAGTCATACTCGCAATCAGAGGAAGAGGGTAACTGTATTTCACAGTGATCTGATTGAGACTACGGTAATTAATACACGGGCGCAACCCTCCATCCTTCTTCTTCACAAAAAAGAAACTCGAGGACGCAGGGGAAGTGGAGGGCCGTATGTATCCCTGTCTCAGGGACTCAGCTATGTATGTCTCCATAGCCGCCGTCTCCTCTTGAGACAGAGGATACACATGGCTCCACGGGAGTGCCGCACCTGTCTGGAGGTTTATCGCACAATCTCCCTGTCTATGAGGTGGCAATCGCGTCGCCCTCATCTTGCTGAACACGAGTGCCAAATCCTCATACTCAGGGGGAATGTGCATTGCGGGCACTTGGTTCGGACTCTCCACCGTGGTCGCCCCAACGGAAACACCTAAACATCGCCCAACACACTGGCCAGACCATTCCTTGAGAGCCCTCTGTTGCCACGAAATGGTGGGGTCTTGGGTGATTAACCAAGGAAGCCCCAGCACCACGGGATACGCAGGGGAGTCAATTAGGTACAACTGAATAATCTCCTCATGACCCCCCTGCGTCTTCATCTTTAGTGGCGCTGTGACCTCCCTAATCAACCCAGATCCCAACGGGCGGCTATCTAGGGCATGGACAGGAAAGGGTGCATCAACGGGCAGGAGGGGAATCCCTAACTTAGGACAACATTTCAGAGGTGCTGGGGGATGGAATGGACGGCCCCAACTCGGGACGTCCGCGGGTGGCCAGCAGGGTATCCAGACTAATGGACATGTCCACTAGCTGGTCGAAGGACAGGTTGGTGTCCCTGCAGGCCAGCTCTCGACGAACGTCCTCACGCAGGCTACACCGATAGTGGTCGTTGAGGGCCCTCTCATTCCACCCCGCATCCGCCGCTAGAGTCCGGAAATCCAGGGCGAACTCCTGTGCGCTCCTCTTCCCCTGTCGGAGGTGGAACAGACGCTCCCCCGCCGCTTTACCCTCAGGAGGGTGATCGAAAAGTGGCGGGAGAACTCCGCGTAGCTGATGGTGGCGGCGTCTATTCCCCTCCATTCGGCGTTGGCCCACTCCAACGCCTTGCCGGAGAGACAGGAGATGAGGGCGGAAACGCTCTCGTATCCCGAGGGCGCCGGGTGTATGGTGGCCAGGTAGAGTTCCACCTGAAGGAGGAACCCCTGACACCCGGCTGCGGTGCCATCATACGCCCTCGGGAGCGAGAGCCGAATCCCACTCGATTCCGGAGCTGGTCTGGTGGGGCTGGCCGATGGTGGTGGTAATGTAGGAGGAGGTGTGGGCACGCCTCCCCTTTCCCATCGGCGCAGGGTGTTCATAACCTCCTGCATGGCGGAGCCGAGTTGCTTCATCCTGGCGTCCTGGCAGCTGACCCGATCCTCCAGCGACTCGGTTGCCGCCGCTGCTCCTGCTGACTCCATATTCTGGTGTGTTGTTCTGTCAAGGGCTGATGTGGATGCGGTGTTGGAGTCAGGCGCAGGACACGGAAGCTTAGTCGAACCGACTTTAATTGTCACAAAGACAAATACAAAATAACGGGCCTCAATACACAGGAGGCGAGCGATTACGCAAACGGTGCGTAAAACACTAAACATTAGAAAACAATAAACATACACCAACGGATAGGCGTTCAACAACACACAACTGCAAACAAAACCAAAGGAAACTTATAGGTGACCTAATCAATACATAATACGAAACAGGTGCACCAACAAGACAAAACCAAACAAACATAGAGAACATCAAGCGGTAGCAGCTAGTACTCCGGGGACAACGAACGCCGAAGCCTGCCCGAACAAGGAGGAGGAGCAGTCTCGGCGGAATTCGTGACAGTTAAAGTATGAGCATGAGGCAACATTTTAATAAGCTACTCAAATCATCAATACATGAAGCATCACTGATTAACAGTCACTATAGAAAGAAACTAGAAGTGATAGATACTGATCTATTTTGTGGCATCTATAGAATCCCCAAGAATTGCACAGTGCATACATGACATTATAATAATTTCAGAGCCCATTTAAAAATGTTTGCTCCCCTAAAATATTAAACTATGCATGCCAGGTAATTTATTCTCTCATCTATACAAATTGTAGCCTATATCTATACAAATTGCAGTCATACAAGACAGCTTTCAAAACGCCAGGTAGGACTTCACCTGCCAAAGTGCAAATTGCTACATATAATCAACGCATAATTGTACAAATAAATGTCAAATTGGCTACGAAGGCATAAAGAGCTAAAGAACGTTTTTTTTTAAAGACAGTTTGTGCGTTTCTCTGTCCACAATGTTGGTAAGGTGCGCTCGCAATTTATGTTCCTATAGGGTACATGGACACGCCCCCGCATGAACACAAACTCATCCGCGCACGCCCCTTCAGAATGTCAAGTCACAGATGGATAGTATAGCCAATTGGTCGTTGTCGCAGTCAACATTAATTTTTGTTACAGAACAGGACATTCATTTGGATGACACCCCCCACTATTGATGTGATCACCATGGCACCATTGCATGTGTAATGAACTGGATGCATCTTGGCAAAAAAAGAGGAAGATTGGCCTTTTGCCAAGGTAAGACCACCAGTGCACTAGGACTAGTTTACAGTCAAGGGCGCTCTTCTCAAGTTCATAGTATGACACTTTGAGCAGTGCTTGACTTGGGCAGGAGCTCACCAGAGCTGAGTACCCGCACCTCAAATGTTTTACTGCTTAAGCTCCTGTTCCTCTTACAGAATATTAGCTCAAAAGTATGGTGGAGCTCCTGCACCTACATTTAAACAGTACCAGCACCCAAAATGAGTACCCAAACCAATTTCAGTCCAATTCAAGCACTGACTTTGAGAAATGATGGGGCATGTGATGATCTGGTGCCCCTTGCTATGTGATATCCTGCATGAGGTTTAGGATGCCTAATGCAGCAAGATCAATTCATGTGATCCTATATTCTGAGAATGTGGATGTTAAGGGAACTAAAGTGTAGGTATGTTGGGGGTTCTATATTATTTATGAACCTAGGCATCAATGTTCTCAGGACCAAAATAAACTGCGAGAGAGAGAGAGAGCGAGAGAGCGAGAGAGAGAGAGAGAGAGAGAGAGAGAGAGAGAGAGAGAGAGAGAGAGAGAGAGAGAGAGAGAGAGAGAGAGAGAGAGAGAGAGAGAGAGAGAGAGAGAGAGAGAGAGAGAGAGAGAGAGAGAGAGAGAGAGAGAGAGAGAGAGAGAGAGAGAGAGAGAGCGAGAGAGAGAGAGAGAGATAGAGAGAGAGAGAGAGAGAGAGAGCAGGAAGTGTGTGAGTCCATGTAGGACGTGTGTGAGTCCTGGTGGTTGACATTTACAAGACCCTCTAAACCCCCCCTCCCCCTCCCCCATGTCAATGTCTCAAGACCAAAAGAAACCTGAAGAGAGAGAGAGAAAGATAAGACAGGGAGTGTGTGAGGACATGTAAAAAAACAAAAACAAGAGTCACTGGTAGTTGACATTTACAAGACACTTTATACCCCCCCAAGAGAGGTCTGCATAGTGAGGGGATCTGTTAGTGCATAACCTGAACTACCTTTGACCAGAACCACTCCAGTAGGCTACTATGCATGCAGAATTTAAGCCTAATTTATAGCCTACATAAGTATGCAAAGCAAGAGCTACAATTAGCTATGTAAGGTGGTGACACCGAGAGGCAGGCTGGATCGAGGGTAGCAGGCGTCACTTGGATGGTGAGTCTCTTCAGTCGCTACGCCTCACTCCCTCGTTCCTCACACGCTACTGTCCGTTAAGCATACCTGTTTTGAGCTATGCTGGTGAGCTCTGACACTCTCTTCAGCTCTTTCTCAAGCTCCCCAAAACTCATCCTTGCCTTGCTGCAGAACATAACAGAGTCATAAAATAGGGGATGGTGAGCTTCCCACTGTGCCCAGACTGGTAGGCTCTTAGATATAATAATAATAATAATAATAATAATAATAATAATAATTATAATAATAATAAACTGATACAGAGATTTTTATTACATAAAGTATCTTCAAGTGCTTAAAAATCTAAACAAAAAGCAAATTCAAACACACTGTAGTATACAAAAACAGAAATATGAGATCAGGAAGCGAGTTGAAGCAGTTTGTCTTTGGGAGCATCTTCAGCCTGATGAGTGGAGGGACGGAGCATCTCAGCCACCTGTAACTGTCTGTAACGGTCCGTGACCTGAGTGACCAGGCATCCCGTCGGTCAATCCCATTACAGCCTGGCCAGAAAATCTCCTACAAGCCACGGTTTCCTGGCAGGAGTTCAGAGTCTCAACACCTGGCACCCTATCCTCTGAGCTGCTCTCATAAAGTTGATTGCGTATTCAAATGTAAGTTTGGCATTGTTCTTCCTATTCTCATTTATTGGGTTGAGGTTGTTGCTCTACTGTGCTATTGATAGTGTGTTTATTATTCCATGTAATCTGCACTTCCATTTCATACTTATTATTTCTGTTGTATTCATTACATATATGCATATAATCCTACTTCTGAGTCAGGAGGATGATTTCTTATCACAGGCTTATCAGCCAGCAGAGGAATCTATGGTGAATCCAGAATTGTTGCTGGAGGTTGGCCCAGGACCAGGCAAAGATCCGGGGGCCAGGGCCGGGTGTGCCACTCCCTGGAGAGGACTTTGGCACCACTGCTGGTGCAGGACAAGACTCCACCGTAGGAATCTGCCTGGTCACAGTGGTGACTACTATGGGTCTGCCATGGTTTCCGTCCAAGTCATAACATGTCTCAATTAAAGCCAAAGGCAAATGTTTACATAGTGATTTGGATAGGGGCTATTTGGCTGAAATCCCTTTGGTATCCTTTACAGTAAAGCCTTCCAACTCCATTCCTTAAGGATCAGATGCTGGCGATTGCTCCAGCACCACTCTTCATACCATCACTCATGACACATTTTACAATTTAGTTATTTAGCAGATGCTCTTATGCAGAGTGACTTACAACCACATATCTTAGTCATTGCAAGTAAACCCTTCTTCAAAGGGTTTGATTTGTTGGATAAAACCCACATTTCTGTTTAACGATACATGCCACTTTTAGGAGGTTATTTGAGCTTTCAACATCAACATGTCTTAACTAGACTGAACTTGGGAGAATTTTGGGTATTACATTTGATAAATGTATGAGTAACAATACAACATTTGTTGCATAATCAGTGTCCCTGCAGATATAGTCACTCACTGAATGGAGATGAGTGACTAGACATACTGTAGCTTGCACAACTTGCAACCTGCAGTGAGCTTCAAAAGTATTGGGACAGTGACACATTTTTGTTGTTGTTTTGGCTCTGTACTCTAGCACTTTGGATTTGAAATGATACAATGACTATGAGATTAAAGTGCAGACTGCTACCATGATTACAGATACTCCTGAATGAATCCTGAATAATGATGAGTGAGAAAGTTACAGAGGCATAAATATCATACCCCCCAAAAATGCTTACCTCCCCTGTTATTGGAATGGTGAGAGGTTAGCATGTCTTGGGGGCATGATATTTGTGCGTCTCTAACTTTCTCACTCATCAATATTCATGATTAATTCAGGAATATCCGTAATCATGGTAGCAGCCACATTAATGTAGAAGTGGCACAGAATAATCTGAAACGCAACCTAAACAAACACTAAATGCATCCAACAAGTTTGTAGTCACAAGCTTGATGTAATCAGTGCGTGCTAGGAATATGGGACCAAATACGAAACTTTTGACTACTTTAATACACATACTGTATAAGTGAATTTGTCCCAATACTTGTGATCCCCTAAAATGTGGGGACTATTTACAAAAAGAATCTAAACGGTTCACCCAATATGGACAGTCTGCACTTTAACCTCATAGTTATTGTATCATTTGAAATCCAAAGTGCTGGAGTACAGAGCCAAAACAACAAGAAATGTGTCACAGTCCCAATACTTTTGTAGCTCACTGCACATTTGAAACCGTTAAGACAAGTAGAATTTCTCTATCTCTGTGTAGACCTACTTGGTCTGTATGCTACAGATGTCTGAGTATGCAAGAAACGTGAGTTGAAATGAAATTAGGCTTTTCCTCTAAATCGAGCCATCTCTTTTCTGAGCATAGACTTCACATTGGGCCTAGGCGAAGGAAAGGTTAGCCTAAAGGTTAACCATATGGCATATAACCTTCTCCATAGTCTGCCATGCTACATAATACACTGCACCCAACCCGGGGGATGACCTATATCTTTCTCTTATGTCAAAGGGTGTGACATTTTAGCAAGGAGACACCAAGAGGCAGGCTGTTGGATCGACGATAGACGGGGTGACAGTGCATTTTCCCATGGTATGTTTTGCTAAGTTTGTTTTCTTAATTCCAGAGTAACTTAGTTTGATGTAAACCAGTTATATACTCAAAAACTAGAAAATACAATTTGTGTGCTTGGTCATCTATATAGCGAGTAGCTAATTGTGAGGTGCTTCGTGTACTATAACAGATTAAGCCCTAGAGTATGTTTACAAGCTCTTACTGTGTTTTAGTTTGAACATTATGTAAATTCAGCAGCAGTGATTTTAGTTTAGCATGTTAAAGTCTGCATTCAGCCATTTAAACGAATGAGGGTACAAAAAAACTTTACAGTTTCAAAACGTGTAAATGGTATCAATAAACTTTTGGCAATTAAAGTTGAGTCAGTCTGCACATTTCATTGTTATTTTAGTGTTTGTAGCTTAACTGATTCAAGAGCGGTGGCAGAGGTCCATGGTCTGTCCTCTTCATGGAGTACAAGTTATAACCAATAGGAAGGTGGTTTCTTGGGTTGTTTGGGGGTGTCATGTACAGTGAGGGAAAAAAGTATTTGATCCCCTGCTGATTTTGTGCGTTTGCCCACTGACAAAGAAATGATCAGTCTATAATTTTAATGGTAGGTGTATTTGAACAGTGAGAGACAGAATAACAACAAAAAAATCCAGAAAAAAACGCATGTCAAAAATGTTATAAATTGATTTGCATTTTAATGAGGGAAATAAGTATTTGACCCCCTCTCAATCAGAAAGATTTCTGGCTCCCAGGTGTCTTTTATACAGGTAACGAGCTGAGATTAGGAGCACACTCTTAAAGGGAGTGCTCCTAATCTCAGCTTGTTACCTGTATAAAAGACACCTGTCCACAGAAGCAATCAATCAATCAGATTCCAAACTCTCTTCCATGGCCAAGACCAAAGAGCTCTCCAAGGATGTCAGGGACAAGATTGTAGACCTACACAAGGCTGGAATGGGCTACAAGACCATCGCTAAGCAGCTTGGTGAGAAGGTGACAACAGTTGGTGCAATATTCGCAAATGGAAGAAACACAAAAGAACTGTCGATCTCCCTCGGCCTGGGGCTCCATGCAAGATCTCACCTCGTGGAGTTGCAATGATCATGAGAACAGTGAGGAATCAGCCCAGAACTACACGGGAGGATCTTGTCAATGATCTCAAGGCAGCTGGGACCATAGTCACCAAGAAAACAATTGGTAACACACTACACCGTGAAGGACTGAAATCCTGCAGTGCCCGCAAGGTGCCCCTGCTCAAGAAAGCACATATACATGCCCGTCTGAAGTTTGCCAATGAACATCTGAATGATTCAGAGGAGAACTGGGTGAAAGTGTTGTGGTCAGAGGAGACCAAAATGGTCCCTCAGCCAGGGCATTGAAAATGGGTAGTGGATGGGTATTCCAGCATGCCAATGACCCAAAACACACGGCGAAGGCAACAAAGGAGTGGCTCAAGAAGAAGCACATTAAGGTCCTGGAGTGGCCTAGCCTGTCTCCAGACCTTAATCCCATAGAAAATCTGTGGAGGGAGCTGAAGGTTTGAGTTGCCAAACGTCAGCCTCGAAACCTTAATGACTTGGAGAAGATCTGCAAAGAGGAGTGGAACAATATCCCTCCTGAGATGTGTGCAAACCTGGTGGCCAACTACAAGAAACGTCTGACCTCTGTGATTGCCAACAAGGGTTTTGCCACCAAGTACTAAGTCATGTTTTGCAGAGGGGTCAAATACTTATTTCCCTCATTAAAATGCAAATCAATTCATAACATTTTTGACATGCGTTTTTCTGGATTTTGTTGTTGTTATTCTGTCTCTCAATGTTCAAATAAACCTACCATTAAAATTATAGACAGATCATGTCTTTGTCAGTGGGCAAACGCACAACATCAGCAGGGGATCAAATACTTTTTTCCCTCACTGTAGTAGGGGCAGGGTGGTGAACGTGGGAAGAGAGAGTTCATTGACCTAGAGTAGGATGCTCAGTTCGGAGTTGAGGGATAGCTACGTTTATATATATATATTTTTTTATTTTTTTTCAGTTAAACCAACCCAGGGTTAGCTTTGAGTTCAGGGAATTCTTGAGTGAAAAGTACCTCTCTGCAATTCAGTTCCGTCTAGAGAAGACGTTACAGTATCAATGTAGCATAGAGCTTTTATGCTATTTTAAAATGGTTATAGTTCAAAGAAAAAATGGTATCAAAAAGCTTTGACGAGCAATTTAAGTTCACTGCACATTTCAACGTTGGTTTGGTGTGTGTAGCTTAAATGGTTCAAGAGCAGTGGTCAATCGAAAATGGACTATTATAGCCTATGGAGCTTTTACGCAAATGTAAAATAGTTATAGGTAAACAATTATCAATAGAATGTTTTAAAGTTGGTTTGGTGTTTGTGATTTAAACATTTGAAAACTAGTTACAACCACATTTTTTGACCATGTAACATATGGCCATTGAAATGCATTGGAATTTATACAAGTATGGTTGTAGTGTGAAAAGTATAAATGGTATCAATACGTTTTTTTTTTTACAGAACTTAACCAGAAGTGGTGGAAGAAAGCAAATGTTAACTAGAAAAAGTAAATTTCCTGAAGAAAATGTGTGTACTGGATTGTTCTTGAAGTATTTTTAATGGTAGTGAAAGTGACTGCATTATTGTTACCATACTGAACTACATTGCAACCTGCTTGGGCTTGCCGACTATTGGAGTCAGGCCAGAGCTCGCCCTGGTAAGTTTTGTCTTCCTAGGCACATGCATCAACCACCTTGTTCGCTTACTCATACTTTCACATGAAATGAAAACATTCAGACAGGTTTTGGATGAGCATACAGTGCCTTCAGAAAGTATTCACACCCCTTGACTTTCTGGCCTATGTGCAGTGTGAGTGGTGGTGTTGGATGGTGGTTGGGCCTTCTTGATGGAAAGTCTCACCTTTCAAAGCTGCCGCTTGTTTTCGGCGGCATGGCGGAGATCTTCTTCCTACCATGCTACTCCCTCTTGGACAGTTTTACTCCATGTCGACCTATCTTTTCAAGTGTCTTCCCAGCTGTTCACTATTACTGAGCACTGAAACTGACATGTCATGCAGCAGTAGCAGTATTCTGGTGAATTTGTCAGGGCAGCCAATTTTTTGACAGAATCAGCCTGAGGGCATGGCGGTTCAGAGTCAAAGTTTGTTTTTAGGTATATACAGTGGGGGGAAAAAGTATTTAGTCAGCCACCAATTGTGCAAGTTCTCCCACTTAAAAAGATGAGAGAGGCCTGTAATTTTCATCATAGGTACACGTCAACTATGACAGACAAATTGAGAATTTTTTTTCCAGAAAATCACATTGTAGGGTTTTTAATGAATTTATTTGCAAATTATGGTGGAAAATAAGTATTTGGTCACCTACAAACAAGCAAGATTTCTGGCTCTCACAGACCTGTAACTTCTTCTTTAAGAGACTCCTCTGTCCTCCACTCGTTACCTGTATTAATGGCACCTGTTTGAACTTGTTATCAGTATAAAAGACACCTGTCCACAACCTCAAACAGTCACACTCCAAACTCCACTATGGCCAAGACCAAAGAGCTGTCAAAGGACACCAGAAACAAAATTGTAGACCTGCACCAGGCTGGGAAGACTGAATCTGCAATAGGTAAGCAGCTTGGTTTGAAGAAATCAACTGTGGGAGCAATTATTAGGAAATGGAAGACATACAAGACCACTGATAATCTCCCTCGATCTGGGGCTCCACGCAAGATCTCACCCCGTGGGGTCAAAATGATCACAAGAACGGTGAGCAAAAATCCCAGAACCACACGGGGGGACCTAGTGAATGACCTGCAGAGAGCTGGGACCAAAGTAACAAAGCCTACCATCAGTAACACACTACGCCGCCAGGGACTCAAATCCTGCAGTGCCAGACGTGTCCCCCTGCTTAAGCCAGTACATGTCCAGGCCCGTCTAAGTTTGCGAGAGTGCATTTGGATGATCCAGAAGAGGATTGGGAGAATGTCATATGGTCAGATGAAACCAAAATATAACTTTTTGGTAAAAACTCAACTCGTCGTGTTTGGAGGACAAAGAATGCTGAGTTGCATCCAAAGAACACCATACCTACTGTGAAGCATGGGGGTGGAAACATCATACTTTGGGGCTGTTTTTCTGCAAAGGGACCAGGACGACTGATCCGTGTAAAGGAAAAAATGAATGGGGCCATGTATCGTGAGATTTTGAGTGAAAACCTCCTTACATCAGCAAGGGCATTGAAGATGAAACGTGGCTGGGTCTTTCAGCATGACAATGATCCCAAACACACCGCCCGGGCAACGAAGGAGTGGCTTCGTAAGAAGCATTTCAAGGTCCTGGAGTGGCCTAGCCAGTCTCCAGATCTCAACCCCATAGAAAATCTTTGGAGGGAATTGAAAGTCCGTGTTGCCCAGCGACAGCCCCAAAACATCACTGCTCTAGAGGAGATCTGCATGGAGGAATGGGCCAAAATACCAGCAACAGTGTGTGTGAACCTTGTGAAGACTTACAGAAAACGTTTGACCTGTGTCATTGCCAACAAAGGGTATATAACAAAGTATTGAGAAACTTTTGTTATTGACCAAATACTTATTTTCCACCATAATTTGCAAATAAATTCATAAAAAATCCTACAATGTGATTTTCTGGAGAAAAAAAGTATCATTTTGTCTGTCATAGTTGACGTGTACCTATGATGAAAATTACAGGCTTCTCTCATCTTTTTAAGTGGGAGAACTTGCACAATTGGTGGCTGACTAAATACTTATTTTCCCCACTGTAAATGGTTTCTTTTGCTCCCAGCATTTTTCTTGCAGTTGTTGTGCTGTGAAGCTCATGTCTGTGGTGCCTCTGGTTGGACAAAATCCTGGGAGGATTCTGGGAGGATTCCTTCTGACGGGAAGGAGTCGGTTGCCAGTGTTTTCCCTGTGGTGGACAGGAGGGCGACACTCCGATAGTTCCCACAGTCTGCTTTGTCCCCCTTTTAAAAAATGGTGACAATGAATGCGTCCCAGAAAAACTATTATACAACACAAGCATATTACGTATGCCAAATTGACTGCAATATCAATGACTGCTTAGTCAATCCATTTATTTGTGGTTGTGCATGGATGAGTAAATTCCTGCATACACACACCAAGAGAGCACCTTGACATAGGTCGTTGAGTGCGATGGCATCGTGGATTGAGCAGCAGACGCTGTTGAAGTCTGTGGACACCACCAGAGGGATGAGTGAGATGAAAAAATGAATAACTCTACTGCACCCCCGTGTCTGAGTTTAGATATTGCAGTTTATGACTTTGAGGCCCAGGACATGAGTACGGAAAGCTTGGGCTGTTATTGATACTCTTAAAAATGCATCCTTACTTCCTTTGAGTAATCCCTGATCTGACGTGGTGAAAGCAATGCAAAGGAATGCTTGCACACAAATCTAGTTGTCAGTGATTTTTTCCCCAAAATTCTGGTTTTCTAGGAATCCCGTTTTTTTATTTTATGTGCACTACGTCATCAGGCACTGCTTTTCATCTGCAATAAGTCAGTTTGGTGCAAACACCACTGGTGAGAAAATGCACCCATTTTGTTTATGCAGATATTAGAATATTTGCAGGAAAATCTGCTGCCAATTTGATGGAAACCTAGCTATAGAGAAGCATTGAACGGAATTGAAATTTCAGTCAATTTACTGAATTGAACCAACACTGACCCTTGTTGACACTAACAAAAGCATAGGAAATACTGACAGACACTTATTTGGTTACCCAGACTCCTTGCTAAAGTCAAAACGCTATGCCACGCCCAGACGTTAAGTTTGCTACAATGAGTCTGGATCTGAGTACCTCCCTGCCCCTTCACCGAATGTGAACACATTCTGGGCTGTCCCGATTGATCCAGAACACATGGGTAAAGCAGCAGTTTGGAAATTGGCTTTGATACTCTGGTTAGAGATGATCCAATCGCTGATGTCTTTTGCACAACACCCAATGCCCCTCCTCACCACAATGGGAGTCTGACTAAAGTATGTAGCGAATTACAGTAGCGGAATAAAGTCCGACTAGACTTACAAGATGGATTGTCAGGGCAACCACAGACAAAGGGCACACGGAAGGCCATGACGGTCAGCTTGCTGCAGGCCAAAGTTCAATTTAGAACCACACTATTACAAACAAAATGTAAATAAAGAATCTGTTCAAAACTGTAGTTCATCTTAACTTACACCCAATTGCTGTGAAAAAGGGTTTAATCGACTACTTTAGACCAGCTCCATATGACTGCTTTAGAATTGAGATTCCACCCTAGTGAAAAGCACTTTACAAATCATATCCATTGTCACTCTGGTGATAAAAACCCTATTAGGGAACCAGTGTTCCTGGATTGGTTCATACCACAGCCTTAGTGACACCAGTGATGTTCTAGCTGGCGCCTCTACAGCTTACCGGAGTGCCCGTCTGTTCTGTGGTGACGTGAACTGTGTGGGGTAGGGAAGTTCGTCCATGCAGGGTGGTATTTATTAGGCACAGAATAGAATAAAACTGTTAAATTCATTTTCCGTTGCAAAACGTTTCAGAACGCTGTTGCGTGCCCTAATGAAAATGTGCTCGAAGAACGAGATATGTTTTCACAAACAGAGGACCTTTATTGTGTGACAGTGCAAATTAATCCATAGTGCTGTAAACAGATATTCTGTAGGCAAAAATCATACTCAGTCCTCAGACTGAACAGAGGTGTGATGTTTTATGAATATGTTGCTATGGAGTTCGCTACAGGCTCTTTTTCTCTGGCCGCAGACTGGTGGGATGTCCGCTCAGGAGAAGGAAGATGTCATGGGACGTGGGGGTTTGGAGGTGTGGTGTGGACACTACTCCTTGGAGGCCATGTGCAGACACAGGTCAACGACACGGTTGCTGTAGCCGAACTCGTTGTCGTACCTATGGAAAAGAGAATTTAACAAAAACCTACAATTACAGGAAAGTTGAGGCTATTCTAATTCAATGATTGTTGTGCTGGCACAGAATTACATTTATTTTGTGTCTGGGTGAGTGACGCCCACATCCATGAACTGCATTCAACAATGCGGTCCAACGGAAGTCATTCATTTTCAAAAGGAGGCAGTCCACACCTTTGCGCTCCAGCTGCCACAAGTTGAAATAGTTCCTCCCCCAACTCGTGTTGCGGTTTGCCATGCCGCAATCACAGGATGTTTTATTTAATAAGCCATTATGTTTGGAATTAAAAAGGAAAGTTGCGATGTTTCTCAAGGCTCCGTTCTTGGACCACTACCTACCTACATACCATACCCCTTTGTATGTTATAACAGTTGCAACATTCCCTGCAATGCGAACGATTGTATATCTCAATGAAACGTTGAGTCGGTGGACGCCTGGTGAGCGAGTGCAATGGTGTGTAGGTTCCTGCATACATACCATGAGACCAGCTTGACAAAGTGGTCGTTGAGTGCAATTCCGGCACCGGCGTCGAAGATTGAGGAGCGGCAGTCGCTGTTGAAGTCTGTGGACACCACCTGCGAGGGGGGAAGCAAAAAGCTTTAGGGTAAAGAATTAACCTTCAATCTAGGGCTCGCTAATTTTGGAGCTTAGACATTTCAGCCTATGACCTTGAGGCCCAGGGCATTAGAGTAGGGAAAGGTTACCTTCTCTGGAAGTGTGCACTACAGCCACGTATTTGATCCATTCCAGAACTAGCACAGCCGATTCAAATTGTCACCTAATAGCATCAAGCCCCTCGTCATTCAAATCAGCTGTGCTAGTTCTGGAATACGTCAAATACGTGGACTGGCTGAGGCCCTTGAGAAGTTTGGGAAACTGATCTAGACCAGGGTTTCTTCAAACTGCACGTTGTGCTTTTTGCCCTAGCACTACACAGCGGATTAAAATAATCAAAGCTTGATGAGTTAGTTATTGGAGTCAGCTGAGTAGTGCCAGGGCAAAAACCAAAACGTGCATTGAGGGGGGCCCCAGGACATAGTTTGGTAAACCCTGATCTAGACCAATCTAATAATTGTTTATTCATTTAGGGAGTAGTGTACAAGTGCACACTAAGAAAAAGGACAGATTGGGACAAAGGGTTAGAGTGGGGAAATATTTACCTGGTCCTCTGTGTATCCCAGAATTCCCTTCATGGGTCCTTCAGCGGCAGCCTTGATGACCTTCTTGATCTCGTCATAAGGTGCCTAAAGCAGACGAGAATGTTTTTTTTTTTTTAAGGTAGACCATACATGTGCCTGTTGCAGTAATGCCGGTAACTTACCCCAAAATCCCGGTTTAAAAATTGTAGACATTAGCAAAAGATGGTTGGCGACTTACAGCCTTCTCAAGACGGACAGTCAGGTCAACCACGGACACGTTGGGAGTGGGGACGCGGAAGGCCATGCCAGTCAGCTTGCTGTGGGTCAGAAAGACCCACAAAGGTTCAGGATCCACAGCATTACAAGCACAAGTGGCCCGCAATTAAATCATTTCTTTAAAAAACTCTACCCTAGTAAAAAAAGCACTAGAGCTATATAAATCCCAGCAGTTATCACTATGGTCATAAAACCTCCATTTAAAAAAAAGGTGGTCTTGGATTGGTTCATACCCGTTCAGCTCAGGGATAACCTTGCCCACAGCCTTGGCGGCACCGGTGGAGGCAGGGATAATGTTCTGGCTGGCACCACGTCCATCTCTCCACAGCTTACCGGATGGTCCGTCAACAGTCTTCTGTGTGGCTGTGACAGCATGAACTGTGCTCTGGGGGAAGTGGGGGAGAAAGTGGTAGGGATGTTAGTCTATGCAGGGCACCAAAATTACTTGTATATGACATTTCAAAATCTAAGTTTTACCTCAAAAGTAGTATTCTGTTGAGAAAAGCCCATGACATTCAACTGACTACTTACATGATCTGAACAATTGACATTTCATTCATATACACTGCTCAAAAAAATAAAGGGAACACTTAAACAACACAATGTAACTCCAAGTCAATCACACTTCTGTGAAATCAAACTGTCCACTTAGGAAGCAACACTGATTGACAATAAATGTCACATGCTGTTGTGCAAATGGAATAGACAACAGGTGGAAATTATAGGCAATTAGCAAGACACCCCCAATAAAGGAATGGTTTTGCTTCCTGGCTGATGTTTTGGTCACTTTTGAATGCTGGCGGTGCTTTCACTCTAGTGGTAGCATGAGACTGAGTCTACAACCCACACAAGTGGCTCAGTTAGTGCAGCTCATCCAGGATGGCACATCAATGCAAGCTGTGGCAAGAAGGTTTGCTGTGTCTGTCAGCGTAGTGTCCAGAGCATGGAGGCGCTACCAGGAGACAGGCCAGTACATCAGGAGACGTGGAGGAGGCCGTAGGAGGGCAACAACTCAGCAGCAGGACTGCTACCTCCGCCTTTGTGCAAGGAGGAACAGAAGGAGCACTGCCAGAGCCCTGCAAAATGACCTCCAGCAGGCCACAAATGTGCATGTGTCTGCTCAAACGGTCAGAAACAGACTCCATGAGGGTGGTATGAGGGCCCGACGTCCACAGGTGGGGGTTGTGCTTACAGCCCAACACCGTGCAGGACGTTTGGCATTTGCCGGAGAACACAAAGATTGGCAAATTCGCCACTGGCGCCCTGTGCGCTTCACAGATGAAAGCAGGTTCACACTGAGCACATGTGACAGAGTCTGGAGACGCAGTGGAGAACGTTCTGCTGCCTGCAACATCCTCCAGCATGACCGGTTTGGCGGTGGGTCAGTCATGGTGTGGGGTGGCATTTCTTTGGGGGGGGGCCGCACAGCCCTCCATGTGCTCGCCAGAGGTAGCCTGACTGCCATTGGGTACCGAGAGGAGATCCTCAGACCCCTTGTGAGACCATATGCTAGTGCGGTTGGCCCTGGGTTCCTCCTAATGCAAGACAATGCTAGACCTCATGTGGCTGGAGTGTCAGCAGTTCCTACAAGAGGAAAGCATTGATGCTATGGACTGGCCCGCCCGTTCCCCAGACCTGAATCCAATTGAGCACATCTGGGACATCATGTCTCGCGCCATCCACCAACGCCACATTGCACCACAGACTGTCCAGGAGTTGGCGGATGCTTAAGTCCAGGTCTGGGAGGAGATCCCTCAGGTGACCACCCGCCACCTCATCAGGAGCATGCCCAGGCGTTGTAGGGAGGTCATACAGGCACGTGGAGGCCACACACACTACTGAGCCTCATTTTGACTTGTTTTAAGGACATTACATCAAAGTTGGATCAGCCTGTAGTGTGGTTTTCCACTTTAATTTTGAGGGTGACTCCAAATCCAGACCTCCATAGGTTGATAAATTTGATTTCCATTGATAATTTTGTGTGATTTTGTTGTCAGCACATTCAACTATGTAAAGAAAAAAGTATTTAATAAGATTATTTCATTCAGATCTAGGATGTGTTATTTTAGTGTTCCCTTTATTTTTTTGAGCAGTGTACTAATAAATGAACCAGGTGGGTTTGGATAGATTGATAACCTAATTTGACAATTTGATTTTGGTGTGTAATGACCTTTAACGTTAACATTTACATCTCCACCAGTGTTCAAAGTTCACACTTTTTTACTACTACTTTCCAGTAAGAATTGTGCTTTGACAGTCAAACACTGAAGGAAAATCCATTCTTACCATGAGACCCTCAACAATGCCAAAGTTGTCGTTGATAACCTTGGCGATGGGAGCCAGGCAGTTAGTTGTGCAGGAGGCGTTGCTGTGAGGACATGACAATTACCATCATACCACCACAAATGTTTAGTAAATAAACATTGTGCCACAAATCCATAAGAGTCAGCTTAAAAGCACTATTTTTTATTTAAATTGAAATAGTAATAACTCAGGACAGAGGAAGGAGTCTGAATAATGCACACTGAGTGCATGTTTGTTTCAGCCATTCTTTGTACAAGTTATCTTTTGGCAACAGATAATTACCACTGCTCCTTTAAGATTATGCAACGAAGGGAGGGTGGAGGAGAGGATTACCTGACGACCTTCAGGGAGTTGTCGTACTTCTCATGGTTGACACCCATCACAAACATGGGGGCATCTGCGCTGGGGGCAGAGATGATGACCCTCTTGGCACCTCCCTTCAGGTGAGCCTGTTGTGGCGGTTGGGGTGAGAGGACAAAGAATATTTGTGGAACAGCAAAGCCACTGAATGAACCAAGCCAGCCAACCTTTATGCACATAGTTAAAAAGCCCATCTGTTAAAAAGCAGTAGTTTAGGGGTAAAAACAAACAAAAAAAGGACTTCATTGAAAGTGGGATCCCTGCATAACATGCCTACCAAAATTATAATGAACGGTCAGCAATATCCCAAACACTAACTATATAAAAATGTGACCGTCCTACTGCTAGTGAACAGAGGTACTTACAGAGGCCTTTTCGATGGTGGTGAACACACCAGTAGACTCCACAACATAGTCAGCTCCAGCGTCGCCCCACTTGATGGCAGTGGGGTCCCTCCTGAAGATGACAAAGAGAGACGAAGTTGGGATTAAGAGCCACAAAACTAGTGTTCAATTACAGATATCGAATGGTTCCAATTCATGTGAAACCCATAGGCATCATAACATAAAAATGGTCTAGCCCACTCGAGAACTCCCAAGTGTCAGCCTTGGCATTCCCAATTGTCAATGGGTCCGTTTGCCAGAACCAGAGAAAAATGTCCATTCAAAGTGCTTCTTAGTCCACCACTAAGCTTAATATGGGTGCAGGAATGCATCCAAATGTTTCATTTGAACCAATGTACTAAAAGAATAATGAAAGGAAAACCCACTCATGGAAAACTGTGATGTGCAGGTTGCCAATGATCAACTTTCCACCCTCCTGCTTCACTTCACTGTGCTTCCAAACACCGTGGGTGGAGTCATACTTGAACATGTAGACCTATGGTACAGGGGCAGGTACAGTCATTGATTGTACAGTAAAACTGAGAAGCTATAAGTCTAGTACCAATTTTTTAAGAGTGTACTGCATTTCTTAATGCAGTGTAAAGTTCTCACCATGTAGTCCAGGTCGATGAAGGGGTCATTGATGGCGACGACCTCGACTTTTCCACTCTTTGCGGCGGCACGGGTCACCAGGCGCCCAATACGGCCAAATCTGAGAAAATAAATCAGATAGGTTTACAGTTAATCCCCATGTATCCATATTACCACACCAGCAGGTGGCAGCAGCCCTATACTGTCATTGACAGCTCTACATTTTTAGTCATTTAGCAGACGCTCTTATCCAGAGTGCATACATTCTTTTTTTTTTCTCATACTGGCCCCCCATGGGAATCGAACCCACAACCCTGGCGTTGCAAACGCCATGCTCTACCAACTGAGCTACATCCCTCTACAAGGCCTGCCAGCCCTGACTGATAACAAGACTTGACATTTGCAGCCCAGAGCCTTTGTTTATGCCTAATATGGTTGGGTTGGTGCAGCGTGACCAGAAATTAGGAGAAAGTGCAGGTTGAGGACACAAATTGGAAAAGCAGGTTAGAGATGACTGGTCTGTTAAGCTTGGTTGGCCTGTGCAGTTACATTACCCACCAAAAGCAAAGAAACATTTTCATAGTGTTTAAACTAGATTAAGACACATCTTGCCATCAGTGGTGTAGGTCCAGTTTCAGCATAACGTCGGTGACGTGTTTAGCAGAATCCACATGGGACTGTTTCAGTTTCAGTTTACTGGTTGAGAAAGGTTCAATAATATGGCATACGAGTCTAGATGTCACTGAAATAAAGTAAACTGGATTATGGTCTAGAAAAGTCTCAATTTAAAAAGAAAATAGGATCTGTTCCGGGCAGCTGAAGTATTAACTCCCATGTAGATACCGTCGGCAGTCAATTAGTGCAAAGATCTGTCTTGTGGTATATATTGACCAATCAAGTTCACAGAGTGGATAATAAAATATGTGTTTGAGGATTCAGTGTCATTCATTGTGATGATAGTTATGTTTAAACTCATTTGAACTTTGTCCAGTGACGCAAGCCGACACCCCCAACTAAATGGGTGTGTCCTGTTCACAAGGGTCAATTATTGACCAACGAACGAGTCAAAGTGCGTCAGAACGGAGTAAAAACAAGTAGCCCATTTGGTAACATTAGGAGGTAAAGAGTTTGTATTCTGGAGCAAATCCCTTGTTATCCATTCCCATTTACAAGTCCTGTTCTAGTCAATGAAGGTGTCATACTCAAAACTAATCTATGACATAGGTTGAGGAACTGAAGTCAGGAGTATTTATTGCACTCTGATAAGAACGTTTAGTTTCCACACTGTATAAAGGTCAATCACCACAGCAGCAGAATTAGAACATCAATCTCACGTCAGTGTTTCCGGTTTAAAATGGGCATCGTTACAGGTTGCCTTCAATGTCCTGCTGATTTTGGGAAAGGGCCTATCATTTCCAACTTTAATCTTCGTGCAGCTCAATTACAGACATCTATTGGTCAAATAAAGGTTAGAAGGATAGGATTGGGCTAAGAGCTCCTCCAAACAATCTTTGCTCTGAACTTTAAAGGGATATTATTAGATAGAATAAAGGAATGTGACCGCTGAGGTGAGGATAGCTACAGGAGTGTTGCAGAGGCGGTGTGACACCCAAACTATAAATAAGCAGAGAATGGACAGGGGAAGGGTCCAGACCAGGCATGTGAACTAGTAGCTACAGTATGGCATGAACTGTCCACCATCTTGGTTCCAAAGTACACAAACTGTATCAAGGTATTTGTGCAATGCAAGCCAAGGTCTCTTGACCTTTTAAACTTGGTTCTCTAGCATTTATACAAAACCCCAATTCAGCCAGTGTTACGATACATTAAAGACTGTATATACTTTTCTTTAAGCTAAACAAAAGCAACTTACCCATTGATCCCAATCTTCACCATTTTGCCTGATATGGTCTAGTCCTCTGAAAGTAAAACACTTTGTATCACAACTTAGTATGAGCATAACGCAAAATTAGAATTAGCATCCATGTCAGCGTTTTCCAAAACCGTTTTGGTTTTCGCTCTTGCGGTACACAGCTGATTCAAATGATCAACTCATCAAGTTTTGATTAGACTATTTGGATCAGCTATGTAGTGCTAGGGCAAAAAATAAATAAAACGCACACTACTTGGGGTCCCCAGGAATGAGTTTGGGAAACACTGATGTACGTCAGTCACTGATTAACAGTAATTATAAAATATTAAAATAGCCGTCACAGACTAGGTTGTCTCTATCATGGCTATCAGTCATTTATTAAATGTACACAGTTGACCAAACAGTCTTGGAAAACGTTGACAGAAACTGTATTGACAAGCTGCATGCCAGAGAAAACATTTAAAAACACGAAGCGCAAAGTCATAAAAGAAAGCAATTCAAAACGCCAGGTTAAGCCTAGGCCTAAATCCCATACAATTAACACATCCTCGAAAATGTCAATCAAAGTTGGCTTTGAAGGCATAAAATACCAACAAATAAAGTTGTCAAGTACCGTTCTTGTATAGCCTCTGTCTGTCCACTTGTTCGCAAGGGGAAGCGGGGACGAGCAAAGGTGCGCTCGTAATTTATCTTCCAAGAGTCCTTGGACACGCCTCCGCGTCAGCACGCCCCGTCAGAATGTCAAGGTCGTTGTCGCTTGTCAATCGACAGGAAGTACAGAACAAAAAAACCTACACCATTTATTTGGACAGTGGGTGCATCTTGGCAACAAAAAACAAAAAAACTCATTATCAGACTATTTTGATATTTCATTCATATACTAATAAATTAAAACAGGTGGGTTTGGATGGATTGATCAACTAATTTGACAATTTTTAATACACATGGACTAAAAGCCAATGTATTATTGATCTGGCAATACATTTCTGGAGGGTGTGACACAATAGAGCCCCACAGTGGAGGTGTCATAATACCCATAAAACCTAGCGTTCAAACAGGGAAATGGTTCCAATAGTTTTTCCACCATTCATTTTTCCCATAGGGGATTTTAGAAACACTTAAATGTAAGGGCTGTGTTTTGTGTAGGCCAGGGAAGTCACTAGACATTCAGAACATCCGGGGGTGATCCCTGCGTCACCGAAATGAAGCGCCCATGCTAGCAGTCAACATTTTGCAGAAACATAATGCTATGTTGCATATCTCACTGCTTTCTTCCATGCGCTGTGCTCCCCTGATGCCAAATAATCAACACTTCTTAATATTAATTAAATGGATTGTGGTCAGTAAACCCATGGAATATGGTGTCAATAATAAAATAAAATAAATCTATTAGCAAATATAAATTACAAGTGCATAACTATATCGTGATTTTCCATGAAGAACATTTGTTGGAAAAAGTATTAAATCATTTTGTTGCAATGTTTTCATAAACCATGTCCAATATTTGATTGCCAAAAGAAAGCCTCATGTTGATGTTGGTCACATTATGGCTAACTAATGTGAGCTGGTCATGCTGCGCGCACAGTGCAGTTCCAAAATAATCCAAATGGTGGCAGCCTAAACCACAAATTAATGTTTTGCATGAAAAAATGTTCTAGTTACGTGCAATATAGCAGTATTGGGATTTTAGGCTGCCATCCTTTGGATTATGTTGGAATTTAATAAACTCACATCAGCAGTAGGCTTGTATTATAACTGTAGAGTGGGGGGGACACACACACACAACTTTTGCAGATAATATGTACAAACGCAGGCACCAAACATGCTTGAAAATCATGATTTTATAATATTTGTGGTAATAAATCACAGATTCCAAGGTCAATTAGCTACAGGACAATATTTATACCTAATTAATTACACAAAAACAAATACACCCCCTCCAACACCCCTGTAGTAACAACACTTCACATACCAGCATACAATCCTTTCTCCAACTAAATATTCACAATGTTTGCGAGTTATATTACACAGTACTAGGATGTTATTCCATCCATAAAGATTAGAAATTAAACAAAATGAAACTGTAGGTGCAAACCGGTCTATGACTTCACTCTTTCCCAAGCGTGTTAGTATGTATATCTTTGTCAATTGTCATGATGCATTCTATCTTGGGTCAATAGGCTCCTAAGCCAGGTATGTAGATGTCTTCATGCACTGAAAGATCTCTCACAGCTGCTAACTGGGATGGTCAGTGCGGCCTGTGCTTCAGTGATGGGAACATATCAGGGTCTAACAATTTATACACACAGGCCATGTCAGAAGTGGCATCTTTCTTTTTTTGAGAGGTAATATTTAGCAAGGACTACTTCCTCTGGCTTGAGAGGAATATTCCATGTTTGTCTTGTGTGGGCTTCCCCTCTCTCTGTGTTCTTGCTCTGTCCTGTCTGCTCCCCTCTCTTTCTTGCTATCTGAAGTTCTGGTTTCCGGGATCTCCTATATTATTACAGAGACCCGCATAGTATCAGTGCAGTAGCAACATGGAGTATTCTGAACAGACAAACACACACAGAAGCAATATACGCACACACACACACACACACAATATGAACAACAGGCAAATAATGTTTACCTGAATTGAGCTAAAGGTCAAATCTGGGATAATTTCTGTTCCTTAATGATATTAGCAGTTCACTCAATCTTAAACCTGATTAACATTACTATCCACAACACCGGTGTTCTCTGTCGCTTTAGCAACAACATCGAAATGCGTGCAACCATGGGTCAAAACAGTTGAGGTTGGTTTAGATTGTTAACATGTAAGCTATATTTCGTCTCCAATGTTTATTGAAAACAAATACATTTGCACAATGACCATTTGTTGTTTCAAATACATAGTTAGTTGTTAGTTAGCTAGCTAGCGAATTTGAGCCATATTTGCATTGACATGAAATCAGTCAAAACAAGACATTTTATCAATAGCATGCTGAAATAAGACACTTATGAGTCCCCACATGGCAGTGTCTATTGTTGCCAATTTAGCGACTTTGTCGCTATATTTAGCGAGTATTCAGACCCCTCTAGCGACACATTTTCAAAAAAGCGACTAGCGACAAATCTAGCGACTTTTTCTGGTGTTATTGGAGACTGACGTGAAAGCACGTATCGTTCTTACTCTTCTCAACGAGCAGCGGGTGCTGCGGTGGGCCCGACCCCCGTCCCAAAGCACTCACAGGCGGCCCAGTCCTCGCGCAGCTTTTTACTCACTTTTTGTCTCTCCCACAACGTTATTCCTCTCTCCTACAGCGTCCATCACAATTACATGCACATGACAAATTATGTAAATTAGGTGATGGAGTATTCATTGCACTGTGTAATGCAGTATAGCCTAGCTTGTTTTACACAATCCCAGCAGGGCAAAAGACTCGGGCTGAGACGAAATCATTCGGGTCTAAAACCCCGAAATCCCGGGTCTGGTGATGTCAATGAGTGTAGACTTGCCCTGGCTTGACGTTTTGATAACCATGTAAATCTCTCTCGGACAACGTTACTTTTATCAATATATTCATCTCTATTTACTCTCAGATTCGAAAATGCGAATTAGCATCAAAATTCTGTTAGAAATTGCGTAATTCAAATCTGGTATTGGAATAAGAATCAAGAGATCTTCAATCCAAGCTAAATTTATTATATGCAAAATGTATGTATGATAAGTATGAAGGTTCGTATATACGGGTCCACTGAAATACCTCGCAGGGCACTCAGAGAACTAAACCATTGTTTACAGGTACTTTCTCAAATACTCTGACTGAGAGTTCCCACCTCTTCTGTTGGCCAATCAGAGTAAAGGACTGAGTGTGGTTTAGACTTTACTCAGCCAATCCGTTGGCGCACGGGTTGGTCCCAACCCCTCTGCGCTTACCCCTTGGCGCTCCACCGTTCCCAGGCATAAGTTGCTATCATAATAACCTGTGGAGTCAGCACCCAAAAGACACCCCTCCAATCTGTACTCCATGTACCCACGTTCAAGGACGGTTTCACAGACAACAAAGAGAGAGTGTTCGTATCTGTAAGAAATACAAGTCTTATCTGTCCTACCCCTAACGTTCCTTACATGAATCACAGCCTGTTATGTGAAACAATTTATATCAGTATAGTACAAACCTATGCTCCTCATTAATGCATTCCTTCTAAGTTATTCATCACATACAGATCCAATTATGAGAAAAATAGAACCCAACAATAGACATCATGCAAGACTACAAATCCCTGCAAGCTCCTGCATGTCCTCTCTAGCTGACATGCTTGCTAACAGGTATTGTGTCAATTTTAAACTTGCACAAGACAGTTCACAGAATTGTCAATTTAAAGAAATGTAGCCAATTTATTAATTACTACATTTAGTTAAGATAGTTAATCCAGAAATTCTTACTTTTACCTCGATTCAGCAGTCTTGTCCAGGTCATGTGTAGTTCTTTATGATAGCCACATTAGCATGTCATTTTTGGGGGGGTAAAAACATTTATATTTTAGTCATTTAGCAGACGCTCTTATCCAGTGCGACTTACAGTTAGTGAGTGCATACATTTTCATACTGGCCCCCTGTGGGAAACAAACCCACAACCCTGGCGTTGCAAGCGCCATGCTCTACCAACTGAGCTACAGGTGAATATATTGATAAAAGTCACCTTGTCCTAGAGAGATTTACATGGTTATCAAAATGTCACGCCAGGGTAAGCCTACACAAAAAACAGCCCTTATTTTAAGTGTTTCTAAAATCCCCTATGGGAAAAATGAATGGTGGAAAAACTATTGGAACCATTTCCTTGTTTAACCGCTAGATGTTATGGGTATTATGACCAGTGGCGATTTTTGCATGTAAATGTTGGTGGGGCAAACTCCCCCAAATTTTTTTTTATGCATGCCAGCAAAGCAAAGCCACTACATAACATAACACTGATAAGGGGTGGCTGGTAGCTTAGTGGTTAAGAGCATTGTGCCAGTAACCGAAAGGTTGCTGGTTCTAATCCCCGAGCCGACTAGGTGAAAAATCTGTCGATGTGCCCTTGAGCAAGGCATGTAAGTCGCTCTGGATAAAAGCGTCTGCTAAAACGGTGCCCACAAACTGATAGGGCCTACATAAAGCAGTCCCAACACCTTACCACTGCTATCAGTGGAACTTTATCTGGAAGTGAAACAGTTCATTCAGCCTCATTTACTGCCTTTTAAAAAAACATAGCTGATATGGCTGACTTGCTTAAACAAATGTGGTTTCTACTGACAATTGAGATGTACAAACTATGGCATAAGGGGACGACAAGCGTATAAGAGGCAATCTGTAATTTCGATTAAGACATTAATGTGCGGGCCTCCCGAGTGGCACAGTGGTCTAAGGCACAATTGGCCCAGCATCGTTAGGGGAGGGTTTGGCCGGGGGGGCTTTACTTGGCTCATTGCGCTCTAGTGACTCCTTGTGGCGGGCCAGGCGCCTGCAGGCTGACTTCGGTCGTCAGTTGAACAGTGTTTCCTCCAACACATTGCTGCAGCTGGCTTCCGGGTTAAGAAGCGTGTTTTGGTGGGTCATGTTTCGGAGGACGCATGACTCGACCTTCGCCTCTCCTGATCCTGTTGGGGAGTTGCAGTGATGAGACATTGGGGGTAAAATAAAAAATAAAATACATTAATGAGCAAGCTAGGACGGACGTAGTCAATATAACTATTTGTTCAGCACTTTTGAAATGTACAGCGGCAAAATTCAGAACATGGGCCATTCTTACAGTATTCTCCCTGTACACCAAGTCAGAACCGTAGGATAAATAAAGGGGGCATATAAGCAGACAATGAAAGCTCTTACAATATTCAATGATTACATTTCTCTAAAACAGGCTATAGGCTACATGTGCACCACCAAGTCAGAACAGTAGGCTAAATTATGAGGGGAAAAGGGACCAAATTATTAGGGTGAGGCACATGGGCTACTAACAGCTTACTACACATTTACATTACATTTACGTCATTTAGCAGACGCTCTTATCCAGAGCGACTTACAAATTGGTCCATTCACCTTATAGCCAGTGGGATAACCACTTTACAATTTTTTAATTTTTTTGGGTGGGGTGGGGTAAGGGGGGGGGTTAGAAGGATTACTTTATCCTATCCCAGGTGTTCTTTAAAGAGGTGGGGTTTCAAATGTCTCCGGAAGGTGGTGAGTGACTCCGCTGTCCTGGCGTCGTGAGGGAGCTTGTTCCACCATTGGGGTGCCAGAGCAGCGAACAGTTTTGACTGGGCTGAGCAGGCACTGTGCTTCAGCAGAGGTAGGGGAGCCAGCAGGCCAGAGGTGGATGAACGCAATGCCCTCGTTTGGGTGTAGGGACTGATCAGAGCCTGAAGGTACGGAGGTGCCGTTCCCCTCACAGCTCCGTAGGCAAGCAACATGGTCTTGTAGCAGATGCGAGCTTCAACTGGAAGCCAGTGTAGTGTGCGGAGGAGCGGGGTGACGTGAGAGAACTTGGGAAGGTTGAACACCAGACGGGCTGCGGCATTCTGGATGAGTTGTAGGGGTTTAATGGCATATCAGTTTACAACATACACTTAGTATTACTTTCTTAGCTACAGTATACATATCTCCCTGGCATATTACATCATTTATGCAGCAGCATACAATACATTTTTGGACTCACCTTGTTGTCCTGTGCTCACTTGAACAGGAACGTGGCGCGGCGGTCCTTCATGGGCAAATTTTGTCATCAAACTTTGTCATCAAAGTCTGGCATTCTCTGGATTTATGGTGCTTTTAAGACAACTGGGAAAAAACAAGGTCGAATCATGATGATGTCAGTGATCTTCAGGTCGGCGCTCTAGAAATAGGCCCGAGTTCCCGACTTGCAATTCCGAGTTGGATGACCGTGCAAAACGCATTTTTCCAGTCGAAGCTCGTTTTTTTCAGAGTTCCCAGTTGTCTTGAACTCACGGAAGTCTGAGATTTCCCAGTTCCGAGTTTCCAGTTGTTTTGACAGTGGCAGAAGTCATGCTGGATTGACAGCATGGCCAATGTTGAATGTGTATCTTTTTAAGCTTGGAAAAGAGACCCTTAAACCCAGACTTGGACCACAGGGCTTCCGAGTGGCGCAGCGGTCTAAGGCACTGCATCTCAGTGCTTGAGGCGTCACTACAGACCCCCTGGTTCGATTTCAGGCTGTATCACAACCGGCCGTGATTGGGAGTCCCATAGGGCAGCGCACAATTGGCCCAGCTTTGGCCGGTGTAGGCCGTCATTGTAAATAAGAATTTGTTCTTAACTGACTGTCACGCCCTGGCTCTGGGGAGGCTTGTATGTTGAGCCAGGGTGTGATTGTTCTTTGTTTTTCTAGTTCATGTATGTCTATGTTGGCCAGAGTGGTTCTCAATCAGAGGCAACAAGTGTCAGCTGTTGCTGGTTGTCTCTGATTGGGAACCATATTTAGACAGGCTGTGTTCCCACAGTGTTTGTGGGATCTTGTTCCAATTAGGTTTGTGTTTGAACCGAGGACGTCACGTTATCTTTTGTTGTTTTGTTCGTGTGATTACTCATATAATAAAAATATGTTCACCTTCCACGCTGCGCCTTGGTCCTCTGTTCCCGACGATCGTGACACTGACTTGCCTAGTTAAATAAAGGTAAAATAAATAAATAAACACACCCACTCCACTGAATAGCAGGCTAGTGATTGCTTTGCAATGCTTGCAGTTAGCCACTGATTCCTTCCAAACCACTCATTGTTGAATTTGCGATTTCCAACTTGTTGTGCAATGTTTATGGCCGATGAGCACCGATACATTTTATCTATAATTTCTCTTGATTATTTCTCTTCACATGACAAGGATTGAAAAGGATTTGCCAGTAGATTGTCAACTTGATTCATGATGATGACTGCTAGTTTGCTAGCTAAGATTTTGAAAGTATGATGTTGACATGATCAGTCCAATCAAAGCTATTGTAGATATAACGTGATTTGACGTCATTTTATCTGTGGCCAATGACCTTGAGCCTTCTTGGATGGGCACTTCTAATCTAACTCTAAGGCAGCACCCAAGGGGCTTGAATTTTCGAGCTCTGACGTAGTGTTCCCATGAGTGACAGAACACTGAGCCAATCACGGCGCAACTAGAGAACATTACCAACCCCTACACTCTGTACTTTCCGCTGGCTGCCCCATCACCACAGAAAGCACTGAGCAAAAAAGAGACCAAATTTGTATGCGGCTTTATTAACTCAAAGATAATTTTTCATATTGTTTGTAAACTGATATGTAACACGTATTAATGCCACATTTTTTTTTTTTTAGCTAAACAGGTGGGGCTCAAAACAGGTGGGGCTCTGTCCCACCTGCCCTGAATGACGGGTTGCCACTGATTATGACTCATACTGTGGTACTCATTGCGAAGCCTCCGGATGTTTGTGGAGGCCAAATCAAGCACCGTACCACATCACCGTGTGCTTCCCAATTTTTTTAACTATGCGGCGGGCTCCATATAGCTCCGTATTGACATGGTTGGTTGACGGTAGGTGGGGGCGGGAGGTCCTGTATAAACAAAAACTCACTTCCTTGACAACTTCCTTCACAACAGCTCTGCTCTGTTACACAAAGCGGAAGAAGTATGAATGCCCTGACTTCTGCACAGGCCGTATTGCAGTAAATGCTGTACGGCCACTGCAGATATCGGATTGACCATGCAGAGCCCTTAAAAAGTAGACTCAGCCAAATGAAGTTACGACAAGCATGCCTGCCAGATCTTACAATGCCTGTAGGCAGGTCCGGCGTTATGGGCGGGCCTTAGGGGGCCTGGCCCGCCCTACCGAACCTCCTTTCCAAATAAAATTTTGAAATATTGATCATTTATTTGAGCGAGACACGTGCCGAAAGAAAGACGCATCAATCTCAGTTAAAGCATCCGAGTGAGCAAAACAGTGCCCCTCTGTCTAAGTATGTGTAGACCATGTATCTGATGCTTTTTGGCAAGGGCGCAACTTTCACATTCCCCCCCAGTTTTATCATTGGAATGTGATACAAAACGAGGCAACGGTGTGCTTTAGGACCATGTGTATGCCTCTGAGGTCGGGTAGGCTGTTTGGAGTGTTTATCTGACTGGATACAAAAATATATATATGCCTCCCCCCTTGGAAAGGAAAGCTGGCGAGTACACAGTGCACTGTTAGGATGCTGGATTCCCCTTAAATAAATTGATGTTTCGCCAAAATTATAGGCTATAATTACTCTTGTCTAAATAAAATAATTCAAAATACCTCACCAGGGAGCATAACTTAGCCACAGAGGATCATTAGCTATTTATTTTTTTTGTTGCTGTGGATTGTTTCAAATCACAAGTGTGTAGGCACATGCCTATTTGGGAAGCCCACAATTTGGGTAGTGCACATAGCAATAGGTCTAGCTGAATGAGTTGCAGTTGTCGGGCTTCTAAAATATGTGTGAAGATAATGCCTTCAGTATAAAGTAAAATGTTGCAACAAGAAGAAGGGGAGGGGTGTGTGGAAAATATATAGTGTCTCTCTCCTGGATGCATGCACTCAGCTCTCCAGAATGTGCTCAGCTCTCCCGCCAATTCTTGTACATTCATTGTTTCATTGTGTGAATTGTTTGCCCTTTAATTTATTTATTTTTTGATCAATTCCCCATTAAATATGTCACCAGTAGGCCTAGTAAATGTACTGTTAATCACCTCTAATTTGGTTACATTAATCTATGTTAATGCATGTATGAATTGCAGTCATTTACCGTTCTCATTTTCAGACTGGAAACGTTGTTTGTGGAGTTCACAACCTGCTACACTTGTGAGAAACAAGTTTTGGTTTATTTCATAACCATTACGAGTTTTGTACATTTGTTCATTCTTTTTTGTTTGGAGTGCTTCATTTGGACAATGAGCATGTGTCTGGTTTCTCTTTCCTGATAACGTTGAGGGAGCGCGCGCCTGAGCACACACAGAAGTAAGCCAACCAGGCCTGCTGCCTGCAAAAGTAGGAAAGTGCCCATTTGACAATGTCTGATTTCTGATTGTCATTCCTTCTTCTCAGTCATTTTCTCTTCACCTCACACAATAAGTCAACAAAGTCTGTTTCTTTAACATCCATTGTAAATGATAGTTCTTCAGTATTTGAAAAATATTTCCAACACTCTCGGCCATAATCACCAAGCCTCGGTGTGAAAGAGCAAAATACTGTATCATGATCTGATGATTCCATATATCCAGTGGAAACGTCATTTAAAAAAACAGCTGTCTGTCCCGAGCTCACTGGCGCGGGAAACTCTGAGGGCCTTATTGGCTAGTTGTTGATATAATGTTGCAAGTTCGCTAGCAACAGCTTTGGGCCGACCCAGTTGATGATTTGATACAATGTTGCACTTCAAAAATAATCATAATTGCCACGAATGGTAGGATAAATTGTAAGCATCCCCAAAATTGAAACTCACGTGCTGCCTATGGTACTATAACACCCATTTTGAATAATTCTGAACTTGCAAGCGCGTGCACACATAGTAGGTCCCGTGAAAAAACGTGCCCGCCTATGGAAATCAAAGATCCGTCCAACTGAAGGCAGATCAGTATTTTACATATCAGCTAACCACATCATATATTATAGCAATCTGTCAGTCGATGACTCAGTCGATGACGTCGCAAGCAACCATTGGTTGATGCATGCAAAGTCTAAGCAGGGGAACTCGAACATTGAGACGAGCGAGATGCAAGACTTCGCCCTCACACACAGTATCTGCGCATGTGCACGAGTTTGCTTCACGCTGTTACAGCGTGGTAGCCATTGGACCAAAACAGCGGAGAAGTTGAGCCTCGCACTTCAACGCTCTTAGTTGTTGCAGAAATTGACCCACTATGCGGTTTACTTTCTGCATCTACATCATATCTCTGAGTCTACCTTTAAATTGGCACCCTGCCAAGGTAAGACTCAAGTTCTGCTGCACTAGGCTACTTGTTTAGAGTCAAGGGGTCTCTTCTCAATTCAGAATATGATGATTTGAGACATGGGGCATGTGACTATCTGGTGCACATTGCTAGTGTACATCTGCACATGTACAGTGTAGATTAGACACACTATTGAGGGATGTTTTCAGAAACGACATTGCATGGGCCTATATGATTTTTTGTCATATCCTTTCTCAACATTGACACATCAACAGTCATCCTCTAGGATTTGTTGGCTTTTCATATACCTCATTTGACAATACTTGTAGGCCTACAGTCAGCACAATGTATTATTACCTGAATATCCTTGCCCATATGTTGTATGAGTTGAGCATCCTCTGGGATAATTTACTGCAGAGTGAATCAAATGAGCTAAATAATAAATACCACAGTTAATGAGTCTCACAGTTGATTACTGTGAACTTATGAACCTGGGAATTCATGTTCTTGTGACCAATTTAAAGAGACCTGCAGAGGGGAAACAAGTGGGTAAGAGAGAGAGAGAGAGAGAGAGAGAGAAAGAGAGAAATAGATCTGTTTCCACTGGTGGTTGACATTTACGAGACTCTCTGCCCCCCTCTCGTGATGTCTGCATAGTGAGGGGATCTGTGAGTGCACAGCCCAGAACATGACCAATGGCACAAGTACCACCAGTGTGCCTTTGAAAAGTGGATTCAGATTTGTCAGCTGTTTGGCATTGGTTGATCCACTACAGTATCTGAATGCACAGTTTGGATGTCAACCCAGTCACCAAAAAGCTAATTTAATTCCGTCAGAGTAGTCAATTGCTCTGCATATCTGCATGTTCCTGTTTAGTGCACACATTATAGACAATCCCAAGCCATTGCATTTATCAGTTGACAAATTCATGGTATATAATATTGTAACGAATTCGGGGGGTAGCCCTGACCAGGACTCAAACCCGGGTCCAGCGACTGTCAAACGAACTCTTTACCCATTACGCCAAGAGAAGTCGCTAGGTGTTGGGTTAAAGGGATACTTCTGGATTTTGGCAATGAGGCCATTTATCTACTTCCCCAGAGTCAGATGAACTTGTGGATACCATTTTTATGTCTCTGTGTTTAAGGTCACTACATTACCCCCTTCCTTCTGGAGAGTGTGTCCCCACGCTTCTCTATACCAAGTCCCTCACATGTACATATCTCTTCGGTGGCCTCACGGGCGTCCCACTTCTGACACCAATGTCGCAAATTCGGGGGGTAGTGTAGCGATCCTCTCTATATGAGCTATGTTACAATTCCCACCAAGTGGGTTAACCCTATTGATGCAAAGTGTAGGGTTACAAGCCAGCGGCTCACTTCCCTGCCCCACTGTTCGCTACATTGGTGTCTGAAGTGGGATAGCCTTATTAGCTTAAATAACAAACGGACGGAGAGGGAATTACAGTTAATGCCAACAGGCGTTTTAATGTTACACTGCAGGGTAACAGGAGCTACCTAAAACAACAAACCTAGCCTGAACTAAAGTAGGTAGCCATAACTCACAGGCCAGCGGGAGGTATTCCCTCAGAGGGCTCTCTCCCTAGTTATATCCCCACAGAACCTATGCCCCCTCCCCATCCTATTACTATGACAACCTCATAAACAATTAAAGTAATTGGTGCTGCCAATCCATGGCAGGGTCTGCCCGCCTAACCCCTGAGGGTCGCTACAATATATATACCATGGGCCCGTCATGGTTATTGCCAAGTCGTGGCCTGTATCAAGTGAAGGCATTGGCAAGTGTTTAGATAGTGGTTTGGATACGAGCTATTTGTCTGAATTCCCTATGGCAGGGGTGTCAAACTCATTCCATGGAGGGCCTAGTGTCTGCTGTTTTTGGTTTTTCCTTTCAATTAAGCCCTAGACAACCAGGTGAGGGGAGTTCCAGTGATCTTAATTCATCAATCGAGTACAAGGGAGGAGCGAAAACCCACAGACACTCTGCCCTCCGTGGAATGAGTTTGACACATGTGCCTTAGGGTATCTTTTACACCAAAGCCTTCCAACTCCATTCCTTTAGTCAAATGCTGGTCTTCGCTCCAGCACCACTCTATCATGATATCATCATTCATGTCACATACGTTCGATAAATCCATATGCCAAATAAAATTGCCACCATCCTTTCCGGTTGCCAATACGTGACATTTTAGGATGTTATTTGAGCTTTCAACGTCAACATGTCTTGACTAGACTGAACTTAGGAGAATGTGGAGTGTTACAGTTCAGAAATTGATGAGTAACAATACGTAATTGGGTGCAGGCACAATGCAAATCAATGTCTCTGCAGATATGGTCACTCACTGAATGGAGATGAGTTGAAATGACAAGACATAGGCCTAGGGTAGCTCTCCAGCACCCCACATTTGAACCCTTGCAGTGGTTAAGTCACATAGGCAAAGTAAAGGTCAACCTAAAAATATGGCAGATAACCTTCTTATGGTCTGCCAAGCTGCTGAATACCTATACACTGCACTCTGGGATTACCTATATCTCTCTCTTCAAATAGTTTTAAAATGTCAAAGTGTGTGACATTTTGGCAAAGCAACACCGAAAGGCAGGCACAACTCTTCCATGGATCTTAATAGGCTATATTTAAAATAGCTGTTGTGCACAGTGCACAGAGTATCTGCAAATGTCTGTAGTTGTTTGAGGTTTATCTTGCTAACATTTCCGGAATATTTTCTTATTAATATAAACCTCAGTTCTATGCTCTAATAAAATAGAGATACATTTACATGAAAATCAGCATTCATAGGGACAGTTCAGAAATAAAGGCTTTGATTCTCCACTTCAGATACATAACCCCCTGCAACAGGCCCCTGAATGCTTCTTGGTATTTGTACACACTGGTGCACCCAGTGGCCGAAATACACTACCGGTCAAAAGTTTTACAACACCTACTCATTCAAGGGGTTTTCTTTATTTTTACTATTTTCTACATTGTAGAATAAAAGTGAAGACATCAAAACTATGAAATAACACATATGGAATCATGTAGTAACCAAAAAAGTGTTAAATCAAAAATATATTTGAGATTATTCAAACAGCCACCCTTTGTCTTGATGACAGCTTTGTGGCCGGCTTGAACACTGCACTGGAGTGGGGGTGATAGGTTTTGAAATAATAGAAGGAAAGAACATCTCAGAGTGATTAACTATTGTAGGACTTCAGATTGATATTCTGTCAATACCATCCATGCAAATACATGTTTATCTTTCTTAGACATCTCACACACTGGGCTGAAAAAGATTACAGGCAGGAAATAAAACAGGAATACACATGCTAAGCTAATGATGATAGAGCAACTTCTAGAAATAAGAAATGTCATTTTACTGTTTTTTAATTTTTTTATAGCTTTATTGCTTAATGGAAAACACCAAAAACAGTATTCAATTACACTTAGAATACAAAAAGTAAACGGCAACTTGAAATAATATTATTGAGGCACCAGTCAAACCATACGGAGCAAAGTATCCAGTAACTCCGATACTTTTAAGCACATTTAAATGGTTATTCTTACAGTACTGATCAATAAAGCTCTTCATAAAGCACAGCCAGTCAAAGATATGCCTCTTCCTAATAGAAATATACAGGACATTGTTGAATGATTTGAGATGGGGCCTATCAAAATGTCCATATATCTGAAAATATATATATTTTTTAAAGTGTTACCATCTAGATTCCTTTATGCAATAACTTTTCCAGCGCACTAATTTTGTGCAAACAACCTGCAATTCAGGTAATTGCTGTTTAAGTGAATGTGAGAGAAATTCTGTCCAGTTCGCTTCCGACAGCATTCTGAACTAGCATATCTAGATCTGTATATTCTCATTTTGAGTCAAATCTATCAACTACATCAATGACTCTGCTTAATCAATAAATGTTCTGTCCCCCAAAAGTCTGATCTGGAAATAACCAGGGGTGAATATAGAGAATAGTTGGAGAATGAAAGAGTCGATACATGTTATCTGTGTGTATCAGGGCTGAATAGTGTTCAGTATAAAAGCATCCAGTAGGAGTCGCTGTTACAGTCTGTCATGAAGCAACTGAGTGGCTGAGAGCCATCTACAACCACTGGCTGTAAAATAAGGGTATATGTCCCTGTATTACTCTGCATATAAAAGCATTAAAGCAACCGTCAAAAAGTTCTAAAATAAAATACAACATAATAGTCATGATTGGGGAACATCTGTAACTACACCTCCGTCAAATGTCCATAATTGCTTCTTTCTGTTTAACAAAGAGAATTATACAGGACAGCAGACCGGAAGGACCCTAATACTGGGGGTCGTGTTCATTAGACACTGAACTGAAGAACACGGACTGATACAGGGAATGGCTACCTGGAATTGTCCAATAGGAAATGCTCATTTTGGTTTTGCGTTTGAAAACAATTTGTGACGGTGTGACCTATTAAACCCTGCAGAGTCTATGTTAGTGTTTATGAAGGGTTTCCCATGTTCCAATACAAACACTGTGAAGCCTCCGTTGTAAACTCTACCTCCCTCTAGGGTTATGATTGTCTCTGGGTTCATTTTTTCTTCCTCTCCTGAGTACACCTTGGACAGTACCTGGGTGAAAGAAATGAAAGAAATAGAGACAGAGTGAAAGAGATAAAAGAAAGGGTGAGTGAAATGGTGGTATGTTCAGTGAGTTGATCTCTTCCATGTTATAGGAGAAAAATCCTTACTTTCCTATCCTAATTTCTTTGACTTACCATTTTCCTCTGGGTTTTGTTGTCAACCCCACGCAGGCAAAGTGGAACCACTCAATGGAGCACTGCAATGAGACCAACACAATACATTCTCATTTGTATTCCATTAGTATAGGGAGAGACTTTTATAATGCTGTGCTGCCCTCTAGTGGGTTTATTTTTTAAGGCCAAAATGGACCAAAAGGAACTAGCCTTTATTTAGGTTTTACTGGATTCATCTTTGATTTGTGCAAACATTCCAACGCCAGCTCTCATTTCTTGAATTTATAAATCAGACTTTTTAGTAAAATCACAGATTCATGTCAATGTGGTATTTTTTGTAGAAACATTCTAGTGCCCAGATTTCAGGTTAGGATTTGGCTCCTAGTCAATAGTTGACCCAATCAGGGTTGGGGTTCATTTCAATTCCGTCATCTCAGGAAGTGATGTCATTGCTTCTCTCTATGAGAAAAAAAGGGAATTGGATTTTCAGTTTCCTTCCTGAATTGAAAGGGAACTGACCTCAACTCTGGACCTAGTGCTCATGTACCACTAGATCACCAATGGCAGAAAGCTGTGGACTCACGTCTGTGTTGTCACAGCCGATCATCTCTCCGTAGGACACTTGGTGACACAGGCAGTAGGTGGGCTCGTTGGGGTCCACGGGCATGTCCAGCACGTCCGAAGGGTGGACGTTCCCAAAGTTCACTGTAGGGGCTGTGAACTCAGGCCTAAGGACACAACAAGGGAGGAAAATGGGGATGAATACTGAGAGGAAGGGATGTACTGTATCAGAGACTGCTGTAAGGTACGGAGTGAGAGAAGACCAGAACAGCACATTTCGGTTAGGTTCAGGGGGTTATTGGAGTGGAGATGAAAATTAGCTGTCTGGCTTATATCTGGTATAAAGCATCAGCCTATGAAACGTTTTAATGGTACATACGCTTGTGTTAGTTTGACTTTCTTCTGTCCGCTCTTGGGGCTGCAGTCGTCGTCTGACTTCACCTTTAACCTCGTGCGAGCCACCTTCTTCTCTTTTGGCACCCTGAGCTCACCTGAAAAAAGACACAAAACTCTTTAGGCTATGTTTATTAAGCACCAAACAGAAGAAAATAGACTTATATAAGGAGGGACTCCCTGGACCTGCTGTCTAATAAGAATAAGCTAATTTTTGTTTTTGCTAAATGTTTTCCACTACATGCCATAATGAACATGGCCCAATTCACAGCTATCTATAGGGTTGAACGTCAATGAGACAACAGTGAAAAGTCACAAAGTTTCTGAACAGAACTTACTCTTGATTCCCTTGCTGGAGGTTGAGTCATAGTCGGTGCTCTCAATCTTTTTCTCCTTCAGGTCTGCCTCGAAGCGGGCCAGGTCTGTGTCCAGCCTGCGAATGTGTTTGTCCACCTGAGGGGTCACAATGAATAACAGGACACTGACTGAGACATCACACATTACATGAGAAATGACTGACATCTCAGCTTGCCTAGGCTAACTAATCACAGTGGAAGCAGAAAGTGCGTCCACTTCTGCTCAACATCAAAATCTGGACTAGTCAACATTTCCATTTCCAGCTGCATCAAACATGCTAATTAAGATTATAAACTGGGTGGTTCGAGCCCTTAATGCTGATTGGTTGACAGCCGTGGTATATCAGACCGTATACCACGGGTATGACAAAACATTTATTTGTATTACTCTAATTACGTTGGTAACCAGTTTATAACAGCAATAAGGCACCTTAGGTGTTTGTGATATATGGCCAATTAGTCATGGTATATTGGCCATATACCACACCTCCTCTGGCCTTATTGCTTAAATATAACACATATTTCACTATGTAAGGCTTACCTGCAACCTGAGGTAACCCTCTCTCCAAAGAGCACTTTTCCTTTCCTCATTACTAGTATGGACCCCAAGCAGCACTCCTATTCCCAGTCTACTGTATCCATCCTAAGGTCTACTCACCATCTCATAGGTCTGCATGGCCAGTTGGACCTTGTCATCTCCAAACTCTTTACACTTGCCATATGACTGCTGGATCTGCCGGAGCAGGGAGAGCTTCTGCTCAGAGGCTAGGGTGTGCGTGTTTGATGTGTATTCACGAGCCAAAGAGTCTATCTGCCCTTTCAGATCTGAGAGAAAGAGATTCATTCATTTATAGTAAATTGTGGGTACAACCATCACATGGGCTACATGCACACTGACTATTGACAGTAGCCTTGACATTCTGGATAAGTGTTTGCTATTTACTTGTTATGATAACAGCAACAATCATAATATCAGATCTGTGTGAGAGTCTCACCCTCTGTCCGTGTGTCCAGGTCTCTCATAAGAGTGAAATTCCTCTGTAACTCAAACGGCAGATTTTCTATACCTAGAAAAACAAGGTGTTGTACAGTATAATACGTTATATACCGATCCAATTCGAATACAGCAGTATCATCAGTGTCAGTGGGCTGCAACATTGCTAGCTTCTTGTGTGTGTTACGTAACGTTACTAAAATTGCCAACGCTGGTCTATAAATATGTATAGTACGTAAACGTAGGATACCATTGAATAGAACCCTACGATACCACAAAGTAATTTAGAATCTATCAAGAACGGTACAATTATGCACCGTTTTGCTAGCTAGCTATCTAGCTAGTTTGGATTGCAAGCGCGCTAATTTAGCTAACGTTAGCTAGCTTTATCGCGTGCTCATTGTCCCTCGCTCTGGACTTTTTTATGGAGTAACGTTAGCTGAACCAGTAACTGGGCTTCTCGTCTCCTCAAGCCCTTGTACTGGTTCTGGGAGTAGCTATGCGTGCATGTAAAACAAATACACACAACAAATTCCATTACATAATACTTAGTAGGATTACAAATTATTTAAGGAATAAAACATGAAAAAGGAAAACTATCTTACTGTCAAGGTAATGTTCTAAATACATTCCCGCCGCCATCTTGAAAATAATCAACAAAGGTTCTTCCGGTCAGACAGGAAATCTAATTATTCTCCTTCTCCTTCTCCTTCTGGGTTTTACGGTGGACTACATCCAAAAAGTTGTATTGCCGCCACCAACTGTGTAGGATTAAAATATATATATATATATATAACTATATACCTACCCGACCTCACTCATCAAAACGCTGCATACACTTCATCTGTTAAAAACAATATTCATGTCTCTACACTAAATCAGAAGCCTGGGAGGGCGTCATCTTCCGTCGCCAATAACCCTTGTAAATCTTCCACCGTGAAGTCCTGCTGCAGCCACAATGTTCAATTTCTTTGATTTCCTTGCTACTTGAGCCACAGTTGCAATGAACGACATTAAATCCACTTTCTTTACATACAACATGTCCAGTTCTCTTGGTTGACAAATAGGTATATTCACTATGGGCTGTGGTCCATCCACTACCATTTCTTCAACATCACTTGTTCTCTCAATTCTTTTGATTGCTTCCGCATAGGAGATCTGATGGAGCGCCCAAATTTTGCCACCTCAACCACCTTCAGCCTTACAGGGCATGCCACGAACTCTGGGTCATGATCCCCACCATAATTGCAGCAAGGCCATTCTTCACTCCGATCTTCTGTATACTCCGCCCGTCTGCAAACACTTGAAACATGGCCAAATTGTTTATATTTTTTACACTGTAGTGGTTTAGAGACCACCTCATATACCCCAGCATTACATGCATACGGAGGTGGTCACCATAAAAAAACAATAGAACCAACTAACTTTCTTCCTTTCTTCCATCCACCATGCAGGTCAAGCGACGGGCACTAACCACACCTGGGATTCACGTCAAAAGGTTTTCCTCCTTAAGTTCCATCGACACCCCAGAGATGACTCCCTTAACAGGTGCCCTACTGTGAGGCCCACTGCCCTCTTTCTCTGTTCCTCAGACACACAGTTAATCAGGACAAGCCCACTCCTGGTCACTCTGATTGATTTAACTTTTCCCAACATACAATTCACCCTCTTTGACACCCCAAACGGATCTACCAGATAAACATCCTCATAAAACAAAAATATTTAATGAGCTGAAAAGAAAAATTACAGAAATTTGTGCTAAGGGGTATTTCTGTCTGTAATAAAGCCCTTTTGTAGGGAAAAACTATTTCTGATTGGCTGGGCCTGGCTCCCCAGTGGGTGGGCCTATGCCCTCCCAGGCCCACCCATGGTTACACCCAGTCATGTGAAATCCATAGATTAGGGCCTAATGCTTTTCTTTCAATAGACTGATTTCCTTATATGAACTGTCACTATCTTTGAAATTGTTGCATATTGCGTTTATCCTTTTGTTCAGTATATATATATAACAAAATACAAACACAAAATAAATACAAATTAAACAATAAAAAACAAAACTACCAAACTACCAAAAATTAAATAAACTAAATCAAACAACTTTACTGTTAAAAAATAAACAGATCTGATCCCTACACAGTCTCAAGGGGAGCCTGGGAGGGCGGGCCATCTTCCTGCACCAGTACCCCTTGCAAGTCTTCAGATGTAAAATCCTTAAGTCCCAAAAACGTTTCTTCCACAGCCAAAATAATGTCCAGTTCCTTAGACTTCTTTGAGACTTGAGCCTTACAGTTTTTAACTGTGGAAATGCTGAAATCGTCTTCTTCTTCTTCTTTGGTATTATGGCGGTCCGCAAAACAAATGTTATAGGTGCATGCCGCCACCTACTGTATTGGCTGCCTACTATTCTGTAGTATGAATTAATTACACTTAGTCCCTGAAATCTTCTTATTCTGTGGATTTTATATGGCGGTTGGCAACCAATTTAAAAGGGGCAATCAGCATGAATGCCTCATGAGCTTAATTCAACTGTCGTACCCCATCAGAACCTAAAATATACTCTTGTTTTACTCCAATGTTAGTAAACAAAGTAAATATAGCCTCAAAACATGGTTAAAACTATAACTTTGATATCATGGATAGTCAGTCCATGCATCCATAGCTCTGTCTATGAATTTGAGAGTGGTTAAATCCCTCTAGCCTTATCCCTCAGCTTTTTACCGAAACAGGGGCGGGGAGTTTGCTTTGTTTTTGTTTCAACTGCTGATTGCCACTTTAAGGTGCAGTATGGCCAGCAACTCCATTGTGTATACAGATAAATTATCGTTGCTGTTTTTGTCAATGCCACCTTAAACTCAGGAACACTAAAAGCAGCACCTGTCCTCCCTGTTTTAGGGTCCTTAGATCCATCAGTGAATATATTCAAGAAAGCATAGTAGTGTGTTCTTAAATGTTCACTTACAATACTTACTGGATCTACTCCTTCCTCAACAGCTCTTACCCTCTCAAGTAACCCTAGGAATATAATTGGCTGAGGGAGCAACCAAGGTGGAATAGCAGGAAGAACCACAGTAGGGCTGAACTCCTTCCCAAATAATCCCATCTCTCGTCATGCCGTTACCGATCCACCCAAAACATGTATTCAGATCACGTTCATGCTCCCATCACTCTAGGAGCACCTTTTTTGTAGGCTGTATAACCGCATGTCCTTGAAGATTTACCCAATATATCATGGTTAGTTGTCTTCTCAACTTTAATGGCATCTCTCCCAACTCTACCTACAGCGCTGCCACCGGGGAGGTCCTGACTGCTCCACAACATATTTTTAGGGCTTGTGCCTGGATTACATCTAGTTTTTTAAAAATATGTCTGAACTGCTGATCCATACGCTGCACTACCATATTCCAGTGATCAGACAGGAAATTAAGTTCGGGGGCACCTAGTAGGGGACACCCTTTTTCATTTTGTGCCACCAAAATAATGTTTATTTTTGTAACTATTTTACGTGGGCCTATTTTTTCCCTTCAGTAGGCTATGTTACAAACAAGATACAATATGCATTAGGCTACGGAACAAAATAATATAAATATTATCTGAAATTGTTATAGAACAGAAATCATTATATGGAATTGGCATAAATAGACAAATAAATACTAGGCCTATCTAAATTGAGAAACTAAACTGTCTACTAGAGGTAGTATGGCTATTCCTCTTCATCTGAGGGATCCTGATTGATGCACATAGACCTACTCTCTGCCACTTAACTCTGGCAAACTGTAATTTCTCCTTGTGCTGTCCTCTATGCCAGAATGGGATTCTAATCAACTCAGCGGAGCCATTCAACAGCTGGTAGGAAACCAGACAGCGTGAATGGAATAATTTGGTCAGAGGATGCAGAGGAGACACCATTCGGTTAGTCGTTCATTCATTCATTCATTCCTTTATTCTTTGGAGCACTTCAAAATTACAAAAGATTCTCTGAGTGTTTGTCACCAATAGGTGGCAGTGTACTGTATTCTATCATCATGACAATTCACTGTCAGTAAAGAACCTGATGAAATGGAAGTAGTTTCTCCTACCACTGATCCAGAATCAGATATTTGTCAGTCTCCTAATGACTCTGAAAATGACAAGCACTGAGCAAGTAGCAACAAAGGTTAGATGTAAGGAATGACCAACCTATCGGGGCAAAAGCACTCAACCCACCAGAGACGTATTACTAAGAGACAAACGCGAACATGAAGAGGGGTCGACAGACTAACAGGTGGAGGAGTGAGGAACACAGACATGTGCACCGCATGACATGTAGACGAGTGTGAAAGGCTCTGAATTATAGAGAACACACGCATACACACACACACACACACACACTCTCTCTCTCTCTTTATCCTCATCCGTTGTGCCTCACTATGTCAAGCAAGTCGCCCACTAGTGTGGGGAGGTTAAACTAGATTAGCGCTTTATGTCACTTCCTCTCTCAGACTGTCTTATGTCTCACTGTCTAAACTGGTTCCAAAATATGCTGTTATTTTGTCAATCTGAAAAGCTTTCATGTAGAAAAACATGACTAGTGCTAAAGCCACAACCCTGAATTTGAGTGTCAGCGAACGGCACCCCTTGACATTTGATTTGCTAAGCTGAGGAATAGGGCTAGAGAAATGTAAGCACTCTCAAATTCCTAGATAAAGCTATGGATGCAAGACCTGACAGCAACTTGAAGCTATGGGCTACATTGTTTGTTTACAAAGACTCAAATTACAACAAAACCGAAACAATGATGTAAACCATCCTTATATTTTGGGTTATGATGGTACTGGAACTGACCCTGTATATAGTATTGTAGCGGTTTCAGGGGTTGTGTGGTGGATGGACGGTATGTGCCTGCGAGGTTTCTTAGTTTTTTGGCTGCCAGGACCATGGACAGCACTGTGAAGTATTCCCCAGAGGCAGGACCACGGACAGCTCAGGGGAAACCTTCTAGACTGCAGCAGAACAGCCACACCTGTCTCCAGTTGTAATCAGAGACAAACTGCAGACAGGTGAAACCAATCAGTGCCTCTACTTAACCACGGCCTGGGTTTTTGGTCTTTGACCCCGGCAGGTGAAGGAGTAGGAGGTTATTGGGGAGACAGAGCATACTGTGGAGAAGGAGGATTAACGGAAGAAAGGAACTTATGATTTCAACACGGATTGAACCCCCGAAGACCAAGATTGGAGGACTGTCCACTGGTGACAGTGTTTACTCTGTCTGTTTTGAGTTTGATATATCAGGAACACTGCCGAAACCTGATAGTAATAAACCAGTTTAACCCTTCACTTGGACTGGTGGTGTGTGTTTGTGTGTGTAAAACCTGCCATAAATAGATATTGGCGCCGAAACTGCCACAGTATGCTTACTTACAGTACTTTATCGTGTTTTTCTTATTTTTATATATTGTATGCTTTTGTTCTACTGTACATTATTATTGATTACTGAATTGTTGGGGTTAGAGCTTGCAAAAAAGGCATTTCACTGTACTTGTGCATGTGACATTAAAACTTGAAATTCAAAACTTGAAGTGACTATTGAACAGCAGTAAATATTGCAGATTTTACCTTAAAAGTCAAAGCTGTAAAACATATTATCTAGGGTGTGCTTTGTTAGTGTCAAATAGCCCTGTACCAAAACTTGGCACAGAAATTATGAGAATAACACAGCTGCGGAGTTGATATGACCACTGGGTTACGTGGCAATACCCCCTTATCTGGCTGTAGTCCTGCCTTTGGAGCATAGCTTATTCACACAAACCCTTAGTGAGGGAAGTGAGAACTTATAATTGTTGATTTCCTTATTTCTGTTATTGTTTTCTTTTTAAACTTTTTTAGTTAGGTTTTTTGTTAGGATCTGGAGTGAAATCTAAAAATTAAACAGTTTAGGAAAGGCTGAGGTTAATAGTACATTTACTGTATATAAAATTCACTCCAAGACAGAATGTGCACGTATATGGATCGGTGGGCTGATCCGCCAATGATGTCAAGCCTACAGGCCCACCTGCCCTCTCTAAATTAGATAAAAGGACAGGACCCACTGCTGCACAGCTCACCTACAGTGCCTGCCTACCAGCCCAACACTGCACTATGTTCGTTTTCCTCTGTGTCGTCTTTCTCCCCAGCCTTGCTTTGGGTGCTCCTGTGCTTTACCAGGGGGAAGAGCTATCCCAAAACTCCTGCCCAATGGGCTGGTACGACTTTAATGGACGCTGCTATAAGTATGTTGCTACACCACTGAACTGGCCTGATGCTGAGTCCTACTGTGTGACTCAGGGAGCAAACCTGGTCTCTGTGCACAGTGAGGCAGAACACCAGTTCATCAAAATCCTGATCCAGAGTTTCGACCCTGCAGAGAGAGCAACCTGGATGGGGCTGTCTGACATCCACGTGGAGGGGAGGTGGATGTGGTCTGACGGGTCCAAGGTGGACTTTATACCCTGGCATTCATCCCAGCCTGATGGTGGAAAGAGTCAAAACTGTGTAATAACAAACCATTTTGACCCAAGGTGGAATGATCAAGGTTGCAATTATAATCACGCCTTTGTCTGTGCCGAACGCCTCTGCTAGTCAGTCGTCTGTCAAGGTGGAGGGGCTTCCATCCTGAGAAGAAACCTGGTTTTCATTAAGAAATAAACATATTTTATTGAAAATACTGTTTTTATTGATTTCTTATGAATTGTAAATAGAACTGCTTCAGCTGTCTTTTTATTGTATCAAGAAGCCCTGTACCAAATCTTGGCACAACAATTATGATAAGAATGCAGCAATACCCACTTTTCTGGAATGGCTGTAATGCTGTCTTTGGAGCACAGACACAGTGAGAAATTAACTTTCTGAAACTTTGATGTTTTTGGTTGAAAGTCATACATTTTCCATCTCAGATAGTGATACATTTCAATAAAACATCAGTACTAGTGAAGGAATTAAAATTAACTAGATGTGTGTAGAATTTCCTGTTTCGCAAAAACACAACTGTCCTGTTGTGCTGATGATTATACAATGTTTGTATAAAACATTTTCCTGATGTTGCAAGAACGTTCCCAGAACAAATGTTGTTATTACATTACCTGGAAACCTAATATGAACCTTAGGGGAATGTTCTGTGGTGGTTGTTGTAGATGGTGTGTACAACATTTTGGTGAATTATAGGAGAAGATTCCAAGGATATTTCCTTTTAAAAAAATGTGTTACTAAAAAATAACATTTTGTTATCAAAAACAGTATTTGAACGTTTTTGGGATGTTATCATCCTAATACTCAGCTTCACGTTATAAATTAGAACAGGCAAAGCCACACCCCTCATTTGTCGATGCGCGTCCCAGATCATCTCATAGACCGCCATTCAAAGTTGGCTTTTTTCAGCGGTCCCTTTAAAGCTTTCAAATAACGCAAAAATGCCCCAAAGTTGTTGTGTCGCAGGGTGTACCTCTAATAATAAGAAAAACCCAGACCTCGGGTTTTTCGCTGTACCAAATTGCCAAAAAGAGCCTCACAGACGACTGCTGTGGCTCCAGTCCATCAGACGTGAGGATGACTCAGGTAACCTGAGGGACCTGGCTTCGTCACACACCTACGTGTGTGGTAAACACTTCATTACAGGTAAGAAAAGTCATTATTGTGTACATTAGACATGGTGTAGATGTGTGTTGTACTGTTCATTTGTGTTTTGGTGTATAACAAGGAGAGCTACAGTGAGGGAAAAAAGTATTTGATCCCCTGCTGATTTTGTACGTTTGCCCACTGACAAAGACATGATCAGTCTATAATTTTAATGGTAGGTTTATTTGAACAGTGAGAGACAGTATAACAACAAATAAATCCAGAAAAACGCATGTCAAAAATGTTATAAATTGTATATAAGTATTTGACCCCTCTGCAAAACATGACTTAGTACTTGGTGGCAAAACCCTTGTTGGCAATCACAGAGGTCAGACGTTTCTTGTAGTTGGCCACCAGGTTTGCACACATCTCAGGAGGGATTTTGTCCCACTCCTCTTTGCAGATCTTCTCCAAGTCATTAAGGTTTCGAGGCTGACGTTTGGCAACTCAAACCTTCAGCTCCATCCACAGATTTTCTATAGGATTAAGGTCTGGAGACTGGCTAGGCCACTCCAGCACCTTAATGTGCTTCTTCTTGAGCCACTCCTTTGTTGCCTTGGCCGTGTGTTTTGGGTCATTATCATGCTGGAATACCCATCCATGACCCATTTTCAATGCCCTGGCTGAGGGAAGGAGGTTCTCACCCAAGATTTGACGGTACATGGCGCCGTCCATCGTCCCTTTGATGCGGTGAAGTTGTCCTGTCCCCTTAGCAGAAAAACACCCCCAAAGCATAATGTTTCCACCTCCATGTTTGATGGTGGGGATGGTGTTCTTGGGGTCATAGGCAGCATTCCTCCTCCTCCAAACACGGCGAGTTGAGTTGATGCCAAAGAGCTCGATTTTGGTCTCATCTGACCACAACACTTTCACCCAGTTCTCCTCTGAATCATTCAGATGTTCATTGGCAAACTTCAGACGTTCTCATGATCATTGCAACTCCACGAGGTGAGATCTTGCATGGAGCCCCAGGCCGAGGGAGATTGACAGTTATTTTGTGTTTCTTCCATTTGCGAATAATCGCACCAACTGTTGTCACCTTCTCACCAAGCAGCTTGGCGATGGTCTTGTAGCCCATTCCAGCCTTGTGTAGGTCTACAATCTTGTCCCTGACATCCTTGGAGAGCTCTTTGGTCTTGGTCATGGTGGAGAGTTTGGAATCTGATTGATTGATTGCTTCTGTGGACAGGTGTCTTTTATACAGGTAACAAACTGAGATCAGGAGCACTCCCTTTAAGAGTGTGCCCCTAATCTCAGTTTGTTACCTGTATAAAAGACACCTGGGAGCCAGAAATCTTTCTGACTGAGAGGGGATCAAATACTTATTTCCCTCATTAAAATGCAAATCAATTTATAACATTTCTGACATGCGTTTTTCTGAATTTTTTTGTTGTTATTCTGTCTCTCACTGTTCAAATACACCTACCATTAAAATTATAGACTGATCATTTCTTTGTCAGTGGGCAAACATACAAAATCAGCAGGGGATCAAATACTTTTTTCCCTCACTCTATCTAGCTTTTTTCATGTGCTTTCAGTCAACTCTAGCTAGAAGTAATGTTATCTGTGGTACCGTTAGCCTCTTTGCTCACGACCTGTACAGGTCTCCCGAGCGAAGAAGCTAACTAACGTTAGCTATCTCATGTTCAACATTGTAATCGGTTATAAACAAGAAGGGTGGCGTGAAAGCCATCCTGAAAGTACATTAGCTAGCTTACATTACCTGTCTAAGAGATAGTGAAATGTGTTGTGTTGGCCTGTTGTGTACACAGGGTTAAGAGCTGCCCATGAATTGGGCAGGAGCCGAGCTCCCCCACCTTGGCTTGGGTCTAAATTAGTGAGAGCATGCGGTGTAACAAGACCTAGGCTATTCGTTACAAAATAACATTACAGCCATTGATTTTAGAAGAACATGACTTGCCAGATGCCCTCTCTTGTTTTGTAGCCAGTCGTCCAGAGTGCTGTTGTCCTGCCCCCAATTGAAAGACACTTGACCTCCAGGACTCCACTGCCACAACACAGGACGTACCCATCACATAAGACTCCAATGTAAGGATTCTCCTGACAGATTCTGAAGCTGGCTCTCTCCACTTTCAACTTGATGTGGTTTCTTTGCTCCATGATGATATTCTTTGAACGTTACTAATGTTTTCTTGTGGTTTTAAATTAAGTTTTCTTAATGTTCTGAGAACATGATTTTAAACAGAACCACAAGGAAACCTTTAGAAAAACGTTATGCTAAAGTACTGAAATTCCCACAGAAGAACGTTGTTTCTTAATATTCTCTGAACGTTCTGAGAACATGAATTTAAATAGAACCATGAGGAAACCTGTAGAAAACATTATGCTGAAGTACTGAAATTCCCACCTAAGAAACATATGGTTCTCAGAACGTTATGTGCTAGCTGGGTATCCTGCACCATTCCCAGAATGTTGTGGGAAGGTTATATACAAAATAACCATAGGACAACCATGCTCTCACCAAGCTCTAAGAAAAATATGGTTCTCAGAACGTTATATGCTAGCTGGGAAATGCCTTTGGAATGTAGTTTTTGGGGCATTTCCATTTACTATAGTATGGTATTTCCTACCACAGTAACTTGACCTAAACCCAAACCAGACTTTAAAATATAAACAAACGTATGCATTTATAGGGGCATTGTTGCAGTTTTAGACGTTATACAGTAGCAATCTTTTACTTCATTACTGGGAAGAGAGAGAATGGGACCATTATTTAGTGTCAAAAGCAGCGAAGAGATACAACTGACAATTTACTAATTAAAATGTCACAATAGTCAGAAAACAATACAAAGAAACATTTGAAATACATTTTTTTTTTTTATTAACCATGCTAATGCTGAAGATAAGGTGGAAGCTTGCAGTTGGGATATGATACAGTGTGAAAACAAAGTCACAATAGCCAGACTAAAGTGGCAGAGCACATTGCTCACTGGCTGCAAAATGTTGCAAACGGAAGAAATCCTGTTCAAACCTGTCACGCCCTGGCTCTGGGGACACTGTTATGTTGAGCCAGGGTGTGTAGATCTATGTTCCGTATTTCTGTGTTGGCCTGAGTGACTCCCAATCAGAGGCAACGAGTGTCAGCTGTTTGCTGGTTGTCTCTGATTGGGAGCCATATTTAATCTGTCGGTTTTTCCTTTGGTTTTGTGGGTTCTTGTTTCTAGTTGGTTTAGTTTCACCGTGAACTGTCACGTTACCGTCTTTGTTTGTTTTGATCGTGTTTTCGCTCATTAAAGAGTATGTTTGCCTGCAACGCTGCGCCTTGGTCTACTCCTTACCCTGACGGTCGTGACAGAAGAACCCACCTAAACTGGACCAAGCAGCGTGAAGAGGAGAGAGGAAGGACCTGGGATCAGTGGAGTAGGAGTTTCGACTGGGCCCCGCTAAGTGAAGAGAAGAGAGGCTGGTCTATGGAGCAATGGATTAAGAGTTTCGACTGGGTCAAGCCAATTGAGGAGCTGAATAGCGGGAGTTGGAAGCAGAAGAGTGAGAGTCTGGCGAGAACTAGGGAGGCCTGGTCCACGGGGAGGAGAGAACCCCAGAACATTTTTAGGGGGGGGCTCACGACGTGGACGACGGGGCAGCAGGAGGCCGCGATGGAGCGGTCCAGCGGGTGTGCAGAGGAGGCCGCCAGGTTAAGGGGGCCACTGGTCACAGAGGAGAGGGAAAGTGTGGAGGCACGGCGAGAGGTACTGGGGTGTGTTACCAGTCCGGTCCAGCCCGTTCCTGATCCCTGCGTAGGGCCAGTGGTGTGTGTCCCCAGTACGGTCCGGCCTGTTCCTCGCATCGAGCCTGTGGTGCGTGTCGTCAGCCCGGCCCGGCCTGTTCCTGCTTCCCGCACCGAGCCTATGGTGCCCGGCCCGGCCTGTTCCTGCTCCCTGCACCAAACCTGTGGTGCGCGTCGCCAGCCCGGTCCGGCCTGTTCCTGCTCCCCGCACCAAGTCTGTGGTGCGTTTCGTCAGCCCTGTCCGGCCCGTTCCTGCTCTCCGCACCAAGTCTGTGGTGCGCGTCGCCAGCCCAGTCCGGCCCATTCCTGCTCCACGCACCAAGCCAGGGGTGCGCATCGTTAGCCCGGTCCGGTCCATTCCTGCTCCACGCACCAAGCCAGGGGTGTGTATCGTCAGCCCGGTCCGGCCAGTTGCTACTCCACGCACCAAGCCAGGGGTGCGCATCGTCAGCCCGGTCCGGTCCGTTCGTTCCACGCACCAAGCCAGGGATGCGTGTCGTCAGTCCGGCCCGGCCAGCGGGGCTAGACAGGACCAGGGGTACTTTGGGGGGTTGGAGAGGAAGTGGGGATCGGGCCCAGAGCCGGATCCGCCGCCAAGGCGGAGTGCCCACCCGGTCCCTCCCCTGTGGTATTTAGTTGGCTCGGTCGGAGTCCGTGCCTTTAGGGGGGGGTACTGTCACGCCCTGGCTCTGGGGACACTGTTATGTTGAGCCAGGGTGTGTAGATCTATGTTCCGTATTTCTGTGTTGGCCTGAGTGACTCCCAATCAGAGGCAACGAGTGTCAGCTGTTTGCTGGTTGTCTCTGATTGGGAGCCATATTTAATCTGTCGGTTTTTCCTTTGGTTTTGTGGGTTCTTGTTTCTAGTTGGTTTAGTTTCACCGTGAACTGTCACGTTACCGTCTTTGTTTGTTTTGATCGTGTTTTCGCTCATTAAAGAGTATGTTTGCCTGCAACGCTGCGCCTTGGTCTACTCCTTACCCTGACGGTCGTGACAAAACCAGAAGGTTGATGGCTCCATAGAGATCCTATTAAATTACTAGAGGGGCTATGTCAAAAACCCAGAATGGGGTGAAAAACGGCAGCCATATTGGTCAGGGAGAAATCCAAACCAGTCTAACTGGAATGAATGGCAGTAGAGGCATAATCCTGATTTTATTTATGCAGGAAATTAAAAGTAAGGCATGTGATGTATCAGAAATTGTGTAAAAATAATTATTGTCAACCTAAAATATTTTCATATAATTGTAAGTACAGTTTATTCAGGTTTTATACACATTTTCTGTATAAATAGCCTCTAAAATATAAATGTCTAAATTTGTGTTTCTTTGAAAGCTGTGAGTGCTATTATATGATACAATATCAGTACTTATTGCATTTACAACTTCTGAAATCATCAACTGATTTGAGCCAGTGCATGGCTATGGATTGACTGCATTGTTTTAATGGAATGTTGGCATATTGGCAGTTCATTTGAAAAATGTATTAATTAAATCTGTCTGGGTAGCTAGCTAACAAACAGACAGTGCAGATAAATTCTTCAAATTCATTACTTTACACAATATCTTATCAGCAGCACTGGCAAACCAAAATGGCTGACTTTTATCCCATCATAAGAAGGTTCATGTCCATTCTAGTATTCTAATTATATGGCTGACTCCATCTCAGGGTAGCGAAATACTACATCCCCATGAGAGTCAGTTTATGTGTCCTAATGAAACCAGAGTCGTCTATATCAGTCGCTACGGGTGATGGCGTCTGCCGAGCCAATAAGCTGGCAAGTAAATAAATCCCTGCTGAATTGCTCCTATTCCACCCAAATAATTGATTGTCGCCAAGGGCAACCAATCGGTACAGGTGGGGGCCCCAAGTGGTGCTCTCTGTCTGGATTAGTGGGCTGTCAACAGTGGCAAGGCCACTGTCAAGAGGTGAGGTGTATGTGGGGTGGAAGTCAGGCGCAGGACACCGAGGCTCAGTCCAACAGAGTTTACTCAAATAATCCAACAAGGAAACGGTAAACAAACTGCCTCGAAAAACACAGAGGCGAGCATTACGCACAATGCGTAAAACACTAAAACAGAAAACAAGAAACGAAACACGCAGCACTACGACAGGCGAACAACAACACACAATCCTACTAAGCAAACAGACAGAACTTATAGGACAGGTGATCAATAAACAATTGGACACAGGTGTGACAGACAGACAAAAGCAATCACACACAGAACAAAGATCGGTGGCAGCTAGTACTCCGGGGACGGCGACCGCCGACGCCTGCTCGTACAAGGAGGAGGAGCAGCCTCGGCAGAATCCGTGACAGTACCCCCTTGACGCGCGGCTCCAGCCGTGCACCGACCCCCGGCCTCGGGGACGGCCAGGAGGACGCGGACCCGGGCGCGTGGGATGCCCACGGTGGAACTCAGTCAGGAGGGATGGATCGAGGATGTCCCTCCTGGGCACCCAGGACCGTTCCTCCGGACCGTACCCCTCCCACTCCACGAGATACTGGAGACCACTCCTCCGGCGCCTCGAGTCCAATATAGTCCGGACCCTGTACGCCGGTGCCCCCTCGATGTCCAAAGGGGGTGGAGGGGTCTCTCCTATCTCCTCCTCTTGGAGTGGACCAGCTACCACCGGCCTGAGAAGAGACACATGGAACGAGGGGTTAATATTTCTGTACTCAATAGGCAGTTGTAATCTGTAACACACCTCGTTCAATCTTCTCAGGACTTTGAAGGGCCCCACAAACCGCCGACCCCAGCTTCCGGCAGGGCAGGCGGAGGGGCAGGTTTCGAGTCGAGAGCCAGACTCGATCTCCCGGTGCGTACACCGGCCCCTCACTGCGGTGGCGATCGGCGCTCGCCTTCTGTTGACGGATGGCACGCTGCAGATGGACATGGGCAGCGTCCCCACGTCTCTTCTGAGCGCCGAATCCACTCGTCCCACCGCAGGGGCCTCGGTCTGGCTCTCGTGCCACGGTGCCAGGACCGGCTGATACCCTAAAATACACTGGAAAGGTGTTAATCCGGTGGAGGAGAGAGTTCCGGGCCATCTCTGCCCAGGGGATATACCTCGACCACTCCTCCGGCCGGTCCCGGCAATAGGACCTCAAAAACCTACCCACATCCTGGTTAACACGTTCAACCTGCCCATTGCTCTCTGGGTGGTACCCCGAGGTAAGGCTAACCGAGACCCCCAGGCGTTCCATGAAAGCCCCCAGACTCTGGAGGTGAACTGGGGACCTCGGTCGGACACAATATCCTCGGGGACCCCATAGTGCCGGAACACGTGGGTAAAGAGGGCCTCGGCGGTCTGTAGGGCAGTAGGGAGACCCGGCAGTGGGAGGAGACGACAGGCCTTAGAAAACCGATCCACAACGACCAAAATGGTAGTATTACCCTGGGAAGGGGGTAGATCGGTCACAAAATCTACAGATAGGTGGGACCATGGTCGTTGTGGAACGGGCAGAGGATGTAACTTACCCCTGGGCAAATGTCTAGGTGCCTTACACTGGGCACACACCGAGCAGGAGGAGACATAAACCCTCACATCCCTGGCTAACGTTGGCCACCAGTATTTCACGCTAAGGCAGTGCACCGTCCCACCAATACCAGGATGTCCAGAGGAGGGTGATGTATGAGCCCACGAAATAAGCCGATCACGAACCTCGAGCGGAACGTACGTCCGCCCCACAGGACACTCGGGGGAGTAGGGTCGGTACGCAGCGCCCGCTCGATTTCCGCATCGACCTCCCATACTACCGGAGCCACCAGACAAGACTTCGGCAGTATGGAAGTAGGCTCAATGGACCTCTCCTCCGTGTCATACTGTCGGGACAGTGCGTCTGCCTTACCGTTCTGGGACCCAGGGATGTATGTGATCTTAAACACAAACCGGGTTAGGAACATGTTCCACCTAGCCTGACGAGGGTTCAATCTCCTAGCTGCCCGGATGTACTCCAGGTTGCGGTGATCAGTCAGAATGAGAAAAGGGTGTTGAGCCCCCTCAAGCCAATGCCTCCACACCTTTAGGGCCTGGACTACAGCTAACAGCTCCCTGTCCCCAACGTCATAATTGCGCTCCGCCGAGCTGAGCTTCTTGGAGTAGAACGCACAGGGGCGGAGCTTAGGTGGCGTGCCGGACCGTTGTGACAGGACTGCCCCAATACCGGTCTCGGACGCGTCCACCTCTACTTGGAAAGGCAAAGAGGGATCCGGATGTGCCAGCACCGGGGCCGGCGAACAGGTTCTTCAGCTTGACAAATGCCCTGTCCGCCTCAGCTGACCACCGCAAGCGCACCGGACCCCCCTTTAGCAGGGACGTAATGGGAACTGCAACCTGTCCAAAACCCCCGGATAAACCTCCGGTAGTAATTAGCAAAACCCAAGAACCGCTGCACCTCTTTACGGTGGTTGGAGTTTGCCAATTACGCACAGCTGATACCCGATCTACCTCTATCTCCACGCCAGACGCGGACAACCGATAACCCAAAAAGGAGACGGACTCCTGGAAGAACAGGCATTTCTCTGCCTTGACATACAAGTCATGCTCCAACAGTCGTCTCAATACTCGGCGCACCTGGGCTACATGCTCGGCTCGTGTAGAAGAATACACTAGAATGTCGTCAATGTACACCACTACACCCTGCCCATGCATGTCCCGGAAAATCTCATCAACAAAGGATTGGAAGACTGAAGGAGCATTCATTAACCCATACGGCATGACGAGATACTCGTAATGACCCGAGGTGGTGCTAAATGCTGTTTTCCATTCATCCCCCCCCTTAATGCGCACCAAATTGTACGCGCTCCTGAGATCCAACTTTGTGAAGAAACGCGCTCCGCGTAATGACTCCGTCATCGTCGCAATCAGTGGAAGTGGGTAACTGTATTTTACTGTGATCTGATTGAGACTACGGTAATCAATACACGGGCGCAATCCCCCGTCCTTCTTCTTCACAAAGAAGAAACTCGAGGAAACCGGAGAAGTAGAGGGCCGTATGTATCCCTGTGCCAAGGACTCGGCTATGTAAGTCTCCATAGCCGCAGTCTCCTCTTGAGACAGGGGATACACACGACTCCTGGGAAAAGCTGCTCCGGTCTGGAGATTTATCGCACAGTCCACCTGTCTATGAGGAGGTAGCCGTGCTGCTCTCGATTTGCTAAACGCTAGTGCTAAATCCTCATACTCGGGGGGAATGCGCAGTGCGGGCACTTGGTTCGGACTCTCTACCGAGGTCGCCCCTATGGAAACACCTAGACATCTCCCTACACACTGGGCAGACCACTCCATAAGAGCCCTCTGTTGCCACGCTATGGTAGGATCGTGGGTGCTTAACCAGGGAAGCCCCAACACCACTGGGTACGCAGGAGAGTCAATCAGATAGAACTGAATGATTTCCTCATGACCCCCTGCGTAGTCATCGTCAGCGGTGCCGTGACATCCCTGATTAGACCCGACCCCAACGGCCGGCTGTCTAACGCATGGACAGGGAATGGAACTTCTACCGGCCGAAGGGGAATTCCTAACCTAGCACAAAATGCCCGATCAATAAAGTTCCCAGCTGCGCCTGAATCTACTAGCGCCTTATGCTGGGAATGAGGTGCCACCTGTGGAAAACGCACAGGAATGCTCATGTGACCAACAGAGAGCTCTGGGTAAGTGGGGCGCCTACTCACCTGAAATGACTCCCCAGTGCGTGACCTGTTGTCCCCTCCCTCAGAAGACCCTCCCCAGCACCTGGCCGCGGTGTGTCCTCCACGGCCACAGTTGGTGCAGGGATTGGCCCTCCTCGGGTTCTCCCTCCTCCTCTCTCTAGCGCCAGCACCCCCGAGCTCCATAGGAATTGGCTCAGAGGTGCTGGAGGATGGAATGGACGACCCCCACTCGGGACGTCCGCGGGCGGCCAGCAGGGTGTCAAGCCTGATGGAGATGTCCACCAGCTGGTCGAAGCATAGGTTGGTGTCCCTGCAGGCCAGCTCACGACGAACGTCCTCTCGCAGGCTACACCGATACTGGTCGATGAGGGCCCTCTCATTCCATCCCGCATCCGCAGCTAACGTCCGGAACTCCAGTGCGAACTCCTGTGCGCTCCTCTTCTCCTGTCGGAGGTAGAACAGACGCTCCCCCGCCGCCTTCCCTTCAGGTGGGTGATCGAAGACTGCCCGGAAGCGGCGGGAGAACTCAGCGTAGGTGATGGTAGCTGCGTCTATTCTCCTCCATTCGGCGTTGGCCCATTCCAACGCCTTACCGGATAGACAGGAGATGAGGGCGGCGACGCTCTCGTATCCCGAGGGCGCTGGGTGTATAGTAGCCAGGTATAGTTCTATCTGCAGGAGGAAACCCTGACACCCGGCTGCAGAACCGTCATAAGCCCTCGGGAGCGAGAGCCGAATGCCACTGGGTTCCGGTGCTGAGAGAGGAGGACTGGTCGTTGGTGATGGGATCGTGGGTGATGGCGTGGGCACTTCCCTCGTCACCAAGCGACTCATCTTGTTGGACACCTCGTCAAGGGCGGCCTCAAGTTGCTGGAACAAGATGTCTTGATAGCGTAACTGCTCCTCCAGCAACCTGGGTGCCGCCACTGCTCCTGCTGACTCCATGATGGTGTGTTGTTCTGTCAAGAGGTGAGGTGTATGTGGGGTGGAAGTCAGGCGCAGGACACCGAGGCTCAGTCCAACAGAGTTTACTCAAATAATCCAACAAGGAAACGGTAAACAAACTGCCTCGAAAAACACAGAGGCGAGCATTACGCACAATGCGTAAAACACTAAAACAGAAAACAAGAAACGAAACACGCAGCACTACGACAGGCGAACAACAACACACAATCCTACTAAGCAAACAGACAGAACTTATAGGACAGGTGATCAATAAACAATTGGACACAGGTGTGACAGACAGACAAAAGCAATCACACACAGAACAAAGATCGGTGGCAGCTAGTACTCCGGGGACGGCGACCGCCGACGCCTGCTCGTACAAGGAGGAGGAGCAGCCTCGGCAGAATCCGTGACAGCCACCAAATTCATTCTGGCTGGGCACTGTTCCACCGGGCCTGCATTGAACACAACACCTAAAGTGTCACTATGGCTATTACAGTGTGTGTTTTGAGTGGCAGTTGTGAATGCTGTGTGATTGGCTTTTTATAGCTATGGCAGTCAGTCTTGAAATGAAATGTACAGTCCCATATGCTTTGAGTGATCATGCATACGGTTGGTATCTGATGAGCTGATGCTATATGAAAATACTATTTATTTATTTATGTTGATGCTTCAGGGCAGATTGAGCAACCAGATGGTGAAACAAGGGTAAGAAAAATGTATTTGGAGGAAGAACCAGACCTGGGTTCAAATACTACTTGAAATAATTTTGAACACTTTAGCTGTGGTTGATTGAGATTGCCGGCAACAAAGGAACCAATAGAAAAGTCCCAAAAGTGCAAACCCTTCCCATATGGCATCCCAGGCAGGCAACGCAAACACTCAAAGCATTGAAAGATTTCAGATAGTATTTGAACCTAGGTCTGGGAAGAATGTAAATAAGTCTGAAAACATGAACATATGGCCATTGGGGGAAATGGAAGAATCATAATTAGGCTACCACCATCTAACAACGACAGATTCTTCAAATTAGTTTTGGACCTCGGACAGGCTTAGAAGGCCATGAATGACACGCAGGAGCAGAGAGCTCAGTGGAGTTTCCCCTTAACTTTAAACCTAACCAATTTTTTAATCAAACTTAACCCCAGGTTGGACACGAGGAAGAGTAGCTGCTGCCTTGGCAACAGCTAATGGGGATCCTAATAGAATACTAAATACTAAACCCACCCCTAACCCTAACCTCAACCAATTGAAATTCCTTGCCTAAAATTAACCAATCACATTACTTGCCTAAACTTAACCAATCACATACATTTCTGCCATTGAGGCAGAGCTGCCCTTATAACAAGACTGAATCAGGAAAACTCCAATCTAGGATACTTATTAGATAATGCTGAGAGACATGGTTTTTAACGAGTGGGAGGATTAAGAAAGTGTTCCTAAGAGCGACTTCTCTCAGGCTTAGTACCAAATGGCACCCTATTCCCTATGGGCACTGGTCAAAAGTAAAGCACTATGTAGGGAATAGGCTGCCATTTGGGACACAGCCTCAGAGTCCTCTTCCCTGGGAGAGAGCAGCAGAGATCAGATGCTTTACCTTCGGCTGTTTGAAGGCGAAGTGAACCTATTGATTAAACTGTAGTCGCGAGTGTGGGAGAGATCGTTATTTATCTTTGCTGTAAGCTTTTGAACCTGATAAGCCTTTTGTGGACTTCATATCAGTATGTGTCTGTGTGTGTGTGTGTGTGGGGGGGGTATGAATGTTAGCCTGCATTTAAGAGAGAGAGAGAAATAATGATAATGCCACCAGACTGTGGCCACATATTACAGTGAAGCCAAATAAATACGAAAGTCACTACACACAAAGACAAAAGCATTCAGTGTTGATAAAGACGTAGTCTATTCTGTCTGTCTCTGTCTGTCTCTCTCGGCCTGTCTGTCTGTCTGTCTGTCTCTCTCTCTCTCTCTCTCTCTCTCTCTCTCTCTCTCTCTCTCTCTCTCTCTCTCTCTCTCTCTCTCTTTCTCTCGGTCAAAGGGAATATCTAAGTAGTGTACTTCCATGAGACTCAGCATGTGATAGACCAACTCATTGCCAAGAATAGGATTACCCATCAGCCCCTTCTCTTGGCATCTCGCTTTGTGATCACCTCTCTATGACCCCCAACCCTCTTCATTGATGAAGTGATGAATACACACGTGTGACGCATGCATGTGCATAGATACACATGCAGACATGTGTGGACACACAAGTGCATACCAAATACATGGAAAGACCCATGGCCAGCCAGCCAGCCAGCTAGTCAAACAGCCAGCGAGAGCCAACCAGCCAAACAGTCAGCTAGCCAACCAGCCAAACAGCCAGCTAGCCACCCAGCCAAACAGCCAGATAGTAAACCAGCCAGCCAGCCAGCCAGCTAGCCAACCAGCCAGCTAGCCAGCCAACTAGTCAACCAGCCAGCCAGCCAGCCAGCGAGCCAACTAGCCAGCCAGCCAGTCAGCAAGCCAACCAGCCAGCTAGCCAACCAGCCAGCTAGCCAGCCAACTAGTCAACCAGCCAGCCAGCCAGCCAGCGAGCCAACTAGCCAGCCAGCCAGCCAGCAAGCCAACCAGCCAGCTAGCCAACCAGCCAGCTAGCCAACCAGCCAGCTAGCTAGCTAGCCAATCCTCCAGCCAGCCAGCCAGCTAGCTAACCAGCCAGCTAGCCAACCAGCCAGCTAGCTAGTCAACCAGCGAGCCAGCAACACAAACGCATGTGCACACACCCACACACCCACACACACACACACCCACACACACACACACACACACACATACACACACACACACACACACACACACACACAGAGCTATAAATAGAAACATTGCTGTATGTTTTTTTCTGTATGCAGACCCACGAGCATCCATCCCTGCCTCTGTCTCCCTTTCACCTCTCCCCCTATCTCCTAGAATACTAATTTGTGCATCTCAGCCTCACCACTCCTTAAAGAGCCACTGAACACGCCGATTGGCATGTGTGTTTTTCTGTTGCTCATTAGAAAAATTAGATTTCAATCTTGGAGGTGGTCCCCAATGAGACACTGTAGACACGGACGCCTATTTCAATTCCTCAAAATCCCCAGAATGAATCTAAGATAACTCAAGTAATCTGTAATAAATGTTTTATGGTTTTGCAAAGGATGTTTTAGTTGCACAATTTTACATCTAAGGTGTCTGGTGCAGTATTTCTCAAGTAAAAACATGCAAATGTACATTGTCAAATCAAAACCCAACCTTCAGTCACCTGTTATGAGGCAAGGATGTTTCAAACTCCGTTTAAGACGAGACTGACTTTATGACCAAAGTTATCCTATTTACACTTTGTAGTCAATTTCGACACAAGAATAACAATTTCTAACTCAAATCGATGCCACATAGGCCGTTTTCAAAGGGATTCGTTGCTTTTTAAAGGGCGTCGCTCTTAACATTACTCAAAGCATCCCCCCTTCACTCCATCCTCCTCGGCTCCCCCTCTCTTTTTCTACATCTGTCTCTCTCTCTTGGTGTAAGATTAATATGTTAAAGAAGAAACAAGAAGAAATAATTTCACCCTTTCTGCCCTTATTCAGCCAATACTTACCCATAAGTTATTATTTGAGTTATTCTATTCTACAGTGCATTCGGAAAGTATTCAGACCTCTTGACTTTATCCACATTTTGTTACATTACAGCCTTATTCTAAAATTGATTCAATTGTTTTTTCTCCTCATCAATCTACACACAATACCCCATAATGACAAAATAAAAACAGGTTTGTAATTTGTCTTGCTAATTTACAAAAAAAAAAAAAAAAAAACGAAATATTACATTTACATAAGTATTTAGACCCTTTACTCAGTACATTGTTGAAGCACCTTTGGCAGCGATTACAGCCTTGATTCTTCTTGGGTATGATGCTACAAGCTTGGCACACCTGTATTTGGGGAGTTTCTCCCATTCTTCTCTACAGATCCTCTCAAGCTCTGTCAGGTTGGATAGGGAGCCTCGCTGCACAGCTATTTTCCGGTCTCTCCAGAGATGTTCGATCGTGTTCAAGTCTGGGCTCTGGCTGGGCCACTCAAGGACATTCAGAGACTTGTCCCGAAGCCACTCCTGCGTTGTCTTGGCTGTGTGCTTAGGGTTGTTGTCCTGTTGGAAGGTGAACCTTCGCCCCGGTCTGAAGTCCTGGAGCAGGTTTTCATTGAGGATCTCTCTGTTGTTTGCTTCGTTCATCTTTCCCTCGATCCTGACTAGTCTCCCAGTCCCTGCCGATGAAAAACATCCTCACAGCATGATGCTGCCACCACCATGCTTCACCATAGGGATGGTGCCAGATTTCCTCCAGACGTGACGCTTGGCATTCAGGCCAAAGAGTTCAATCTTGGTTTCAGACCAGAGAATGTTGTTTCTCATGGTCAGAGTCCTTAAGGTGCATCTTGGCAAACTCCAAGCGGGCTGTCATGTGTGTTTTACTGAGGAGTGGCTTCCGTCTGGCCACTCGACCACAAAGGCCTGATTGGTAGAGTGCTGCATAGATGGATGTCCTTCTGGAAGGTTCTCCCATCTCCACAGAGGAACTCTGGAGCTCTGTGAGAGTGACCATCGGGTTCTTGGTCACCTCCCCGATTGCTCAGTTTGGCCGGGCGGCCAGCTCTAGGAAGAGTCTTGGTGGTTCCAAACTTCTTCCATTTAAGAATGATGGAGGCCACTGTGTTCTTGGGGACCTTCAATGCTGCAGACATTTTTTGATACCCTTCCCCAGATCTGTGCCTCGACACAATCCTGTCTCGGAGCTCTACGGACAATTCCTTCGACCTCATGGCTGGGTTTTTGTTCTGACATGCACTGTCAGCTGTGGGACCTTATATAGACAGGTGTGTGCCTTTCCAAATCATGTCCAATCAATTGAATTTACCACAGGTGGACTCCAATGAAGTTGTAGAAACATCTCAAGGATGATCAATGAAAACAGGATGCACCTGAGCTCAATTTCGGGTCTGAATACTTATGTAAATAAGGTAGTTCTGTTTTTTCTTTTTAATACATTTGCTAAAATGTCTACAATCCTGACTCTGAGTGTAAAAGCAGACGCTGAGGGATTAGGAGAGAGTCAGAGAGCATAAGGACTTTTCCATTGTCCTCCTGCCTCGCCTCCTCACAATTGAATCACTGTCTGTTTATATGCATATTGTGTGAGTGAAATGGAGAGAGACAAAAAGAGGGAGGGGCAGAAGGAGAGGAAAACAGCTGTACTGCATTGATAGAGCGAGAGAGAGAGAGAGGTGGGGGAAAAGAGAAATACTAGACACTCATTCCTCACACCGTCAGAAGATACAGAGGATATTTCCATTTCATACAATAGGTCAATATCTCCGCTAAATGTGTTATACTTAAATCATTTAGAGAGTTGGGATATTAATGGCATTGAAGTAACTAGTACTTGCTTGTCATTATTTCAATGATTTCAGGTCTGTCCCTCCCTCCATCCTCCCCTGCTCTCAGACACATTGACTTGATGACTGACTAACTGGGATGCACGAACATCGCAACACTGGATTCCGTGTGTCTCTGTGTGTGTGCCAGTGTGCTTGACGAAGGTAAGGAGAGAGGGAGCGCGCGAGAGAAAAGCAGAGCAAAAGGAGGAGGAGGAGAGAGTGAGAGAGTGAGAGACGTGCACAAACGCACATTCACACACACATACGAAGCGAGACAGGAGGAGAGAAGAGGAGTGGAGAGAATGCCTGGCGAAAGGGTGGCGCTTCCTCGCTTGCTGCTTCCAAGGCCTCTGTGAGAGAGAGACACCATGGGCTGCATCGGCTCCCGGACCATCAGTAAGCAGACCCCATCTTTTTCCCCTTCTGCTTTTCCCCCAGTGACTAGAGAGAGATGGAGGAGGGTGGTAGTTGGGGAGGGAAGGAGGGCTCTCAATTTCTCCTCTGAAACTGTACGTACGTTTCTATGGAGACGTGTTGGTTAACCTGGCTTGGCAGCGTCCGACCGAGGCTAGACAGACAGGATAGTTTTTTTTTTGTTCATGGTGAATGCTGAATGTGTGTGGGGACTAGGGAGAGATGGCAAGACAACGGCATGACGGTGGAAGTGAAGGCGAAGGCAGGACGTGAGACGATTTGTAGTGGACTGGAATACGGGGCGACTCGGTTGACATTTAAGCTTTACATGCCTGATGGGCTGTACGACCATGTGCGAATGGCGATATGTGTGTGTGTGTGTCTGTGTGTGTGTGTGTGTGTGTGTGTGTGTGTGAGAGAGAGAGAGAGAGAGAGAGAGAGAGAGAGAGAGAGAGAGAGAGAGAGAGAGAGAGAGAGAGAGAGAGAGAGATGCAGAAGGTTCTGAGGAGACAGAGAGACTGAAAGATGACGTTAGAGGTTGTTTACAATGATCTCAGGGGAGACAGGTGAAAGGACAGAACGAGAGAGGAGAGAGAAAGAGAGAGAGAGGGAGAGACAGAAAGGAATGATGTGAAATCCTGTTAGCAGTGTCTGCATGGTGTACTGTTGCATGTATAAATAGTGATGGAGAGAAAAAAAAGGAGAGTGAAACAGAGCAGACCTCTGAATTTCATTATGGAAGAAGGATCAGAGGGACGGAGAGATGGATGGAGGGATGGTCATGAGGAAATGGACTGTTAGTTTGACTGTGTGTGTGTGTGTGTGTGTGTGTGTGTGTGTGTGTGTGCACTCCCTCTTGTTTAACCACCCTCCTGCCTCGACATAGAGCTAAGGTAACCGCTTGCTGTGTATGAGAAAATCATAAACGCTCCTCTCCTCGGTCAGAGTGCGTCATGCCGGCGGGTGATACGTTGAAGCATGCGTGCGGCAGAGCATTTCAGGTTAAGAGGTACTGTATAAAATGGAGACACACAGACACAGACACACACACACACACTCGGTTGGACTATGACCCGCATTGGATGAGTCATAACCGGTCAAACCCAGGTGTGAGCCCGGATGCGCTGCACATGTAGGTCAATTGAACAAAGTCAACGGTGCCAGTGGTTAATACAGCCGGTTTAGCTACATTGAGGTGTATGGCTCAAGAGATGGAGCAAACTGTAGACTGAATTGAATTACATGGTCTGTGGAACTCGTACGATGTTGATTTCACTGAACTCGATCTGTCTCCGATGGGATAGGATATTATGTGTTGTACTGTAGATAGTATAATGGAGATTAATTAAAGCGTGGTGTGTCGTTTCTTTGGAGCATATATAAGAGAGAGTGATTGCCCTCTTTTAAACACTTAATCAAGCCTTGCCAGTTCCTTTATGTAAACAAATGGAGGCTTGCTGCCTGAGATCAAATAAATAAATACATGGATTAATGAAAATTTGACCTTTGATTGTCATTGAGCCTGTGGAGGATGTGTAGCATGTGTTTTGAGCGTGAAAATGAATGCCAGCCTGGCGTTTTAGAGACAAATGAGTGTGTGAAATATGTGAGTGTCTGAAAACAAGCTAGGGAAGGTGTTAGTGTTGATGTAGAATCTGTAGCAGTAAACGACACTAGGGTTTTCCCTGTTCACTGTAAGGGAGTTTTCCCTCTGACTGGGTCTCTAATTTCTCTCTTCATCTCTCTCTGTCTGTCATGGTTTTGCTTCTGTAGTATTTAACACACAGGGTTTTAGAAAGATGCTTTAACATGTGTATAGAATAATGCTCTAATACCACTATAATACTCCTAACAATACTTACTGCCGAACAAATAAACTGTTTGCTTTGTCTACTAAATAGACATGCCCATGTTAGTGTATCGTATCACGTGCAATGGGCCATTTGATATCAAATGTGAACTGAGGTTGATTTCTTGTGAGAAACAACAACAGCCCATTGCTGTGAGCGCCATTGTTATAATAAGCATATCTTGCTATATAGCATCTGGTATGGAGTGAGATCGATGGATGCGGAATGGAGAGGAGATACTTACAATAAATATGGGTCAACAGCGCATCCCCACACAGTGTTTAGATCCTCTGGTAAACATTCAGAGGAACCATGCCATGTCAACAAGATAGGATGATCTGATTGTACTGTATCCTACTGTTTTGGCGGAGGTATTATTCCAGTGAATTGCGTAGCCTGCCAAACCTAGTTATTACAATGTAATCCATTATGTTCACAACGGATGTTGTTTATGATGAATGGTTGCACGGCTGTATTTATTTTCTGGGAGGAGACAACAGAGCTCTACAATCATGTTTACTCAGTGTTTTTCTTGGTTTGTTCTGTGGGTATATTCAAGGCAATTTAGCATATCAATGTAAATCTCAGCAGGTTAGCATACTTATTATAATGCTTCGTAACAGGCCTTATGAGGCAGGTTATGGCAAGAGGTTATTCGATTTCAAATAATCAAATCAAATTGTATTGGTGGCATACACATACACTGAGTGTACAAAACATTAGGAACACCTTCCTAATATTGAGTTGCACCTCCTTTTGCCCTCAGAGCATTCTCAATTTGTTGGGCCATGGACTCTACAAGGTGTCAAAAGCATTCCACAGGGATGCTGGCCCATCTTGACTCCAATGCTTCCCACAGTTGTGTCAAGTTGGCTGGACCATTCTTGATACGGGAAACTGTTGAGCGTGTAAAACCCAGCAGTGTTGCAATTCTTGACACACTCAAACCGGTGCGCCTGGCACCTACTACCATACCCTGTTCAAAGGCACTTCAATATTTTGTCTTGCCCATTCACCCTCTGAATGGCACACATACGCAATCCATGTGTCATTTGTCTCAAGGCTTAGAAATCCTTCTTTAACCTGACTCCTCCCTTTCATCTACACTGATTGAAGTGGATTTAAAAAGTGACATCAATAAGGAATCATAGCTTTCACCTGGATTCACCTGGTCAGTCTATGCCATGGAAATAACAGGTGTTCTTAATGTTTTGTATGCTCAGTGTATTTTGCAGATGTTATAGGCCTTAATCAATCAATCACATATCTGTCATTGACTTCATTTGTTGTCTTTCATGGGTGGTGAGACATTTAGCAAAGTAGGCCTAATATAATGCTGAAATGGGAAATAGCTGAATTAGCTAAGCCTACACATAGTATCATTATGGTGTTGTGTATTTATATTACTATAATGTAAATGATACAGTGTGAAACGGAACTACTAGGAAATAAACCAACGGGAACATGAAAATGACAATGTCATGACATGAGTGTGAATATATCAGGAGAGAAGGAAAGGTCTACACTGAAAGGGTCTGTTTCTGTTTCTGTGTACTGAAGGTGTTTATGTTTCTGTATACTGAAGGTGTTTATGTTTCTGTTTACTGAAGGTGTTTATGTTTCTGTGTACTGAAGGTGTTTATGTTTCTGTATACTGAAGGTGTTTGTGTTTCTGTTTACTGAAGGTGTTTGTGTTTCTGTATACTGAAGGTGTTTATGTTTCTGTGTACTGAATGTGTTTATGTTTCTGTGTACTGAAGGTGTTTATGTTTCTGTGTACTGAAGGTGTTTATGTCTCTGTATACTGAATGTGTTTATGTTTCTGTGTACTGAAGGTGTTTATGTTTCTGTATACTGAAGGTGTTTATGTTTCTGTGTACTGAAAGTGTTTATGTCTCTGTATACTGAATGTGTTTATGTTTCTGTGTACTGAAGGTGTTTATGTTTCTGTATACTGAAGGTGTTTATGTTTCTGTGTACTGAATGTGTTTATGTTTCTGTGTACTGAAGGTGTTTATGTTTCTGTATACTAAAGGTGTTTATGTTTCTGTGTACTGAAGGTGTTTATGTCTCTGTATACTGAAGGTGTTTATGTTTCTGTATACTGAAGATGTTTATGTTTCTGTATACTGAAGGTGTTTATGTCTCTGTATACTGAAGGTGTTTGTGTTTATGTATACTGAAGGTGTTTCTGTATACTGAAGGTGTTTATGTTTCTGCATAATGAATGTGTTTATGTCTCTGTATACTGAATGTGTTTATGTTTCTGTATACTAAAGGTGTTTCTGTTTCTGTTTACTGAAGGTGTTTATGTTTCTGTATACTGAAGGTGTTTATGTTTCTGTGTACTAAAGGTGTTTATGTTTCTGTGTACTGAAGGTGTTTATGTCTCTGTATACTGAAGGTGTTTATGTCTCTGTATACTGAAGGTGTTTATGTTTCTGTATACTGAAGGTGTTTCTGTATACTAAAGGTGTTTCTGTTTCTGTTTACTGAAGGTGTTTATATTTCTGTGTGCTGAAGGTGTTTGTGTTTATGTATACTGAAGGTGTTTCTGTATACTGAAGGTGTTTATGTTTCTGCATAATGAATGTGTTTATGTCTCTGTATACTGAATGTGTTTATGTTTCTGTATACTAAAGGTGTTTCTGTTTCTGTTTACTGAAGGTGTTTATGTTTCTGTATACTGAAGGTGTTTATGTTTCTGTGTACTAAAGGTGTTTATGTCTCTGTATACTGAAGGTGTTTATGTATCTCTATACTGAAGGTGTTTATGTTTCTGTATACTGAAGGTGTTTCTGTTTATGTTTACTGAAGGTGTTTATGTTTCTGTATACTGAAGGTGTTTATGTTTCTGTATACTAAAGGTGTTTATGTTTCTGTTTACTGAAGGTGTTTATGTTTCTGTATACTGAAGGTGTTTATGTTTCTGTATACTGAAGGTGTTTATGTTTATGTATACTGAAGGTGTTTATGTTTCTGTGTACTGAAGGTGTTTATGTCTCTGTATACTGAATGTGTTTATGTTTCTGTATACTGAAGGTGTTTCTGTATACTAAAGGTGTTTCTGTTTCTGTATACTGAAGGTGTTTATGTTTCTGTATACTGAAGGTGTTTTGTTTCTTTATACTGAAGGTGTTTATGTTTCTGTATACTGAAGATGTTTCTGTTTACTGAAGGTGTTTATGTTTCTGTGTGCTGAAGGTGTTTGTATTTATGTATACTGAAGGTGTTTCTGTATACTGAAGGTGTTTGTGTTTCTGTGTACTGAAGGTGTTTGTGTTTCTGTATACTGAAGGTGTTTATGTTTCTGTATACTGAAGATGTTTATGTTTCTGTATACTGAAGGTGTTTCTGTGTACTGAAGGTGTTTATGTTTCTGTATACTGAAGGTGTTTATGTTTCTGTATACTGAAGGTGTTTATGTTTCTGTGTACTGAAGGTGTTTATGTTTCTGTATACTGAAGGTGTTTCTGTGTACTGAAGGTGTTTATGTTTCTGTATACTGAAGGTGTTTGTGTTTCTGTATACTGAAGGTGTTTATGTTTATGTTTACTGAAGGTGTTTATGTTTCTGTGTACTGAAGGTGTTTGTGTTTCTGTATACTGAAGGTGTTTATGTTTCTGAATACTGAAGGTGTTTCTGTTTCTAATCTGTACTGAAAGTGTGTGTTCATGTGTTTGGTGAAACTGCCACTCGCTTATGTAGGCCTCCTTCAATTTCCCATATACAAACACACTGCTCAACAGCCTGTTGAAGGCTTGACCTGTTCTGCTTTTGGCCAGAGTCCTGCCGTAGCTTGTTGTGCACTATTTAGCACTGCTCATCTTGTTTGTTGTTCTGTTCTATTGAGTGTCTTTGAGATATTGCATTACACAGGAATGACCCCCAATATTGATTTCATTAAAAGTGCAGACTGACTGACTGACGGATGCTCGGTATTGAGCGGAACATGCTCGCTATGTCACAACACCGTACGGCTGATGACACGAGTTGACAGACGACTCGCAAGGTGACGGACATGGGGCCAAGGTGACTAGTCGATGGAGTTTGCTTGACAGGTGGTCATGGTTGAGCTGCTGCTGACCATTAGAGTGGAAGACTGCTAGTGGGCATACTGTAGGTGAAGAGGGGAGAGAGAGGGGCTCAGAGAGAGAGAAGAGGATGGGAGGAATGGAGAAAAGAAGACTAGAGAGAAGCATGGGTTGTGTTATAGTTGGGCATCAATGGTTTAGGGTGGCTAAGTGTTAACTTCGTCTCTGAGACATATCATTTGAATTAGTAGCATGATGTTTTGGTGGTTGTTCTTCCATTAATAGTTTGGAAAAGTTATACAACTCTCTTTTTACCCAGAAGTTACCCACTGGGAACACACTGGTTGAATAAACGTTGTTTCCACTTCGTTTCAATGAAATTACGTTGAACCAATGTGGAATAGGCGTTGAATTGATATCTGTGCCCAGTGGGTATGTATTCCAGGTCCAATGTAAGGTTGACAGTATTTGTGGTAGCTCAACAGTTTTTATCAGAAAAGACAGTCCCCTCATATAGGCTATGGAAATCGATGCTGAAAGGTCGAGGGGCCATTTCCACAGGTTGTCACTTTGATTTCAAGCCCTGGTCTTACCGTGGCCATACCTTACCATGATAATAGCTGCATATGCGCTCAGAATAATATTTTTTCAGTACCTTGTCCCGCTAGAACTCCCTTCGGCACCAGTACTAGAGCTGAGATGAGTCAGACTTTGGCCTTCACCCTGAATCAGTGTCAGGGCGCACGTCACCCACCGTGTGTCACCACCAAGACGCCCCACTCGGCCCCAAGCGATCGCAAAAGACAGATGATGGTGGTCCCTAACATTCTGAACCACGAGATCTGTCAGGAGTGATCGCGGCAGTGGCCGACGATTCTCCCTTCCCCCGCTGTTTGCTATGACGGCCCGCGCAGCTTTTGGCTTCTGCTAGGTTGGTCACAGCAGGCTAATGCACCCGTAAGGAACTCGCTCAGTGCAGCGCGAGTGGCTAGCCCCTGCTATTTGGCCCACTGTGTGAACATAGTCCTACCCTTCCCCAGCTCAAACAATTGCTCGGAACAAAGCTTTTTTCCCCAACTTTGTAATTATACAGTTGTATCATAAAACTGCTGTGACGGTTGAGGCCATACCTCTCCTCTTAAAAGGTTCAATATCTGACTCAGATGTTTTGGATCATCAATGAATGAGGGAAAGAAAATTCTCTACAACGAGACAAATTCTACAGCAAAGTGGAGGAGGCTTAGTTCTCTATGAGGTCAAGAGGTCTGTCTGTCTAGTTTACTACAAGCTGTTAGATGACAGTGGTGCCTATGTGTGACGCGTACTGAGTATACGAAGAGGCAGGACGCAGACGCAGGAATTAACAAGGTCAAGGTTTACTTAACAATGAGCAAGAGAAATAACAAAGAATAAACGACAAGAAGCTTAACAATCACACACAACATCATCCAGAACAGTCCAAAGCTAAATAGAGGTGGTGATGAGATGATGAGGTGCAGGTGCGCTGGAGGTGATTAGGGTGCGTTGGGTTTCCATTCCGGTGTTGCCGAGGTGGTGCGCTCAGACCTGTGGCTCAGTAGACTGGCAAATCAGAGCGCCGGAGGGGAGCAATGGGAGGAGACGTGACACTATGAAGATTGAAGACCTCTTGACAGGCCAGGGTGACAAGTGTGAGGTTAAGATAAATGTGTTTGGGTCTGGGGGGTTTTGTGCATGTTTTACAGATGGATGGACCTTACACATGAGGTGGTGAGATGTGGCTATTTTTTTAAATGTCTAATCAACTGTGTACACAATTCACTGTTAGAAATATTGACCGTTCCTAAACTCTATGTGAAGATTCTTTTAACACCAACAATAAAACATTCACCACCTTCTCATTCCATTGGTTGAGATGCAGGCTTGATAACACACCATAGACATCAATTGATACCATTCATATATTGGCCTACTGGAACGTTCCACTCTCCTCCTCCTCATAGTTTTCTCCTTTTTTCTCTGCCCCATCTCGGTATACCCTTGGTTTTCTTTTCCCCATTCCCCAACCCTCCCTGTCCTCCTTTCTCTTGTTTCTTTGAGTGCTACTACCTCTTACTCGCCCTCATTCTCCTCGGTTATCTTGGAGTTCCATCAGCTTTAGAGGTCTCTGGTGTGTGAGTGTCTGATGGAGGAAAATGGCCTCCAGGTTCCCCTGGGTGTCAACTCAGCTGTAGTTAAAGTGTTTCAATTCAGATTTTAGAACTCATTTGACTTTCTTTTATGTTTTTTGCCTGTTTAAAGGACACATTCAAGTGTTAAACGTGTTCAAATTTAGATGGGGCCCTTAGATAGTCATGAAGATGTGTTTCAATTTAGAACTCGGTTCGACTCCCCTTTTAACTGTTAAAATGTTAAAGTGAGATGTTAGGATATAAAACATTACAGACAAGTGTTTTAAGGATTTTGAATTCAATTAATGACTTTTTTCAGCTTATATCTGTGTGGAGAAGAGGGCACGCAATGCAGTGTCAATTTACAGTATGTGCCAATATAATATTACTTTACTATATTTTCTGTATTTTGGGTATAATAATACAGTATGCCTTACTAATAGTTTAATAATAATGAAAACATAACAGATTAGCATTTATTATGTATTTCACTGCATGTAGGCCTACTATCAAATGCATCCTAATGATCATGCAGCTGAAATATGACATACAAAGCTGTCATTCGAGGCCGTTTTTAACATAATCAGTATAGGAATCTAAAGATCTTGGCCCATAATGACACATACTAGTTTTTCCTAATGTGCTAACAGTTGGTGCAAATAATAATCACATTTTAGTGCTTTGTGTGAATGTCAGCGTAAATGTTGGAGAGTGCTGTCAGCTCTACTCAGGAAAGGTTGCATAAGGCTGGCTTCATCTTTCTCTATCTGCTTTTCCTTTCTTTTTTTCTAGCAGCGGACGCTGTTCCCGTACGGAAAGATGGGGAGCAGGTATGAATGACATTTCGATATACAGTACATTTTATCCCGCTGAAGTGAAATATAATTTGTCTGGATTTTATACCATTCCAGCTCTACTCTCGAGTGCATTTCTCATTTATGTCAAATGGATCCTTGAGCCAAGATGGCCATCGAGGAAAAGTGTCATTTCATGGTTTCTCATATCTAGTAGTGAAACTGAGCTTGACTCGCTCACACTGCATCACTGAGAGTGCCATGACATAATGTTGCTCAGAGATGGTTTGTATTGAATTTCTCACAAAGGTCACTGGAGCCGGTCTCAAGAGCACAAACCATTACTGTACTATATATAATCTCTCACTCCAGGGACATAGCATATGATCCATTTTACTCCTTTACCACTGTTGCTGTTTTGTTTTTCTCTCTTTAAAGAGGCTATAAGGTTGAGTTCCAATACACAATGGGGCCTTTTTAAACAGAAAAAATACCCTACACAATGACAACCAACAAGACCACTGCAGATGTTTAAATACAAAGAAAGCATATTCTACTCCACTTAATATGCTATTTTATATTTTATGGGACCTCCATCCCCATCTCTGTTAGATGTCCGACAAGCAACAAAACCCAATTTAATTTAGACGTTGTGATATTTTGTTTTTACCCCATATATGTCTGGATATGGATTGGCCAGTGGCCACCTATTTTTCGGAAATCCATCCACTTACTGATGCATGATTTTGCGATTCAAAGATGCCACAGTATGATGTCAACACAGCAGTGTCAGCTGACCTGAGGTTGATGCAGCCAGCAGCCTCGTAACACACAAGGTTAGAGAGACAGTATGCACTCCTCTGGACTGGCCAGAGTTTGATGGCAACAACACGACCACCGATGTCTGATTGACCGATTGAGACAAAAGTGCTTCACCGGGGGAAACCTGTTCCCAGAAATCACTGGGCCTGTTGCTAGGAAGAAGAAGTTCCAAGGACGCTGACGCCCAACTGCTCCTTGCTCGCCCTTCCTGTTAATGCACATTTTAACCATGATAAATCATTTCTAGTGACACCCCTACACCGCAAGCCCTCATAAATAAAGAGTAAGCACTGACCCCGGTCACTTTTTTTCAGTGAATAATTCAACATTTTGTGGGATTGGTTTATCACCATCCCAACTAAAGCAGACATCCTCTGGGCGGCTATCTTGGACTTCATGGGGCTTGCTAAATCACTCTGACAACTCATGAGGTGTTTTGTAAGAAGGTATTACAATCCAAGATTCACTTGCTGTTGCAATACATATTCCTATAGAAACAAACAAGAAACGGCAATACAGTGGAGAATGTTTAATGTTGACATTTCAGGCCTTTCTCCATAATACATATTCCTAGCAAGAATTTACACCAGGCCCCTGAGTATGTGGGAACGGAATCTAAAATGTATCTGTAAATCTCAAATCTACTCTGTTCAACTAGGTTGGACTGAGCAGTACTCATTATATCCAACCAACTCTCAACACCTCTCTAAGGCCAGCCTAATTCTTTATGACAAAATGCAATGGCCAATGGGCATTCTCCAGTAGGGCCACTTATCTGCCTGCAGAAGTTGCTGTTGGCCCTGGCAACTAGGTCAGAGTTGACCTCAAGCCTTTCGTTGTTATCATAACACTGGAGTACGATAGCCTGATGATGAGTTAGATTCCACAATTCTATGACTAGTGTATACTCCCAGTCGGTATTAGATAGAATGTCGCCAGCCTTGGGGGAAACAACCCATGGTTACCTTTGTGACCCTATTGGCTCACAGAAAACACTTGACCTTTTTCAAACGCAATTTTCTTGTTGTGTTCTTGTTTTAGCCAATTACAAAACTACATTTAAGAAAAGTACTTTTCAACATTGCCTGCTCCTGAGAGTTCTCACTACTTAGAAAAACGTAATATTGTAGGGCTTCCCTCATGCCCCTTTTTAATGATGGCGCTAGCAGCCATGTGAGTGAGTTCTAGCTACCGACCGGAACATTAAGCTTACCAAGACCAACAACACAAACATACAGACTATACTAAACAAGTTAAATGTCTTACCTGTGAGGAAATGTTTTCCACACACATAGCTGCGTGTAGCATACTTGGACCCCACAATTTCCCTCTCCCATACCGAGTAGCCTGAAGCCACAGGGCTGTTCTCGCATGCTCTATTTCCCTACGTGGGAGCACTGTGAACTGTATGTCGGGATTTTTGACCTGGTTACATGTATATTGAACAACACGCTAGCTTTTCGGCATGTTTTGTTATTTCTGTATAACAAAAAAGATATGACGAAGTTGGCTCTTTTACAACGGGGGTCAATGGAAAAAATGTTTGTTTTCCCTAATTTGTGGCCGTGGTTGAGGGGAATTCCTTATGACGTGAATATTGACTTGGAGTATAGTAGGAGAATGACATCACACGGGGCACCATTTTATGTAGGGGATTTTCCTCACAAGGGGCACCATTTAGTCCTATTTATAAGAATGTGTTATGATAATATAAGATATTATTCAATTATGAATAATTAGTTGTATCCTATTATTGGGAGGGAATCACTACAAACAACAACACTGACTTCAATGGCAATACAACCGTTTTTTGTTTTGTTTTCCAATTTACAAAGCAGATGGTCAAGCTGAGAATCTATTCCCTCACAGACAGTGAATTCTCATCTCTATTCTATCCTCAATTGATCAGTATTTAAATGCTCCCCGCCCGCCTCGTCCAAATCGCTCTTGCATTTTTTATATTACATCATTCATATTCTTTCTCTTCCTTCCTCCACCCACATCTTTAGTACTTTACTACTACTGGTTTCGTCCTGCGTATCTTTTACACACCTTATTTGTCAGTTTTGTTGTTGTTGTTGTTGTATTAAGTGTTCTTCTTTTAATCCTCCTCTCTGTTGCGTTCCCTTTCCCGCCTCCTCTACACACATACCTACTGTATATCTCTCCTGGCTTTCTTCCTCTCCCTCCCTCCCTCTCTCAGCATGGGCGTGCCGAGTTTTCCTGGGAAGGAATCAATGTAAGTCCTATGCTAATCTCTTCCTTTTCTTCTTCCTCCTCCCCGCCACGTGGTTTGGCTCACTCTGTCTGTAGAGAAGCCAACGTTTTTGTCCTTCACGCTCTCCCCATCCCACATCCATCCCTCTCTCTCCCCGTCTCTCTAGCTTAGCGCTGCTACTAATCTACTGTACTGCCTGGGTTACATAGTATCTCCGGCTGGGAGATAACAAGCTGTAATAACCTTACCTTATCTACGGTAGCTAACTCTAGCTACTAGCATGATGCCCCTTTATGTATCAAGCATATGAATCACAGGCCCTACAGGTACAGCACACTGACTGCACAGTGAACTACTACACTACTGTGCTGGCGATCGCTGGTTTGACCAAAGTGTCGATATGATTTGGGATGTGTTGGATAATGTAATGTATCTTTTGCTTAATATGATGGTAGTTGAATTTGACTAGTAGGATTTTCCCCTAATTTCTTAATTTAATTTAATTGCATATCTAATCCTCAATCAACAATATTGTTTTACCCCCTCACAACAATCGGCCATTCCTCTCGCTTTTCCCCTCCACAATTCTTTCTTTCTTTCCTCCCCTCATCCCTTTCTACAGCTCTCTATGGAGGACACCACCTCCATCCTGCCTCGTCTGAAGAGGAACTCCAACGCCTACGGGATCGGCGCTCTGGCTAAGTCGTCACTGACAGGTGTGTCAGGTGTGTGTCTGTCCTGGTAGATGGTAAACCAACCCCATGTTGGCTCTGGACAGGAGGAGGAGATGGAGCCAACATGGTCGCCCCTGTGGGTGCCCTTTCTGTTTCACTCCCAGCCTCCCCATTGATATTTAATGCACACATTAATTTGCCGCTTATGGACAATTGATGGAATCCAATTACATTTGTTAAAATAAAACCACAATGCATCTCCACAGGCGTGTTGGGAAATGTAGTGTTTTGTAGTGTGGCGTTTGTGGTGGTGGTGTGTGTTTATTGTGGTGGCAAGGCAGTTTTATGGCTCTGTGCTTGTCTGTGCCTTGTCTGTTGTGGTCGTGTCTGGTGCAGTTGAAGTACATTTGATTTGATATCGTGTGTATTTAACAGTCAGACTATATCGACCTTGGAATGATAAAGACCCCAAAACCATTACTTTCCTTACTCCCAAAATAACTGCATAACATTGAATACAAATCTACAATTAGCATTTTACCACTTCAAATAAATCAACAAAGCTTCAGCCCAGCATATCTGCTGTTGCTCAATGTATTCAGTTCACACTCAATTGATTTAATTAGATTTGTATTGTTCCGCCAAACACTTTCACTGAATGAATACGTCCCTCGTTATCGTCAGATATTTGCACTTTAATTAAGGATTTGTAGTGGTGCCTTTTCAGAATTATGTTTACAGCAAAGGTAACTTTTTTCACATTTTAATTACAAACAAATGCTTAAAGTCTAATGAATCTCATCTTCTTGATTAATTTCACGAGTAAAGACTCTGAATATTAATATGGTTCATAGAGTTCTGTAGTTCACCCTCGTTGCTCACCACAGACGACTGAGAGATTGATCAAGTCAACAAGCCATGACGAATAAAACAGACAGCTTTTAATAATGCAGTAAGCCCCATCTACATCCACTTCAATCTCCAACCACCCAGAGTTGCTGAGAGACATGCATGAAAGAGGAAGAAGCCATTTTGCACCGAATTCATTGCCTCCCAGAAAGAATACATAACCCATTAAGCATTTTCCACAGTTCCTAGCCCCTTTCACTTCCTGAGCCCAAATCCGTCATGGGAGGTGCCATATTCAGAAATTGAATGTGTTGTGAAGGAATGTCCCCCCCCTATTCTTTATTTAGGCGTGTCCCGTTCCATGAAGGATAAAGTGACTAAGCCCACTGCCATGGCTTCGGGCAAAGTGGCTCACATGATCGAATGGCAGAGCTGGAACACACCATCCACTGGGACTGAGGGGACTGTGGTTGCCAAAATCCCAACCTCGCAACGTGAAAAGGATAGGCGGAGGGAGAGCGAAATGTACAGTGAACTCAGTGAAGGAGAAAAGGAGGCCCGCTTCACTGCAGGTAAGAGTGAAAATAAGAACCAATGAAATAAATCAACACGTACAGTGCATTCGGAAAGTATTCAGACCTCTTGACCTTTTCCACATTTTATTACGTTACAGCTTTATTATAAAATGGATGAAATATCACATTTATTACAAATAAAAAATGGAAATATCAAATGTACATAAGTATTCAGACGCTTTACTCAGTACTTTGTTGAACCACCTTGGGCAGCGATTACAGTCTAGAGTCTTCTTGGGTATGATGCTACAAGCTTGGCACACCTGTATTTGGTTTCTCCCATTCTTCTCTGCAGATCCTCTCAAGCTCTGTCAGGTTGGATGGGGAGCGTCGCTGCACAGCTATTTTCAGGTCTCTCCAGAGATGTTCGATCGGTTACAGGTCCGGGCTCTGGCTGGGCCACTCAAGGACATTCAGAGACTTGTCCCGAAGCCACTCCTGCGTTGTCTTGGCTGTGTGCTTAGGGTTGTTGTCCTGTTGGAAGGTGAGCCTTCGCCCCAGTCTGAGGTCCTGAGCACTCTGGAGCAGGTTTTCATCAAGGATCTCTCTGTACTTTGCTCCATTCATCTTTCCCTCAATCCTGACTAGTCTCCCAGTCCCTGCTGCTGAAAAACATCCCCACAGCATGATGCTGCCACCACCATGCTTCACCGTAGGGATTGTGGCAGGTTTCCTCCAGACGTGACACTTGGCATCCAAAGAGTTAAATCTTGGATTAATCAGACCAGAGAATCAAGCGGTCTGGCCACTCTACCATAAAGCCTGATTGGTGGAGTGCTGCAGAGATAGTTGTCCTTCTGGAAGGTTCTCCCATCTCCACAGAGGAACTCTGGAGCTATGTCAGAGTGACCACCGGGTTCTTGGTCACCTCCCTGACCAAGGCCCTTCTCCCCCGATTGCTCAGTTTGGCCAGGCGGCCAGCGCTAGGAAGAGTCTTGGAGGTTCCAAACTTCTTCCATTTAAGAATGATGGAGGCCACTGTGTTCTTGGGAACCTTCAATGCTGCAGACATTTTTTGGTATCCTTCCCCAGATCTGTGCCTCGACACAATCCTATCTCGGAGCTCTACAGACAATTCCTTCGACCTCATGGCTTGGTTTTTGCTCTGACATGCACTGTCAACTGTGGGACCTTATATAGACAAGTGTGTGCGTTTCCAAATCATGTCCAATCAATTGAATTTACCACAGGTGGACTCCAATCAAGTTGTAGAAACATCTCAAGGAAACAGAATGCACCTGAGCTCAATTTCAAGTCTCATAGCAAAGGGTCTGAATACTTATGTAAATAAGGTATTTCTGTTTTTTATTTTTATACATTTGCTAAAATGTCTAAAAACCAGTTTTTGCTTTGTCATTATGGGGTATTGTGTGTACATTGATGAGGATTTTATTTATTTAATCCATTTTAGAATAAGACTGTAACGTAACAAAATGTGGAAAAAGTCAAGGGGTCTGAATACGTTCCGAATGCACTGTAAATAAATGAGATTTGGAACCATGTATTTTACATTGTTTACAAATGTATCCCCTTGTTTCTCCCAGGATTAATGGCACAATTTGCTTTATCGGAGGCTACTTTGCTGGGCTGGAGATCTATGGAGGAAGACAGCCTTCGTGCTGGCTCCAACCAAGGCAGTGTGGCACACCTCAGTGAGACCAACCAGGAGAGCATCACCAGCAGAGGTACAGGACTACAAACATGGCTGCCACACTCTAGAAATAGGGCAGCCATTTTATAGTACAAACTACATTTCATTGAACAGCACTCATTGAATCTGTTCATCCAATGCCATAGTGCTATATTTAAGCAATAAGGCCCGAGGGGGGTGTGGTATATGGCCAATATACCACGGCTAAGGGCTGTTCTTAGGTGGCTTGCGAAAGTATTCACCCCCATTGGCATTTTTCCTATTTTGTTGCCTTACAACCTGGAATTAAAATGGATTTTTGGGGGGTTTGTATTAATTGATTTACACAACATGCCTACCACTTTGAAGATGCAAAATATTTTTTATTGTGAAACAAACAAGAAATAAGACAAAAAAACAGAAAACTTGAGCGTGCATAACTATTCACCCCCCCCCGAAGTCAATACTTTGTAGAGCCACCTTTTGCAGCAATTACAGCTGCAAGTCTCTTGGGGTATGTCTCTATAAGCATGGCACATCTAGCCACTGGGATTTTTGCCCATTCTTCAAGGCAAAACTGCTCCAGCTCCTTCAAGTTGAATGGGTCATACCACAGATTCTCAATTGGATTGAGGTCTGGGCTTTGACTAGGCCATTCCAAGACATTTAAATGTTTCCCCTTAAACCACTCAAGTGTTGCTTTAGCAGAATGCTTAGGGTCATTGTCCTGCTGGAAGGTGAACCTCCGTCCCAGTCTCAAATCTCTGGAAGACTGAAACAGGTTTCCCTCAAGAATTTCCCTGTATTTAGCGCCATCCATCATTCCTTCAATTCTGACCAGTTTCCTAGTCCCTGCCTATGAAAAACATCCCAACAGCATGATGCTGCCACCACCATGCTTCACTGCGGGGATGGTGTTCTCGGGGTGATGAGAGGTGTTGGGGTTGCGCCAGACATAGCGTTTTCCTCGATGGCCAAAAAGCTCAGTTTTAGTCTCATCTGACCAGAGTACCTTCTTCCGTATGTTTGGGGAGTCTCCCACATGCCTTTTGGCGAACACCAAACGTGTTTGCTTATTTTTTTCTTTAAGCAATGGTGTTTTTCTGGCCACTCTTCTGTAAAGCCCAGCTCCGTGGAGTAGCGGAGCTATGGACAGATACTCCAATCTCCGCTGTGGAGCTTTGCAGCTCCTTCAGGGTTATCTTTGGTCTCTTTGTTGCCTCTCTGATTAATGCCCTCCTTGCCTGGTCCGTGAGTTTTGGTGGGTGGCCCTCTCTTGGCAGGTTTGTTGTTGTGCCATATTCTTTCCATTTTTTAATAATGGATTTAATGGTGCTCCATGGGATGTTCAAAGTTTCTGATATTTTTTTTTCATTTCACTTCACCAATTTGGACTATTTTGTGTATGTCCATTACATTAAATCCAAATAAAAATCCATTTAAATTGCAGGTTGTAATGCAACAAAATAGGAAAAATGCTAAGGGGGATGAATACTTTTGCAAGGCACTGTATCACAAACCCCCGAAGTGCCTTATTGCTATTATAAACTGGTTACCAACATAATTAAAAATAAATGTTTTGTCATAACCATGGTATACGGTCTGATATACCACAGCTTTCAGTCAATCAGCAATCAGCATTCTCCCAGTTTATAATGTGAAATTGAGAAAGGATGTACAAGTAACATTTGATAGCATATAGCTTTTAAAGCTGAGATCCACGATAGGCGCAACAGCGCCACTGGTTGCCCCAGGAGCATTTGTTATAGTTTTTTTGTTGTTGAGGAAATGAGCATCCAGCATCGTGGTCAAAATAAATTGTAGTACATACTCTGCTGTTCTATTGCGCGTGCAATGGTTTGCAATGATGTCTGAGGGGAAAAAACTGTGTTTGCTGTTAAAATTAACGTCTTTGTTGTTGGAATATCGCAAATGGATGTGGCAATATCAGCTTTAATGAATGAATTCCAGCTTTAATTAATGAATAAAACATGTTTTTTTATACTAAATTAAGCATTTACCTTTCCACAACAATATTAGTGCCAAATGCAAATACACATAATTTTGTTTATTTACACTACCGTTTAACAGTTTGGGGTCACTTAGAAATGTCCTTGTTTTCGAAAGAAAATTAAAAAATGTGTCCATTAAAATAACATCAAATTGATCAGAAATACAGTGTAGACATTGTTAATGTTGTAAATGGCTATTGTAGCTGGAAACGGCTGATTTTTAATGGAATATCTACATAGGCATACAGAGGCCCATTATCAGCAACCATCAGTCCTGTGTTCCAATGGCATGTTGTGTTTGCTAATCCAAGTGTATCATTTTAAAAGGCTAATTGATCATTAGAAAACCCATTTGCAATTATGTTAGCACAGCTGAAAACTGTTGTGCTGATTAAAGAAGCAATAAAACTGGCCTTCTTGAGACTAGTTCATTATCTGGAGCATCAGCAATTGTGGGTTCGATTACAGGCTGAAAAGGGACAGAAACAAATAACTTTCTTCTGAAACTCGTCAGTCTATTCTTGTTCTGAGAAATGAAGGCTATTCCATGTGAGAAATTCCCAAGAAACTGAAGATCTCGTACAACGCTTTGTACTACTCCTTTCACAGAACAGCGCAAACTGGCTCTAACCAGAATAGAAAGAGGAGTGGGAGGCCCCGGTGCACAACTGAGCAAGAGGACAAATACATTAGAGTGTCTAGTTTGAGAAACAGACGCCTCACAGGTCCTCAACTGGCAGCTTCATTAAATAGTACCCACAAAACACCAGTCTCAACGCCAACAGTGAAAAAGCGACTCCGGGATGCTGACCTTCTAGGCAAAGTTGCAAAGAAAGAGCCATATCTCAGACTGGCCAATAAAAATAAAACATTAAGATGGGCAGTCTGAGATATGGCTTTTTGTGCACCGGGGGCTCCTACTCCTCTTTCTATTCTGGTTAGAGCCAGTTTGCGTGTAATCGAACCCACAATTGCTGATGCTCCAGATACTCAACTAGTCTCAAGAAGGCCAGTTTTCAGCTGTGCTAACATAATTGCAAAAGGGTTTTCTAATGATCAATTAGCCTTTTAAAATGATACACTTGGATTAGCAAACACACCGTGCCATTGGAACACAGGACTGATGGTTGCTGATAATGGGCCTCTGTACGCCTATGTAGATATTCCATTAGAAATCAGCCGTTTCCAGCTACAATAGCCATTTACAACATTAACAATGTCTACACTGTATTTCTGATCAATTTGATGTTATTTTAATGGACAAAAAATTGCTTTTCTTTCGAAAACAAGGACATTTCTAAGTGACCCCAAACATTTGAACGGTAGTGTATATGTCGTTTTGAAGAGGGATCATAATTGACTTGTGAGCTCCACATCCACTCTGTATTGGACTGTGCTCCTCCATATTTTACTGTGGAAGGCTTCCAGCCACTTTGATTAATCTTGTTTACTCCGGTTTGATTGATGTCATTTCCACTCCATTTGACAGGCTGGCTAGAGGTGCATCAGGGCTTTATGAAGAAATGTTTTGGAGAAACTCAAAATGGCAGCTGTGGCCCTGGGGTGTTTGGTTTGGTAGTGTAGTGTTGTAGCAGAAAACCCTGGGGGAGCTTGTAGGTTAACACAAGGACTTAGCCTGGCTCTCATTAACAGCACCATATGGGCCTATTCTCTGCCTAGACCAATTAAAATCTGCTTATTATAGGCATTATGATAACTAAGGCACGGTTTGCCCATCGTCAAGCAAGCTTTAATTTTCTCCTTTAGATATGTTGAGCTTTAAATAAGTTGCCGGTGTATTTATTGTCAAAATGGTGACACTGCTGTAAATATCTTCTGATATCTGGTGATACCGCTGCTTCAAGGGCCTTTGAACCCAACTAGTGTAAACCATTGTTATGGAAACTAAAGGCCACGTTTACCTATATCTACTGCCTTCTGTGATACATCAAAAAATCTCTGCTTTGTGCTCTGAGATTACAGTTTATAGCTTGTATCTAATCCAAAATGTAAACATATATATGTACAGTCGTGGTCAAAAGTTTTGAGAATGACACAAATATTAATTTTCACAAAGTCTGCTGCCTCAGTTTTTATGATGGCAATTTGTATATACTCCAGAATGTTATGAAGAGTGATCAGATGAATTGCAATTAATTGCAAAGTCCCTCTTTGCCATGAAAATGAACTTAATCCCCCCCAAAAACATTTCCACTGCATTTCAGCCCTGCCACAAAAGGACCAGCTGACATCATGTCAGTGATTATCTCGTTAACACAGGTGAGAGTGTTGACGAGGACAAGGCTGGAGATCACTCTGTCATGCTGATTGAGTTAGAATAACAGACTTGAAGCTTTAAAAGGAGGGTGGTGCTTGAAATCATTGTTCTTCCTCTGTTAACCATGGTTACCTGCAAGGAAACACATGCCGTCATCATTGCTTTGCACAAAAAGGGCTTCACAGGCAAGGATATTGCTGCTAGTAAGATTGCACCTAAATCAACCATGTATCGGATTATCAAGAACTTCAAGGAGAGAGGTTCAATTGTTGTGAAGAAGGCTTCAGGGCGCCCAAGAAAGTCCAGCAAGCGCCAGGACCGTCTCCTAAAGTTGATTCAGCTGCGGGATCGGGGCACCACCAGTGCAGAGCTTGCTCAGGAATGGCAGCATGCAGGTGTGAGTGCATCTGCACGCACAGTGAGGCGAAGACTTTTGGAGGATGGCCTAGTGTCAAGAAGGGCAGCGAGGAAGCCACTTCTCTCCAGGAAAAACATCAGGGACAGACTGATATTCTGCAAAAGGTACAGGGATTGGACTGCTGAGGACTGGGGTAAAGTCATTTTATCTGATGAATCCCCTTTCCGATTGTTTGGGGCATCCGGAAAAAAGCTTGTCCCGGAGAAGACAAGGTGAGCGCTACCATCAGTCCTGTGTCAAGCCAACAGTAAAGCATCCTGAGACCATTCATGTGTGGGGTTGCTTCTCAGCCAAGGGAGTGGGCTCACTCACAATTTTCCCAAGAACACAGCCATAAAGAATGGTACCAACACATCCTCCGAGATCTTCTCCCAACCATCCAAGAACAGTTTGGTGACGAACAATGCCTTTTCCAGCATGATGGAGCACCTTGCCATAAGGCAAAAGTGATAACTAAGTGGCTCTGGGAACAAAACATCGACATTTTGGGTCCATGGCCAGGAAACTCCCCAGACCTTAATCCCATTGAGAACTTGTGTTCAATCCTCAAGAGGCGGGTGGACAAACAAAAACCCACAAATTCTGACAAACACCAAGCATTGGTTATGCAAGAATGGGCTGCCATCAGTCAGGATGTGGCCCAGAAGTTAATTGACAGCATGCCAGGGTGGATTGCAGAGGTCTTGAAAAAGAAGGGTCAACACTGCAAATATTGACTCTTTGCATAAACTTAATGTAATTCTCAATAAAAGCCTTTGACACTTATGGAATGCTTGTAATTATACTTCAGTATACCATAGTAACATCTGACAAAAATATCTAAAAACACTGAAGCAGCATACTTTGTGAAGACCAATACTTGTCATTCTCAAAACTTTTGACCACGACTGTACTTCTCCCTTCATCCCTCCCTAACACAACAGACCAGGCGATGCATCACTCCTCGGCCGACATGTGGCCCAACACCTACGTCGCCCAGGGCCTCTATTGCCTCTCCTCCTCCGACGCCTGGGAGCCAATCAGTAACGATCCCTCGGGCGTGGCCTCGCCGGCCGCCTACATCATGGCGGGTGGGGGCGGAGGGACGCCCGGTGAGGGCTACGGCGAGGTGGACAACGTGGGGGGCTACATCCAGCAGCAGCAGCCCCAACAACTCACCCTGCAGCAGCAGAGCCAGTTGCAGCTCCAGCAGCTGCAGCAGATTCAGCTGTACCAGCACCAGCAGCTAATGCTCTACCAACAGCAACAGGTGAGACAGACTGGACTGGACTGCTTCATAGAGGACTGTCACCTGGTGGAGTTAGTGTTTCAATAACAACATGGAACTGTCTAACTGACAACCATTGTAAGACAGCAGTATGCTAGCAGTTTGTTAGTGTTATTAGCAAAAAATGTATCACATTTTTTAATCCTTCTTACTGTTAATGTAATGCTACCAATGCTATAGCGTTAATAACAACATGTGAGACCTACTAATTACATACAGAAATACTCATTGTCAAGAGCAACAGATGACTCATTTCCTCCCATTAGCCAAGAGCTATCGACTCATGGGGAGGTTTCTTGATAATGTAATTGTTTGTGTCATGAGAAAATTTGAATGAACTGTGTTCCCTTATCTACAGGCAATGGAACACAGGCTACACAGTGCAAACCACTCCCTCCAAGCCACGCCCAACAGCACTATCCACAGTCTGGGCCTGCCCACTCACCCTCGCCTGGCTGACCTATGGGGCTCTGCGCAGGTGGAGAGTGTCGGACAGATGAGCGGGCCAATGGGTGACATGGTTGGGGTTGTGGTCGAGACATTGGGGGAGGAGCCAGAGGAGGAGAGTGAATGCATTTCAGAGCAACAGGAAGAGGAGGAGACTAAGGTGAGCCATGTGGTTGAAGAAAAACGTGTTGATTTTCTGACTAGCGTTTTGTATTGCTTTAGATATTATCACACACATTGTTGCCTAAGCAGATTGAGCCAATCTGATATTGGCACTATTAACAGCAGGCCCAACAAGTAGCCAAGTCAAACGTTCAGCCTGCTGCACAGACCCTATGGGACACTCGAGCTCCTGGTTAAATAGTGCTTAGGAGTATTTTTAAACTCTCTCCATGGTTAGAGTAGGAAGAAACAGATGTCATTGTTGTAAGAATTTGTGAGTGTACGACATTTACTATAGTAATATGTTCAAATATTGAATTACTTTGATATATTTAATTATGTTTTATTACGCTAAATTCCCTATGGTGTTACTACATTACACAGACTAACGTTTTCACCACAGAAGAATGACAGGAAATACACATCCTTTTTACCTCAGATTGGTGATGTTAGTTTTAAAGTTTATAGTCTTTGGTTTAGTACCAGTGTTTTTGCCATATGCGCCAGTCCAAAGTGGGACATAGAACGCAGCTGTCATTTTCAGAACCACGGTGGCTAGAAAACAATTGGCGCTCTTCCCATAAACGTCTCTTGCCTCACATGAATTCATGGATTTAAGGGTTAAGCTATCATTCAAATGAAAGCCAACCCCTGTCTCTATTTATTAACCGGTGTGAGGTGGTGATTCGTTGAAATTATCCAGCCAGAAAAGTGTTGTGTTTCCTTTTCTGTGTTGGCCATCTACCGAAATAATTTTCTCACAGAGTTATAAGTTGATAAAGGTCTACGATAGGTTGTCATCTATCGATAGATATATGTAGCATACCCAAGTTCATTGAGGTTTGTCTGTTAGAGTGCAAATGGTACATGTTGCAGTGGTTATTGTCCCAGTTCCAATGATTGAAATACAATATCGATGTGAGTGATTAATTTGCACTTGCTATTGATACGGTAGAACAAGCTAATCAATTCCAGTCTTGAGTGACCGCTTGGTAAATAGTGTGTAAGGAGTAACTTATGTATTGGTCTTCAAAATATCACAACTTATTTCAGCATATTGATCTAAAACCGGGGTTTTGACACTTGGCCAATGTATATTTTAGCAATATAAATGGTACTTTTAACATGATTTTCCAACAGGATTCTACCACTGAATGAGCCCAAAAAAGTGTTATGATTTATTGATTTTGATGATATTAGTGAAATCTTGAAAATATGTTTGTCATGGCTACCAAAAGTGTTTTACTTCAGTCTTACATCAAAGTCAGTCCTCCAGCCACAAGATGGCGTGCAAGGCTAATAAATGGGTTACGATGTACCCACAGGTAGAGACTTGACTAATCCTCACAGTTTGGTAAGTACAGTATAGTTGGTAAACCATCCATTTACTGTTTTCACAGGAAGATGAAGTTACGTTAACCTTGGAGCCAACTTTGACCCCGTCCCCGCTTAGAGAAGACGCCACCCCAATTGGAGGCACCAGTCCACAACTAGCACGCCCAGAACCAATGGCAGAGCGCATACCCTTTGTGGTCACACCCTGCATTGTCCAGTCGTTGGAGGAGAAGGACGAAGAGGTGGCGGAGGGGTCTATTGTTACCGTGGCAACCAATTGAGGGGGGCAGTCAGAGAGAGACTGACAAACAGGATACACTTATCAAGAATCAACCAGCTATACTACCCCCCCTTACAGCTATTTACCCACTCTAAGACAGAAAAAACAGAGACTTTTCCTGGAGGAGAAAGTGTTGGTTATGACAATGATGAAAGAGCCACAGAGAACTTTAAAGACAACTCATTGACTGCTCAAATCTGTCGGTTTGCAGAAACGTAAGGATTTGTTTTGCAGTGATATTGAACTAAGGAAAGGAAATCGAAAGAATGGAGTTAAAGAGAGAAATAAAAAAGACACTGTGATAAATATCAGTGCAATATAGAGAATCACGAGACAACCAAAAGGAAGTGCATGCTTTTGAAAGTAATTTAACGATAATAGTAAACCGTATCCAAAGTAATAATATACAATAAGGATTTTTTATAAAACAAAAAAGGAAATAAAGTAATATGTATTATTGTGTGTTTGTTTGTGTATGTGTGCTTGCTTGCATGTATGTGTGTGTGAGTGTTCAAATGTATGAATGTATGTATGTACAGTATGTATGTATGTAAAAATATATATATATATTCTCGAAAAACATTCTTGTTGGCAGTGGTATTGTGTGTGGTGTTCAATAGTTTTACACACAAACTAATCTCTCGTGGACAGACGCACATAACATAATTTGATGCTATGGAATCTGGAGCGTTACAATCCTGTCAACAATATGGCTTTTCTGGTTCTGTTACTGGCGTCTTACAGTAGGCTTCACTACCCTCTGTCTGTCTCTTTATAACTGACTTATTGCTCTGTTGGAGGAGATTGTTTTACTGCCTGTAATGTTGATGGCAATAGAAGTGAGAGACAGAAAAAGACTGGCGTGTGGTAGTGGAGCTGGGAACCACTCATTTGTTCAACAATTCATCAATATGACAAAGATGCCTCTATTGCTTTAAATGAACCGGCATGTTGCTTAGTACAAAGTTAACTCCAAAAGCCCATGGTCATTTAATATAATGTAAGTAGCATTAACTTTCATAGTAATCGTTTTATAATAGTTGTATTAGTTTTAATTTAATCATTTTATATTAGTTATTATGCTCTTCCAAATCCATATGCCATGAATAATCACAATAAAGAATTTGGCAGATAAGTTATTCACCTTTATTAACTACATTATTCATTGTTTATACATTCGGAGAAAGATCGGCTCTACGAAAAGATAAATAAATAAATACACGACTAAAGACAGACAGAGAAACGTAAACACGTGTGCTCACACATTCTAGCGTACTGTACATACATACTGTACATTCATACATTAAAAAACAGATTAACAAAATACAATCAAAATCATTTTCATTTAACAGACAGGAAGATTCATCTGTCCAACATCTGCAGGTTTAAAGACATAGGGAACAACCTGAGAAACTGTTTGAAGAAGAGAAAAATAGAGAGGGAGAAAGAAAAAGGGAAAGAAAGAAAAGTTCATTCATAATTCAACGACTTTTCAAATAAAACGCTGCGTCATTCTGTTTAGTTTTTCTTCTGTGCTCAGTGGTGTCAGAAGAACATCAGGGTTTTGTTTATTAGGACATGCAAAGGGTAACGTTTTACAATGTTTTGCCACGTAAATGAAAATGAGCCTTTCTTATTGGCCAAGGTCGAGGTAGTCCCCCCTGTTTCAGTCCGTTTTCCTACATCTGGTGCCTAATGACACAACCCTGTTTTTTTTGGGAGGTAGGAAAAGTCACCATCGTAAAAGTCACCAAGTTTCATCATCATGTCCTCAGTATGTGTTTGTTTTGTGTTATCATCAAGTGAGCGAGTAATCTAAATTACAGAGGGGGATGGCGGTTGTTCAGCTGGAGCCATAGCATCATTAAGTAAAAAACCTCTAGCATCATTACATCTGAGTTGGCTGTCATCAGTCTGATTTAACACGGTCATCTATCAACCCAGCATGGTGATCATAAAACTCCCTCACAAGTTGAGGATGGGTTTATTAAAGGTCGTTTTGGGGCCTTGTAGATTGTTTTGCTCATGGAGCACCACTGGTAGCCATTGTCTCCTGTTTAAAACCAATCTTAAAAAGTAAAGTCCTACTATCGAGCCCAGATTATTTCTCCTCATGGATTCACAGACATCATTCATCGAGAGAAGAAAGAGGGAGCGAGAGGGAACAGCGAGAGAGTTAAAAGAGGGAAAGAGCAATAGGGAGAGAGAGAAAATGGAGGGATAGAGAAAGACTAAAAGAGAAATTCACACCATTAAAAAAAACGTTATAAAAAAAACAGCATTCGTCTATAAGGCTAGATGGGCTCCTCATCACTCTCCTCTTCCACTTGCTTCTCTGCGACAGGCCGGAGGGTGGTGAGGGGGGTGGAGAAGGCGGCGAGGGGGATGGAGAGGGCGACGGTGAGGGGCATGGAGAGGGGCGAGGTGAGGGGGATGGAGAGGGGCAAGGAGTGGGGTAGCGAGGGGCTACTGTTGCTACTGCTGCTGCTGCCCGTTCCGCTGCTGCTACCACTGCTGTTCACCTCCACCACCTCCCGCTTCGTGCCCTCGATCCACACCTCCATCTCCTCCTCCTCCTGTGTCGTGGGAGGTGGCGGGGCAGGGGCGCTGGGGACGACGGGAGCGGGGGAGAGAGGGGAGGAGGGGGCTGAGGTTGCCTGGTGTTTGGATGACTTTCGGCTGATGTTGCGGAAGCTGGCCAGAGGGGGACGTAGCCGGACCCCGCTACGGGTTGAGCCCTCAATGGCCTTTTGGAGCTGGGAGAGAATGTGGTAGTGGGGACAGGGAAAGAAGAACACATTAGAAGAACACAACGTTGAATTACATGAAAATAGCATGATGAGTAGACTCATAAGGCAATATGACTCAACCCTTACTAAATTCTCAGATTGTCACAAGCATAAGATAATTAAATCCTGTAAAATAGAAATAGAGAGAGAAAGAGAGAGAGAGAGAGAGAGAGAGAGATATAAAAGAGAAAATTACATTTTCTTACCTCTTTAAGTGCCACAACACCCACCAGTTTTCCGATACTGGTGACATAGGCATGACTCAGGCCCAGTAATGAGAAGAGAGTGTGGGTCTGGGACAGGCAGAAAAGGTCAGACGTCAAATTAGGCCTCAACATTTTGGTATGGCTTCTGTTCTGAGCAAATCTACTATCGGTTGTATTTCAGGTGTGTCTAGACATGATGTCAGATACTGTACCTCCAAATTGGTATGAATTGGCAGCACTTCAACCAACCTTGTGTAATGATGTCCTCTCTACCAGCTGGAAAGGGGAGGGATCTATTCGGATCTGATCAATTTCCATTGGCTTGTCCATCTCGGCCTCCTCCCATTCTTTGATCTGCACCAGCCAACCAGACACAAGGTCAACCAACACTGTAATTGGCTAAAAACACTCTAAAACGCAACCTTCAATGTCAACTGCCTCCATAAGAGATTTAGGGTTGTTGACACCTTTTAACCCTCTTATGGATTTCAACATTAGCCCCTTTTGACAAGGACAAAAGTGTAGGAAAATGTACAAGGCAGTCTACTTTAATAATTTGGTATGGCATCAGGAGAAGTACAGTTCTTGGGACTGAACTTAAATGGACATGAATGAGATCAGTTACCTCTTCTGGTGTCATCGTATCAGACAGGGGAGGGTTGGCGCAAGATTCCTGATGAGATAGCGAGAAAATAGAGGGGGGTAAGACAAGACACTTCCTGAGTAACGTCATGCTCACATTTTTAGTTGCCCCCATTTTCTTTGAAGCGTTTCAAGGAGAGGTGATGACAGTCTCTTCACTTCTGCTTCCCATAACTTAGCTGATTGCCACTGTTCTTGAAACCAATTACTCATATTTGTCTCTTCAAAATATATAGAATCATGTACCCTATTTGGCTGAATGCAGTGTCAAGAATCATTTTGTGTGGGCTGCATGTTCATCGATGTACTCTTGTTGATTTTTTAAGCCAGGTGTTTGTGTGAAATATAATAACAACTTGACTTATCAGAATGAAATAGTCATGAGTTTGGGGTGTACAATTCAACCCCAAAGCTGTGCTAGCCAGTGGAAGACTACAACAACGATGGTCTTGGTGGGAAAATGTACACATCAACATTGAAAAGAGAGATAGGACAGTCATTTGTGCAGCTAGGAAAAGTATGAATCCAATTCAAATCCCATACTTACAAGCACATCCTTGAGTATAAAATAGTAATGGACTTGGCTTTTCAGAATGAAATAGTCATGAGTTTTGGGTGTACAATTCAAATCAAAGGCTGGCTTATCCAGTAGAAAACTGTAAAACTACGATGAGTGGCAAAATATTATGATCAACATTGAATAGGGAGATACAGTAGGTTGGTACTTACAAGTACATCCTTGAGTATCATTAACATACATAGTTTTTCATATTTGCAGTATACATTGGTAATATGAAAAGCCAACCAGCCAGCCATACCAGGCAAATAATAACCATATTTCATATGCAGATTTCCATATAGAACTCAGAGGGAATATGTTTGACTATGGAGCCTCTCTGAACAATATCCATTTGCAACTCATGTGAATTCAAGTCACACTCAATTAGATAAAGGAGTGGGTACATAGAGAGCAGATCCCAGTAATGAGGTTCATCCCACGCAAATATAATGGCTAAATATTTATATTTTACATTTGAAATATGGTTTTCAATCGAACCGCCAAGGATAGAAGCTATCTACATCTCAACAGCTCATTATCCCAGTAATTTATTTGCTGCTCAATTCTCGGCTCCAGAAATACTTTAGTGATCGTTAGGAAGACATTGTTGTGCGTACAGTAGTGCTGAGCGATTAGTGTTTTTTGAGGTTGGTTGGGTTTCGATTCGATGCTGAAAACAATTTGTTGTCCGTGCTACAGACGGCTATATCGGTCCGCTAATACAGGACTAGTAAAGGCCCAGTGCACTACTTTGGTGAATGTTTTTTTAAATATTTTTATTTTATTTTGATTATTATAATTGTTTTGATTCAGATTTTTCAGGGTGTGGTGCGGCACCTTCAGCACCCCTATTTCCAACAGCCTCAATTTGTCGGGGTATGGACTCTACAAGGTGTCAAAAGCGTTCCACAGAGAGGCTGGCCCATGTTGACTCCAATGCTTCCCACAGTTGTGTCAAGTTGGTTGGATGTCCTTTGGGTGGTGGACCATTCTTTATATAAAGGCGAAAGAAACGCACACCTATTTAGGCGAGGTGCTGGCTGACGGCGTAAAACACTTGAAAAATAAAAGGAAAGCCGCACACTCTAGGAGCTCAGATGCAATAATTTAATATCCTAATAACCAACGGTTCGACAGACAAGCTGTCTTCATCAGGGTATACCTTTATTTTTCAAGGACCATTCTTTATACACACGGAAAACTGTTGAGCGTGAAAAACCCAGCAGCGTTGCAGTTCTTGACACACTCAAACTGGTGCGTCTGGCACCTGCTACCATACCCCGTTCAAAGGCACTTAAATCTTTTGTCTTGCCCATTGAATGGCACACATACTGTACACAATCCATGCCTCAATTGTCTCAAGGCTTAAAAATACTTATTTAACCTGTCTGGTCAGTCTATGTCATGGAAAGAGCATGTTTTGTACACAGTGTATATTACATTTGTATTATTTGATGACTTTATTTCATTCCAAGTCATCATCTCATCTTTATAGAGCTGCTGCCTATGCCATCTGACAAAATCACTATTTTAGTAGTTCTTCAAAGTAAATAAGGCATACTTTTATGACCGCTGAAAACAAATTACCAATCACTTAGATCATGTATTTTCCGGTAGAGATACTGCTCTCTATCCCTCTCCGCAGACACACAGACCGGACAAGTAGATACACAATGGATTATGTTTGTAGTTAATTGCCATGTTTTATGCGCTAAATTAAGTAGAATATTGGCCTGTTGGAAACTACAACTCCCTACTACATCGCACAGTTCGGGCTTGATCTGATTTATCTCTAGAGAAAATGTGCATTGACCTCACAGAAAAAAACTAAATGGAATTCAAATAATTGAACCGACGTTGGTCAATTAGTTGTTTAATAAAACCAAAAAATTACCAAAATGTTGGTTAATCGCTCAGCACTAGCGTAGAGTCACAGACACAGGCACAGACACTCTGCACACACACAGTTATAGACTACCTGTGACTGTCCCTCTGCCTGTCTGTCTCGGGAGGTGAAGATATTCCGTAGAGTTCTCCTAACAGACTGAAGATGGCCCTTTTCTGAAAAGGACAGATGATAAAATATGGATGAGGGTCAAAGTCTTCTACAAAGGTGTCTTGATGTTGAGATTGATAACTAAATAATTCAAAGCTGTATAATAATATGAATATACAATAAGCTGTATAATAATATGTGACATTCTGTTTCCAGGAACCCATAGAAGTATTGTTCCAGAGAGATGGTTCAACTCACCAGGAGCTGTGTGATTGGACGAGGCCTCCTGTGGTTTAGGAGATGGCAGGGGGCCATTTCTCTCTTCCTGAACTGGGGTACTCTGGGAAATTTAACAAAACAGTCATTGTACATTTATCACATTGACAGCTTAAATAATGACACAATACAATAAGTTCCTTGCCGCAAGGCGCTTCAGTAAGCGTTTTCCAGCTTGTCCCTGTAGAAGAACACTTTCTGGTTCCAGGTTGTCACCAAACAAAGAATCGTTTTAGAACCCTCCGAAGAACCTTCTTGGATGAAAACAGTTGCATGTAGACCCATTTAGAACCCTGTCCCTGTAGAACAACCCTTTTAGAACCCTTTTTCGCTGTACCTGCGAAAACATCTGCATATCTGTGTACGCAACCAATAAACTTTGATTGATTTTCTAAGAGTGTGTTTTTGATGCCTTATGAACATTTACCCTCGGTCTCTCTGACAAACCTTATCGCCACTCTCTTCATCATCTTCATCCACAAAGGCAAAGGATTCCCAGCTGTCTTTGGCATACTGGTTCTGTTCCTGTAAACACTGTTCCTGCCTGAGGACCCGCCTCTCTGCAGAGAGCCACCAATCACAGAGAGCATGGAGCTCTGACCGCTCGATGGAGCCCAATAGGATCATAGAATCTACAGGGAAGATAGTCACATGATGGAAATGAAGACACTGAAATGTATCCTCACGTTCATGAAAAACTCATTAATTTTACCTGTTGAATCCACTAGTGGTATCGTTTTGAGAGAAGTGGAATCCAGGAGGTGTATCAACTCCCTACAGGTGGACTGTAACGAGAGAAACTTCACTTTCCTAACCATGATGTCCTCCACAAAGATGTTATACTGGCTGTAAGTCAGAAGGAAATGGCAATCATTAATTCATGCTCAACACTTGTGTACTACTGGTGTGTCTATGTTGAGGAATCAAGCATGCTGAGGCGGCCATATTGACTCAAGCAACTTATTGTTTTAGCATGGGACCCTCAATGCAACTGGGCCCCCTTAGAGCCAACATGTCACCTTGGTTGCAGGTTCTCTTTGCACACCTGATGTGTCCAAAGCCCAGCTCAGGGAGGTAAGGCAGTTTCTTGATCTGGATGATGGAGTCATAGAGCGAGGGCTGCAGGCCCTGGGCCACCATGTTGGCCAGGATCACCGCCACCATCATTGGCAGGATGTGGGAGATCTGGCCCGTCAGCTCGAAGCAGATCACTGCTGTGGACACCGTGTGGGTCACCGCCCCGGTCAGTGCCGCCGCTCCTGGGAGAGAGGAGGGAGAAGAGGAGGGAAAGGGGGGACGGAGGGAGAAATGGAAGACAGAGGAAGGGAGAGAGGGATGGGTAGAAAGAGAAAAGGGGAGAAAGAAGGCATTTGGAAGGGATGTGTAGATGGATGATCCACAGGAGAGGGGGATATAAAAGAGGGGGGAAGTGATGGGTGGATGGGCAAAAGATGGGAGTGATTCATGGAAAGAGGCAACACAGTACTCATAGTCGGTGAACAAGTACAGGAGGGATGGGAGGAGGGAAAGAAGGGATGAGGCATGGGGTGAAAAACAAGGGATGAGGGGTGAGGAAGAGAAACATTATATCAGGGACCCAGGGTTGAAAATCAGGGGGATGATTGATGTACAGAACGGCACGTGGGAATAGCGAAGGAAGAAAGGGTAAAAGGGGATGGAATGAAAGGAGCAGAGGAAAAGAGGAGGGGAGGGGGGTTTGTAGGGCAAGAGAGGGAAGATGAAGAAGATTAATGGAAGCATTTAGGTTTATGGGTCACTGAGACAGCAGAGGACAGGAGAGGGGGAACAGACAGTGACATTTCGCCATCACACCAAAGGGGGATGACAGGCAGGCACTGACTGAGAGAGGGAGAGGAGGAGGTGGAAAGGGAGACTGACCAATGACTGCGTACCCTCCTGGGATGATGCGATACAAGATTCCATCAAACAGAATCCCGTGGGGGAAGAGGGCAGCCATGATCTCCCCCACCAGTCGGCCGAAAGAGGCTCCTGGGGAAAAAAAGACGATGGTATGGGAGGTGGAATGTCTACATTGCATGTTGGCTATCTGACATTTATCCCCCCCCTCCGCCACTCTCATAAGCACCCATCTATCTCTGTGGCTCACTAGTGATTTTTCACTCTTTGGTTATATACGACATCGAATCCTTGAAGGTACACTGATTAAAAACTACCCAGAATGCTCTACTTCATGATTACCCATTAAGCTTTATGCAATGGTCATGTTCTGTAGTCCTACACTGGATCGCTCTCTGTCAATTTACATGAAAGAATAAATATTAAAAACTGATATGGAATTTGTGTTCATATTACAACTAATAACATGATAATGTTGTGCTTCTGTTTACCGAGTATGAACACAGGCATGAAGGCTCCAGAAGGGATGGGCATCGTCGTCGAAACAGCAGACATCCAAAACTGAGACATGGGTGGAATTCAATTAGTAACTGAGCAGAATTAATGCATCTTAGTACTTCCACAATAGCTTAGAGGTTTGACTGGACTTGAAAGGCATTTTTCACACAATAGACTACATTCCCGACTAGTCTTTTCGATTACATTTCTCCAATCCAATAATACCATTGTGACAAGATACAAATCCATTTCTTCTCAATGGGAAACGCTAATCATACTGATGCTAACACTCACAGTATTACACCCTTATCCTCTAGTACACAGTGGAAATCTCTAGACAACTATGTAAAGTGTGATACTGATGGAGCGTTAAGGATTGCATCTCCACTACAGTCTCTCTGCAGGAGATTCTTCTTCTACTGAGATGAGTGAATCAACCAGGAGTCTGTCATTGTACTGAGTGGCGCTATGTGCAATGTGTGACTATACCGACAAACGCTACGGGGTGGAAAAGAAAGAGAGAGGAGGGAGCGGGGGAATGAGGTAGGGTACCTTCATGACGAAGAAGAGGAGGAGGATGACGAAGACGCTGACGTCGGGGTGCAGCCAGGCTGAGGAGCGCCCCAGGCCGGGGGGAGGGGGGGAGCCCCAGATTTTGGTCCAGGTGAAGTTGTCAAACAGGGAGTTGATGCATTCTCTGGGCATCAGCTGGAGGTGGTATGAAAGAAGGGAAAGGAAGAGGGAAAAGTAATGGCAAATACTGTTAAAAAGTGTGAATGAAAAATGGTGTTAAAAAGTGTGAATGAAAAAGGGTGTTAAAAAGTGTGAAGGAAAAATGGTGTTAAAAAGTGTTAATGAAAAATAGTGTTAAAAAGTGGTACTGAAAAAATAGTGTTAAAAGATTGAATGAAAAATAGTGTTAAAAAGAGTTTGGGATAAATTGTGTCAAAATGTGTAATGAATAGTTTAATATGTATCTAAATATAGAGTTATATTAAGATAAAACCAACTGTACTGTAGTCAGAACTTGATCAAAATATTGCAGATGAAGATTGCTTTGTGTGCATCATATATGTCAACCCATAGGCCTATTCAATATATTGCCAAAAGAGAGGTTTTGAAATAAATACTGTACTGTGAGCAAAATGGTCAGTTTTGGAAACACCTCTGCATTTTAGCACCGTAGAAATGGGGCACAAGTACCATCTTAAAAAGGTGCTAAACACCGTAGCTTGAGGGTGAAGATCCCACCACACACAGGTGTTTCTGGCTGCTTTAAACACACCTCATTCGCACTAACTAAGCAGTCTATTTTAAGGGGTCACAAAACACATGATTAACCTAGGGCTATTTCTGCATGGCTGGGCAAAGAGGCTTCTTCAATGAATATCCAGCTAATATTGAACATCTAGATTACTCAGTCCAGGGTTAGCCTGGGTACCAGAATTCTCATGAGAGCATAAATATAACTGGTACTGGCAGCCAGCCCACTGGGCACAGACGTCAGTGCAAAGTCTAGTTTTGATTTACATTTGGTTGAGTTGTTAACTAACGTGAATTCAACAAAAAATGCCACCATGTCATTGGATTTAAGTTAAAAGTTGGGTGACAAAAAATACGAAATGCCCTTACGTTGATGACTTTTTTCAAATAATCCAATCAGTTTTCCACGTTGATTCGTTTTCCACGTTGATTCAACGTCATCACATAGTTTTTGGGGTTGAAATTACGTGGAAACCACGTTGATTCAACCAGTTTGTGCCTAGTGGGTATTTCGAGTTATGAGAAAGCAAAGAATTCACAATTTATATATTTTGGTAAATAGTTGTACTTGTTAGATGATCCTATGAATGTTGCTCTGCAGGGACGTTTTTCATGATTGAGAATAGTAGATAACAGTCGCATTTTAGCCAAACAAAACAATATTGGTAACACTTTATAATAACTTATGCTTATTCAGTGTTATAAAGTGTTACTAACATGTTTTCAAGTCCCAATAAACAGGGACTTCTACAGAGCATGTTCATAGTGACAGATAAATACAATTGTATTTGAACTCTGACCTCTCCAGCCATGAACTGTCCAAATCCAGGGGGAAAGGTCAAGCTGGCTATCACTAAGGTCACAACACCGGGGAAAATCAGTCGGCTGGGGAAAGAAAAAGGATTAAACAAACTCTGTTCCAACCCTATGTCCCTGACGTTCTCTGTAGCTCGGCTAGTAGAGCACTCTTCGGCGCTTGCAATGCCAGGATAGTGGGTTCGATTCCTGGGACCACCCTACGTAAAATGTATGCACACATGACTCTAAATAGCATTGGATAAAAGTGTCTGCTAAATGGCATGCCTTCAGAAAGTTCACACCCCTTTACTTTTTCCACATTTTGTTGTGTTACAGCCTGAAATTAAAATGGATTACATTTAGATTTTGTGTCACTGATCTACACACAATACCCCATGTTAGAGGAGGGGGTCGCAGTTCCGGAGTGACACACTAGGTGTCATCCTCCGACAACCTTAGGCACCTCCTCACTCACAGTCTGGACTAATCAGTATCCTATTGGTGTCACCTGTGTCTACCTGTTCACCTGTGTATTTATGCCCTCACTTCCCTGTGTTCCCTTGCTCAGTTTTCTCTGTTAGTTTCTCTATGTCCAGCAGTATTACTCAGTGTCTGATCGGAGTGTTCTCCCTGTTTTGTTATTCGTTTCAGTCGTAGGTAGTATTTCGTATTTTGGCTGTCAGACGGTTTTTGGAGACTTATTTGCTCCGACTTTCTTTTATTGTGGCTTCGGGACCACCAGTAAAGATCCTTGTTTCACCATCTCTGCCTACTGCCTACTGTATATCCTGCACCGCACCTGTGTCACACCTCACACCAACCCTTACAGAAAACTGAGCCAATATGGACCCAGTGGAGGCAGCACAGTATCGGAGCGCATTGGCAACACAGGGAGATATGCTGAACCAACACGACCGCAGCCTGCAGCAGATCATCGAGAATCTCCGCCAGCTGACGATCGGCGTGCAGAGCCGGGTGGACACCCGACCAGCCCCGTCAGCCAGCGGAGCGGAAGCAGCGGCAGCAGCGTCTCCAGTCTCGCCTACCACCTCCGGAGAGGTATGATGGACGTCCAGAGGGCTGCAGGGAATTCCTCACCCAGTGTTCCCTGGTATTCAGCCTACAACCCTCCTCCTTCCCGACGAAGCAGGGCTGGGTGGCTTACATCATCACTCTGTTGACAGGTCGGGCCCTTTCCTGGGCTACCGCGGAGTGGGAGAGCCAAACTCCGGCGTGCTCCGACTCCTACCAATTCACCCAGGAGCTACGCAAGGTGTTCGACACCTCTCAGGTGGTGTCAGGGCACGAGGCCGGGAGGTGGCTCACGGCCTGTCGGCAGGGTGACTGGTAGGTGGCGGACTACTCTGTGGAGTTCCGGACCCGGGCTCGAGAGGCAGGATGGGAGGAGGCCGATCTGGTCGTCCTTTACGCGCAGGGGCAATCGGAGGGGATGAAGGACAAACTCTCCTTCAGGGAGCTGCCTGAGCTACTGGACGGCCTCGTCAAACTCTCGGTGCGGGTAGACAATCGGCGTCGTGAGAGGGCGCATGAGAGAGGGATGACGCAAGGCACGCCTCCACGTCCCCCTATCAACCTGGAGGCTTTCCGCTGATTCAGGGAGGAGATACCTCAGGAGGAGACTATGCAGCTGGGGGCGGGGCACTTGTCCAGGATGGAGAGGCAGAGGCATCTGCGCCAGGGACGTTGCCTGTACTGCGGCCAGGCAGATCACCACTGCGACTCATGCCCGGAGAAGCTGGGAAACGGGAGGGCTCGCTAGTATCGGGAGGGGTGCTAGCGAGCCGGAACCGAAACCCCAACTCCAGACACTCCCGGACCTTCAGTGGGCGCTGCGCGTGGGCGCATGCAATGGTGGATTCTGACACTGCGGGAAACCTGATGAACGCGGGCTGGCCCAAGGGTAGAGCGTTCCGTTACTCTCCCTCTCCAAGCAGTTTCGGTCATGGGCCTGGACGGCTGGCCGTTTGGGTCGGGCTTCATCACCAAGCGCAATGTCACCGTGCGTGTCCGGGTGGCGGGGGGGCTATGGGAGGATATCCAGTTTTTCATTGTGGACTCTCCGGAGTGTCCCTCGTCCTCGGGCGCCCCTGGCTGGTCGCCCACAAACCCCGGATAGACTGGTCCACGGGGCGGCTCATCCTGGAAGGAGGCTCCGCCCCCATCCTGTGCCGGTCTCCACCGACCACTCATCAGCCCAAACCACCGTCCCAGACCACCTACCAGTCCTCACCTCTTCCCCAGGTCCCACACTCCGAACCGCCTACCGCCCTAGCGGCGGTTGCCACTGGGAGGACGGCGACTACAGACTCCGTCACCAGCCCAGACCTGGAAGGCGTTCCCTGGGAGTATTGGGATCTGGGGGAGGTGTTTAGTAAGAGGCGTGCCAAGGGCCTACCTCCTCACAGGCCATACGACTAAGCTATCGATCTCCTGCCGGGCGCCATGCCCACACGAGGTCGATTGTTTTCCTTGTCCTGGCCGGAGACGCTGGCCATGAGGGAGTATATCGACGAGGCACTCATTGAGGGGCACATCCATCCCTCTACCTCACCCGTGGGCGCGGGCTTCTTCTTCATGGGGAGAAAGGACAGTGGGCAGCGGCCGTGCATTGATTACCGGGCGCTCAACGACATCACGACTAAGAACCGCTATCCACTCCCACTGATGACGACGGCATTCAAGTCGTTGCAGGGAGCCTGGGTCTTCACCAAGCTGCACTTACACAATGCCTACAAGTGGCTTGCGAAAGTATTCACCCCCCTTAGCATTTTTCCTATTTTGTTGTCTTACAACCTGGAATTAAAATGGATTTTGGGGGGGGGTTGTATCATTTGATTTACACAACATGCATACCACTTTGAAGATGCTAAATATGTTTTATTGTGAAACAAACAAGAAATAAGATAAAAAAACAAAAAACTTGAGCGTGCATTCACCCCCCCAAAGTCAATACTTTGTAGAGCCACCTTCTTCAGCAATTACAGCTGCAAGTCTCTTGCGGTATGTCTTTATATACTTGGCACATCTAGCCACTGGGATTTTTGCCCATTCTTCAAGGCAAAACTGCTCCAGCTCCTTCAAGTTGGATGGGTTCCGCTGGTGTACAGCAATCTTTAAGTCATACCACAGATTCTCAATTGGATTGAGGTCTGGGCTTTGACTAGGCCATCCAAGACATTTAAATGTTTCCCCTTAAACCACTCGAGTGTTGCTTTAGCAGTATGCTTAGGGTCATTGTCCTGCTGGAAGGTGAACCTCCGTCCCAGTCTCAAATCTTGGGAAGACTGAAACACGTTTCCCTCAAGAATTTCCCTGTATTTAGCGCCATCCATCATTCTTTCAATTCTGACCAGCTTCCCAGTCCCTGCCGACGAAAAACACCCCCACAGCATGATACTGCCACCACCATGGTGATGAGAGGTGTTGGGTTTGTGCCAGACACAGCGTTTTTCTTAATGGCCAAAAAGCTCAATTTTAGTCTCATCTGACCAGAGTACCTTCTTCCATATGTTTGGGGAGTCTCCCACATGGCTTATGGCGAACACCAAACGTGTTTGCTTATTTTTTTCTTTAAGCAATGGCTTTTTTCTGGCCACTCTTCCGTAAAGCCCAGCTCTGTGGAGTGTACGGCTTAAAGTGGTCCTATGGACAGATACTCCAATCTCCGCTGTGGAGCTTTGCAGTTCCTTCAGGGTTATCTTTTGTCTCTTTGTTGCCTCTCTGATTAATGCCCTCCTTGCCTGGTCCGTGAGTTTTGGTGGGCAGCCCTCTCTTGGCAGGTTTGTTGTGGTGCCATATTCTTTCCATTTTTTAATAATGGATTTAATGGTGCTCCGTGGGATGTTCAAAGTTTCGGATATTTTTTTATAACCCAACCCTGATCTGTACTTCTCCACAACTTTGTCCCTGACCTGTTTGGAGAGCTCCTCGGTCTTCATGGTGCCGCTTGCTTGGTGGTGCCCCTTGCTTAGTGGTGTTGCAGACTCTGGGGCCTTTCAGAACAGGTGTATATATACTGAGATAATGTGACAGATCATGTGACACAGGTACACTTTATTTAACTAATTATGTGACTTCTGAAGGTAATTGGTTGCACTAGATCTTATTTAGGGGCTTCATAGCAAAGGGGGTGAATACATATGCACGCACCACTTTTCCATTATTTATTTGTAAGAATTATTTGAAACAAGTTATTTTTTTCATTTCACTTCACCAATTTGGACTATTTTGTGTATGTCCATTACATGAAATCCAAATAAAAATCCATTTAAATTACAGGTTGTAATGCAACAAAATAGGAAAAACGCAAAGGGGGATGAACACTTTTGCAAGGCACTGTACAACCTGGTGAGGATTTGGGAGGGGGACGAGTGGAAGACGACTTTTAACACACCCAGTGGGCATTACGAGTACCAAGTCATGCCGTTCGGTCTAGCCAACGCGCCTGCGGTGTTCCAGTCGTTGGTCAACGACGTGTTCCGGGATCTCCTCGACTACAGCGTCTTCATGTATTTGGATGACATCCTAATATTCTCAAAGGACATGAGTGAACACCAGCAGCACGTTCGGCAGGTCCTCCAACACCTTCTCCGTCACCAGCTCTACGTCAAGGCGGAGAAGTGCGTGTTCTACACAGAGACAGTATCCTTCCTGGGGTTCATCGTCACACAGGGGGACCTACAGATGGACCCAGCCAAGGTCAGCACGCTACTGGATTGGCCCCAGCCCTCATCCCTCAAGCAACTACAGCAGTTTTTAGGGTTCGCAAATTTTTATAGCCGATTTATTCGCAATTTTAGCTCCCTAGCTGCTCCCCTGACAGCCCTCACCCAGACGAGCATGCGCTCCTTCGCCTGGACCCTGGAAGCGGGGAACGCATTTGATGCGCTTAAGCGACGCTTTACATCAGCCCCGTTTCTAGGGCATCCTGATCCGTCCCTGCCGTTCATTGTGGAGGTGGATGCTTCAGATGTTGCGGTGGGAGCAATCCTGTCCCAGCGGTTCCTCACGGATGGTAAGACTCACCTCTGCGTGTTTGTCTCCGGCGGAGCGGAATTACGACATTGGGAACCGTGAGTTGCTAGCAGTCAACCTCGCCCTGGGGGAGTGGAGGCATTGGCTAGAGGGGGCCGCCCATCCATTCGTCATATGGACGGACCATAAGAACTTAGCCTACATTCAGGGGGCCAAGAGGCTGAACTCGCACGAGGCCAGGTGGGCGTTGTTCTGCACCAGTTCCGGTTCACCATCTCATACCGTCCGGGGTCGAAGAACACCAAGCCTGACACGCTCTCCCGGCAGTTCGACCCCGTGGACCTGGTGGAGAGGGATGACCCCATTGTCCCCAACGCCCTGATTGCTGCACCAGTTTCGTGTGGAATCGATAGGCTGGTCAGAGCAGCGCTACGGCGGGAGCCCGATCCGGGCAGAGGTCCATCAGGGAGGATGTACGTACCCAAGGCTGCGCGCTCGCGACTGCTTCAGTGGGCGCACGTGTCCGACCTCACCAGCCATCCGGGGGGTGCCAGGACATTGGAGTTCCTGCGTAGGAGGTTCTGGTGGCCATTGGCTGAGGGGGATACGCACGCCTTCGTGGCTCCTTGCCCAGTGTGCGCGCGCATGAAGAGCTCACATCAGCCCGCGCCAGCGCTGCTCCGACCCCTGCCTATCCCCAAGCGTCCCTGGTCCCACATCTCTCTGGATGTCATTTCCGCCCTACCCCCCTCTGATGGATACACAGTCATCCTGGTCGTTGTGGACCGGTTCTCGAAGGCTGCCGACTTCATTCCCCTTCCAAAACTCCCATCGGCCCGGGAGACGGCTAAGTTGGTGGTGCAGCACGTTTTCCGGGTCCATGGCCTTCCCCTAGATGTGGTGTCGGATCGGGGCCCTCAGTTCACCTCCAGGTTCTGGAAGGCGTTCACCACCTGCCTCGGCGCCTCCGTCAGCTTGTCTGCCCGTTCGACTGGGGATGGAAGCCGGAAGACAAGCTGACGGAGGCGCCGAGGTAGGTGGTGAACACCTTCCAGAACCTGGAGGCGAACTGAGCACGTCAACCATGATCTGGAGGGGTTGCTGAGGTGCTACGCCTCCAGCAATGTGGAGTCAGCGACTGGTGTTGGCGGAGTACACCCACAACACCCTTCTCTGCTCATCCACCTGCCTGTCCCCCTTCAAGTGCCAATACGGGTACCAACCACTCCTATTTCCTGAGCAAGAGGAGGAGGCGGCGGTCCTGTCGGTCCAGGCCCACATTAGTCGCTGTCGCCGCATCTGCAGGCAGGTACGAGCGGCGCTTAAGCGGGCCTCGGTCAGGTCTCAACATCAGGCCAACCGCAGGTGTCACCCGGCCCCGGTTTTTCGCCCGGGACAGAGGGTGTGGCTCTCCACGCGGGATCTTCCCCTCCCAGGGGCATACCACCTGCAACTTTCCCCCACCATGCGGGTGCATCCCACATTCCATGTGTCCCTCCTCAAGCCTGTCACCACCTGTCCCCTGGCTCCCCCTCCTCGTCCTGTTCCCCCACTGTGCTTTGTCGGAGGACAGCCGGCTTTTACTGTGGACCGGATCCTGGACTGCCGAAGGGTGGGGAGGGGTCTCCAATTTCTAGTGGACTGAGAGGGTTATGGGCCGGAGGAGCGGTCCTGGGTGCCCAGGAGGGACATTCTGGACCCAGGGCTGATAACAACATTCCGTCACTCGGAGGCGCCGAGGTGAACGGCTGGGGCCATTACAGGAGGGGGTTGCAGTTCCGGAGCGACCCACTAGGTGTCATCCTCTGACAACCTTAGGCACCTCCTCACTCACAGTCTGGACTAATCAGTATCCTATTGGTGTCACCTGTGTCTACCTGTTCACCTGTGTATTTATGCCCTCACTTCCCTGTGTTCCCTTGCTCAGTTTTCTGTTAGTTTCTCTATGTCCAGCAAGTACCTGTACATCGGTGTCTAATCGGAGACCTATGCACAGGTACTTGAGAAGTGTTCTCCCTGTTTCGTTATTTGTTTCAGTCGTAGGTAGTATTTCGGATTTTGGCTGTCAGCCGGTTTTTGGAGACTTATTTGCTCTGACTTTCTTTTATCGTGATAAGTCCGTTATTTTGTATTTTGGCTTCGGGACCACCAGTAAAGATCCTGCTGTATATACTGCACGACAACCTGGGTCACACCTCACACCAACCCTTACAACCCCATAATGTAAAAGTGGAGTAATGTTTTAAGAATCTTGTACAAAATGAAAAGCTGAAATGTCTTAAGACAGTAAGTATTCAACCCCTTTGTTATGGCAAGCCTAAATAACTTCAGGAGTAAAAATGTGCTTAACAAGTCAGATAAGTTGCATGGACTAATTCTCTGTGCAATAATGGTGTTTAACATATATTTTTTTCTGACTACCCCATCTCTGTACCCCACACATACAATTATCTGTTACACCCCTTAGTCGAGCAATGAATTTCAAGCACAGATTCAACGACAAAGACCAGTGAGGTTTTCCAATGCCTCACAAAGAAGGACACCTATTAGTAGATGGGTAAAAAAAATAAAAGAAACAGACATTGAGTACCCCTTTGAGCATGGATAAGTTATTAATTACACTTTGGATGGTGTATCACTACACCCAGTCACTACAAAGATACCTTTGGTGGCTCCTCAGAGGAGGAAGGGGAGGACCATCCTCCTCAGTGAATTTCAGAAAAATTATCATTTTTAGATAAAACTATGATAAATATAATCACGTCACAAAATAATTGATTATAAAACACTATTTTGCAATGAACATCTACAGTAGCTTCAACAGCACTCTGTAGGGTATCACCATGGTGTAGCCAGAAGACAGCTAGCTTCCGTCATCCTCTGGGTATATTAACTTCAATACAAAACCTAGAAGGCTCATGGTTCTCACCCCATTCCATAGACTTACACAATAATTATGACAACATACGGAGGACATCCTCCAACCTATCAGAGCTCTTGCGGCATGAACTGACATGTTGTCCACCCAATCAAAGGATCAGAGAATGAATCTAGTACTGAAAGCATAAGCTACAGTTAGCTAGCACTGCAGTGCATAAAATGTGGTGAGTAGTTTACATTTAAGTCATTTAGCAGACGCTCTTATCCAGAGCGACTTACAAATTGGTGCATTCAACTTAGGATAGCCAGTTGACTCAAAGTTGACTCAAAGAGAGAGAAAGACAATAGTTGAACAGTTTTGAACAAATTAATTTCTTCCAAAATGAAGGAGAAGAGAGAGAGATAGCGAGATTTCGAAAATGTTTTTCACTTTCAGTTTCACTTACTTAGCTAGCAAATGCAGCTAGCTAGGTTAGCCTACTCAAATACCCTGCTCAAACAGAGGGATGCTATGTTAGCTAGCTGGCTATGACTATCCAACACAACACTGGAACTCTTCCAAGTCAAGGTAAGCTTTTGGTTTTACTAATTTATTGCCATCGGGACCCGCCGGTGTAAGTGCTAAACTGCTTACTGACTGTACACTAATGTTACTGTAGCAGTTTTAATAACGCATTAGTTCTATTAGCTATGTTGACTATGATGTTACTTTAGCTAATAGGCTGTGTGTAGCAGTTATGATATGGTTTGGCTTGGAAAGGTTTTTTCGCCTGGTCACATACAGCTGATGCGTTGTGCATTGAAGTCCACAAGCGAAGGGAAAACGTGAGAGGAGGAGAGTGCATAGATGCGAGAAGGAATACAACGTGGCTGCTATGAAAGTGAACTGTGTTTACGCATGATCAGAGTTTTATTCATTCCACTGATTCTGTTGAAAAACATTTCTTAAACGAAAGCAAACGGAACAAAACGGGGAAAAGGCTTCTTAACAGCTTCTACCCCCAAGCCAGCTAATCATGGCTACCTGGACTATTTGCATTGTCCCCCCCACCCCACCCCCTCTTTTACGCTGCTGCTACTCTGTTTATTATCTATGCATAGTCACTTTAACTCTACCCACATGTACATATTACCTAAATTTCCTCGACTAACCGGTGCCCCCGCACATTGACTTTGTACCGGTACCCCCTGTATACAACCTCCCTACTGTTATTTTATTTTACTGCTGCTCTTTAATCATTTTTATTTTTTATTTTTTACTTAACACTTTTTTTCTTAAAACTGCATTGTTGGTTAAGGGCTTGTAAGAAAGCATTTCACTGTAAGGTCTACACCTGTTGTATTTGATAATAACATTTGAGTTGATAAACATACCTGAATTTGTCCAACAGAAACTCTTGTTTGCAACTGTTGGACTAATGATTACACCCTAGATAAGCTAGATGCAGGCAAGAGTGTGCAAGGCGGTATCGAATGTGTCACTGTCTGTCCATGTGTCACTGTCTGTCATCTCACATTTTTGTCTCGACCTGTGTGCACCTACGTTGTAAACTTTCATTCATAGGCTAGGTTGTAGCAATCTCATGATGGGTATAGGGAAAACATGAATATCATGTAGTAGCCTAAACCTATCACTGTTACATTGAACTGGATGAATGGAATATGAATGACAGTCATCCAATATGCTGTCATAGAAATAAGGCCATGCTCATGAAAAAAATGTAATCGGCCTCCCTCATCTTAAACGGCACTGACCGCCACCGAAAGATACAGGCATCCTTCCTAACTCAATTGACGGAGAGGAAGGAAACCACTCAGGGATTTTACCATGAAGCCAAATGGTGATTTTAAACCAGTTACAGAGTTAAATAGCTGTGATAGGATAAAACTGAGGATGGATCAACAGCATTGTAGTTACTCCACAATACTAACCTAAATGACAGAGGGAATCGAAGGAAGCTTGTACAGAATACAAATATTGCAAAACATGCATCCTGTTTGCAATAAGGCACTAAAGTAATACTGATTTTTTTTTGTCCTAAATATAAAGCATTATGTTTGGGGCAAATACAATACATCACTGAGTACCACTCTTCATATTTTCAATCATGGTGGAGGCTGCATCATGTTATGGGTATGCTTGTCATCAGCAAGGACTAGGGAGTTTTTTAGGATAAAAGAAAAGGAAAAGAGCTAAGCACAGGCAAGGTCCTAGAGGAAAACCTGGTTCAGTCTGCTTTCCAACAGACACTGGGAGACAAATCCACATTTCAGCAGGACAATAACCTAAAATGCAAGGCTAAATATACACTGGAGTTACTTACCAAGACGACATCGAATGTTCGAGTGCCCTAGTTACAGTTTGACTTAAATCGACTTGAAAATCTATGGCAAGACATGAAAATGTCTATCTAGCAATGATCAACAACCAACTTGACAGAGCTTAGAGAAATATTGTACAATCAAGCTTTGCAAAGCTCTTAGAGACTTATCCAGAAAGACTCACAGCTGTAATCGCTGCCAAAGGTGATTCTAACATGTATTGACTCAGGGGGTTGAATACTTATTTAATCAAATTGTATTAGTGTTATATTTTCCATACATTTTTCTTCCACTTTGACATTACAGGGTAGTTTGTGTAGATTGTTGACAAAAAATTAAAATTAAATCATTTTTAAACCCACTTTGTAACACAACAAAATGGCGAAAAATACAAGGCACTGTATCACTTTATGAAGGCACTGTATAACCCTCCATATAACTGCACCCTGTGCCATAATACTCACTTCAAAAATGTCCTGCTTCTCCTCCTATAAGATAAGATAACCTCCCTCTGTCTCCCAGTAGGACATGCCTAAGAACAAGCACCAATTTAACATTCTCAAAACTGACAAAATAATTACCCCCTCCTGGTCTCTGTTTGTCTAATTTCATTTTCCCTACAGTGTAACTATGTGCAGCTCTGACAAAAGCAGCTGCATTGGTTGCTGCTAAATCATTCATTTGTATTGGAGTGAGAGTGTGTAACTAGTTTCTTTTTCAGAGACCACAGATTGCTTATAGATGGATCGATCAATGTCTGGATGATGGTTTGATTGTCTGTTTGTTTTTGTAAAATGCACCAGTCGGCAACAATATTTTATTTGGAGAAAGACAATGGATGATTCTATTCTATTTATATTTCATTCTACTAAGTCCCTAGCCTGATCCTCCCCAATTCAGGTATGCATTTTCCTCAGGTGTCTCATCAAAATACATCCCCTCATCCCTGTAACTCACTGTCTGGTGAGGAAGCGTGTCATGGCATTGGGTTTCCTCATGAACAGCACCACCTGGCGGTTCAGCCAGACGAAGAAGGCCCCCAGGAACCCACAGGAGATCCTGCAGTGACAACCACCAGCACCTTTACCTCACTCACTCTCAAGGTTGACATTTTCTGAAGAATATACAGTATGTGTGCTTGCTTCAGATGTTAGTTTAGTTGGTGTTGATCTAGCCTGTACAGTCGTGGTCAAACGTTTTGAGAATGACTAAAGTATTGGTCTTCACAAAGTTTGCTGCTTCAGTGTTTTTAGATATTTTTGTCAGATGTTACTATGGTATACTGAAGTATAATTCCAAGCATTCCATAAGTGTCAAATGCTTTTATTGACAATGACATTAAGTTTATGGAAAGAGTCAATATTTGCAGTGTTGACCCTTCTTTTTCAAGACCTCTGCAATCCGCCCTGGCATGCTGTCAATTAACTTCTGGGCCACATCCTGACTGATGGCAGCCCATTCTTGTATAATCAATGCTTGGAGTTTGTGGGTTTTTGTTTGTCCACCTGCCTCTTGAGGATTGACCACAAGTTCTCAATGGGATTAAGGTCTGGGGAGTTTCCTGGCCATGGACCCAAAATGTCGATGTTTTGTTTCCAGAGCCACTTAGTTTTCACTTTTGCCTTATGGCAAGGTGCTCCATCATGCTGGAAAAGGCATTGTTCGTCACCAAACTGTTCTTGGATGGTTGGGAGAAGTTGCTCTCGGAGGATGTGTTGGTACCATTCTTTATTCATGGCTGTGTTCTTAGGCAAAATTGTGAATGAGCCCACTCCCTTGGCTGAGAAGCAACCCCACACATGAATGGTCTCAGGATGCTTTACTGTTGGCATGACACAGGACTGATGGTAGCGCTCACCTTGTCTTCTCCGGGACAAGCTTTTTTTCCGGATGCCCCAAACAATCGGAAAGGGGATTCATCAGAGAAAATGACTTTACCCCAGTCCTCAGCAGTCCAATCCCTGTACCTTTTGCAGAATATCAGTCTGTCCCTGATGTTTTTCCTGGAGAGGAGTGGCTTCCTCGCTGCCCTTCTTAACACCAGGCCATCCTCCAAAAGTCTTCGCCTCAGATGCACTCACACCTGCTGCCATTCCTGAGCAAGCTCTGCACTGGTGGTGCCCCGATCCCGCAGCTGAATCAACTTTAGGAGACGGTCCTGGCGCTTGCTGGACTTTCTTGGGCGCCCTGAAGCCTTCTTCACAACAATTAAACCCCACTCCTTGAAGTTCTTGATGATCCGATAAATGGTTGATTTAGGTGCAATTTTACTAGCAGCAATATCCTTGCCTGTGAAGCCCTTTTTGTGCAAAGCAATGATGACGGCACGTGTTTCCTTGCAGGTAACCATGGTTAACAGAGGAAGAACAATGATTTCAAGCACCACCCTCCTTTTAAAGCTTCCAGTCTGTTATTCTAACTCAATCAGCATGACAGAGTGATCTCCAGCCTTGTCCTCATCAACACTCTCACCTGTGTTAACGAGATAATCACTGACATGTTGTCAGCTGGTCCTTTTGTGGCAGGGCTGAAATGCAGTGGAAAAGTTTTTTGGGGATTAAGTTCATTTTCATGGCAAAGAGGGACTTTGCAATTAATTGCAATTCATCTGATCACTCTTCATAACATTCTGGAGTATATGCAAATTGCCATCATAGAAACTGAGGCAGCAGACTTTGTGAAAATTAATATTTGTGTCATTCTCAAAACTTTTGGCCACGACTGTTTTTTCTAGATCTCTAATCTAGGAAGCTGAAGCAAGCACACTAGCAAGCAAAATCATTCACACCATCTCAGTTCTTAAAATAACTACCAATTTAAGAGCTTTATGGCACATAGACTGAGATTATACATTCATGTTGGGTTGTGACAAAGAACTACATACAGTGTGGTCACCGTGCCCTCACCACGCTCCTGGGGCCCCCTCTCGACCCTTTCTCTCACCCGATGATGGCAAATGCAGGCAGCTCCTGGAGGTCAAATGGGAAGTCCATGCGGAACTTGGTGCGGAAGAGAGCAGTGATGGTGACTATGGTGGACGAGAGGACAGCGGGTGCAGGGAAATAGAGAGATAGAGAGTCTTAGAACTTATACATGCACATTATACTATTTATCATATATCGTGCCTTCAGAAAGTATTCACACCCCTTGACCTTTTTTGTTGTGTTACAGCCTGAATTTAAAATAGATTACATTTTGATTTCTTGTCACTGGCCTATACACAATACCTCATAGTACATGTAGTTAATTGACCTACCTGCATCTTTGTTGAACACAGAGAGCACTCTGAATATGAAGGCACTGAAGGTGGCAGCAAAATAACCTCTCCAGTAGTTCCTCACAGCAAAGTAAGTGGACGTCACTTCTATACTGAACAGCACCCCTGGTGGAACAACAGGATCAAAGCAAGAGAGGTCAAATATCAGTCAGATCATATCAGAAAATGTGGCACTTAGTTCAAGTCTAGATCGCATATTGCATTTTGACACTGAAGACTTGCTATGATGACCTGTCACAAATATAACTGAGGCAATTTCAACACTACGCCTATATTGATTGTTTCAGCTGATTTTGTAGCTTGCTTTATACTAGATGAATGGAAGGAGAATTGTTAGAAGGAAAAATAAAATAGTGTTGTACCTCCAAGAGGGGTACCGAAACAGCAGCCCACCCCAACTGCACAGCCAACTGTGAGGATGTCTGTGTAGCAGTATGGGCTCTACTGACACACAGAGAGGGTGACAGAGAGAGGGCAGCAGAGAGGTAGAGAGAGAAAGGGGAGAGACAGAGAGAGAGAGGAAGGGACAGACAGATAGAGGGAAAGGGGTACGGGGATCCCATACAAGTAGACAAGGAACAGAGGGAGGAAAAGAGAAAGTCAATGGAAAAACACCTAAAAGTAGAATGCGAAGTGATCTGACAAAACTGTAATGCCCTTGTTGTTCTCATTTACATTTAAGTAGACGCTCTTATCCAGAGCGACTTACAGTTAGTGAGTGCATACATTATTTTATTTTTTCATACTGGCCCCCCGTGGGAATCGAACCCACAACCCTGGTGTTGCAAACGCCATGCTCTACCAACTGAGCTACATCGTTGCCGGCCATTCCCTTCCCTACCATGGACAACGCTGGGCCAATTGTGCGCTGCCCCATGGGTCTCCCGGTCACGGCCAGCCACGACAGAGCCTGGATTCGAACCAGGATCTCTAGTGGCACAACTAGCACTGCGATGCAGTGCCTTAGACCACTGCGCCACTCGGGAGATAATGCTGGTCAAGTAACTGCCTACCTGATGGACTCCTGAGAAGAACGTCATACACTTGCTCAGCACAGCAGCACAGATGCTGGCGATGTGAACAAATGGGCCCTTGGGAAGCAAAAGTGGAAGACAAGTGGGCAGAAACAAGGAAACTTTTAATCTCTTTTTAGATAGCAATAATCAGGGAATCTGATGTGAGTGTGTGTAACCCACCTCTTTCCCCACTGGCATCCCACTGCCCAGACCTGCAGTCAGACCAATGACTTTGGCAGTAAAAGCCCTGAAAGTCAGATACTCCTTCAACACTACCCCTCTGAGAATGGTCTTCAGCTCAGGAATACCAGAGCCTGAGAGAAAGAGAAAGAGAGAAAAAGAGAAAGAGCGAGACAGAGAGACAGACAGGTCGGGGAGGTGAAAAGAGGTCAGGGAAGAGATAGAATTACAAACATTTTGTTTTACAGGAAAACTAAATTTATGTTTGACTTGGAACAACAAGAAAGGGTCATAACTCTTAATAGACAGTGAGGACATGGCTAGGTAGGTACATAAGCAGAGAAGGGAGAAGATCAATGGATAACAGATTGTGGGTAACAGGTCATTAAGGGTGGCAGGTGGTGGGAAAAGTAAGCAGTAAGCATTGAGTGCGCGAGCGGGTACACACCAATGGCTTGCGGAGCGACCAGGTGGCAAAAGAAGGAGGCGAACATGATGAGCACCATGGGATAGCTGACCCAGGCCAGGTACTGGAGCAGGACATTACCCCTCAGCTCCCAGTGAATCCACTTATACACTGACATGGGGACAGAGGCAGGGACAGAGGGATGGGAGAGGGATGGGAGAGGATTTGAGGAGAGGGGTGAAAGTGAGGCATGTGAAGGGTTGTGAGAAAAAGCAGGAAGGTAGAGGAGAAGGTGAGCAAAACAGAGGGGGTAAGGAAGAAGGGAAATAGTGAGGAGGGGGAGGAGGAAATGAGGGGAAGACAGAACACGGGGTGAAAATGAGGGAAGAGGATGTAGGATAAGGTAAGGGAGGTGAGAAAGGGAAGTTGGTTATGACAGGGCAGACACTGACAGACAGTTACAAAGAAAATACACTTTAAGATGCCCTTTTCTAGGGTCAAATGTCAATCCATTTGGACTGACAGATGTCCTTTTCCATTTGTAGATGTTTCTCTTGGCATTAGTAATATTCTGTAAGAGGGGCACTGACTTGCTGAGCTTCCCCAGGTTTCATTGAAATGTACACTGTAAAAAAAGATATTGAGATTCAGTCAAAATGACTCATTTTATCTAGCCAAGTCAACTAAATTTGCAAAATTTGTTGAGTTGACAAAATATTAAGTTGAGTTGACTTCAAAATGTCAAAGCTTATCAAATCAAATTGAGTTAGCAAAAAAACAATGTTTACTCAACTTAGAAATTCACAACCATGAAGTCAAATCAACTGAAGCAACATACGGTGCATTCAGAAAGTATTCAGACCCCTTGACTTTTTCCACATTTTGTTACGTTACAGCCTTACTCTAAAATTGATTAAGTAGTTTCCCCCCCCTCATCAATCTACACACAATACCCCATAATGACAAAGCAAAAACAGGTTTAGAAATGTTTACACATTTATATATATATATATATAAAAATAAAAAAACGGAAATATCACATTTACATAAATATTCAGACCCTTTACTCAGTACTTTGTTGAAGCACCTTTGGCAGCAATTACAGCCTTGAGTCTTCTTGGGTATGACGCTACAAGCTTGGCACACCTGTATTTGGGGAGTTTCTCCCATTCTTCTCTGCAGATCCTCTCAAGCTCTGTCAGGTTGGATGGGGAGCGCCGCTGCACAGCTATTTTCAGGTCTCTCCAGAGATGTTCGATCGGGTTCAAGTCCGGGCTCTGGCTGGGCCACTCAAGGACATTCAGAGACTTGTCCTGAAGCCACTGCTGCGTTGTCCTGTTGGAAGGTGAACCTTCACCCCACTCTGAGGTCCTGAGCACTCTGGAGAAGGTTTTCATCAAGGATCTCTCTGTACTTTTCGCCGTTCATCTTTCCCTTGATCCTGACTAGTCTCCCAGTCCCTGCCGCTGAACAGCATCCCCACAGCATGATGCTGCCACCACCATGCTTCACTGTAGGGTTGGTGCCAGGTTTCCTCCAGACGTGACGCTTGGCATCCAAAGAGTTCAATCTTGGATTCATCAGACCAGAGAATCTTGTTTCTCATGGTCTGAGAGTCCTTTAGGTGCCTTTTGGCAAACGCTAAGTGAGGTGTCATGTGCCTTTTACTGAGGAGTGGCTTCCGTCTGGCCACTCTACCATAAAGGCCTGATTGGTGGAGTGCTGCAGAGATGGTTGTCCTTCTGGAAGGTTCTCCCATCTCCACAGAGGAACTCTGGAGCTCTGTCAGAGTGACCAACAGGTTCTTGGTCACCTCCCTGACCAAGGCCCTTCTCCCCCGATTGCTCGGTTTGGCCGGGCGGCCAGCTCTAGGAAGAGTCTTGGTGGTTCCAAACTTCTTCTATTTAAAAATGATGGAGGCCACTGTTCTTGGGGACCTTCAACGCTGCAGACTTTTTTTGGTACCCTTCCCCAGATCTGTGCCTCGACACAATCCTGTCTCGGAGCTCTACGAACAATTCCTACGACCTCATGGCTTGGTTTTTGCTCTGATATGCACTGTTAACTGTGGGACCTTATATAGACAGGTGTGTGCCTTTCCAAATCATGTCCAATCAATTGAATTTACCACAGGTGGACTCCAATCAAGTTGTAGAAACATCTAAAGGATCATCAATGGAAACAGTATGTACCTGAGCTCAATTTCGAGTCTCATAGCAAAGGGTCTGAATATGTAAATAAAGTATTTCTGTTTTTAATTTTCGTAAATGTGCAAAAATGTCTAAAACCCTTTTTTCACTTTGTCATTATGGGGTACTGTGTTTAGATTGATGAGAAAAAAATAATATTTAATCAATTTTAGAATAATGCTGTAACGTAACAAAATGTGGAAAAAGTAAAGGGGTCTGAATACTTTCTGAATGCACTGTAACAGTAGTGTTGACGGAAAGTGTCATGTTCAGATGACTTCAACGTATGTTTGGGGAGCCGAACTCATTAGAATAATACCCAGCATGCTTTGCAACCGTTAATTTTTATATTTACATTTTGTACATTTAGCAGACGCTTCTATCCAGAGCGACTTCAGTTGAAAGTAGATTAAAAAAACAAACATGTAAAAAGTGCCAAGTAAAACGTTTCTGTCACTGTTACTGAGAATGCCATTGTAGTTAACGTGATTTGTTGGTTGGTTGACATTACTCAGTACACTTCAAAAGCTCACACATGATGAAGAGACAGATGGGAGCGTAATGTCCCTACTGAAATCTCTATTATATCATTTCAAAGACTTAGTCAGTTCTGAAATGTGTAATTTTCAAAGTAGTTGTTTCAACTGTATAGGAGGTTGACACAACTTTACATTTTAAGGCAGCCTGGTAGCAAACTTTGGTAAGTTGAAACAACATAGTTTTGTTTTTCTGACTAGCAAATACTTGTCCTCTACACTTAGGAATTTGTCAAAACAACTTGTGTAGCTTTGTTAGCACAACAAAAAAAATTCAGTTGAAGCACATTGATTTGACTAAAAGTATCAAGTTCACTCAAGTTATTACATCCAAATTTGTCAGTTCCACTTACTTTACAAGGTTGAAGTAACTTTAGAATAAGTTAACTCCACACAAAATCCAGATTGGACTTCACATGACATTTTAAGGCAGCCTGGTAACAAACTTTTGGAAGTTGAATCAAAAATATTTTATTTTATTTTTATTTTTTACAGTGTACAGATGTGTTTCACCCACGTATCTGTACTCTGTAAAATGTACTCTGTGTTTATGAATAACATCACTGAGAGGTAGCATATAAAATTAGCACATTAGCGGTCCAAGAACAGAGCCTTGAGGGACTCCATCATACAAACATCACTAAACCCCCTAATATGGGTAATGACTGTAAACCTAATTTATAATTTCAAGTATAACGTTTTGTAATGTTTGTTTTGCAAGATTCATTTTGCATATCAGGATACCACGGAACTGTTTTGCAACACTTTTTGATAATCACTCTGCCTAACCCTCAACAATAAGCAACCAGGTGTCTAGTTAGATAACTATTTATGCTGTAAAAGCATTCATGCACCTGTATGAGTTGCCGGTTCAGTGGCTTGAATGCAAACATTGTAAAAACATATCTCATCATCATAAAACAAGATTGTTTAGTGTGTTGCATTGTGGGTATTGTTGTACATTGTAGACTCTTGGCACTGGTGTAGTCCATGGTCCAGCTGACCAGCGCCATTGAGATGCCCAGCAGCACCAGAAAGATCCAGTCCTCTCCTAGCTTGGTGACCAGGAACCTCTGTACCCGCGCTACACAGTCTGAGAAAACACCATGACAGACAATGATTCACAACAAAGCTTCAACTACATGTATACTTTTTAACTATACAGTGTTAAAAGGTCATCAATTCTAAAATGAGATTTGATTTTAATACAACAATAACCAGTTTTGGTCAATGTTAATTTTCAACTATTAATCACTAGCTAACACTTTTGAAAGTGTAACATTAACTCTGAGTATTGTGGGGCAATATAGACACTTTTAACTTGAACACTGTTAGAGTTCATTTAACACCTGCGACTTTACTGAGCACTGACTCCTCACCTCTACATTTTGAGTAGGAGCGGCGTTTCTTTATAGACAAAGGGTTGCCTTGCTCTGCAGCCATATGTGCATGTCCCCCCTCGTCCGAGTGATGCCGACCCCTGTGCCTGCTATGGTGCCCGTGTCCATGTGTGTGACCGTGGGGGTGGCCATGGTGGTGGCCGTGGTGATGGTGGCCATGGTGATGCTGCGGACGGTGGCCATGGTGAAGGTGGTGGTGTTTCTTCCATTGTCTCTCTGTTAGCAGTCGGGTGGCCTCTCTCCGGCCAGACCCACCCGGGTGCTCACAGTATTCCCCATACAACTGAAAGTGACAGGAGGAAGAGAGACTACAGTACATTACCCATATGTTCATGAGCAAAGGACTACAATGAAGACCCGCCGAAAATGTAGTTCAGGTAAGGTTAGAGGGACAACATTTTATTTTTGGAAAATAGAGAATAACAGTTTGAGATTTTAATTTGCACTGAATGTGTATATTTTAAAGAAAATATATATCATGCAGTATATACAGTTGATGTCGGAAGTTTACATACACCTTAGCCAAATACATTTGAACTCAGTTTTTCACAATTCCTGACATTTAATCCTAGTAAAAATTCCCTGTCTTAGGTCACCACTTTATTTTAAGAATGTGAAATGTCAGAAAAATAGTTGAGAGAATTATTTATTTAAGCTTTTATTTCTTTCATCACATTCCCAGTGGGTCAGAAGTTTACATACAGTCAATTAGTATTTGGTAGCATTGCCTTTAAATTATTTAACTTGGGTCAAATGTTTTGGGTAGCCTTCCACAAGCTTTCCACAATAAGTTGGGTGAGTTTTGGCCGATTCCTCCTGACAGAGCTAGTGTAACTGAGTCAGGTTTGTAGGCCTCCTTGCTCACACACGCTTTTACAGTTCTGCCTCAGATTTTCTATAGAATTGAGGTCAGGGCTTTGTGATGGCCACTCCAATACCTTGACTTTGTTGTCCTTAAGCCATTTTGCTACAACTTTGGAAGTATGCTTGGGGTCATTGTCCATTTGGAAGACCCATTTGCGACCAAGCTTTAACTTCCTGACTGATGTCTTGAGATGTTGCTTCAATATATCCACATAATTTTCCTTCCTCATGATGCCATCTATTTTGTGAAGTGCACCAGTCCCTCCTGCAGCAAAGCACCCCCACAGCATGATGCTGCCACCCCGTGCTTCATGGTTGGGATGGTGGTCTTTGGCTTGCAAGTTACCCCTTTTTTCCTCCAAACATAACGATGGTCATTATGGCCAAACAGTTATATTTTTGTTTCATCAGACCAGAGGATATTTCTACAGAAAGTACGATCTTTGTCCCCATGGGCAGTTGCTAACCGTAGTCTGGCTTTTTTATGGCGGTTTTGGAGCAGTGGCTTCTTCCTTGCTGAGCGGCCTTTCAGGTTATGTCGATATAGGACTCGTTTTACTGTGGATATAGATACTTTTGTACCTGTTTCCACCAGCATCTTCACAAGGTCCTTGCTATTGTTTTGGGATTGATTTGCACTTTTCGCAGCAAAGTACGTTCATCTCTAGGAGACAGAATGCGTCTCCTTCCTGAGCGGTATGACGGCTATATGGTCCCATGGTGTTTATACTTGCGTACTATTGTTTGTACAGATTAACGTGGTACCTTCAGGAAATTGCTCCCAAGGATGAACCAGACTTGTGGAGGTCTACAATTTTTTTTCTGAGGTCTTGGCTGATTTATTTTAATTTTCCCATGATGTCAAGCAAAGAGGCACTGAGTTTGAAGGTAGGCCTTGAAATACATCCACAGGTACACCTCCAATTGACTCAAATGATGTCAATTAGCCTATCAAAAGCTTCTAAAGCCATGACATCATTATCTGGAATTTTCCAAGCTGTTTAAAGGCACAGTCAACTTAGCGTATGTAAACTTCTGACCCACTGGAATTGTGATACAGTGAATTATAAGTGAAACAATCTGTCTGTAAACAATTGTTGGAAAAATTACTTGTGTCATGCACAAAGTAGATGTCCTAACCGACTTGCCAAAACTATAGTTTGTTAACAAGAAATGTGTGGAATGGTTGAAAAACGAGTTTTAATGACTACAACCTAAGTGTATCTAAACTTCCGACTTCAACTGTATACTATTATTATTACTACATACAGTATATGTAAACGTAAAAGTTAATATATGTTTACATATGAAAATATATAAATAATGGGAACGTTCATCTATCATAGAAGAACATAAAATAAATAAACATTGTTTCAGAATGTGGGAGAGTTCAAGTGTCATAATGTACAGTGAGCTCCAAAAGTATTGGGACAGTGACACGTGTTTTGTTGTTTTGGCTCTGTAGCCACAAATATCATACCCCCAAGACATGCTAACCTCTCACCATTACAATAACAGGGGAGGTTGATATTTATGCCTCTGTAACGTTCTATTCATTATTCACGATTCATTCAGGATTATCCGTAATCATGGTAGCATCCACATTAATATAGACATGTTTAGAAACATATTACATTCTTATTTACAATAAAAGTGACTCCAAAATGATACAATACATTATTTACCATTAATTTCTGTTGGGCACAAAATAATGGTAGCATCCACATTAATCCAAAGTGCTGGAGTACAGAGTCAAAACAAAACAAAGATTGTCACTGTCCCAATACTTTTGGAGCTCACTGTATTCTGGCAAACGGGTCATACAGAAAGACAAAACTCCTCAACATGTTTACTTTAAATCTCATTGAGAGGAAGCATGGGTCTACATTTGGATTGATGACGTCTGGACTGCATCCAGACATCTGGCAAAGAGATAACTCCACCTCGCAACTCTCCCACACACAGACATGCAGACACACACAGAAACATGGACATACTTTCATAAACACATACATGCCACACTAAAATAATGTCCTATTATCTAGTAAATCTAATACCACATTACTTGGCTTTTACCATAGTGTAATTAGAATGTATATTTTTGAGTGATAGCCATTACATTAGTCTCTTACGGGGGTGGGGGGAGTAGGGAGTTGGTAAGCTACTATACCAACCAAAGATAAAGCCAAGATCCAAGGTATGTGATCCTTTATCAGACAAGACCAGCAGTGGGTTGTGGGTAAGTTCTTCACCCACTTTATAAATCATGATAGACACATTTCACAATTAAACTGGAGAGGTGGCAAATATTACATTCCATGCCAATTCTAAATGGAAGACGAAATTCTAATTCACTTGCATAAACGGTCAATCAAGTCTACTAATTACTATGATAGAAACACAATCAAATGGCAGACCATCTTGTAAAGATCTTTTCCAAATTAACAGTTCAATGGTCTTCGAACCTACACTGTTATTATTGTTTAATTTGCATGATATTGTTTTAGTGGCTCAATACATAACCCTCACCCTCAATTTAAACAGATGAACCTTTATCTATGTACATAATGATGGAATAACATAATGACGTTTGAGACCTGAATAATGTCATAATACAGTATAGTTAATGTGGGCTTCCATGTAAAACACAAATGATCTAATGATTCATGTTTGCTTATTACCGTGACACTATGTGCAGCCTCCATTGTTGTAGTCTACATTTATGTCCTTTAAAGCTATTCTTATACACTACATGGCCAAAAGTATGTAGACACCTGCTCGTCGAACATCTCATTCAAAAATCATGGCCATTCATATGGAGTTGGTCCCCCCTTTGCTGCTAGAACAGCCTCCACTCTTCTGGGAAGGCTTTCCACTAGATGTTGGAACATTGCTGCGGGGACTTGCTTCCATTCAGCCACAAGAGCATTATTGAGGTCGGGCACTGATGTTGGGCGATTAGGACTGGCTGGCAGTCGGCGTTCCAATTCATCCCAAAGGTGTTCGATGGGGTTGAGCTCAGGGCTCTGTGCAGGCCAGTCAAGTTCTTCCCTCCGATCTCGACAAACCATTTCTGTACGGACCTCGTTTGTGCACGGGGGCATTGTCATGCTGAAACAGGAAAGGGCCTTCCCCAAACTGTTGCCACAAAGTTGAAAGCACAGGATCGTCTAGAATGTCATTGTATGTTGTAGCGTTAAGATTTCCCATTACTGGAACTAAGGGGCCTAGCCCGAACCATGAAAAACAGCCCCAGACAATTATTGCTCCTCCACCAGAAGATGAAGCATGATTCATCACTCCAGAGAACACGTTTCCACTGCTCCAATGGCGGCGAGCTTTACACCACTCCAGTCGATGCTTGGCATTGCGCATGGTGATCTTAGGCTTGTGTGCGGCTGCTCGGCCATGGAAACCCATTTCATGAAACTCCCGACGAACAGTTCTTGTGCTGACGTTGCTTCCAGAGGCAGTTTGGAACTCGGTAGTTCCAAGTTCCATTGTTGCTCCTAGACGTTTCCACTTCACAATAACAGCACTTGCAGTTGACCGGGGCAGCTCTAGCAGGGCAGAAATGTGATGAACTGACTTGTTGGAAAGGTGGCATCCCTATGACGGTGCCACGTTGAAAGTCACTGAGCTCTTCAGTAAGACCATTCTACTGCCAATGTTTGTCTATGGAGAATGCATGGCTGTGTTCTCGGTTTTATACACCTGTCAGCAACGGGTGTGGCTGAAATATCAGAATCCACTTTTGAAGGGGTGTCCATACTTTTGGCCATGTAGTGTATCTGCTGCATGCAAAGTCAAGGCCTACATTGCAACTCCATGCTATGGCCTTTTCTCAATTGGGTTTGCTCAACTCCTGCGTCCTCTCTCCTCCGGCCTTCCTCGCCTCCTTTTGAAAAAGGTCTAAGCTAATCGAGGAGAAGCAGCGAAGAGAGGGAACGTGGACGAAAATACGCTTGTATGAAAGGAGACTCCACTCGCGCCGCCGCGTGTCATCAGGCAAATTACGTTCACTGGGGTGGATCCCCAAATAAATATGTAAAGTTTTTAAACTTGTGCATGCATTTCTTCCCCGACAAAACAAAAGCTGATTCAAAGGTGGTTGTGGCAGATTTAGAAACTCTTCCGCAAAGTACTCAGGTAGGATACATATGACTATCCTCGATAAAAGGTGGCTGTCGCTGAAGGGAGGACACACTTCCATTCGCCTACTAACGAATTGACATCTCCTCAACCACTCATCGGTTTCCGGGCCACGGAGGAGAGAAGACAGAGGAGAGCTTTTTTTTTTTTTTTTGCCAAAATTAGAAAAGGCCTATGACAAAGTGGATGGTCATATTGACACAAAACATCCTCCTGAAATCAGACACACATCAATGTCAATGGGGTGTTGGGCTGCTTGGGACAATATGCAATATCGAGTAGAACCCATACACCTTTGTTTAGTGAACATTTTGATCAACTGATAAATGGATCTTTCTCACATAATTTACCATGGTACACCATAAGCACATAGACGTCATACACCAGACATCATTGAATTAGTGAAACAAAAGCTTTTGTGGGAAACCAACAATCTGTTGTGCGGAGTCTGAAAAGCCTCTGATGTATACTATGAGTGCTTGTCACGGTTTCGGCCGAGGCGGCCCCTCCTCCTTGTTCGGGCAGGTTTCGGCGGTCGTCGTCTCCGGAGTACTAGCTGCCACCGTTCTATGTTTCATGTTTGATTGGTTTTGTCTGTTTGTCACACCTGTTTTGTGTTATGTCTCATTAAGCACCCTATTTAGTTCCTTGTTGTGAGTTTAGGTGTTGTGTGTAATTGTTCCCGTTGTCGTGTTGTTGCGCTTACCGCTTTCGGTGCGCTATTTGTAGCTTTCCTCCTTGTTTATTTTTAGGAGAGGATTTTTCGCACATGTTTTGTGCGCTCGTTTGTTTACGCCTGTGTGTGCTTTTTCGCCTCCGGGCTGTTTGGATTGTATTTTTGTGTGCTCTACTAAAAGTCTTTGTTGGACTTAACTTCTGCGTCCTGCGCCTGATTCCACACCACACCAATCTACAGCAACACCTGACAGAATTACACACCATCGCATGGAATCAGCAGGAGCACCCACCGACATCATGGAGGAGCGTCTCCGTGGTCAAGACGATCGGATTAACCAGATCGGGCACGCCCTGGACCGGGTGATGAACATTCTCCATCGATGGGAGACCAGCGAGGTACCCACACCTCCACCTACCGCACCATCACCATCGGTCAGCCCGCCCGTCCAACAACCGGAACCCAGTGGGATTCGGCTCTCGCTCCCGAGGGCGTACGACGGCACCGCTGCCGGGTGTCAGGGGTTCCTGTTACAGGTGGAACTCTACCTTGCCACCGTACACCCGGCGCCCTCGGGACACGAGAGCGTTTCCGCCTCATCTCCTGTCTCACCGGCAAGGCGTTGAGTGGGCCAACGCCGAATGGAGGAGAATAGACGTCGCCACTGTCACCTATGCGGAGTTCTCCCCGCCGCTTCCGTGCGGTCTTCGACCATCCACCAGAAGGGAAGGCGGCGGGGAGCGTCTATTCTACCTCCGGCAGGGGATGAGGAGCGCTCAAGAGTTTGCGCTGGAGTTCCGGACTCTAGCGGCAGATGCAGGGTGGAATGAGCGGGCCCCTCATAGACCACTTTAGATGCAGCCTTCGGGGAGGACGTCCGACAGAGAGTTAGCGTGCAGGGATACTACACTATCATTTGACCAGTTGGTGGACATGGCCATTCGGCTGGACACCCTGCTCGCGACTCCGCGGACGTCCCAGGTGGGGGGTCGCCCATTCCACCCTCAGCGCCCCGAGCCGAGCCCGATGGAGCTCGGAGGTGCTGGCGCTAGAGGGGGAGAAGAAGGAACCCGAGGGGGGCGGTCTCCTGCACCAACTGTGGCCGCGGAGGGCACACCGCGGCTAGGTGCTGGGGAGGGTCCCCTGGTGAGGGAAACCAGGTCACACATTGGGGAGTCCTCCCAGGTGAGTAGGCGCCCCCTACTTACCCAGAGCTTTCTGTCGTACACATAACTATACCTGTTTGTTTTCCACAGGTTGCACCTCGTTCCCAGCATAAGGCGCTAGTCGATTCAGGCGCAGCTGGGAATTTTGTAGATCGTGAAATTCTGTGTTGAGTTAGGGATTCCCCTCCTTCCGGTTGATAAGCCTTTCCCTGTACATGCCCTAGATAGTCGTCGTTGGGATCTGGGTTGATTAGGGAGGTCACGGCGCCACTTAGGATGAAGACGCAGGGGGTCATGAGGAGACGATTCAACTCTATCTGATCGACTCTCCTGCGTATCCGGTGGTACTGGGGCTTCCCTGGTTGATTACCCATGATCCTCGATTTCGTGCGAGAGAAGGCTCTTAAAGGGTGGTCTGCTCAGTGTGAGGGGCTATGTCTGGGTGTTTCCGTAGGGGCGACTCGGTGGAGAGTCCGAACCAGATGCCAGCACTGCACATTCCGCCTGAGTATGAGGATTTGGCACTCGTGTTTAGTAAGACTAGAGCGGCACGGTTGCCGCCTCATAGACAGGGGGATTGTGCGATAGACCTCCAGGCAGGAGCTGCGCTCCGCTGAGCCATGTGTATCCTTTGTCACAGGAGGAGAAAGGGGCAATGGAGACATACATTGCCGAGTCTCTGAGACAGGGATACATACGGCCCTCCACTTCTCCCGCGTCCTCGAGCTTCTTTTTTTGTGAAGAAAAAGGATGGAGGTTTGCGTCCGTGTATTGATTACCGCGGTCTCAATCAGGTGACTGTGAAATATAGTTATCCACTCCCCGCTGATTGCGACCATGACGGAGTCCTTACACGGGCACGGTTCTTCACAAAATTGGACCTCAGGAGCGCATATAACTTGGTGCGCATTAGGGAGGAAGCGATGAGTGGAAGACAGCATTTAGTACTACCTCCGGCCATTACGAGTATCTCGTCATGCCATATGGTTTAATGAATGCTCCATCAGTCTTCCAATCTTTTGTAGATGAGATTTTCCGGGGACATGCAGGCGCAGGGAGTAGTGGTGTACATAGATGATATTCTAGTATACAGTTCTACTCGGGCCGAGCATGTAGCCCTGGTGCGCAGGGTATTGAGGAGATTGTTGGAGCATGACCTGTATGTCAAAGCCGAGAAATGTCTGTTCTTTCAGGAGTCAGTCTCCTTTTTTGGGTTATCAGTTGTCTGCGTCAGGGGTGAGAATAGAGGTTGACCGTGTAGTCTGCCGTGCGTAATTGGCAAACCCCAACTACGGTTAAAGAGGTGCAGCGGTTCTTGGGTTTTGCAAATTACTACCGGAGGTTTATCCGGGGTTTTTGGACAGGTGGCAGCTCCCATAACGTCTCTTCTGAAGGGGGGTCCTGTGCGCTTGCGGTGGTCGGCTGAGGCGGACAGGGCTTTGGGGAGACTGAAGGACCTGTTTACCTCGGCTCCAGTGCTGGCGCACCCGGATCCCACTTTACCCTTCCAAGTAGAGGTAGACGCGTCTGAGGCCGGTATCGGGGCAGTTCTTTCACAACGGTCCGGCACACCACCTAAACTCCGCCCCTGTGCTTTTTATTCTAAGAAGCCCAGTCCGGCGGAGCGGAATTATGACGTAGGGGACAGGGAGCTGTTAGCCGTAGTACAGGCCCCTAAAGGTGTGGAGGCATTGGCTTGAGGGGGCTCAACACCCTTTCTCATTCTGACTGACCACCGTAACCTGGAATACATTCGGGCAGCTAGGAGACTGAATCCCTCGCCAGGCCTCGGGATGGACTATGTTTCGCCCGGTTTGTGTTCAAGATCACTTACATCCCTGGGTCCCAGAACGGGAAGGCAGATGCCCTGTCTCGGCGGTATGACACGGAGGAGAGGTGCGTGGAACCCACTCCCATACTACCGGAGTCTTGTCTGATTGCACCGGTGGTATGGGAGGTCGATGCGGAGATCGAGCGGGCATTACGCACTGACCCTAGCCCTCCACAGTGTCCGGTGGGGCGGACGTACAGTGGGGAAAAAAAGTATTTAGTCAGCCACCAATTGTGCACGTTCTCCCACTTAAAAAGATGAGAGAGGCCTGTAATTTTCATCATAGGTACACGTCAACTATGACAGACAAAATGAGAAAAAAATATCCAGAAAATCACATTGTAGGATTTTTAATGAATTTATTTGCAAATTATGGTGGAAAATAAGTATTTGGTCAATAACAAAAGTTTCTCAATACTTTGTTATATACCCTTTGTTGGCAATGACACAGGTCAAACGTTTTCTGTAAGTCTTCACAAGGTTTTCACACACTGTTTCTGGTATTTTGCCCCATTCCTCCATGCAGATCTCCTCTAGAGCAGTGATGTTTTGGGGCTGTTGCTGGGCAACACGGACTTTCAACTCCCTCCAAAGATTTTCTATGGGGTTGAGATCTGGAGACTGGCTAGGCCACTCCAGGACCTTGAAATGCTTCTTACGAAGCCACTCCTTCGTTGCCCGGGTGGTGTGTTTGGGATCATTGTCATGCTGAAGGACCCAGCCACGTTTCATCTTCAATGCCCTTGCTGATGGAAGGAGGTTTTCACTCAAAATCTCACGATACATGGCCCCATTCATTCTTTCCTTTACACGGATCAGTCATCCTGGTCCCTTTGCCGAAAAACAGCCCCAAAGCATGATGTTTCCACCCCCATTCTTCACAGTAGGTATGGTGTTCTTTGGATGCAACTCAGCATTCTTTGTCCTCCAAACACGACAAGTTGAGTTTTTACCAAAAAGTTCTATTTTGGTTTCATCTGACCATATGACATTCTCCCAATCCTCTTCTGGATCATCCAAATGCACTCTAGCAAACTTCAGACGGGCCTGGACATGTACTGGCTTAAGCAGGGGGACACGTCTGACACTGCAGGATTTGAGTCCCTGGCGCGTAGTGTGTTACTGATGGTAGGCTTTGTTACTTTGGTCCCAGCTCTCTGCAGGTCATTCACTAGGTCCCCCGTGTGGTTCTGGGATTTTGCTCACCGTTCTTGTGATCATTTTGACCCCACGGGGTGAGATCTGCGTGGAGCCCCAGATCGAGTGAGATTATCAGTGGTCTTGTATGTCTTCTATTCCTAATAATTGCTCCCACAGTTGATTTCTTCAAACCAAGATGCTTACCTATTGCAGATTCAGTCTTCCCAGCCTGGTGCAGGTCTACAATTTTGTTTCTGGTGTCCTTTGACAGCTCTTTGGTCTTGGCCATAGTGGAGTTTGGAGTGTGACTGTTTGAGGTTGTGGACAGGTGTCTTTTATACTGATAACAAGTTCAAACAGGTGCCATTAATACAGGTAACGAGTGGAGGACAGAGGAGCCTCTTAAAGAAGAAGTTACAGGTCTGTGAGAGCCAGAAATCTTCGCTTGTTTGTAGGTGACCAAATACTTATTTTCCACCATCATTTGCAAATAAATTCATAAAAAATCCTACAATGTGATTTTCTGGATTTTATTTCCTCAATTTGTCTGTCATAGTTGACATGTACCTATGATGAAAATTACAGGCCTCTCTCATCTTTTTAAGTGGGAGAACTTGCACAATTGGTGGCTGACTAAATACTTTTTTTCCCCACTGTACGTCCCGCTCGAGGTCCGGGATCGGCTGATTTATTGGGCTCACACGTCACCCTCCTCTGGACATCCAGGTATTGGCCGGACAGTGCACTGCCTTAGTACAAAGTACTGGTGGCCAACGTTAGCCAGGGATGTGAGGATTTATGTCTCCTCCTGCTCAGTGTGTGCCCAGTGTAAGGCGCCCAGACACTTGCCCAGGGGTAAATTACAACCCCTGCCCGTTCCACAACGACCCTGGTCTCACCTCTCTCGTGGATTTTGTTACCGACCTTCCCTCCTCACAAGGGAATACCACCATCCTGGTCGTTGTGGATCGGTTCTCGAAGGCCTGTCGTCTCCTTCCCATGCCGGGTCTTCCACTGCCCTACAGACCGCTGAGGCTCTATTTACTCACGTCTTCCGGCACTACGGGGTACCCGAGGATATAGTGTCTGATCGAGGCCCCCAGTTTACCTCCAGAGTCTGGAGAGCCTTTATGGAACGGTTGGGGGTTTGGGTGAGCCTTACCTCGGGTTACCACCCGGAGAGTAATGGGCAGGCTCGAACGAGTCAACCAGGATGTGGGTAGGTTTCTGAGGTCATATTGTCAGGGCCGGCCGGAGGAGTGGGCGAGATATGTGCCCTGGGCCGAGATGGCACAGAACTCTCTCCGCCACTCCTCCACTAAACTAACCCCTTTCCAGTGTGTGTTAGGGTACCAGCCGGTTCTGGCACCTTGGCATGAGAGCCAGATCGAGGCCCCTGCTGTGGATGAGTGGGTGCGGCGCTCGGAGGAGACGTGGAACGCTGCACCGTCCATCTGCAGCGAGCCATCCGTCGACAGAAGACGAGCGCCGACCTCCACCGCAGTGAGGGGCCAGTGTACGCACCTGGAGATCGAGTCTGGCTCTCAACCAGAAACCTGCCCCTCCGCCTGCCCTGCCGGAAGCTGGGTCGGCGGTTTGTGGGGCCTTTAAAGTCCTGAGGAGATTGAACGAGGTGTGTTACCGGTTACAACTGCCCATTGATTACAAGAATATTAACCCCTCGTTCCATGTGTCTCTCCTCAGGCCGGGTGGTAGCTGGTCCACTCCAGGACTTTGAGATAGAAGAGACTCCTCCGCCCCGTTGGACATCGAGGGGGCTCCGGCGTACACTGTTCGGGACCATCCTGGATTCGAGACGCCGGATGGGGGGTCTCCAACATCTCGTGGAGTGGGAGGGTACGGCCCGGAGGAGCGGTGCTGGGTGCCGAGGAGGGACATTCTGGACCCGTGCCCCTTCGACCGAATTCCATCGTGGTCATCCCACGCGCCCTGCTCCGCGTCCTCCTGGTCGCCCCCGAGGCCGGGGCGGCGCATGCGCTGGAGCCGCGCGTCAAGGGGGTACTGTCACGGTTTCGCCGAGGCGGCCCCTCCTCCTTGTTCGGGCAGGTTTCGGCGGTCGTCGTCTCCGGAGTACTAGCTGCCACCGTTCTATGTTTCATGTTTGATTGGTTTTGTCTGTTTGTCACACCTGTTTTGTGTTATGTCTCATTAAGCACCCTATTTAGTTCCTTGTTGTGAGTTTAGGTGTTGTGTGTAATTGTTCCCGTTGTCGTGTTGTTGCGCTACCCGTTTCGGTGCGCTATTTGTAGCTTTCCTCCTTGTTTATTTTTAGGAGAGGATTTTCGCACATGTTTTGTGCGCTCGTTTGTTTACGCCTGTGTGTGCTTTTCTCGCCTCCGGGCTGTTTGGATTGTATTTTTGTGTGCTCTACTAAAAGTCTTTGTTGGACTTAACTTCTGCGTCCTGCGCCTGATTCCACACCACACCAATCTACAGCAACACCTGACAGGTGCTCGATACAAATAACATCTGCATAGTGCAGTTGATCTTTGGTCAACATTACGACAAGTAGTGACAAGTAGGCCTAGCGTTGACGCTTTGGGCCGCCTTTCAATAACCTTTCAACACCTCTTAATGTAGTGTACACGTACAGGTCTTCCTCTGTGGGTCCTAGAAAGAGTACTGTATGCCAGTTAAAGTCATACACATGGAAATGTATAGCAAATAAATCACCAACATACGGTACATAACATGAGACAAACCTGAGCTGCACACACGCCATTACTTCCATTGGACCAGACATATCACAGTCAGTCTTACCATGGGATTCATTGACAATACAGTGGGGAAAAAAAGTATTTAGTCAGCCACCAATTGTGCAAGTTCTCCCACTTAAAAAGATGAGAGAGGCCTGTAATTTTCATCATAGGTACACGTCAACTATGACAGACAAAATGAGAAAAGAAAATCCAGAAAATCACATTGTAGGATTTTTAATGAATTTATTTGCAAATTATGGTGGAAAATAAGTATTTGGTCAATAACAAAAGTTTCTCAATACTTTGTTATATACCCTTTGTTGGCAATGACACAGGTCAAACGTTTTCTGTAAGTCTTCACAAGGTTCACACACACTGTTGCTGGTATTTTGGCCCATTCCTCCATGCAGATCTCCTCTAGAGCAGTGATGTTTTGGGGCTGTCGCTGGGCAACACGGACTTTCAATTCCTCCAAAGATTTTCTATGGGGTTGAGATCTGGAGACTGGCTAGGCCACTCCAGGACCTTGAAATGCTTCTTACGAAGCCACTCCTTCGTTGCCCGGGTGGTGTGTTTGGGATCATTGTCATGCTGAAGGACCCAGCCACGTTTCATCTTCAATGCCCTTGCTGATGGAAGGAGGTTTTCACCAAAATCTCACGATACATGGCCCCATTCATTCTTTCCTTTACACGGATCAGTCATCCTGGTCCCTTTGCCGAAAAAACAGCCCCAAAGCATGATGTTTCCACCCCCCATTCTTCACAGTAGGTATGGTGTTCTTTGGATGCAACTCAGCATTCTTTGTCCTCCAAACACGACAAGTTGAGTTTTTACCAAAAAGTTCTATTTTGGTTTCATCTGACCATATGACATTCTCCCCAATCCTCTTCTGATCATCCAAATGCACTCTAGCAAACTTCAGACGGGCCTGGACATGTACTGGCTTAAGCAGGGGGACACGTCTGACACTGCAGGATTTGAGTCCCTGGCGGCGTAGTGTGTTACTGATGGTAGGCTTTGTTACTTTGGTCCCAGCTCTCTGCAGGTCATTCACTAGGTCCCCCCGTGTGGTTCTGGGATTTTTGCTCACCGTTCTTGTGATCATTTTGACCCCACGGGGTGAGATCTTGCGTGGAGCCCCAGATCGAGTGAGATTATCAGTGGTCTTGTATGTCTTCTATTTCCTAATAATTGCTCCCACAGTTGATTTCTTCAAACCAAGATGCTTACCTATTGCAGATTCAGTCTTCCCAGCCTGGTGCAGGTCTACAATTTTGTTTCTGGTGTCCTTTGACAGCTCTTTGGTCTTGGCCATAGTGGAGTTTGGAGTGTGACTGTTTGAGGTTGTGGACAGGTGTCTTTTATACTGATAACAAGTTCAAACAGGTGCCATTAATACAGGTAACGAGTGGAGGACAGAGGAGCCTCTTAAAGAAGAAGTTACAGGTCTGTGAGAGCCAGAAATCTTGCTTGTTTGTAGGTGACCAAATACTTATTTTCCACCATCATTTGCAAATAAATTCATAAAAAATCCTACAATGTGATTTTCTGGATTTTATTTCCTCAATTTGTCTGTCATAGTTGACATGTACCTATGATGAAAATTACAGGCCTCTCTCATCTTTTTAAGTGGGAGAACTTGCACAATTGGTGGCTGACTAAATACTTTTTTTCCCCACTGTACGTCCCGCTCGAGGTCCGGGATCGGGCTGATTTATTGGGCTCACACGTCACCCTCCTCTGGACATCCAGGTATTGGCCGGACAGTGCACTGCCTTAGTACAAAGTACTGGTGGCCAACGTTAGCCAGGGATGTGAGGATTTATGTCTCCTCCTGCTCAGTGTGTGCCCAGTGTAAGGCGCCCAGACACTTGCCCAGGGGTAAATTACAACCCCTGCCCGTTCCACAACGACCCTGGTCTCACCTCTCGGTGGATTTTGTTACCGACCTCCTCCTTAGGGAATACCACCATCCTGGTCGTTGGGATCGGTTCTCGAAGGCCTGTCGTCTCCTTCCCATGCCGGGTCTTCCTACTGCCCTACAGACCGCTGAGGCTCTATTTACTCACGTCTTCCCGGCATTACGGGGTACCCGAGGATATAGTGTCTGATCGAGGCCCCCAGTTTACCTCCAGAGTCTGGAGAGCCTTTATGGAACGGTTGGGGGTTTCGGTGAGCCTTACCTCGGTTACCACCCGGAGAGTAATGGGCAGGTCGAACGAGTCAACCAGGATGTGGGTAGGTTTCTGAGGTCATATTGTCAGGGCCGGCCGGAGGAGTGGGCGAGATATGTGCCCTGGGCCGAGATGGCACAGAACTCTCCCGCCACTCCTCCACTAACTAACCCCTTCCAGTGTGTTTAGGTACCAGCCGGTTCTGGCACCTTGGCATGAGAGCCAGATCGAGGCCCCTGCTGTGGATGAGTGGGTGCGGCGCTCGGAGGAGACGTGGGAACGCTGCACACGTCCATCTGCAGCGAGCCATCCGTCGACAGAAGACGAGCGCCGACCTCCACCGCAGTGAGGGGCCAGTGTACGCACCTGGAGATCGAGTCTGGCTCTCAACCAGAAACCTGCCCCCTCCGCCTGCCCTGCCGGGAAGCTGGGTCGGCGGTTTGTGGGGCCTTTAAAGTCCTGAGGAGATTGAACGAGGTGTGTTACCGGTTACAACTGCCCATTGATTACAAGAATATTAACCCCTCGTTCCATGTGTCTCTCCTCAGGCCGGTGGTAGCTGGTCCACTCCAGGACTTTGAGATAGAAGAGACTCCTCCGCCCCGTTGGACATCGAGGGGCTCGGCGCTACACTGTTCGGACCATCCTGGATTCGAGACGCCGGATGGGGGGTCTCCAATATCTCGTGGAGTGGGAGGGGTGCGGCCCGGAGGAGCGGTGCTGGGTGCCGAGGAGGGACATTCTGGACCCGTCCCTTCTGACCGAATTCCATCGTGGTCATCCCACGCGCCCTGCTCCGCGTCCTCCTGGTCGCCCCCGAGGCCGGGCCGCGACGCTGGAGCCGCCAGGGGGGGTACTGTCACGGTTTCGGCCGAGGCGGCCCCTCCTCCTTGTTCGGGCAGGTTTCGGCGGTCGTCGTCTCCGAGTACTAGCTGCCACCGTTCTATGTTTCATGTTTGATTGGTTTTGTCTGTTTGTCACACCTGTTTTGTGTTATGTCTCATTAAGCACCCTATTTAGTTCCTTGTTGTGAGTTTAGGTGTTGTGTGTAATTGTTCCCGTTGTCGTGTTGTTGCGCTTACCCGCTTTGGGTGCGCTATTTGTAGCTTTCCTCCTTGTTTATTTTTAGGAGAGGATTTTCGCACATGTTTTGTGCGCTCGTTTGTTTACGCCTGGTGTGTCTTTTCTCGCCTCCGGGCTGTTTGGATTGTATTTTTGTGTGCTCTACTAAAAGTCTTTGTTGGACTTAACTTCTGCGTCCTGCGCCTGATTCCACACCACACCAATCTACAGCAACACCTGACAGTGCTTCGATACAAATAACATCTGCATAGTGCAGTTGATCTTTGGTCAACATTACGACAAGTAGTGACAAGTAGGCCTAGCGTTGACGCTTTGGGCCGCCTTTCAATAACCTTTCAACACCTCTTAATGTAGTGTACACGTACAGGTCTTCCTCTGTGGGTCCTAGAAAGAGTACTGTATGCCAGTTAAAGTCATACACATGGAAATGTATAGCAAATAAATCACCAACATACGGTACATAACATGAGACAAAACTGAGCTGCACACACGCCATTACTTCCATTGGACCAGACATATCACAGTCAGTCTTACCATGGGATTCATTGACAATACAGTGGGGAAAAAAAGTATTTAGTCAGCCACCAATTGTGCAAGTTCTCCCACTTAAAAAGATGAGAGAGGCCTGTAATTTTCATCATAGGTACACGCTAACTATGACAGACAAAATGAGAAAAGAAAATCCAGAAAATCACATTGTAGGATTTTTAATGAATTTATTTGCAAATTATGGTGGAAAATAATATTTGGTCAATAACAAAGTTTCTCAATACTTTGTTATATACCCTTTGTTGGCAATGACACAGGTCAAACGTTTTCTGTAAGTCTTCACAAGGTTCACACACACTGTTGCTGGTATTTTGGCCCATTCCTCCATGCAGATCTCCTCTAGAGCAGTGATGTTTTGGGGCTGTCGCTGGGCAACACGGACTTTCAATTCCCTCCAAAGATTTTCTATGGGGGTTGAGATCTGGAGACTGGCTAGGCCACTCCAGGACCTTGAAATGCTTCTTCTACGAAGCCACTCCTTCGTTGCCCGGGCGGTGTGTTTGGGATCATTGTCATGCTGAAAGACCCAGCCACGTTTCATCTTCAATGCCCTTGCTGATGGAAGGAGGTTTTTCACTCAAAATCTCAGATACATGGCCCCATTCATTCTTTCCTTTACACGGATCAGTCGTCCTGGTCCCCTTGCAGAAAAACAGCCCCAAAGCATGATGTTTCCACCCCCATGCTTCACAGTAGGTATGGTGTTCTTTGGATGCAACTCAGCATTCTTTGTCCTCCAAACACGACGAGTTGAGTTTTTACCAAAAAGTTCTATTTTGGTTTCATCTGACCATATGACATTCTCCCAATCCTCTTCTGGATCATCCAAATGCACTCTAGCAAACTTCAGACGGGCCTGGACATGTACTGGCTTAAGCAGGGGGACACGTCTGGCACTACAGGATTTGAGTCCCTGGCGGCGTAGTGTGGTACTGATGGTAGGCTTTGTTACTTTGGTCCCAGCTCTCTGCAGGTCATTCACTAGGTCCCCCTGTGTGGTGCTGGGATTTTTGCTCACCGTTCTTGTGATCATTTTGACCCCACGGGGTGAGATCTTGCATGGAGCCCCAGATCGAAGGAGATTATCAGTGGTCTTGTATGTCTTCCATTTCCTAATAATTGCTCCCACTGTTGATTTCTTCAAACCAAGCTGCTTACCTATTGTAGATTCAGTCTTCCCAGCCTGGTGCAGGTCTACAATTTTGTTTCTGTGTCCTTGACAGCTCTTTGGTCTTGGCCATAGTGGAGTTTGGAGTGTGACTGTTTGAGGTTGTGGACAGGTGTCTTTATACTGATAACAAGTTTAAACAGGTACCATTAATACAGGTGACGAGTGGAGGACAGAGGAGCCTCTTAAAGAAGAAGTTACAGGTCTGTGAGAGCCAGAAATCTTGCTTGTTTGTAGGTGACCAAATACTTATTTTCCACCATAATTTGCAAATAAATTCATTAAAAATACTACAATGTGATTTTCTGGATTTTGTTTTCTCAATTTGTCTGTCATAGTTGACGTGTACCTATGATGAAAATTACAGGCCTCTCTCATCTTTTTAAGTGGGAGAACTTGCACAATTGGTGGCTGACTAAATACTTTTTTCCCCCACTGTAAGTATCAGACTGTATCATACCTGTATCAGCTTTCACTGTCCAAAAAAACTCTTACCATAGCAATATGTTGGGGAAATTGTATCACTTCAAAAATAGGCCCTAAGGATTTATAATTATGAATTGAGCCAGAAAGAATATGTGGGGATGTTCTTTAATCAACACTCACATGAATAAATTACTATAGTATGCTATGGTATTAATACTATAGTATTCACTGTAGTGTTTTTGCTGACTTTACTGTAGTATTCCCTGTAGTATACTTTAGTATAAATAGTGTAGTAAAATATAACTGTGGTACATACTATAGTAATTACTGTAGCGTTTTTGCGGATTGTGTACACTACTATTTACTGCAGTGTTTTTGCGGACATTACTGTAGTATTTACTATAGTGTTTTTGTTTTATTGTCTTTGACATAGAAGTGCAGGCTTTCTCCTTGAGGAAACTTACTGGAGAAGTACTAAAAGAGCACATTTTCCATAACCTGTAGGTAACAGCGTCGGGTGAGGTTGTGTCTCTCTCTGGCGGGAGGTAAGCTTGGCTTATATGGTGTCGAGTAAAGCTTAAACCATGTATTTAGATTGTAGGTAGGTAGGTAGGTATTGAAGTTAGGTATTGTAGGTAGTTTATCTAGGTAATTATTGTAGGTTATTGTAGGTAATTATTGTAGGTAAGTATTGTATTCGGCTGAGCCCGGTGAAGCACGAGGCTAGCTAACTAACTACCTGGACCAATAAAGCTAGCTAGCTAGCGGGTAGCTACTGGTAACTATTAGCAACTGTGGATAGTTGTTTCCCATGTTATTTCACGCTTAAGAGTACCTGTAATTATGCCAGCAGGCTACCTACCATTCAGCTGTTTTTAGAAACCTCATTATCTGAAGCGTTAACGTTAGTTAGTTAGCAGCTACTGTACTCGAAATGTAGCTAGCTTGTTGCTACCTGGATAGCTAACTAAACAATAGCTGGAACGACCTAGCTTTAATATTTGGAGACGCTTCCTCTCAGTTGGGACAGACGCGAACTGGCTGAATCAATTCAGTGGCTAGCATTGCACTTAACTGGCTAACAGTAGCTACTAAGGGTAAGTTATAACCTACATTTATTTTTATTTTATTTTTACATACTGGTAACCAGAGTCGTTCAAGGGAATTCGGGACTTGGGTCACTAGTTAACGTTAGCGTGGCTCTTTGTGTGTTCGTGCCGTGGGAGGAGGGGTTGGTTCGTTGGCAGAGAGCAATGGCTAGCTAGTATGCTAACTATTCTAGCTAACTAACTGGCTGAATAAGTTGACGACGTACTCATTAAAACTGTCAAAACTAACCCAAAACCTTACACAACGTTAGACACGGACACGAATGATCTGCTTGGCGTGTTAACACACTGGTGGTTTGTTGTAACCGAGTATTGGTGCTAAACCATGTTATTGGAGGCTGGCATGCTAGTTGGCTTTGGCGTCATAGGTTTCGGTGCCCTGTACCAAGTTAGCTAGCTGAATAAACTAAGTTAGAGTCTATTCCTAGAAAACATTGAACCGCTGTAGTTTACAACAATTATAATTTCTAAAGTGGAAGTTGGGAGAGTTATATATGAGTGTTTCAGTGAAACGTAAGTGAGGGAGGCCCCGCTCTCTCGCTTTCCCAGATGTTTAGTTCATTTCATTCCGATCTCCTTTGCATTATTGTAGCCTTTTTCTGTAGCCTGTCAACTATGTGTATGTCTATCCCTGTTCTCTCCTCTCTGCACAGGCCATACAAACGCTTCACACCACATGGCTGTTGCCACTCTAATCTGGTGGTCCCTGCGCGCACGACCCACGTGGAGTTCCAGGTCTCTGGCAGCCTCTGGAACTGCCGTTCTGCGGGCAACAAGGCAGAGTTAATCTCAGCCTATGCTACCCTCCAGTCCCTCGACTTCTTGGCGCTGACGGAAACATGGACTCACAGAAAACATTGCTACTTCTACTGCTCTTTCCTCGTCTGACCATGTGTTCTCGCATACCCTGAGAGCATCTGGTCTGCGCGGCGGTGGCACAGGATTCCTCATCTCTCCCAAGTGGACATTCTCTCTTTTTCCCCTGACCCATCTGTCTATCTCCTCATTTGAATTCCATGCTGTCACAGTCACTAGCCCATTCAAGCTTAACATCCTTGTCATTTATCGCCCTCCAGGTTCCCTTGGAGAGTTCATCAATGAGCTTGACGCCTTGATAAGTTCCTTTCCTGAGGATGGCTCACCCCTCACAGTTCTGGGTGACTTTAACCTCCCTACGTCTGCCTTTGACTCATTTCTCTCTGCCTCCTTCTTTCCACTCCTTTCCTCGTTTGACCTCACCCTCTCACCGTCCCCCCCTACTCACAAGGCAGGCAATACGCTTGACCTCATCTTTACTAGATGCTGTTCTTCTACTAATCTCACTGCAACTCCCCTCCAAATCTCAGACCACTACTTTGTATCATTTTCTCTCTCGCTCTACTCCAACACTACTCACTCTGCCCCTACTCAGATGGTAATGTGCCGTCGCAACCTTTGCTCTCTCTCTCCCGCTACTCTCTCTCTATCATCCAATCATCTCTTCCCTCTGCTAAATCCTTCTCCCTCCGATCTCCTGATTCTGCCTCCTCAACCCTCCTCTCCTCCCTTTCTGCATCTTTGACTCTCTATGTCCCCTATCCTCCCGGCCGCCGTCCTCCCCCTGCTCCGTGGCTTGACGACTCATTGCGAGCTCACAGAAGAGGGCTCCGGGCAGCCAAGCGGAAATGGAGGAAAACTAGACTCCCTAGGACCTGCATCTTTTCCACCCTCCTCTCTACATTCTCTTCCTCTGTTTCCGCTGCTAAAGCCACTTTCTACCACTCTAAATGTAACCCTCTAAATCTAACCCTAGGAAGCTCTTTGCCACCTTCTCCTCCCTGCTGAAACCTCCTCCTCCTCCCCCTCCCTCGTCCCTCTCTGTTAATGACTTCATCAACCATTTTGAAAAGAAGGTTGACGACATCCGATCCTCATTTATTAAGTCAAATGACACCGCTGGTCCTGCTCACACTGCCCTACCCTATGCTTTGACTTCTTTCTCCCCTCTCTCTCCTGATGAAATCTTGCGACTTGTGACGGCCGGCCACCCAACAACCTGCCCGCTTGACCCTATCCCCTCCTCTCTTCTCCAGACCATTTCCGGAGACCTTCTCCCTTACCTCACCTCGCTCATCAACTCATCCTTGACCGCAGGCTATGTCTCTTCCCTCTTCAAGAGAGCGAGAGTTGCACCCCTCCTCAAAAAAACCTACACTCGATCCCTCCGATGTCAACAACTACAGACCAGTATCCCTTCTTTCTTTTCTCTCCAAAACTCTTGAGTGTGCCGTCTCTAGCCAACTCTCCTGCTATCTCTCTCAGAATGACCTTCTTGATCCAAACCAGTCAGGTTTCAAGACTGGTCATTCAACTGAGACTGCTCTTCTCTGTGTCACGGAGGCTCTCCGCACTGCTAAAGCTAACTCTCTCTCCTCTGCTCTTATCCTTCTAGACTTATCCGCTGCCTTTGATACTGTGAACCATCAGATCCTCCTCTCCACCCTCTCCGAGTTGGGCATCTCCAGCGCTGCTCACTCTTGGATTGCGTCCTTCCTGACAGGTCGCTCCTACCAGGTGGCGTGGCGAGAATCTGTCTCCGCACCACGTGCTCTCACCACTGGTGTCCCCCAGGGCTCAGTTCTAGGCCCTCTCTTATTCTCTATATACACCAAGTCACTTGGCTCTGTCATATCCTCACATGGTCTCTCCTAGCAAATCGCATCTCTGCATGTCTGGCAGACATATCAGTGTGGATGTCGGATCACCACCTCAAGATGAACCTCGGCAAGACGGAGCTGCTCTTCCTCCCGGGGAAGGACTGCCCGCTCCATGATCTCGCCATCACGGTTGACAACTCCATTGTGTCCTCCTCCCAGAGTGCAAAGAACCTTGGCGTGACCCTGGACAACACCCTGTCGTTCTCTGCTAACATCAAAGCGTGACCCGATCCTGCAGGTTCATGCTCTACAACAGTACGACCCTACCTTACACAGAAAGCGGCACAGGTCCTAATCCAGGCACTTGTCATCTCCCGTCTGGATTACTGCAACTCGCTGTTGGCTGGGATCCCTGCCTGTGCCATTAAACCCCTACAACTTATCCAGAACGCTGCAGCCCGTCTGGTGTCTACTTCCCAAGTTCTCTCATGTCACCCCGCTCCTCCGCACACTCCACTGGCTTCCAGTTGAGGCTCGCATCTACTACAAGACCATGGTGCTAGCCTACGGAGCTGTGAGGGGAACGGCACCTCCTTACCTTCAGGCTCTGATCAGACCCTACACCCAAACGAGGGCACTATGTTCATCCACCTCTGGCCTGCTTGCTCCCCTACCTCTACGGAAGCACAGTTCCCGCTCAGCCCAGTCAAAGCTATTTGTTGCTCTGGCACCCCAATGTTGGAACAAGCTCCCCCACGACGCCAGGACAGCGGAGTCACTGACCACCTTCCGGAGACACTTGAAACCCTACCTCTTTAAGGAATACCTGGAATAGTATAAAGTAATCCTTCTACCCCCCCATATTTTAAAATAAATAAATAATCATAAGCTGGCTATCATAAGTTGAATGCACCAATTTGTAAGTCGCTCTGGATAAGAGTGTCTGCTAAATCATATAAATGTAAATGTAAATGTAGGCCTCGGATAGTTCAGAACTTCTGCTCTTTTCTATAACCTGTAGGGAACAAAATATATGGTCTATACTTGGCATGTAGGTTTCTCACAAATTGTGATATGGAGGAGGGGAATGGGCAGAGTACATACAAATTAAATACTGTGTTATTTACTATAGTTAAACAAGTGGGCACTTTCCCAGCTGCTGTCTGCAGATTCTGTGGACAGTATTTACTAACCATGAATCTTTTAAAACAGTATGTTGTTGGATTTGAATGACTGAATTCAACACAGTTATCAGTAGCAGGCTTAAGGAGATTATGTGTCCACAAAATCCAAATGACTGTAGTCATGGATTTACTGGGAAATACTAGCCTCCAGAAAAAGAGTCAGAAATACTTTCAGTCCCCTGAAGTGTAGCAGTAAAAGCTTGTTATACTATACCAAGGAGGAAGGAACCTCTCTCCACTGACTCACCCCTGGCAACTAGTGCAAGGTGGGGTTAGCTGAAACACCATCCTGCAATTGAGTGAAGATCCTCTACACACCATACTCAAAAGATAATAAAGTTAATAATGACAAAAGAACATGTCTAATAATGTTTTATAGAAACATTTGGTTTTATTCTAAAGGATCCATACTGTATGTTTGATTAAAAAATATGTTTGGGGAACTTGAGGAAATTCTCCCCCTGCAGATTCCCTTTTTAGCGAAAGACGTACCGCAATACTTATTCCTCACTCCTTTCTTTTTTGCCCTATTTTTATCAGGGTCCTTATGTTTCCTAGTGATTTCTGTACAAACTCAAGGCTGTCTCTCACCTTCAGGATATATTGTGGTAACATAACATCTTGGCAAACTCTTGTGACAGGAAGGCAAATCTCTTTGATGCTCACTCTAACAAAGGCCATGGGCGAGTTGGAATCTTAAAGATTTCACCACATATATGTCTAGTAACACACAGATATATTCACAAACATTTACTAGGCATTTACTTAACTAGCATCTAACTGGATCTAACTTAGGACAGTCATGATATCAACTAATTGGTCCATGGCTGTAATGCATGCCTATCATATGGCTATTGGCTATTCTACACAATATACTATACTGCAACTACAACTACTAATATACTACACAGTAGGTCACAGTAGGTCATATGCTAAAGGTTTTGTAACCATTGTAATATTATTACAAAATGGTTAAAGTCCCCATCAGTTTGCTTGTCTATACATTATGTGCCTGATCAGTCTTGTAAAGTACCTATATCAACACCTTATCAACAAGCTGGTCAATTGAAAAGTTCAACATATTTGAACGGTCAACATATTCAAATTAGAAATGATACCTGTGTGCCTGATACACGTGTTTTATCCCATACCATCACGTCGCTGCTCTCTCACAACTCCATCAGTCATCCTCTGTCTTTCCCTACCTCTGTCAGTACATGTCATCCCCCTCTTTCTCCATATTTCTCCTCCCCTCCGAGCCCCTCTCTCTCTTCCGCCTCTACACCTCATGCTCCTCGAACAATTTCCGTCTCTCCCCCCTTTCTCACCGGGTGTAACTCTACCCTGGGAGTTAAATTTAGCACCGGTGTGACCCAACGTTCACCGCTACACACTTCTCCACACCTCTCACTCTCTCTATCTCTCGCCCTCCGGGTGTATCGCTCAATCTCTCACTATCTGTCTGCCTGTCCGTCCCGCTGACCCTCAAGGACTTCTGTAAGGGGAGTTTGGTATGTGTGAATGGACCACGACATCTGGGCATGTTTGTAAAGCGGAAAGCGAGCACGTTTATTATAAAGTATATAGAGAGAAATCAATCACTGCCAGTGTCAGGTTTTATCAACACTGCAAAATAGATGTAATCTCAAAGAACATATCCACTCATAATCATCATAACGGCTCTTTTTGTAGTTCTCACAATGAAGGCACATACCCGGACACACCTGTGAGATAGGTAGGGTGGATTGAAATCAGAGAAAACAACATGAGAATAGATTATGACTCATGAGCTCTGCCTTATGACAGTTACGGATTCTATCTGTACGTTTTCAGTAACAGCTTGACAATGTAATGTGAAGAATTACATGTATTTCACTGTCAAGCTGTTACTGATAACTCGGATGGATAAAATACATAACGGTCATGTTATGAATAATCACTGTTAGCTGTTGCAGGGCCCTCCACTGCACGTCGGGCCTGACAACCCCCTTAACCGTATTCACAATATAACATGTACTCAAGTGGCAGCCTAATGGCACCAGCAGTGACACCAAAATATAAGAAGTAATTGTAGTAATAATAGTAGTAGTAGTAACAAATAGGAATCTAACTATCTACTTTCCCAATCTGCCTGCCTGCCTGCCTGTCTCTGCCTGCCTGCCTGCCTGTCCGTCCGTCCGTCCGTCTGTCTGTCTACCTGTCCGTCCGTCTGTCTGTCTGTCTGCCTGTTTCTGTCTGCCTGCCTGCCTAACTGCCTGCCTGCCTGTCTGTATGTCTGCAGGTCCATCCATCTGCTGGTCTGGTCGTCCTACAGACGCATGACATCTATAGCAATAGGCCACATGACAGAGAGGTTGGACAATGTTGTGTGACACCACTCTTATGTCATGTAAAGTCATATGTAATACACACGAAGGTCTTCAAAAATAACCTCCAGAGTATTATTAACCGTATACATTCTCCGCATTTCTGTCAACAACTCTCCACATAACTCTCTATTGTGCCTGGCAATGGCATCTTGTTCAATTTGATTGGGAGCCCCCTGCGTGATCTAATTTCTTGATCCTCCCCAGCACAATGACAAGGAGAACAGAAACAAACTCCCGCTCAAAAAAAGTTACACTTCTCAATATAGCTCGGCTCCCCGCGTGACAGTGTAAACATACGGTTTTCACAGCCCACATGGCCCACACTAACACACACAGGTGCACACAGGTGCACACACGTGCACGCACGCACGCACGCACACACAGGACATACAGTACATGCATGCACACACCCGTACGCATGCAGACACACGTGTAGACACACACACACACACACACACACACACACACACACACCACCATGTTGACACACAGACTAACAGCCGATGGCCTTAGCCAAAGGCCCACGGTATACTGTTTCCCTGTTAAATTCAATACGCCACACCAATTTCCAACCTGCGTGTTTCTTACGAATCAAAAAAACATACTGAACGTCCAATGGTTTAAGTCCCCCCAGATGTTTTGGAACACTCTGTTCCCCGGGGTCATCTTAGACTACGTGACGAGCGGAGATTACAAGCATATTCCACATGCATGATCTGGTTTCCCCTTTCCCACAATACACCACACTGCTGTAAACCTAGATTTATCTCCATGGATGAAATCACATTTCTCCCACGTCTATCTGAGAGCATGGAGAGGCACTTACCACCATACAATACCAAGGAGATAGTTGAACTAACAACCATCTATGTCCTCCTAAAAATGCATTATGTTTGTGTGTAATAAACGAAAGGATTGAACGGTGGAGAGGTTAATGAACAGGTGGCCGAGAAAGCGCGAGAGAGAAAAAACAAGACGGCGAGAGAGAGAGAGAGAGAGAGTTAAGACGGAGACGGAGACTGAAGGTGTGTGGTCCTCAGGCACACAGACACCTGTTGCCATGAGCCTGTTGCCACAGTTACAGACCTGCTAAGAGGTCTCTGTGACCACCGTGACAGTGTTCCCCCCATGCTCCCTATGCACAGACAGTAAAGAGCAGGGACGACCCGATATGTCATGCAAGAGATTGTGCAAGATTAATTTCAGAGTTAGAGATGAAGCCACAGAGATAGATAGCATTACACAGCAGTATACTGAGAACAAATGGAATGAGATAAGAGGAGAATTTACCAACAGAGTTACAGAGGGATAGGAAGTGAGAGGAGAGTGAGAGACAGAGAGATAAAGAGAGAGGGAAAGAGAGGAAGAGAGCGTGGGAGAAAGAGAACTGACCAGGGTCTGTTGGTATCTCAGAGCCTTCCTTTCCGACGCATCTGCGGCCATTGACACACTGTCACTGACCCAAAAATAAACCTGCTGTCTGTCTCAGCATTTCCAGCTCTGCGTCCGGGCCGGAGAGAGCGCACAGGCACACACACACCGGAGACACACACAGAGAGATAGATACTCTCTCACGCTCTCAAACACACATTCTGACACAGTGTAAACGAGACCTTGCAGCAGATCCCCCCCTCCTTCCCTCCACCACTTGGATTGCCCACCCCTGTCCTGGTAAGCAGTGTGTGTGAACGAGCAGACGCCTCATGCCTCACTAACCCATCTCTCTCTCTATCGCTCCCTCTATCAGATCAGATAGGCAGCTCAGACTATAGCAGTGGCTAATGGCGTACCCATCCTAATTTGAATAGAGGTACAGCACGGTAGGCGGGGAAAGAGAGAGAGAGAGAGGGTTCATTTGGGCATGGCCTGCTGTGAGGGATGTTCCTCGTTGGAGTTGGCATTGTTGGGTTTGGAGCGTTCAGGGTCTAGCAAGGTTCAGGGTTTAGCAACTGCTACTGTCTGGTCCAGCAACTATACGGATGAGAGTTGAGAAAACAGATGTTGATATGCGATGCCCGTCAAATAGAAAAATATCCAAGGAGTTCAAGGCACTACTGAACTTCATTAAAGACTTGATTATCTTGGCATTCGAAAATAAATTAAAATGCACAGAAAGGGGACAATTACATACTATGGTAGAGGTAGGGAAAGCACAGAGGTTTTCACATCACAAGATGTTTTCAGAGCCCTTTAAAACAGACCCTGTAGCTCTGATGTTTTGGGTGTTTAAAGTAAGTGTAATCTGAAAATGTCACTTTTAAAAGTTCATATTCTGTTAACTCATACCCAAATAATGTTGTTCACTCATCCTATACTCCTATGCGGCCAAAGCATAAACTGGAGAAAAAAACACTTCAAAAACCCCAGCTCAAACTTGTATCTCAAACAGACGTTTTAAAAAATGCTTGCTATTTCCTCATAGAGTATGATGTCATACTCCTGAGGAGAATGAGCTCACCAATCAGCGTTCTACAGGAGCATGAGCTGGCCAATCAGTGGTTTACTTGCGTGAATATTTTTAATGACCTTCTTACGCCCACACCATTCTGTTGTTGGAGTACGCCCACACCATTCCAACACAGAAAACCTGATTTTTAACATACTTAATAACCTGTTTTTGGAAGGAAAACTATTTCACTCATATTTTAAGTAAATATAAGTCATATTTCATAGAAATCTGGAAACACTGGACAGTTACTTTAACAGTTAACAGATGGACAGCAAGCAGTTCCCATGGATGTTTGTCCGATGGTGTTGGAAAACTGCTGAGTGATTATAAAACACAAAGGAAACCCAAACATGACATTGCAAACCACACACCCTGTATTCCAGTGGAGGCTGCTGAGGGGAGGACAGCTCATAGTAATGGCTGGAATGGAGTCAATGGAATGGTAGCAACCACATGGAAACCATATTTGATACCATTGCATTGACTCCATTCCAGCCATTACCATGAGCTGTCCTCCTCTCAGCAGCCTCCACTGCTGTATACAGTACCATACCACTGTAAGGCAGGACATAATTCCATTGCCTCTCATTCATGAGCTACAGTGACAGTGCACCAAAAGACTGATTCTACCTAAGTTACTTCCCCAATGTCCTCAGTGCCTGTGATTGTTGATAGGAGTGGATAGACCAGTTTCACTTTGGGAAAAGTAATGGAGATGGGAGGGGTTGGTTTTCAAGACTGGACACTTTGAGGCACTGTGACCACACCTTTGATGGAGACAGGTGATAAGGAGGAGACAAAAATAGTTTGAGATAGTTGTGAGGGCATCACAAACCCACACACTGTAGCACTTTATACACTAAAGAGCAGGTGATAAGGGTGAGGAGGAAAAGGTGCAGGAGAGGGCAGGGCTAACCTGGGAGAGTTACAAAGCAGAGAGACACAATGCAACAGAAGAGAGAGATTGACAGATAGAGAGGCTGGGAAAGTGGGAGATGCCAACTGCCACATGCTGGGATTATAATACAATGGAGGGTGATAGACAACTGTTAATATCAAAGATGAGATTCTACTGCTGCTTCTTATGAGGAGAGGACATAATACCATTCCACAATCATTGAGATTCAGCCTTACACAGGGAGAATGCCACGTAAGTTGACACAATAAAATAAGTGAATAAATGTACACTTTTGGTTCAAATAAAGGGTAGAATACATTGTCGGTTAAAATACAAGGTCAAATATCCTAAATGTTCTATGTTTAGTATCATATGCAGGATGTGTATGTGTGTCGGGTTGTGTGTGAGAAATGCATGTCAAAGAGCAATGCCGCCAGACTGGTTGAGTGACACAAACATACAAAGAGGTGAGTTAGGGAAAACACAGAAATGCTGTCAGAATGTGCTTCCTAACAACACTAAGTGGAGGAGTGTACTGTGAACGTGACTCATTATTGTTACCTGAGAACAGTGACAGAAATAGGTGACAAAACACACCCAAAGCCTATATTTAACCTGATATAACCACATCCATGTAGACAGTAGTAGAGCGAGTTTCATGATCGATTATGAAATAGGATGCTGTGGATGAGAGGGGAACAGGTGACTTTCAAAGTGTTGAGTTTATCACTTTTAATTTGATTGATCCTTTATTTAGACAGGTTGTGATTTGTTTAGGTTGTGTTTATTTAGACAGGCAGGTAGCCTAGCGGTTAAGAGCGTTGTGCTAGTAACCGAAAAGTTGTTGGTTTTAATCCCTGAGCCGACTAGGTGAAAAATCTGTCGATGTGCCCTTGAGCGAGGCACTTAACCCTAATTGCTCCTGTAAGTCGCTCTGGATAAGAGCTTCTGCTAAATGACTTAAATGTAAAAAAGTAAGGTTTGACGGACAAAGCATGGGTGCCAATCTGTTTCTATGGATGATATTCTAGTATTCTAATCCTAAATATGAATATTTAAACAACACAATTTGCATAAGTGAACTGGTTCTTAAGGTGACAAAGTATTTGATCACATTTGCCATTTTGAACATTTACCATGGCCCACTCTCTGTCCTCTCAAGTTGATTCAAATTGTAGTTCCATTTGAAAAACAAATGTCCAGAGAACTATCAATGGGCCTCTAATTGTTCCATACAACCAGTTGTTGTTTTATCTCTGCGGTGACAAATGAAAACAGGGGCTGAGTCTGAACTGGCACCCTATTCACTATGTAGTGGGGCCCATAGGGCTCTAGTCAAAAGTTATGCACTATATAACGAATCGGGTGCCATTTCAGACATAGCCACAGTCTCTTCCTACTATCTAGCCCCTAATAATTACTTCTCACACTGACCTGCCCTGAACTTGCCTACTGAATTTGAATAATGCTATCCTGTTCACCTTCACTGTTGGTAGGAAGAGGATTTGTCTACGATTCCATTGGAGAATACTAGTCAGCCAGTCTGTCTTAGCATTTTTCAAACATCATGCCCAAATCATGTCAAAATAACTTCAAATAGCGGTGTCATCAGATAATGAATAGTGAACAATAAAAGTCAGACTGTGTTTGATGATGAGGCCTATAGATTGTGAAGTTGAATGTGACATATTGTACTGTACCCAGACGGGCCAGGCCTATTGTGCAAACAATGCTGCGGTACCAATGCCCCGGCATGCCCAACCCATCCAGGTTTTTTAAAAACGTCTTTATAGGACACATATCCCAAATGCCAAGCGTGGGTTAACGCTCTAGCCTTGCCAAGTTGATGCCATATTGGACGCACCTTGCTGAGCTATCAATATTGCCTTCTTATGCAATCAGTGTGATTATACTATAGCCATAGTCACACTACTGCACCTTAAGTTGCCTCACCATTCAGACACTATCAGATCTACCCAGATACCATAGTTACGTATCTAGGGCTAATCTAGGTTATGCATTCAACAATTGAGATTACATGATAAGTGATACTAGCAGTCAAAAGTATACGTATACAGCATAACAAAAACATGTACCAGGGTTAAAAATACTCACATTGTCATTGTTATCAATGGGGGGGAAAGTTCAAGACATGCAACATGGAGTGAAATGGAAATTGTATGTCAAGTATACAAACTGTACAGTCCCTTTCCCTAAAGTAGCCATTGATTAGCCTAGATGAAGCTAATGGACTCCAGATGTCCTTACATGTGTCTTGTGTGACAGTGGAAGTTGTTGGACACTCCATGCTGTGTCATTACAGCCGAGGGCTTTATGAGGCTGCTGACCGATGGTAATCTAATGATGATATAGCCGTGCGTGTGTGTTCCCCCTCCTCAGGATGTCATCCTACTCTGATGCCGATAATCAGTGTCAACCGGGGAACACCATCTGTGGTTAGTGCTCCTCTCCTCCTTTTTTTCTCTACCTCTCTTGTCTTTCCCCTTCTACAACTTACTGTATGTGCACAAGCTGTTGGGACTCCAAGCCAAATGCATTGATTGAAAAGACTCCATCAATTTGGACTCTTTAGGATTCGATAGACAATATTATGGAAATGCTAAGGAAATGTTTAACTATGTGACAGTTAGCTGTCCATTGATATATTCTGTTGAGGTGAGTTTTGCTAGTCTTCCCATCAGTGTAAAAAGTGGGATTCAACATTCTGTCACAAACTGGTTGTCCAATTACTGAGATTGTATTTGTGCTTACAGTACATATGATCACAGTAAATACATTTGATAAATATGGCAATGTCCCTAGGTGGAGACTGTTGTTCCCTTGCACAGCCTTTACCAAACAGAGCCGTAACAAATATGTTGCAACCAACACGATAAAGCCACTTCAAACGTCTAGAAAACACCTTGGGTACATAGAATAGATAGCAGCAGAACTGTGAAATAAATGTGAAATATAGATAGGAGGGGGTGGTTTTATTAGGCTCCAAACACAGGACAAAAAAGACCTAGACTTGCCCAATAAGAAAAACTCATTATGTTTCCGCTGTGTGCCCTAATACAATACAATATTTTTTTACCCATTATACAAAGATAAGAGAAATGTGTTGTGTTTGCTGTCACAGTACTCAGATCCACCATGCACACAAGACAGGCTGGGAGCAGCACAGGGTCAGCCGCATTGTCAGCCGCAATGTCAGCCACAGAGCAGCGCAGGTTAGGAGAAATACAGTTCAGACTCCCCAGAAGCTTTTAAGGAAGAAGAACAGCTGATTGATGATGCATCATGTTTCACCTGAAAATGAATCAAAACCAGATTGTTAAGTTCTTAACAACTGGCTTTAAGCATTCCAGTGACTGATGGCACACAGTAGCTTGATTTAACTAAACAATCAAGGTGTGGTGCAAACCTACTGCACCACCTACACATTTTTCAGTATGCAATTTAAGGAGCACTTAAAGGCCCAGTGCAGTCATGTGCTTTTCCTGTGTTTTGAATATATTTCCACACTATGAGGTTGGAACAACACTGTGAAATTGTGAAAATGATGATAATGCCCTTTTAGTGTAAGAGCTGTTTGAAAAGATTGCTTGAAATTTCAGCCTGTTTTGGTGGGATGGAGTTTTGGCCTGCCTGGTGACAACACCAGGCGGTAAATTAGTTAATAGACCAATAAGAAAGATAGTTCCAAATCTCTCTGCCAATAATAGCTAGTTTTCAGTTTTCACCTCCCCACTAAGACCACTCCCAGACAGTCCTAGCAAAATTCTTGCTTGAGAAATTTATCTTTGCTAAGAAACTATTTTTGTAAATTTTTTACCATTTTAATTGAAAACAATCACAGTAAGGTACTTCATTGTTAACCAGAAAGGATTTGAAATTGAGATAAAAACGGCTGCATTGGACCTTTAAATGAAAGGAGCGTAAATAAGTAGCTTATGAAATATGATAGGAATGATGAGCACTAAATCACACCTGACAAACAGTCTGAAATACATTCCTATTGGCATGTACTGTTCTTGCTACGTCAAGTCTATCCTACTCAAAACAAACCCCAGACCATACCTGTTTGCTTTTAAGTGTCACGTAGTACACTGAATGTACAAAACATTAGGAACACCTTCCTACTATTGAGCTACACCCCCTTTGCCCTCAGAACAGCCTCAATTTGTCAGGGCATGGACTCTACAAGGTGTCGAAAGTGTTCCACAGGGATGCTGGCCCATGTTGATTCCAACGCTTCCCACAGTTGTGTCAAGTTGGCTGGACATCAATAAGGGACTCTCTCTCTCTCTCCTCTCTCCCTCTCTCTCTCTCTCTCTCTCTCTCTCTCCTCTCTCTCTTCTCTCTCTCACACACACACACACAGATGTCACAGTGTATCAACAGGAAGTGATCATTGTGCCCGTCCTGCTCCTCGCGAGCTTCCTGGTCACTCTGCTAATCGTTCTCCTGATGAGGTACTGCCCTGGAAAGGGAAACCGCAGACGACCCACCATAACCCTAGCCCGACCACACAGCACTAGCAGGTCGAGCAGACACAGCGCCAGACAGAACCTACAGGGCATTGAGGGTAAGTTGGTGTGCACATTGATGTTATGCCAATGAGCTTGACTGATGAGTCAGCACAAGTATCTCCCACTCTGTTCAAGTCTCTCTAGACAAACGGCAATGTATCAATGCTCCAGCTTAACACATCTTTACAAGTTGTGTTGTCAGTTGGGACAGAGAAGACGAGTCGGAAATGGGAAGCGCGTCACCAGTAACGTTACTGCTCTAGCTAAACATGAGCACAATACCGCCAGCATTTTAATCCCCGCCTACCCAAACTCGTGATTTGTTGGGAGTTTTCTGTCTGATGAGGACCCTCCCGTGAAAAAAACATTCTCCCCCCTTTCGAAATGTCATATAGATGCTGTCATCCTCCCCAGACCTTGTGCCGTTGCTGCCTAGCTTCCCACTGGACAAACCACGTCATTTCAAAGTGGAAATGTGGTGTCACGATCGTCTAATGAGGGAGACCAAGGCGAAGCGTTGCGGGTGAACATATTATATTTATTCGACTGATCACACGATCAAAACAAAGAACGAAACGTGAAGTCCTTCGATACACAACCAAAAGGAACAAGAAACCACAAAACACAAAGTGCAAGACAAACAGTTAAATATGGCTCCCAATCAGAGACACCCAGCTGACACTCGTTGCCTCTGATTGGGAGTCACTCAGACCAACATAGAAAATTAAACATAGACTTACACACCCTGGCTCAACATAACATAGTCCCCAGAGCCAGGGCGTGACAGTACCCCCCAAAGCGCGGACTCCGGCCGCGCCAAACAACCACAACAGGGGGAGGGACCGGGTGGGCACTCCGCCTCGGCGGCGGATCCGGCCCGGACATGACCCAGGCACGGGTTGTGCTGGACTGACGACGCACACCCCTGGCTTGATGCGTGGAGGAGGAACGGGCCGGACCGGGCTGACGAGCGCACCCCTGACTTGGTGCGGGAGCAGGAATGAGCCGGACCGGGCTAACGACGCGCACCACTGACCTGGTGCGGGGAGCTTGGACGGGCCGGACCGGGCTGGCGACGCGCACCACAGACTTGGTGCGGAGAGCAGGAACGGGCCGGACAGGGCTGACGAAACGCACCATAGACTTGGTGCGGAGAGCAGGCACGGGCCGTGCCGGACTGACGACGCGCACCCCTGGCTTGGCGCGTGAGGCAGGAACGGACCGGACCTGGCTGACGATGCGCCCCCTTGGCTTGGTGCGTGGAGCAGCGACGGGCCGGACCTGGCTGACGACTCGCACCCCGGGCTTGGTGCGAGTAGCAGGAACGGGCTGAACCAGGCTGGCGACGCACACCGTAGGCTTTGTGCGTGGAGCAGGGACAGGCCGGGCTGGGCTGGCGACGCACACCGTAGGCTTTGTGCGTGGAGCAGGGACAGGCCGGGCTGGACTGGCGACGCACCCCGTAGGCTTGGTGCGTGGAGCAGGGACAGGCCGGGCTGGGCTGTCGACGCACACCACTGACTTGGTGGGAATGGCAGGAACAGGCCGGGCCGGGCTGACGACGCGCACCACTGACTTGGTGGGAATGGCAGGAACAGGCCGGGCTGGGCTGACGACGCGCACCACTGACTTGGTGGGAATGGCAGGAACAGGCCGGACCGGGCTGACGACGCGCACCACTGACTTGGTGGGAATGGCAGGAACAGGCCGGGCTGGGCTGACGACGCGCACCACTGACTTGGTGGGAATGGCAGGAACAGGCCGGACCGTACTGGGGACACACACCACTGGCCCCACGCAGGGATCAGGAACGGGCCGGACCGGACTGGTAACACACCCCAGTACCTCTCGCCGTGCCTCCACACTTTCCCTCTCCTCTGTGCCCAGTGGCCCCCCTAACCTGGCGGCCTTCTCTGCCAACGCCTTGCACCGCTCTAACCCGCACACCTGCTGGCCCGACGTCGTGAGCCCCCCCCTAAAAATTTCCTGGGGGTCTCTCCTCCCTCTTGCCAGACTCGCAATCATCTCCTCCCACGTCCATCCTCTCTCCTCGTCCCGCTGCTTGATCCAGTCGAGGTTGCCACGGAGATCTGCCAGCGATGGCTCCTGAACACGCTGCTTGGTCTGGTTAAGGTGGTTTCTTCTGTCACGATCGTCTAATGAGGGAGACCAAGGCGCAGCGTTGCGGGTGAACATATTATATTTATTCGACTGATCACACGATCAAAACAAAGAACGAAACGTGAAGTCCTTCGATACACAACCAAAAGGAACAAGAAACCACAAAACACAAAGTGCAAGACAAACAGTTAAATATGGCTCCCAATCAGAGACACCCAGCTGACACTCGTTGCCTCTGATTGGGAGTCACTCAGACCAACATAGAAAATTAAACATAGACTTACACACCCTGGCTCAACATAACATAGTCCCCAGAGCCAGGGCGTGACATGTGGGTAATATTTGGTTGAGACATTGATCAATGAGATTTCAACCTTTATTCACCCACTCAAAAAGAAAGCAAAAAGTTTGGTGAATTCCCAATGTTTTATCACTATGCTTTCAACCATCTAAAAACACAACCAAATTCCAATGGAAATACAATGTCAGATATTGTAATGTGTTATCACTGTGCTTCATCTAATAGCACAACCAAATGACCTGGATTTCAGTTGAGTTTACATTAAAAGTACATTGTGCAAGTGATCAAGGCTGTTCAAGATTCTGTACAGATTATTATAGCAATTGTGAAGATCTCCACAGATCTGCGATCTTTGCATGCTAACTCAATATTAGGAAGGTGTTCCTAATTTTTGGTATACTCCGTGTAGGCACGTCTCCATCTCAACCAATAATCAAAGTTGAAGAATAGGACTAAATCATATCAAACTTTATTTAAAGTGTATTTAAAGTTAGATTTGATTTAATTTAGTCCTATTGTAGGCCTAAAATAGTATAATTTATTATCTATGACTTATGAAGTATGGTTACATTTGATTTGCTTTGTTAAACCTACCATTTGGAATGACTTTGATAGTAACAGTGAATATATTTAGCTACTAAGAGATCTCTCAATAATCATTCTCACAATAGCACATTGGTAGTAGTCAGTGACAAATATAAAAGCTGGGCTTGGTTAAAACCCTGGATGGGAGACCAAATGAATAGTTGTAAATCAACTCTCCAGCAGGACATGCTGCCCAGTCTATTTTTTTTAAATTCTGATAGCGGATATGACGTTGAAGATCTGACATTGTTTCAAAGGTACAAATGCAACATATTTTAGGTTTGTCTATATTGAAAATTGGTTACAATGATGTCATAATCCTGTGGTTGAAATTTCTCCCTCAAAACAACAGTTCATTACCTTTTTCAAATCCAATGTATTTTCAACTTAGATTCCACATCACAATACTTTGACAAATTACGTTGAAACAATGTTGATTCAACCAGTTTGTGCCCAGTGGGTTACGATGCTCCAAGGTCTGAGATATCCTAAACTAACTCTGTAGTAGAACTACAGTAGTAAGTATTTACAAACTGTATAAAACACATATTTAGTCAATTGCTTCAGCACAATGATTGCCATATGGTTTATTTGAGGCTTTTAATGTAAATGTTTGACAAAACTAGACAAGCTCTTGTCATATATTCATCTACTGGTGTATGGTGTATTTATCTACTTTAAAAAGCCTGCATAGGCAGAGACTGATGTTTGTTTTGTAATGCATGAGTTGCATCTCTAGGTCTCATGTATACAGTGGTGGAAAAAGTACCCAACGATACCTTAATAGAAAATGACTGAAGTAAAAGTGAAAGTCACCCAATAAACAAACTACTTGAGTAAAAGTCTAAAAGTATTTGGTTTTAAATATACTGTACTTAAGTATTGAAAGTAAATGTAATTGCTAAAATATGCTTAAGTATCAAAAGTAAAAGTATAAATCATTTAAAATTCCTCATATTAAGCAAACCAGACGGCACAATTTTATAAATTTTTTAATTTATGGATAGCCAGGGGCACACTCCAACACTCAGACATAATTTACAAACGAAGCATGCGTGTTTAGTGAGTCCGCCAGATCATAGGCAGTAGGGATGACCAGGGATGTTCTCTTGATAAGTGTGTGAGTTGGGCCATTTTCCTGTCCTGCTAAACATTCAAAATGTAATGAGTACTTTTGGGTGTCAGGGAAAATGTATGGAGTAAAAAGTACATGATTTTCTTTAGGAATGTAGTGAAGTAAAAGGAAAAGTTGTAAAAAATATAAATAGTAAAGTACAGATAAAACTACTTAAGTAGTACTTTAAAGTATTTTTACTGAAGTATTTTACGCCACTGCATATATATAATTTGATATATGCGTAATAACCATCTCCTAACTTACAGCTCCTCCTGAGCTGAACCCACTGGAGCATGAGGAGTTACCTATGACCACTCCGACCCGGCGTGACGCCCCAGCCACGTTGTCTGCAGTACCGGAGCCACCCAAAGAGAGACAGCATGGCTCTTTCAACCTGGTCACTCCGCTGCCCCTCTCCTTCTCTGTCAAACCAGATGACTCTGTCACCCTCTACAGGGCAAGGATGGACAACAGAGACGTGATTCTACGGACACTTAAAGGTCAAATGCTTTGATATTCATTGGAGTTATAAAATAGACGCTCCCATCCAGAGACTGACAGTCAGTGTATTGTAAGACCTTGAGGCTTATATGAGTATAAAACCTGAAGTCTTGGGAATGTTATCTTGTCTTTGTGTTACTATAAAATCTTGTGATCATAATTCGATATTCAAATCAACAGACCTAGGCCAACCCATAACAAAACTGACTACATTTCCCATGAGTAGCCTAGTGCTAGATAAAGAAGAAAAAAATACTACTCATTCAGTGTGTTTGAGGGGATCAGTTTGAGGAAGGCGAGACGTAGAATCTCTAATTTTTATAATATGATGAGTAGTTATTTGGATGTAAGGTGATTTGTGGATCAGTGATTCTATGCAGTCTGACTGCAATGTAGTCAATCTCAAAACACACCTTTTCTCCCCCCAGAAACAGCCGATGACAGCGAGCGCCAGTCCTTCCTGGGCTTTGCCTCCTTCCTGTCTGAGCTGGGGCCCCACCCCTTTCTGCCTGGTCTGATGGGCGTGGTGTCCCTTCGTACCCCCCTCATAACCGTGATGGAGGAACTGGAGCACAGGGACCTGCTGGGGTTCCTATGGAGGTGTCGACAGGTATGGTACTCCCATAGAGTCAGATAGAGGACTCATCTTTATATCTGTGCCATTATAGCGTCTGTGACATTATAGCATCTGTGGCATCATGTGCAGCGTCATTGAGGCTACAACCCATAGGAATCCCCACCCAATTTACTACTTTAAAATGGGCGAAGCATGGTGGAAGCCCTCAATGGCAATGTCCATGCTAAAACGGCTTATATCCGTGATGAGTCCTCTATCTATCTCTATGGGTACTCCTACATTACCAAATAGCTGGGGGTGTTCTGTAGGGAGAACACAGTTTTAAACAGAGTGAAACGGAGAGGTAGCCTACTTGAACTTGTCCAATGAGAGATTATTGTTTCACCAAAACGTTTTGCTATGGACTGAAGTATACTGAACACTACCCTGATATGTTAGGGAATGGTCCTAGCTAGAAATCTGTCTGCACAACATAAATTGTAAATTGTCATCAGGTTTTCCTGAAAATTCAAGTTGTATTTACATTTACATTTTACATTTTAGTCATTTAGCAGACGCTCTTATCCAGAGCGACTTACAGTTAGTGAGTGCATAAATTTTCATGTGGATCTCAAGAGGCTGAGCAAACACTCTAACTCTGTTATCATATATATATAGACTACAGTGAATATGGACATGATCATTAGTGATAGTGGGAATGGATACTCACAGTGCTGTTTCTTGGAAGGAGACAGGTGTGGAGTCCCCATGCAATATCACAGAGAAGCGCATCTTCACCATGGGAGGACAAGTGGCTTCTGCTCTGGTTGGTCTCTCTCTCTCTCTCTCGTTCTTCTTTCCGTCCATCAAGTGATCCATCCATCTCTGTCATTATGTCTACAATTGAAAATGATAGTTCAAGTTGAGTGCATATGTTATAAAATGTTAATTTGATGATTCCATCATTCTTATTCAGAAGTGTATAGGCACTGTGACAACTGCTGATGTAAAAAGAGCTTAGAAATGCTCACTTGATTTGAACCTATGAGTAAGGGCCAAGAATTTTACCTGTGTTAAGAAAAAACTCCTGGTCATACCTACTTGATTCATCTGTATGAATGGCTTTTATATGCTTGAATGTCCCATAGCCATTGTAAAACACAGCATCCTCTCTAATTGTGTATTCAGGAATACCTGCATGGTCAGAGCTGTATCCATGGCAATGTTGGAGCTCGGAGCGTGCTGGTTGGCCGAGACCTGACGGCTAAATTGTGGGGATTTGGTCCAGCATACCGTAGGAAAACACAAGCAGGATCTCCAGGAGAGCTGCAGAACATTGATATGAGGAAGTGGCAGGCTCCAGAAGTATTGGCAAGGAGACCTGTCAGTCAAAACAGTGACGTGTAAGTCGCCAATCTGATTGGACATATCCATTACACAAATTATCAAAAATACATGTGATTTTTTACGTCGACAATTAACTCTCCAACCACCCTTTTTTCCAGCTGGTCTTTTGGTATCCTGCTCCATGAAATAGTGACGCTAGGTAAATGCTTTTCTAAATAAATAATGTATCATTACTGGTCTACTGAACTGTTATAACCATCACAAATTAAAAACATTAATCTCATTATTATAATGTTTATCATGTATACATGCCCTAATTTATCATTTATTCCTCCACTTTGTAGGTGACCCACCATTCCCTAAAGTTATGGCCAGTGATCTTCTTCAATACCTCCAAAGAGGAAAGACTCAGAAGAGACCAGCTAAATGTTCTATCTCACTGTAAGAGAGCACATTAAGTAATAATATATGAATAATTACCTAAAAACATATGATTATAATAGTTCTATAATAGTTATCTTCGACATTGGTAAAAATGGCCACAATGATTACCACAAAACAAGTTACATTGGTTACAAAAGCTACTGTACCTTTTTCAGGTATTCCATAATCAAGTCCTGTGGCCAGTTCGCACCACACGAGCGCCCTGCATTGGCTGAGGTGATCCAGAAACTCCAATCAGGAGAGAAGAGTGCCAACAATAGGACAGTTCTTCGAGTGCCTGAGCCACTCGGCATTGAGAAGTACCTGCGGGAGGCGGGATATGGAGAGGCCTACAATTACGTTGTTCTCTGATTGGCTCCTGGGCTTGTCGTTTAAATCAAGGTCTACACTACGTTCAGTTTTGCTTTACTCACATTATCATGAAGACTGCTGGAAGAGCGTTTTAAAGGTCAAAACAACAAATCTTGTTTATCTTTAGGTCCCTTACTGTCCTCAATACAATGTGAGAGACTGATGAAACACATACAGAACCGGTCAAAAGATTTAGAACACCTACTAATTCAAGGGTTTTTCTTTATTTTTACTATTTTCTACATTGTAGAATAATAGTGAAGAAATCAAAACTATGAAATAACACATATGGAATCATGTAGTAACCAGAAAAGTGTTAAACAAATCAAAATATATTTTTCTATTTGAGATTCTTCAAATAGCCACCCTTTGCCTTGATGACAGCTTTGCACACTCTTGGCATTCTCTCAACCAGCTTCACCTGGAATGCTTTTCCAACCGTCTTGAAGGAGTTCCCACATATGCTGAGTACTTGTTGGCTGCTTTCCCTTCACTTTGCCGTCCGACTCATCCCAAACCATCTCAATTTGGTTGAGGTCGGGGGATTGTGATGCAGCACTCCATCACTCTCCTTCTTGATAAAATAGCCCTTACACAGCCTGGAGGTGTCTTGGGTCATTGTCCTGTTGAAAAACAAATGATAGTCCCACTAAGCCCAAACCAGATGGGATGGCGTATCGCTGCAGAATGCTGTGGTAGCCATGCTGGTTAAGTGTGCCTTGAATTCTAAATAAATCACAGACAGTGTCACTAGCAAAGCACCCCCACACCATAACACCTCCTCCTCCATGCTTTACGGTGGGAACATGCAGAGATCATCCGTTCACCCACACCGCGTCTCACAAAGACACGGCGGTTGGAACAAAAAATCTCCAATTTGGATTTCAGACCAAAGAACACATTTCCATCGGTCTAATGTCCATTGCTCGTGTTTCTTGGCCCAAGCAAGTCTCTTCTTCTTATTGGTGTCCTTTAGTAGTGGTTTCTTTGCAGCAATTCGACCATGAAGGCCGGATTCACACAGTCTCCTCTGAACAGTTGATGTTGAGATGTGTCTGTTACTTGAACTCCATGAAGCATTTATTTGGGCTGCAATTTCTGAGGCTGGTAACTCTAATGAACTTATCCTCTGCAGCAGAGGTAACTCTGGGTCTTCTATTCCTGTGGTGGTCCTCATGAGAGCCAGTTTCATCATAGCGCTTGATGGTTTTTGCGACTGCACTTGAAGACATTTTCAAAGTTCTTGAAATGTTCCGTATTGACTGACCTTCATGTATTAAAGTAATGATGGACTGTCGTTTCTCTTTGCTTATTTGAGCTGTTCATGCCATAATATGGACTTGGTCTTTTACCAAATAGGGCTATCTTCTGTATATCCCACCTACCTTGTCACAACCCAACTGACTGGCTCAAACGCATTAAGAAGGAAAGAAATTCCACAAATTAACTTTTAAGCTGGTTGAGAGAATGCCATGAGTGTTCAAAGCTGTCATCAAGGCAAAGGATGGTTATTTGAAGAATTTCAAATATATAATAGGTGTTCTAAAACTTTTGACCGGTAGTGTATATACTTATATTGTGTATTTAAAGAGTAATATATGTGTATTTCTATATTTGTCCACTGTCCCACTGAATATCTATGTGGCTCCAAAGGACAACTAAATGAAGATTCCCTGCTTGCTGCAGGTTCTAATGCCAGTGTCTTCAAAGGCCCTACCTGGTTCTCTATCCCACACTCGCTCTATAATTCTACATGTAAACTGTGGTCACTCGCACTTTAACCCTTTAACCCTTTAAACAACCACAATTTATCAAATAGAAATGGCTAAGTGTCTCATCATAATAAAACCTAGCCCAGCAGGGAAGGTAAAACTATATTTTGTTATTTATTTTTCCATTAGTCCACTTTTAATACAGTCCCAAAATGTTTTGCATGTCAGCAGTTTCCAAGATGCAGCATTGGACTTTTAAGAAGCAAAGTGTCACCGGCCACATCATCATGATGATGCAAAATGCATTATAGATGTATATTATACATAATTTGATATTTCCCTTTAAGGCATCTGTTGTTTACCAAAGCAAAGTGATCCTTTCTTTCTTGTCTTATTTGAGCTGTGATCCCTGCCTAACATATATGCCTTCACAAACTCTGAAATCTTAACCAGTCAAAGGACTTTGAAGTAAAGAGCACAACTAGCTATTACACACAAGTTCAGTCTACACAACACTCATCAAATCAGTTGCAAAATAAAAGCACTACCACTCCTGCATGTTGTCCTAGTAGTTTGTTTATTTTTTTGCATGATATTGACCTCGCCTTCTCCAAGCTTAAAACGTAAACACACAATTAGCAGAGCACCTAATCATAAGGAAAGCTATGAGGAAGACCACAATCCAGGGTCATGTTCATTAAGGCATGCAGAGGGAAAATGAGTGTTTCTTATTGGACAAGTGCAGGTAGTCCCTTCCTGTTTCAGTCAGTTTTCGTCCGTTTGATGCCTAATGAACACGACCGTGGTGACATTTTCTGTCCACTACTGTAAATAGCTCTTGCTGTGTGTAAAACTGCAAAGATCTTACAAAAAATACTAACATTTCAAATAGACAGGAGGGTACAGTGAGGGAAAAAAGTATTTGATCCCCTGCTGATTTTGTATGTTTGCCCACTGACAAAGAAATGATCAGTCTATAATGTTAATGGTAGGTTTATTTGAACAGAGGTCAGACGTTTCTTGTAGTTGGCCACCAGGTTTGCACACATCTCAGGAGGGATTTTGTCCCACTCCTCTTTGCAGATCTTCTCCAAGTCATTAAGGTTTCGAGGCTGATGTTTGGCAACTCGAACCTTCAGCTCCCTCCACAGATTTTCTATGGGATTAAGGTCTGGAGACTGGCTAGGCCACTCCAGGACCTTAATGTGCTTCTTCTTGAGCCACTCCTTTGTTGCCTTGGCCATGTGTTTTGGGTCATTGTCATGCTGGAATACCCATCCACGACCCATTTTCAATGCCTTGGCTGAGGGAAGGAGGTTCTCACCCAAGATTTGACGGTACATTGCCCCGTCCATCGTCCCTTTGATGCGGTGAAGTTGTCCTGTCCCCTTAGCAGAAAAACACCCCCAAAGCATAATGTTTCCACCTCCATGTTTGACGGTGGGGATGGTGTTCTTGGGGTCATAGGCAGCATTCCTCCTCCTCCAAACACGGCGAGTTGAGTTGATGCCAAAGAGCTCGATTTTGGTCTCATCTGACCACAACACTTTCACCCAGTTCTCCTCTGAATCATTCAGATGTTCATTGGCAAACTTCAGACGGGCCTGTATATGTGCTTTCTTGAGCAGGGGGACCTTGCGGGCGCTGCAGGATTTCAGTCCTTCACGGCGTAGTGTGTTACCAATTGTTTTCTTGGTGACTATGGTCCCAGTTGCCTTGAGATCATTGAGAAGATCCTCCCGTGTGGTTCTGGGCTGATTCCTTACCGTTGTCATGATAATTGCAACTCCACGAGGTGAGATCTTGCATGGAGCCCCAGGCCGAGGGAGATTGACAGTTATTTTGTGTTTCTTCCATTTGCGAATAATCGCACCAACTGTTGTCACCTTCTCACCAAGCTGCTTGGCGATGGTCTTGTAGCCCATTCCAGCCATGTGTAGGTCTACAATCTTGTCCCTGACATCCTTGGAGAGCTCTTTGGTCTTGGCCATGGTGGAGAGTTTGGAATCTGATTGATGGATTGCTTCTGTGGACAGGTGTCTTTTATACAGGTAACAAGCTGAGATTAGGAGCACTCCCTTTAAGAGTGTGCTCCTAATCTCAGCTCGTTACCTGTATAAAAGACACCTAGGAGCCAGAAATCTTTCTGATTGAGAGGGGGTCAAATACTTATTTCCCTCATTAAAATGCAAATCAATTTATAACATTTTTGACATGCGTTTTTCTGGATTTTTTTGTTGTTATTCTGTCTCTCACTGTTCAAATAAACCTACCATTAAAATTATAGACTGATCATGTCTTTGTCAGTGGGCAAACGTACAAAATCAGCAGGGGATTAAATACTTTTTTCCCTCACTGTATATAATCTGAAACACGTTTGGAAAACTGCAGTAGCCTATGGGACGTTATCACTTGGATCAGGTGTACCTGTACCTCAGATCCTCATAGATTATTGCTGCTACCTCACGTACATTGTAAAAAGGAAGGTTTATGATATAAGTCCTGTGCACCAATTGTATTTTTGCAAATTTCAGCAGACAGAAAATGACACCCTCTATTTGTCAAATTTCCTTAGGCCAATATATTTGCTACTCCTCAGTAATGGTTGGCAAAGGCAATGGTCCATTGCTTTACATGACCTTACCATACTATTGCTCGCAAAAATAAGGAATGATATGAAACACGTTATTAATTGTTTAGGGACGACTCCGTTCTAGTTCTATTTTCGATCATCGAAACTACTTAAAAAGGCCACAATTTCCACAATTTCCACAGAGAGATAACGCAATGATTCTCTACAGCGTAAACAAAGGCAGTCCAGCCAACAAAGGTATATTTAAATATATAGGCAAATATTACACACACATATATAGGGTTTGCTCACTCACTCACTCACATAATGTAACATAATACTCTACATTGAAGGTCCACGTCTTGTGGGTAGAAGCCTCATTTTTTCCACTTTCATTCTGTTTGTTTTGACAAAATACACTACATGACCAAAAGTATGTGGACACCTGCTTGTCGAACATCTCATTCCAAAATCATGGGCATTAATATGGAGTTGGTCCCCCCTTTGCTGCTATAACAGCCTCCACTCTTCTGGGAAGGCTTTCCACTAGATGTTGGAACATTGCTGCGGGGACTTGCTTCCATTGTTGGAAAGGTGGCATCCTATGACGGTGCCACGTTGAAAGTCACTGAGCTCTTCAGTAAGCCCATTCTAATGCCAATGTTTGTCTATGGAGATTGCATGGTTGTGTGCTCGATTTTATACACCTGTCAGCAACGGGTGTGGCTGAAATAGCCAAATCCATTCAATTGAAGGGGTGTCCACATACTTTTGTATATATAGTGTATAATACAATCAACAGGGACCCCACTTAACACGGTTAAAAAAGTCTTTAAACGGCCATATTGTCACCTCTTCTTCTCTTTCTCCATCCCTCCTTTCCTCCTTTCATCCTTCCTCTCAGTCTCTCAGGTTGTTGATGTGGGCACAGATCTTGAGGGCGGGACCGAGCTTGATGTTCATGGTGGACATGAGATGCTCCTCTCTGAGTAGCAGCAGGGCCTGTCCGTCAATCTCCTGGGACAGGAAATGGGCAGCCAGCTCCTCACAGCCTGGGAGAAGAGAAAAGGAGGAGGAGGAGAGACGGAGAGAGAGGTTCGGAGTAAGAGAGGGCGAGAGAGAGAGAGAGAGAGACGGGAGACGGTAAGCAAGACAATAACATTAATAGCATTTACAATGGTGAAAATATAATAGCAATGGCATGCTCTCTCTTTATCATAGAATAATACAGGGATTTAAAAAACAAAAAAACAAGTAAGATAACTGTTTTAAAGATTTCAAAAGTCACAACAACACAGAGTAGCATTTGGGTGTTGTTGCATGACAAGGCATGTCCTTCTTTACTGTATCAACCAATGATGTCTACAGTATGTAGCTCAGCTCTGTGGTACCAACCTTGCAGAGATGATATGAACTGAGACACTTCCTCCACACTCCACTGGGCGGGGCTGCCGGGCAGGAAGTGGGGTGCCGCCGAGCCCTCCAATCGGAGTGTGGGGGGAGGCTGGTGGCAGGAAGAGGAGGAGGCCGGGGAGAGGGACATGGGGTCGTCCTCTTCCTCCTCACAGCTGGAGACGTCGTCCGAACGGCTGGACTCGGAGCGGCACTGTAGACAATGAACCAGGACTGTATGAGAGGTGAGTTTGCAACAGGGTAGTCACTGGATGGCCATGTCTCTTCAGCAATGTTCCCCCTAAGCTGCACCTCCCCCGGGACTGCCTCGCAGAAATATCAACCCACAGAGAGAAGCACGAGATTGAACTTTCTAGAGCAGTGGTCACCAACCGGTCGATCGCTACCGCTAGCCAATCGGATGGCTCAGATGACCGTGTTTGCAGTAACGTAGCAGGCATCAAAGAAAGCTACAGCAAAGTTGATACTGTGAGATTTCAAAACGTTTAAACCAAGACTAGAGAGAAACTGTCAACGAATACAGCAAAGAGATGCTGTTTTTATGAGTGAGTTCATGTTTAAGTTCTTACTCAGCATTGTCAAGACTTTGTATACAATACTTTTATTAGCCATCAAATGTGCGTTCTTCCTATTTCCACTCAGCGCTACAACAAGCACTGCAGCAGTAATGAATGAGTAGGAAAGTGTATCTATAGGCTTGTTGTTGTTATTATTAGCGGCTTGGGTCTTTTTTAATATATTGGAGGAATATTTAACTTAACAGCATGAATTTGTGCATGAAGCAGAAATAATGCGATGCGACTCGAGTTTCGCCATCAGCTGGAAGACGGTGTCCCTTTTTGGTCAGTGGAGGAAAGGGAGAGTGGAGGGATGTTGAGAGGCGGACCCTCAGTCTGCTGTTCTCTCCCTCCGCTGAGACTGATCATCAGATGCAGGCACCATCAGCCCAGTAAAATAAAAATAAAAAGCAAATTATTTAAATGTATGCTCACTTAGCTGTGCCTCACAATTAATACAACATCTGATCTATTTACCGGTGTGATCATATAGCCTACCTCAAATGGCCTGAACAACAACGCATTGGCAGGGCAATTCAAGCAAAGCCAATATGCGGTGATAATGTATTGGGCTTATAGCTTACTGCACAAACCTCATTGCTACAGTACTGTTTTTAATTGGCTAATGTTGCATAGGCTTAAGTTTTTTAAGTCATGTAAAAAAAAATCTGAGCGGTAGATCTCTGCTTACATTTTGACTCAGAAAGTGATCTTGACTTAGAAAAGGTTGGTGACCACTGTTCTAGAGTTTTCCCTGTTAACACTACCAACGTTTCCCTTTACTGTGGCAATTGTGATCGATTCAACGCAATATTAGCCACTTTCAATGCAACATACTGAAACAAAACAAACTATGCAAGAGATTTTATTGTAGGCAGAACGCATCTGAGTAGGATTCTATTGCATTGACACACACTACTCAGCCCGTACTCTACACAGACCGGTGCGGCATAAACAATCAGAGCTGCAGTAGGCCTATATGCAAATAGACCATTGCCATATATGGATCTGTGCCATTTACATTGAACTGGACTGTGTTTACAGTATGAGCGGTCATGAGTAGATGTACTTGTTTTGAGATCAAAGCAAGAGTTGCCACGCAGCCACGTGTGCACATTTTGTTCATATCCTTTGCTAGTTAGTGAGTTGTTAGCTCAGTTATAGATAATTTGTAGTCAGCAATAGGGGAGTGATTGCTTCCTACAAGAGCACATTTTACATTTACATTTTAGTCATTTAGCAGAGCGACTTACAGTTAGTTAGTGCATACATTTTTCATACTGGCCCCCCATGGGAAACGAACCCACAACCCTGGCGTTGCAAGCGCCATGCTCTACCAACTGAACTACAGGATGTGTACATTTCTAGGCATCTTTGAAAAGCGAGTCAGGTAAAGAGCTTTTTTTTTCTTAAAGGGGCAGTGTTGTATTTTGAGACAGGCTTGAATAAGCTAAGTAGCCAATAGGCAGAGGGTAGCATAATTTGTCTGATTCTCTGTAATAATGGTATGATAATAATAATGCATTTCATTTTGTAAAGTGGTTTCTTGCATCAAACAACACAACAGCATTTTCAGTCACCTCCTTGTCTCAAGGACAAGTGGATAAACAGGTTAATGTCAAGTCCTGCATGTTTTTATGAAAAGTCTCATGGATTGTAGGCCTACATTGAACACTATAGGCTGAATAATAGAACAGCTATTTCCATGTTAAAATGTTATGGGATGCATTTTCTCCATTGTTTTTGATAGTAGGCCACTCTGGTAGGCCTACATTATGATCAAATAGCCACAGTAGCCTACATGGCCTCTATTAAAACTGTAACTTAAAGTGGTTATAGCCTCAGTTTTCACAGTAAACGCGTGCAGGAATATGCAAAGAAAATCACTACGTTCAAGTTTGCGCTCAGCAGACCTAAAAATTACTCAGTGCCAGAAAAGATTAGAGGGTACATTGCTCTTCAGTCATCCATGCCAGCTCAAAAACAAGTGTACAACTATCAATGATGAACTGACCATTACCTTGACTGGTAAGGGTCTCCCGGCTATTTTGGCACTGGCGATCTCGGAGCTGGTCCTGTGGGGAACCCTCCTCCTCAGGACTCCGTCCTCGTCAGAGTGGGAGAGGTGAACCCCCTGTCGCAGGCGGAAGTGCTGGCTGCAGCTCACGTTATACCTGGAGCAACATGGAGACATAGTAGACATACACTGAGTGTACAAATCATTAAGAACACCTGCTCTTTCCACAGACTGACCAGGTGAATCCAGGTGAAGGCTATGATCCCTTATTGAGGTCACTTGTTAAATCTACTTCAATCAGTGTAGATGAAGGGGAGGAGACAGGTAAAAAAAAAAATAATTAAGCCTTGAGACAACTGAGACACGAATTGTGTATGTGTGCCATTCATAGGGTGAATGGGCAAGACAAAAGATTCAAGTGCCTTTGAACGGGGTATGGTAGTAGGTGCTAGGCGCACCGGTTTGAGTGTCAAGAACTGCAACGCTGCTGGGTTTCTCACGCTCAACACTTTCCCGTGTGTATCAAGAATGGTCCACCACCCAAAGGACATCCAGCCAACTTGACACAACTGTGGGAAGCATTGGAGTCAACACGGGCCAGCATCCCTGTGGAACACTTTCGACACCTTGTAGAGTCCATGCCCCGGCGAATTGAGGCTGTTCTGAGGGCAAAAGGGGGTGCAACTCAATATTAGGAATGTGTTCCTAATGTTTTGTACGCTCAGTGTATACTGACATATATACTGAACAAAAATATAAATGCAACATGCAACAATTTTAGTGAGTTACAGTTCATATAAGGAAATCAATCAATTGGAATACTTTAATTAGGCCCTAATCTATGGATTTCACATGAATGGGCAGGGGCGCAGCCATGGGTGGGGTGGGCCTGAAAGGGCATAGGCCCACCCACTTGGGAGCCAGGCTCAGCCAATCAGAATGAGTTTTTCCCCACAAAAGGGCATTTTTACAGACAGAAATACTCCTCCGTTTCATCAGCTGTCCGGGAGACTGGTCTAAGATGATCCCGCAAGTGTAGAAGCCGGATGTGGAGGTCCTGGGCTGGCGTCGTTACACGTGGTCTGCGGTTGTGAGGCCGGTTGGACGTACTGCCAAATTCTCTAAAACGACGTTGGAGGCGGCTTATGGTAAAGAAATTAACATTAAAGTATCTGGCAACAGCTCTGGTGGACATTCCTACAGTCAGCATGCCAATTGCGCCGCTCCCTTAAAATGTTGACATCTGTGGCATTGTGGTGTGTGACAAAACTCCACATTTAAGATTGGCCATTTATTGTTCCCAGCACAAGGTGCACCTGTGTAATTATCATGCTGTTTAATCTGCTTCTTGATATGCCACATGTGTCAGGTGGATGGATTATCTTGGCAAAGGAAAAATGCTCACTAACAGGGATGTAAACAAATGTGTGCACAAAATTTGAGAGAAATAAGCTTTTTGTGCGTATGGAACATTTCTGGGATCTTTTATTTCAGCTCATGAAATATGGGACCAACACTTTACATGTTGCGTTGATATTTTTGTTCAGTATAGTAGACATACAGTATACTGTAGTGACTTTGTACTATTATACGACTATACCTCTTGGAACAGGTCAAGGAGCAGAAGCGCTTGGTCCCTCTAAACTGTCTGGCTGGGGCAAAGCTTTTGCAGTACTCACACTTCAGGACTGGGAAGAGAGAACAGAAAAAGGGGGGTTTAAAGAACTATATGAATTACAGTTTGTAGTCAAACCAGTGGCTTTGATGGAAACGTGACTTAGACTATGGTCTGAGCTTAACCTGTAGCTGTATTCACAGTCTCAGGCTGACTGGCATCTGGATTGTCCATGGCCAAATCTTCTCCAGCTGGCTCTTTCACTGGCCCACTCACCTGTCAATCAAAATACAGGAACAAAATGTGTTGTGTACAACATTACTGATTAAAGGGAATTATTGATAATATTGTTTTGATCTAAAGTACATGTCATTATTTACATCAGATGTTATACAGTGCATTCAGAAAGTATTCAGACTTCTTGAATTTTTCCACATTTTGTTACGTTACAGTCTTTTTTTTCTCAGCAATCTACACACAATACCCCATTATTTAAAAAAAATACTGAAATATCACATTTACATAATTATTCAGACCCTTTACTCAGTACTTTGTTGAAGCACCTTTGGCAGCAATTATAGCCTTGAGTCTTCTTGGGTATGACGCTATAAGCTTGGCACACCTGTATTTGGGGAGTTTATCCCATTCTTCTCTGCAGATACTCTCAAGCTCTGTCAAATTGGATGGGGAGCGTCGCTGCACAGCTATTTTCAGGTCTCTCAATGATCAATGGAAACAGGATGCACCTGAGCTCAGTTTCGAGTCTCATAGCAAAGGGTCTGAATGTTTATGTAAATAAGATATCTGTTTTTAATTATTTATACATTTGCAAAAAAAAAATCTAAAAACCTGTTTTCGCTTTGTCGTTATGGGGTATTGTGTGTAGATTGATGAGGACATTTTTTTATTTCATCCATTTTAGAATAAGGCTGTAACGTAACAAAATGTGGAAAAAGTCAAGGGGTCTGAATACTTTCCGAATGCACTGTATATCCCCAAAGGGTATGAATGGACGTTGTATTGTATATGAGAACTACAACTACTCTAAAAATGACAAAGCCTAAGGTGAATACTGTACATACAGGGAAGGGTTCAGCTCCCTCCTGGATGACGAAGCCCTCTATGAGGTGGGTGAGGACGTGGGGTTTGACCACAGCCTGTGGAGGGGGGGCTCTCTCCCCCTGGCCACCCCCCATACGGGGCACCGAGAGGGCAGGGGAAGGAGAGGGAGAGGGGGAGGGAGAAGGTGGACAAGGGCCTTGAGAAAAGAAGGGTGAGGGCAGAGAAAGGATTTTATCATATATTTTGGAACAATTTGAGCAAGTCTGCCTGGCCACAGTGTCTAAATCTATGCAAACGTGAGGTTTTTGGAATCATGTATAGGTATTGATCAAAGGGGATTTGACATGTTGGTGGCTGGGCTATGGTGGAAAATTGTCTCCCTGCACTCTTATCCTTCCAGTGGTCGTAAAAGAGAGGAATGAGAAAGGCTAAGTATTTAAGACAAGTGGGCACATTCGTAGCCGACTCCTTACCTGCTTCCATGGCGGAGGAGGAGAGAACAGGGGAGTGTTCACTTATTGGAACAAGGTGGGGAGGAGGGGGACCATCTTCCTCATTGGCTGCGTCTGACTCGGATTTCCTCTTCATCGCCTTACCCTGAGAGGAATGTCATTATTTCACAAATGGACTCAACAACTACTACGTAGTTTAGAAAAATCTGTAATTTGTAGTGTCATCAGTGCTATCAGTGCTACCTCACCTGGGGAGGCTGAGGACACACAGACTCTCCATTGGCAGCCACTACAGTGGATGCATTGCTTGCCTCAACCAACGGCAGGGGTAGAGTGATGGAGGAACGGGAGAGGGTGGGAGGAGAGATGGCGGCCTGGGACTGAGAGGAGATGCTGGTGGCCAAGGTGCAATTTTGATTTTGATCCAGCCCAGGGCTCTGATTGGCTTGCGCTTGCACGTGTGAAATGTGGGCCAATGAGAGGGCTTCCTGGGCTGATTGAAGGCTCTTTAGACCTGCCCCTCGGCCTATACCCCCTCCCTCTCTGGATGCGATGGAGGACACCATGGTGAGGAGGCTGGCGCTGCTGGAGCTATTTAGAAGGGTAGCGCCGTCCTGGGAACAGGCGTTCCGGGCCTGGACCAAGGCCAAAGCCTGGGGGTTTCCTATGGAGCTCGGCCTGGCCCCTACTATCTGGACTGGGATGTGCGGCGGAGGCTGGGCGGCACTAGTCTGCTTGTTGGCAGGGGGAGCGGGGAGGATGGGAGGCGGGTTGCGGGAGGGCAGTTGCAGGGGCATACGGAGACCCTGTTGAGTTTTCGGCTGGATTGGAATGGGACCGTTCCCATGGCCTCCTTTGTCATTAATAGTGCTTTTCTGCAGAGGCTGAACCACCAGCGTTTGAGTACTAACATTGGGCTTGATGGTGGCAGCACCAACTTGGTAACTGTGGGACTGGGTGGGTGCACTGGAGGTGGGCACCAGAATGTGCGTTGCCGTGGAAGCGGAGTTTACCGTGGTGATAGCCCCGCCCCGGCCAAAGTTGGGTCCGGAAAGGAGGAGCTGTGAGAGTGGGACAGAGGTGGAGGGTGAGGAGGGGGTGTTGGAGTGGTGGTTGCCCGTCTTGAGGTTGAGAGAGGACAGGTTGGCGTTGGAGCTCTGGATGTAGGTGGGGATCTTGATGTGGGACTGTTGCTGTTGGGTTGGTTTAGTGGGAGACTGCGGAGTGGACTGGTTGAACTGCTGGTGAGATGACTGGATAAGGGAGTAGGTCGCTGGACAAGAATGAGGAAGGAAATTAATAACCAACAGGTAAGTAAGTATGATAAGTATGTAAGGCTAAGTACAGTGCCTTCGAAAAATATTCAGACACCATGACTTTTTCCACATTTTGTTACGTTACAGCCTTATTTTAAAATTGATTAAATTGATTTTTTTCCTCATCAATCTACACACAATGCCCCATAATGACAAAGAAAAACAGTTTAAAAAAAAGAAATTGCACATTTAATACAAATAAAAAACGGAAATACCTTATTTACATAGGTATTCAGACCCTTTGCTATGAGATTAGAAATTGAGCTCAGGTGCATCCTGTTTCCATTGATCATCCTTGAGATGTTTCTACAACTTGATTGGTGTCCACATGTGGTAAATTCAATTGAATGGACATGATTTGGAAAGGCACACACTTGTCTATATAAGGTCCCACAGTTGACAGTGCATGTCAGAGCAAAAACCAAGCCATGAGGTCAAAGGAGTTGTCCGTAGAGCTCCGAGACAGGTTTGTGTCGAGACACAGATCTGGGGAAGGGTACCAAAAAATTTCTGCAGCATTGAAGGTCCCCAAAAACACAGTGGCCTCCATCAGTCTTAAATGAAAGAAGTTTGGAACCACCAAGACTCTTCCTAGAGCTGGCCGCCCGGCCAAACTGAGCAATCGGGGGAGAAGGGCCTTGGTCAGGGAGGTGACCAAGAACCCGATTGTCACTCTGAGAGAGCTCCAGAGTTCCTCTGTGGAGAATGGAGAACCTTCCAGAAGGACAACCATCTCTGCAGCACTCCCATCAATCAGGCCTTTATGGTAGAGTGGCCAGACGGAAGCCATTCCTCAGTAAAAGGCATAAGACAGCCCGCTTGGAGTTTGCCAAAAGGCACCTAAAGACTCTCAGACCATGAGAAACAAGATTCTCTGGTCTGATGAAACCAAGATTGAACTCTTTGGCCTGCATGCCAAGCATCACGTCTGGAGGAAACCTGGCACCATCCCTACGGTGAAGCATGTTGGTGGCAGCATCTTGCTGTGGGGATGTTTTTCAGGGGCAGGGACTGGCAGACTAGTCAGGCTCAATGGAAAGATGAACGGAGCAAAGTACAGAGAGATCCTTGATGAAAACCTGCTCCAGAGTGTTCAGGACCTCAGACTGGGGTGAAGGTTCACCTTCCAACAGGACAACGACCCTAAGCACACAGCCATGGCCAAGACAACGCAGGAGTGGCTTCGGGACAAGTTTCTGAATGTCCTTGAGTGGCCCAGCCAGAGCCTGGACATGAACCCGATCGAACATCTCTGGAGAGACCTGAAAATAGCTGTGCAGCAACGCTCCCCATCCAACCTGACAGAGCTTGAGAGTATCTGCAAAGAAGAATGGGAGAAACTCCCCAAATATAGGTGTGCCAAGCTTGTAGCGTCATACCCAAGAAGACTCAAGGCTGTAATCGCTGCCAAAGGTGCTTCAACAAAGTACTGAGTAAAGGGTCTGAATACTTATGTAAATATGATATTTCAGTTTTTTATGTTTAATACATTTGCAAAAAATGCTAAAAACCTGTTTTTGCTTTGACCTTATGGGGTATTGTGTGTAGATTGATGAGGGGAAAAAAACAATTTAATCAATTTTAGAATAAGGCTGTAACGTAACAAAATATGGAAAAAGTCAAGGGGTCTGAATACTTTCCGAATGCACTGTATGCTGCGAATTCACTCCCCACCTGTTTCACCTCTCTCTGGGGTTTCAGTCTTGACCCCGACCCCCTTGGGACTGGAGACACATCGCAAAGCCAGGTTCTGCACCTGGCCCAGAGAAAAAGGGGGAGATGGGTGTATGAGGATTGACGGAAAGAAGAGGCCAGAGAGAGGGGCGCGAGAGAAGTACAAGCAAGAGTTTCACCAATTTAAGAGTACAATACTGTAGTTTTACTGCAAATATTCTAGATTTTGACTGGTCCCAGATCTGTTTGTGCTGTAATGACCACAGGAACTGGCAAAACAACACCAACAGATCTGGACGAAGCTATTCTAGATTACATCACTAAAGCAGGACTCACTCCAATGCTCTCAGTCACAAATACAAAGTTGATCCATACCTGGTCATTGTCTGATTGGTTCCTGGAGGAAGTAGGTGTAACTTCCTGTTGTTGCTGCTGCTGAGTCTGTGGCTGCTGGGTGACTGTTGCCATGGCAGTGGTTGCCGTGCTACCAGGCATAAAGATGAGCTGTGAGGAGAGGGGAGCCCTCAGAGACCGGTTCACCTATAGTACAACAAAAGAGACTGTCAACAGTCCTTTCATGGAGGCAAATGACAAAAGCAGATACAATACCGACACTCCTTAGCCAAGCCCGAACCACACCAAGCTAAGCTGTACTGTGCTGACCTGGTTATGAATCCACTGAAGTGGAATTGAAACTGTGCTGAAAATATCTGAGCCAGCAAGGTTTTGTTCGGGTCGGCCTTATAGTGTGAATCAGGCAATGGTGCATGTGTTCTCACTCTCAGATACATCTGTCCCTGTCCTGCTGCACTTCCACCCAGCAGCACTGATTGGCTTATGGTGGATGTCGCGGAAGAGCCTGGGCCTATAGTGCGGGTGCTGGTTATGGCCCCTCCCCCAGAAGTGGTTACATTCACCTGAAGAGGAAATAAATAAAGTGTATTTGAAAACAACCAAAGCAAACTGTATTGACTATTTCGGAGACAATGAAACAATGCAAGTGCCAGTAACTCAAATACAGTGGGGAAAAAAAGTATTTAGTCAGCCACCAATTGTGCAAGTTCTCCCACTTAAAAAGATGAGAGAGGCCTGTAATTTTCATCATAGGTACACGTCAACTATGACAGACAAAATGAGAAATTTTTTCTCCAGAAAATCACATTGTAGGATTTTTAATGAATTTATTTGCAAATTATGGTGGAAAATAAGTATTTGGTCAATAACAAAAGTTTCTCAATACTTTGTTATATACCCTTTGTTGGCAATGACACAGGTCAAACGTTTTCTGTAAGTCTTCACAAGGTTTTCACACACTGTTGCTGGTATTTTGGCCCATTCCTCCATGCAGATCTCTTCTAGAGCAGTGATGTTTTGGGGCTGTCGCTGGGCAACACAGACTTTCAACTCCCTCCAAAGATTTTCTATGGGGTTGAGATCTGGAGACTGGCTAGGCCACTCCAGGACCTTGAAATGCTTCTTACGAAGCCACTCCTTCGTTGCCCGGGCGGTGTGTTTGGGATCATTGTCATGCTGAAAGACCCAGCCACGTTTCATCTTCAATGCCCTTGCTGATGGAAGGAGGTTTTCACTCAAAATCTCACGATACATGGCCCCATTCATTCTTTCCTTTACACGGATCAGTCGTCCTGGTCCCTTTGCAGAAAAACAGCTCCAAAGCATGATGTTTCCACCCCCATGCTTCACAGTAGGTATGGTGTTCTTTGGATGCAACTCAGCATTCTTTGTCCTCCAAACACGACGAGTTGAGTTTTTACCAAAAAGTTATATTTTGGTTTCATCTGACCATATGACATTCTCCCAATCCTCTTCTGGATCATCCAAATGCACTCTAGCAAACTTCAGACGGGCCTGGACATGTACTGGCTTAAGCAGGGGGACACGTCTGGCACTGCAGGATTTGAGTCCCTGGCAGCGTAGTGTGTTACTGATGGTAGGCTTTGTTACTTTGGTCCCAGCTCTCTGCAGGTAATTCACTAGGTCCCCCCGTGTGGTTCTGGGTTTTTTGCTCACCGTTCTTGTGATCATTTTGACCCCACGGGGTGAGATCTTGCGTGGAGCCCCAGATCGAGGGAGATTATCAGTGGTCTTGTATGTCTTCCATTTCCTAATAATTGCTCCCACAGTTTATTTCTTCAAACCAAGCTGCTTACCTATTGCAGATTCAGTCTTCCCAGCCTGGTGCATGTCTACAATTTTGTTTCTGGTGTCCTTTGACAGCTCTTTGGTCTTGGCCATAGTGTAGTTTGGAGTGTGACTGTTTGAGGTTGTGGACAGGTGTCTTTTATACTGATAACAAGTTCAAACAGGTGCCATTAATACAGGTAACGAGTGGAGGACAGAGGAGCCTCTTAAAGAAGAAGTTACAGGTCTGTGAGAGCCAGAAATCTTGCTTGTTTGTAGGTGACCAAATACTTATTTTCCACCATAATTTGCAAATAAATTGATTAAAAATCCTACAATGTGATTTTCTGGATTTTTTTCCCTCAATTTGTCTGTCATAGTTTATGTGTACCTATGATGAAAATTACAGGCCTCTCTCATCTTTTTAAGTGGGAGAACTTGCACAATTGGTGGCTGACTAAATACTTTTTTCCCCCACTGTATATAAAATGTCACAGGTGTTCAAACTGAAAATTATCAAATATCACTGGAGTTCCCTATTTGAAGCTGTATTTGTGTCAATGATTATAGCCTGTGCTAGTTCTGAAAGAGGCATGTATGTGTAAACGTACAGATGTGACTGTTGTGCTGGTGGTCTGAGAGGTGCTGTTGGTGGGAGGGCTGGACTGGCGACTGGCAGCAAGGGTGGCCTAAAACAGGGACAACAAGGAATAATGCCAAAAGCCATTGCCATAGTTTAGAGCTGAAAAAAACAGACTATTTACCAAACCTCATGATGATGTTTCAACATATTGTACTGCCACCCTATAGCCTAAACATTCTGCCTTTTAAAATAGCAAACCAATCGTAACCTGACAATGTCAAAACAGCACCCATGTCCCCTATTCTGAGCATGCATTATTGGTAAGGGCGGTTCATAAAGATGGTTCTTTACCTGTTGTAGTAGCTGGGCACTGTTGATCTGTTGCTGCAGCATCAGCTGCTGGAAGTACTGCGCTGCATTGGGCTGCCTCTGCAGCGCCTGAAGGGCCTTCATTTACACAAGATAGAAAACAGGGAGAGGGAGTAATGAAAATTGCACTGTCAATAACCTGCAGGTTGATATACGAGCGCTTACATAGTGAAAATGAGATAACTATGCTACAGACAAGAATTACAGATGATCCTGTGTGACACTGAGTACAATATCTCAGAAAAAGGCATAGGCTATGCATAATATCCCCATTCATATGCAAGCACACCCACATGTACTGACCTGCACAGCCTGTCTCTCGTACTGGGACATGGAGTTCATTTGAGAGGGGCGGGAGTTCACCCCTGATGGAGTGGTTCCATTGGTAGAGCCCTGGTTTTGGTCCCCATCTGTCTCCATCACTGAGGAAAACAAGATAAGCTTTCAATCAAATGCTGCCTAGAAAGCAATGTCAAAAGACATGGCTATCAGTCACTGGTTGAAGGTAAAATATTATTCACACTGCAGCTTTGTGGAGCAGTAAGGTGTGGAATATATCTGTCATGCCTGGAAAACTAACATCTGTATTTACATGTTGACAAGATATTGTATATATCAATCAAGAATGCCATTCCTTCGTTCACTCCTTCACCTGACTGCTTGCAAACATTTGATTGTCATGCAACATAAATTCAATACATCTCAGCTAGTATTACATGCATTATTAGTAGCTTGCATTGTAAAATATTATTAGCTAGCTATCCACATATTATGCAGCTCACTTGTTTCACTATAATTAAAAGCAAGTTGAGTGCTGCTAGCTAGTACAGTAGTTAACTAGCTAGCTACAGTAACTAGTTGCAGACAGTGCTAGCACAAAAGCTAGTTACTGTAACTAGCTAGCTACCCATGAGCACCGTCTGCTGCAAATCCCTTGCTCACCGTGGACGTTGGCGTATTGCCACCTATGTTTCTCTCTCGACTTCAATGCGTAGCAGTATGCAACAATTCCTTTTGCACGACGATATTACAGTACATTCAATTAGGTTGTTGATAGTTTGCATAAATTTGGGTGGAGGACAACGCCTCCTTCTGATGTTTGTTCTTTTCCGGCGCAATGGAATGACGTAGGTCACGTGCCAAAATGTGTAACAACAACATAGTTACAACGTAATATCTACCTGCAATAGCAACACGGTTAAAATGTCATTAATTGCGACAATGTATGTGATGCCTCCTGTTACACTGTAGCTGCATCATGAAATATTAACTCGAGCAGCCTTGTGCATCCGCTACAATGAGCTTGGTTACCCCAATTTTGTGACCATACACAAATTTTCCAGAAATCATTGTTTGATGTATGTAAAATGAACGAAACCGTTTTAACTTCCTATTAACTAAGATGCGTTTATAAGTAAAACTACCGTTACATTTGTATTTTAAAACGAGGTAAAAAAAAAAAAAAAAAAGTACTTACTTTGGCCACTTTCTTTCCTTCGAAGCTTCAAGCTCTAAACCTGTCACTCAAAATGGTCTCTGTCAGCATAACCTAGTCCGAATCATGTTGAAATACTATGTCCATATGAAGTACACAAACACAACCAGGAATTGCTGTGTGTAATGCCACCTGGTGGATGTCATAAAATAGGTTAACAACACATTTATTACACCTTCACACCCAGAATTGATTGATTGATTAAACCAAGCAAGATGCTGACTTTGTATTTGCCAAGGATAGTATCTGAAGGTATCAAAGGTTTTGTGTTTGTTAGATGTGGGATATTTTATTTAACATTATATTCATACATACAAACATAAGTGAAACGAATACATGTAGCAAATGAGGGTGCATGATTGTTGTTAGTTTGTTGTAATGTTTAATTGTCTCAAAAGCCATTTCATAGCCAGATTTATACTGTTTGTGTGATACATTTTCCCAATACAGGAAAATTATCAATTGGATTCAAAAGTGTGCTTTTCTGCACTTCACATAATCTTGATATATATGAATTAGACCATATTTTTTATTCAATACCAAAATTGATTAGTTCATACATTTTAATTTCAATTGTTTATGGCAGAGACTATAGATCTTGCTTAAATGCCCTTTGTTTGGTGCCTCGTGGAGAATAAAAGTACAAGATTTTGGAAGCAGGAAGAACATGTTCACACACACATACAGTACACATTAGCTGAAAGGTGCTGAAGAGGCACAAATAAGCAGCAGAAACATGGAACTCACAAACACAATCACTCAAAGCAAACGGAAGGCCATGAAACACAGGCCAGGAAAAAAATAGACATAAAAGCAATACCAACAGCATGGGTAAAAACCCATTTCAAAACAACATGGTTTTCTGACGTAAAATGGAACAGATCTCTGTGATAATATAGGATACAATGATCAGCAAAAAAGAAAAACACTTTTTTTAGACCCACACTGAGGACTACATAAGGTGCACACTAAACAAGTGGAAGGCATGTGGAAAGTGGAAGAGGGGGAGAGTGAGGTTAGTAGTGTTGTGGAGTAGTGGTATAGGAACTGGGTTTTAATTTCCAGTGTACATTTTGACATAAATAATACTTTAACCACAAAGTTAATAGAGCAATGTGTCTCAACACTTCAGTGTACTACTAGGAAACAATCTAAATAGTTGTTCTCTCTCTTTCCTTCTCTTTTTCACTCATTGGACGATGGGCCAGAACAAGTACACATTCAACCACTGCAATACATATTTACAAATAAATACTCTCCTAACTGTGTACAGTAAGTGAATGTGCATAAGGTAGCTGGGTATGGTTCAGTTAGTACAGTACTGCGGTCTTGTTAACAGTAGTGATGGAGTGCTGCCATCGAATAATGTTTTTTCCTTGGAGGAGAGGTCAAATACTGAATACTACCATCAAAGGAATGTATTTTCCCAGTGCAACACATACATATACCCACTATATATTATATTAATACAGAACAAAGCCATGACCCTGTCCTCTTTCTAAGCAAAGTAAATAGTGAAAGTGCTTGGGGCTTACTACATATAATTTACACAACCACAAATAAATATATAAAATGTTGTAACACATTTATCTACTATATCTATACAATAAAATCTTTGAATAAATTAATATTTTTTAACAATGTTCCACATGGTAATCCTCAGACAAAGGGTCACAAAGTAAAGCATAGACTCAAAATGGAGTCATTCAAAAGCATTTTGCACAAATCCTCACATTTGGTCACAACTAAACTCCCATTGTGGTATTCCAAATACACATTGAATAGACAACCGTCACAATTGTATTAATTTTTTTAAAACTGAATGCTCTCACAGCAGAACAATTCAAAATTGCACTCAATACCACAGAGAAAACCGCTGGAGTCCTTTGCTCTCTGTGGTTGATTCTAATTGAATCCAAGTTCATAACATCACGACTCATGTCATAATCTATTATAAGATAATATCCAAAATAACTACCTTCATTAACGTTACCCATCCTTTAAATAAAGTTTTTCCCTTTTTAATTTGAAACCTCTATTGCAGTCCCCTTAGTCAATATAGTTAATGCAATTCTACGCTATCCTAAAGTATTTTTCTAATAGGCTAGCTGTAAATGCACTCCCTTAGGTAAATATTTATTTAATTATTCCTTATGTTGATTAATTTGCTTAACGCACTTTTTTAAGAGTATATTAGCTATTGTGGATTTTTAATTGATTAATATTTGGTTAATAACGTGCAGCTAAAGCAAGTTAAAGTGAAATATGTACCATACATCTCTCTCTCTCTCATTGAAAACAACAACCATCTTACTTCATTATGCAACCATCCAAATGTGATTCTTTATCAGTGGATTCTTACATTGAGTAGGGTAAAAGCATATCATTTTGTTTTTAAAAGCATATCATTAAACTTTCAAGTATGATCATTCTGGGATTATTGGGTTATTTAAAAAAGCTATTTCTAAACCAAGAAAGCCAACCAATGCAATTGACCCTAATCTACAGTTTCACATTTAAAACTACTGTCAACCAGAAACACTATTGAGGTTGTTTGTTTTGATTTGGCCCACTTTAGCCTTACTAAAAGCTCTTCAAATGATGATGCACTCAGTAAAAGAAGGCAACAAAATTAAAACACTCATTTTGATCTCTAAGTTGAGAACACTTCCAAAAGATGTTACACATGAAAGAAAGAAATCCTAGCTACCGTATTCTACCCAAATATGTGTGCATGGTGGCTTTCCATGTACACGAAAAATGACGTAAATGTAAATGTAAAAGTATATTTCCCTTCACCTCAATCACTCGTCCCCATGTACCTGAACTCCCAAAGAATTTTCCCTGTTTTTGAACCTGCTGACCCCCAACCTCTGACATTTAACCCTTGACCCGACATCTACAAGCTCGCCTGTGCAGTTGAGATGGATTTATCCTCTGCTGCTGCCGCCTCCATCAATGGGACCTTCTCCTTGATGGGCGAGGCAGGAAGTGTTACGCTGCTACTAGTGGGAGGAGCTTCCACAGAGATGGCAGGGGGCGGGGGGGCTCCGCCAAACTCGCGGGCGATCTCGTCAAAGGTCTTGCCCTTGGTCTCTGGGACTTTGATGAAGGTGAAGATGAAGAAGAAGAGGAGTAAGATCATGAAGATGATAAAGACGTACGGCCCACACAGCTCCTACAGAAAGACAAACAAAGACAGAGAAAAATAGTGGAAGTAGTAATTATTCAAATGAGTCAATGTATTACTATGTGAAATTTTGACTTAGGTGGAAGTTAGGATTCGCCCCTAATTGGAAACCAAGAGAAACCTCTCACACCTCCAGTTTGGGGAAGCTGACTCCCACCAGGAAGTTGGCGGTCCAGTTGCAGCAGCCGGCCACAGCTATGGCGGCCGGCCGTGGACCCTGGGAGAAGAGCTCCGCCACTATGAACCATGGGATAGGACCAGGCCCCATCTCAAACATGGCCACGAACAGAAACACTGCCCCGATGCTCAGGTAGCTCAGAGACGAGTAGCCCTTCTACTCAGAGAGAGAGAAAGAGAGAGAGAGAGAGACAGAGAGGGAGGGAGGGAAGGAAAAATGGAAGGAAGGAAATAGGGAGGGAGGAAGGAAGGGCGGGAGATGGAGATTATCATCAATAATAGCAATGAAAATGAATTACAGTAATTAATGACATATCTGTTATGTTGAATGACAACCAATAGAAACTGACACCCACCAACAGGAGGGCAATAGTCATGAGCAGGGCACTGACGGCCATTCCGGCCAATCCGACGAGATGCAAAGTCCTTCGTCCCACCCTCTCAACCAGGAAGAGCTGACAAAGACAGAGAAATAAGTTCCCTTACAGTAAACATACATTACATAAACACAAAAACACTAACAAATGCAGCATGTTATACTTACAGATACCACAGTAAAGACAGTGTTAACAGCTCCTGCTCCAATAGTGGCGTAAATGGGTTGGGTTACACCGGCTGATTCAAAGATACCAGTTGAATAGTAGAACACCTGAACAGGGTTGGGGGAGGGAGACAATAGGATTATGCTCTTGATCTAAAGCAAGGCCATGATCTATGAATAGGAAGCCACGTCTTATCAAAGTGGTCTTTTTAACACACTCTAACAATATGGAGTTGCCGTACATCCATTAAATCATGTTTAATCCATCAAATAATCCAAACAAATCTCCCAAACATGCAAGCATTGAGAGTATACTGTAAGGCAGGTTGAATGCAGTTGCCATTCAACTATGCATAGGCAGCTGCGGTTTCTCTCTGTATGAAGCCCGGGTCATCTTCATAAGGGCACACCGTAGTACATTGTTTCTTATTGGATAAATTCAGATAGTACCTCCCCGTCTCTGCCTTTTTCCTTAGTTTCATGCCTAGAGAATACGACCCTGTATTGTTAGCCTGTCCTCTGAGATATCCTTGGTGACCTTTCAACTAACTAGATGTGTTTGTACTGTGGCCTCCTGGGAGTCATAGTTCACTCACAGCATTGATTCCAGAGAGCTGCTGGGAGAGGTGGAGCATGACGGCGATGAGGAGCGGCTGCCGATAGGCTGCGGTGCGGAACAGCTCGGGGATGGTCACTTTCTTCTCCATGGCCATCTTGGAACTCTCCTCCTTCATCTCCTGCATGTCTTTGCTCACGTCCTCGAAGCCACGCAGACGCACCAGGGCTAGGGGGAGAAAATGGCAGAGTGAGAGGGACAGATAGGTGACACTATAATGGAGAGTGAAGGACATACAATTTGTAAAAGGAGAGAATGTATTTGTAAAATCGTTAGGTAAGTAGAAAGTCAACCAATGACAATATTGAAATACGTTAGGTGCATAAAGCATTTTTATGCAGTAAAAAATGTGATTTTCCCGTGTTTTTATGTATTTCCACACTATAAGGTTTGGAATAATACTGTGAAATTGTAAAAATGTGTAAGAGCTGAAAAAAGAAAAACTGGAATTTAACGCTGTTTTGGTGGGATGGAGTTTTGGCCTGCATGGTGAAATTAGTTAATAGACCAATAAGAAAGAGAGTTCCAAACCTCTATGCCAATAAAAGCTAGTTTTAAGTTTCCCCTCCCCTCTCAGACCACTCCCAGGCAGTCCTAGCAAAATTATTGCTGAGATATTGCTCTTTGCTAAGCTATTTTTGTTTATTTTTGACCGTTTTAATTGAAAACAATCAGTGTAAGGTACTTAATTTTTAACCAGAAATGATTTGATATTGAGGTAAAAATGGCTGCATTGGACCTTTAAAACATTAGTTGAGTAAATGTTCAAGCAGACTAGCTATAGTACCACCAACATTAAAACCTGCCTGCGTTGTAGTTGTTTGTTCAGTTATCCATCACATAAAAGACTGACCAAAACAAATGTTCCTTTTTTTATTATCTTATTCACCAAAGCAGTGTGTTTGAAACAAAACAGTGTGAAGGAGATTAGGACATGCACTCAGGTGACCCCCACAGTGTGAACTACTGTAGGGACCGATGCCAAAACCTGCTGTTGGCCTATGCTGTGCGTCAGGGACTCTTCTCTTGGCTCAACAAGCGTCCGTCTCGCCTGGCCTGTCACTGTATGCATTAAACTCATGCTCAGTCAGAGGAAGGGCAATAACGCCACAGGGCTATGTTTGGCATGCACAATTCACACCATTCAATGGTATTTAATGTACATTGAGGGCTCTAACTCAATTCATTATTAGGTACACCCATCTAGTACCGGGTCGGACCCCCTTTTGCCTCCAGAACAGCCTCAATTCTTCGGGGCATGGAAACGTTGCTCAATTGGTATCAAGGAACCTAACGTGTGCCAGGAAAACATTCCCCACACCATTACACCACCGCCACCAGCCTGTACCGTTGACACCAGGCAGGATGGGGCCATGGACTCATGCTGCTTCCTCCGCAACAGGAACAAGGATTCATCGGACAAGGCAATGTTTATCTACTCCTCAATCGTCCAGTGTTGATGCGTGCCCACTGGAGCCGCTTGTTCTTGTTTTTAGCTGATAGGAGTGGAAGCCGGTGTGGTCGTCTGCTGCAATAGCACATCCGTGACAAGGAACGACAAGTTGTGCGTTCCGAGATACCGTTCTGCACACCACTGTTGTACTGTGCCATTATTTGCCTGTTTGTGACCCGCATGTTAGCTTGCACGATTCTTGCCAATCTCCTTTGACCTCTCATCAACGAGCTGTTTTTGCCCACAGGACTGCCGCCGACTGGATGTTTTGTTTGTCGCACCATTCTCGGTAAACCCTAGACACTGTTGTGCATGAAAAGCCCAGGAGGCCGGACGTTTCTGAAATATTGGAACCGGTGCGCCTGTCAACGACGATCATACCACGCTCAAAGTCGCTTAGGTCACTCGTTTTGCCCATTCTAATGTTCAATTGAACATTAACTGAATGCCTTGATGCCTGTCTGCCTGCTTTATATAGCAAGCCAATAGCCACGTGACTTACAGTCTGTAGGAGCAAACCATTTTTGTGAATGGGGTCGTGTACGTGTACCTAATAAAGTGTTTTATTGTCACATACACCAGTGTGTTGGTACTCGTCTAAGTACCACTCACCAAATTACAAAATGTGACTACATAATTCATCCGCAAATAGATACAATACCAGGTACATACAAGCTAAAATAGGAGTGTAAAATGAAGCGTTTCCATTCATCTTCCTTACGAATCAGAGTTCCTGACGAACGAGAGTAAATGACTGCATTTGGAGCATAGAAATATAATTACTAGAATGTGCAAAGCCCCTCAAACCCCAACAATTTGATGGTTTCTATGGTTTGGAGCATCCACCTTTGCGGGCCTGCTCCTCCTTGTTCTGGTTGATGAGGAGGAAGCGGGGGCTCTCAGGACAGAAGGGCAGCAGGATACACTGCAGCACGGCCGGGATGACCGTCAGAGCCAGCAGCAGAGGCCACAACTTGTCCGACCCCAACAGAGACTCCAAGCCAAAGATCTACAACACAGAGAGGTTTAGGTAGGATTAACTTTACTACCAGTAATGTTTCATTCAAAGCTTACATGCAAACATTAATGGGATATGCTGTACAGTGATGGGATGGAAAGCACTGATGGGATGGATATACACTATGGTAGATAGTATTAAACAATACACCAATCCATTGATGGCATGGAAAGGAAGTGGCAGTTCTATAAAAGGATTCAAATAAGTTTCATGACTGTGCGTGGGAGAAAATGAAGGGGAGGAATATTACTAATTGTATTCCTAGAGCAAGATGTAGTCGCTCATTAAAAACTAATTTAATACTCATTAAATAATTTGAATAATTAGAAAATAATTAGAAAAAGATATTACTCCAATGTTAAGAGACAAGGAAATCAGAATGTCTGCCGGTTACGACTTAATCATATAAGCAGTGGTGTAGTGGAGGGTAAATGCAAGTAAATGCCGTTTAGACACCTATTTATTTTACACGAGCATTTACCCACCTTTTGCGGGAAAATGCATTGAAAGTATAGGGAGCGTAACTTTATTCTCCGCGAATGGCGATCACGGTTGGTTACCCACCATTCTTATTTTTTTTTACTACATCACTACATATAAGAATAATCCCGCACATAAAACATTATATTCTTATATGGGGACTTTATTCCCAGTATCGTAAGCAGAGACATGGTATGGTAATGTACATGTTAAAGCACAGAAATCAAGATGACTGCCGTCGAGGACTGACCTGAGCCACCAGGATGCCAATCACCACGCCCAGCTGGTGCAAGGTGCCAAAGGCGCCCCGGAGAGGGGTGGGGGACAGCTCCCCCACATACATGGGCGTAAGGCCGGTGAAGAGGCCACAGAAGAGGCCAATGACGAGGCGTCCGGCGATGACCATCTCATAGGAGGAGCAAAGGGTGGAGAAACCCATGAGGAGGCCTCCGATCACAGCCAGGATGTTGACCAAGAACATGGACAATTTCCTTTATCCCAATACCCCGAGACACACACACACACACACACACACACACACACACACACACACACACACACACAGAGATTGGAGGCTTAATAGACAGTGTTGCACAGAGTGAGAGAGGTTAAGAGGGAGGGAGAGTGAGAGTAGAGGGAGGTGGAAACAGAGCAATAGTTCTAACCACTCTCCACTGACTCCTTGGAGCCTCATTGGTTCTGACAGCTTAGCAGAGGCAGAGGCAGACCAAGGAAAGGTAGAGAACCGGAACTGAAGAGTGACCAAATTCACCCATAAGGTAAATAAACCTTAGTCACAGCTGATTTTTCTGCCATAGACAATACGTGTGGGTAGCTAATAAATGTATATATATTTTTTTTATCCGAGCAGATGACTGACATTGCGCTAGAAATGTTATTCTAAGTATCCTGACTCAAATAATATTGTTACAGTGTGTGAAGGTGCAGTGGTTTTTAATTTACATGTCAAACCCTTTGGTTTTTGCATTGATAACTTCACTTCCTACCCTGTTGGAAAATTTGAATATTAGAAAACGATCGATAGTCAGTGAAAAATGGCATTGGGGTGAACTAGGTGAACACTGGGTCACCACTCACCTCCCAAATCTGTCTGCCATCACTCCGACGCTGAAGGACCCCACCATGCCGCCCACACTAAAGATGGCCACCGACAAGCTCCACACAATGGTGCACGTTCCTGGTTTGATGGGCTCGGCATACCTCTCCATCCACGTGTTGTTGAAGAAGGCCCGCAGTTTCTGAACAGAAAGAGAGAGAGAGAGATAAAGAGGATAAATAAAAGGAGAGGGAGGGAGAGAGAGAAAGATCAGAGATAAAGCATTACCAAGATACATACAATCTCTTGATTTAACGCTTGATGAAGCGCTGTGCAATACAAATCAGCATACAATATCCACAAGCATAATGGAAAGTGATTAAACAATGTACAGTTTAACAAAACCAAATCCCACACATGCTTTCACTATTATAAGAAAACACAAAATAAGCCAACAAACCTGTTCAGGTGCATTAATGACCCCTGTGTTGTAGCCAAACTGCAGCGAGCCAATGACTGCAGTGGCCAGGGAGAACAGGAGGTATCCTGTCACCTGCTTTTTCTGTTAGAGACAGAATGGGGAGAGTGTGTGTAATTAGGGGTTTATGCAGAGGCGCAACATGTCCCCCCACATTCCTAAAGCACCCCCCCCTCCCCCTCCATTTTATCATTGGAATGTGATACAAAACGAGGCAATGGTGTGCTTTAGGACCATGCGGATGCCTCCGAGCTGTCAGGCAGGCTGTTTGGAGTGTATATCCGACAAAAAAGAAAGAATAGAAAATAAACAAGTTTTGTCCCCCCCACTTCTAAAATCAAAGTTGCGCCCCTGGGTTTATGCACAGTACATTCTGATCAAGCAGCCCCTACAGTGTAAAATTAAAACACTGTCAGAGCAGAGGAATTAATACTGTTGTACATGCACTGTCTGTAAATTACATCATACAGAATTACAGGTTAAGCTATAATAATGTCTCTGGTTGGGTGTCAAACCCAAGTCATCTGCAGCCTACGTGACTTAATGCAGTGTCACGGTTTCGGCCGAGGCTGCCCCTCCTCCTTGTTCGGGCAGGCTTCGGCGGTCGTCGTCCCCGGAGTACTAGCTGCCACCGTTCGATGTTTCATGTTTGTTTGGTTTTGTCTGTTTGTACACCTGTCCCTTGTTAGTGTTTGATTGTGTTCCCTATTTAGTTTCGTAATTTGGGTCAGGTGTTATGAGTGATTGTTTTTGTCAGCTGTGTTCTTGTGTATGGGGTTTTCGCTCCTAGTGTGTTTTTTCGAGTCCGCACTGTGTGCGCCTTTTCTTATTTTACGCACGGGTTGTTGTGTGCGTTTTGTCGCTCTTGCCCCCCGGTTGGGTTGGCTATTTTCTCCTGTTTGGGAGTTGTTTGACTACTAAAGACTGTTGACGAACACCTTTTGTGCCTGCCCTTGATTCCCTGCACCACATCCACACTCAGCTGTTCTGACAGAATCACTCATCACCATGGAATCAGCAGGAGCAACCGCGCCAACAGCGAGCATGGAGGACCGTCTTCGTGGGCAGGAGGACCGGATCAACCAGGTCTGTCATGCCCTGGAGGGGGTGATGAACACTCTCCACCGATGGGAGACCAGCGGGGTACCCACGGCCCCACCTACCGGACCATCCCCATCGGTCAGTCCTCCTGTCCAACTTCCGGAAACCAGTGGGATTCGGCTCTCGCTCCCGAGGGCGTACGACGGCTCCACTGCCGGGTGTCAAGGGTTCCTGCTGCAAGTGGAGCTCTACCTCGCCACCGTACACCCGGCGCCCTCGGGACACGAGAGCGTCTCTGCCCTCATCTCCTGTCTCACCGGCAAGGCGTTGGAGTGGGCCAACGCCGAATGGAGGAGAATGGACGCCGCTACCACTACCTATGCGGAGTTCTCCCGCCGCTTCCGTGCCGTGTTTGACCATCCTCCAGAAGGGAAGGCGGCGGGGGAGCGTCTGTTCTACCTCCGACAGGGGATGAGGAGCGCCCAGGACTTTGCTTTGGAATTCCGGACTCTAGCGGCAGATGCAGGGTGGAATGAGCGGGCCCTAATAGACCACTTCCGGTGCAGCCTCCGGGAGGACGTCCAGAGAGAGTTAGCGTGCAGGGACACCTCGTTGTCATTTGACCAACTTGTCGACATGGCCATTCGGCTGGACACCCTGCTCGCCACCCGTGGACGGCCCGGAGGGGGTTCGTTCATTTCACCCTCCAGCACCTCCGAGCCGTGCCCTATGGAGCTCGGGGGTGCTGGCGCTAGAGAACGGAGGAATAGGAACCCGAGGGGGGCCGTTCCCTGCACTAACTGTGGTCGTGGAGGGCACACCGCGGCTAGGTGTTGGGGAGGGTCCCCCGGTGGAGGAGAGGGCAGGCCACGCATTGGGGGATCCCCCCAGGTGAGTAGGCGCCCTACTTACCCAGAGCTTTCTGTCGTTCACCTAACCTTGCCTGTTTGTTTTCCACAGGTTGCACCTCGGTCCCAGCATAAGGTGCTAGTAGATTCAGGCGCAGCTGGGAATTTTGTAGATCGCCAGTTCTGTGTAGAGTTAGGGATTCCTCTCCTTCCCGTTGATAAGCCTTTCCCTGTTCATGCCCTAGATAGCCGTCCGTTAGGATCTGGGTTGATTAGGGAAGTTACGGCACCCCTTAAGATGATGGCGCAGGAGGGTCATGTGGAAACAATTCAGGTCTATTTGATTGACTCTCCTGCGTATCCGGTGGTGCTGGGGCTTCCCTGGTTGATGACCCATGACCCTACTATTTCGTGGCGAGAGAAAGCTCTTAAAGGGTGGTCTGCCCAGTGTGAGGGTCGGTGTCTGGGTGTTTCCATAGGGGCGACCTCGGTGGAAAGTCCGAATCTAATGCCAGCACTGCATATTCCCCCCGAGTATGAGGATTTGAAAATGGTGTTTAGTAAAACTAGGGCGCGCAGCTGCCACCTCATAGACTGGGGGATTGTGCGATAGATCTCCAGTCAGGAGCAGCTCTCCCGCGGAGCCATGTGTATCCCTTGTCTCAAGAGGAGAGGAAGGCAATGGAAACTTACATCGCTGAGTCTCTGAGACAGGGATACATACGGCCCTCCACTTCACCCGCTTCCTCAAGTTTCTTTTTTGTGAAGAAAAAGGATGGAGGTCTGCGCCCGTGTATTGATTACCGCGGTCTCAATCAGATTACGGTGAAGTACAGCTATCCACTTCCTCTGATTGCGACTATGACGGAGTCATTACACGGTGCTCAGTTCTTCACAAAATTGGATCTCAGGAGCGCATATAACTTGGTGCGCATTAGAGAGGGCGATGAATGGAAGACAGCGTTTAGCACGACCTCCGGACATTACGAGTATCTCGTCATGCCATATGGGTTAATGAATGCTCCCTCAGTCTTCCAATCCTTCGTCGATGAGATTTTCCGGGACATGCAGGGACAGGGAGTAGTCGTGTACATAGACGATATTCTGGTGTACAGCCCTACCCGAGCAGAGCATGTAGCCCTGGTGCGCCGAGTATTGAGGAGGCTGTTGGAGCATGACCTATATGTCAAGGCAGAGAAATGTCTGTTCTTTCAGAAGTCGGTCTCCTTTCTGGGTTATCAGTTGTCTGCGTCAGGGGTGAAGATGGAGGTGGACCGGGTGTCAGCTGTGCGTAATTGGCAGACCCCAACCACTGTGAAGGAGGTGCAACAGTTCTTGGGTTTTGCGAATTATTACAGGAGGTTTATCCGGGGTTTTGGACAGGTGGCAGCTCCCATAACGTCTCTGATGAAGGGGGGTCCGGTGCGCTTGCGGTGGTCAGCTGAGGCGGACAGGGCTTTTGGGAGACTGAAGGACCTGTTTACCTCGGCGCCGGTGTTGGCGCATCCAGATCCCTCTTTACCTTTCCAGGTAGAGGTAGACGCGTCAGAGGCCGGTATAGGGGCCGTTCTCTCCCAACGGTCTGGCACACCACCTAAACTCCGTCCCTGTGCCTTTTATTCTAAAAAGCTCAGTCCGGCGGAGCGGAATTATGACGTAGGAGACAGGGAGCTGTTAGTCGTGGTACAGGCCCTAAAGGTGTGGCGGCATTGGCTTGAGGGGGCTCAACACCCTTTCCTCATTCTAACTGACCACCGTAACCTGGAATACATCCGGGCAGCTAGGAGATTGAATCCTCGCCAGGCCCGCTGGACTATGTTTCTAGCCCGGTTTGTGTTTAAAATTACTTACATCCCTGGGTCCCAGAACGGGAAGGCAGATGCCCTGTCTCGGCGGTATGACGCGGAGGAGAGGTCCGTTGAGCCCACGCCCATACTACCAGAGTCTTGTCTGGTTGCACCGGTGGTATGGGAGGTTGATGCCGAGATCGAGCGGGCGTTACGCACCGACCCAAGTCCTCCACAGTGTCCAGTGGGTCGGACGTACGTTCCGCTCGAGGTACGCGATCGCCTCATTTATTGGGCTCATACGTCCCCCTCCTCTGGACATCCAGGTATCGGCCGGACAGTTCACTGCCTTAGCACTAAGTACTGGTGGCCAACGTTAGCCAGGGATGTGAGGATTTATGTCTCCTCCTGTTCGGTGTGTGCCCAGTGTAAGGCGCCCAGACATTTGCCCAGGGGTAAGCTACAACCCCTGCCCGTTCCACAACGACCCTGGTCCGACCTCTCGGTGGATTTTGTTACCGACCTTCCCCCCTCACAGGGGAATACTACCATCCTGGTCGTTGTGGATCGGTTCTCGAAGGCCTGTCGTCTCCTTCCCCTGCCGGGTCTACCCACTGCCCTACAGACCGCTGAGGCTCTGTTTACCCATGTCTTCCGGCATTACGGGGTACCCGAGGATATAGTGTCTGATCGAGGCCCCCAGTTCACCTCCAGAGTGTGGAGAGCGTTTATGGAACGGTTGGGGGTTTCGGTAAGCCTTACCTCGGGTTACCATCCGGAGAGTAATGGGCAGGTTGAACGTGTTAACCAGGATGTGGGTAGGTTTCTGAGGTCATATTGTCAGGGCCGGCCGGAGGAGTGGGCGAGATACGTTCCTTGGGCCGAGATGGCACAGAACTCTCTCCGCCACTCCTCCACTCAACTAACCCCTTTCCAGTGTGTATTAGGGTACCAGCCGGTTCTGGCATTGGCACGAGAGCCAGATCGAGGCCCCTGCGGTGGATGAGTGGATACGGCGCTCGGAGGAGACATGGAACGCTGCCCACGTACATCTGCAGCGGGCCATCCGTCGGCAGAAAACGAGCGCCGATCTCCACCGCAGTGAGGGGCCTGTGTACGCACCTGGAGATCGAGTCTGGCTCTCGACCAGAAACCTGCCCCTCCGCCTGCCCTGCCGGAAGCTGGGTTGGCGGTTTGTGGGGCCATTCAAAGTCCTGAGGAGGTTGAACGAGGTGTGTTACAGGTTAGAACTGCCTGTTGATTATAGGAATATTAACCCCTCGTTCCATGTGTCTCTCCTCAGGCCGGTGGTAGCTGGTCCACTCCAGGAGTATGAGATAGAGGAGACTCCTCCGCCCCCGTTGGACATCGAGGGGGCTCCGGCGTACACTGTGAGGTCCATCCTTGATTCTAGACGCCGGATGGGGGTCTTCAATATCTCGTGGAGTGGGAGGGGTACGGTCCGGAGGAGCGGTGCTGGGTGCCGAGGAGGGACATATTAGACCAGTCCCTGCTGACCGAGTTCCATCGGGGTCATCCTACGCGCCCTGCTCCGCGTCGTCCTGGTCGTCCCCGAGGCCGGGGTCGGCGCACGGCTGGAGCCGCGCGTCAAGGGGGGGGTACTGTCACGGTTTCGGCCGAGGCTGCCCCTCCTCCTTGTTCGGGCAGGCTTCGGCGGTCGTTGTCCCCGGAGTACTAGCTGCCACCGTTCGATGTTTCATGTTTGTTTGGTTTTGTCTGTTTGTACACCTGTCCCTTGTTAGTGTTTGATTGTGTTCCCTATTTAGTTTCGTAATTTGGGTCAGGTGTTATGAGTGATTGTTTTTGTCAGCTGTGTTCTTGTGTATGGGGTTTTCGCTCCTAGTGTGTTTTTTCGAGTCCGCACTGTGTGCGCCTTTTCTTATTTTACGCACGGGTTGTTGTGTGCGTTTTGTCGCTCTTGCCCCCCGGTTGGGTTGGCTATTTTCTCCTGTTTGGGAGTTGTTTGACTACTAAAGACTGTTGACGAACACCTTTTGTGCCTGCGCTTGATTCCCTGCACCACATCCACACTCAGCTGTTCTGACATGCAGCATTAATACTGAGGTAAAGCCTAAACTTCCTGAAGTCTCAGAAGAGGTTACGCATCATGTGAGCGTAGTTTACTGAACCACCTTTACTCTACTCTCAACCTATTTATTTATTTATTTTACATTTTGCAGGATGAAATCTCTTGAGATGCACCATCTTGTTTTCAAGTGTCCCAAAAAATAAAAAATAAAAAAATAAAAGAAACAAACATTACTTAGTTGAAAGAATAATATGGCAACTACTGTCTAATAACAATAGCAATGAAATAATAATAATAATAATAATAATAATACTAAACTAAAACTTACATTAACAGCATAAAACACGTGTTGTACAACTACTAATAGGCTTATAACTAATAAAAACTACTGTTACAACTAATACAATTAAGTACCTATAATTTATACTGCACATACACACATATTTACAAATATCTTCACATGGTGATGTCTCTATTAGTTAAAAACCCAAACAGTTTGTTCTTAACATTTGAAAAAGGGCTTTCTTAAATTTACTGTGTGATTTTAATTCCCTGATTTCTATAGGTAAATTATTCCAGCCAGTTAGTTTGGCCTTTGTATCTGAAAGACCTTACTCCAACCTCATGATGTACCCTTGGAATTTGTAATTGCTGCTGTTGTCAAAAAGAGTAGCGTGAGTAGAGGGACATTTAAGTTGATACATTTAAAAATAAATTGGTACCAATGCAGTTGTCTTCTGTTTGGGAGTGACAGCCAATTTAGTGATTCATACATTGTGCAATGATGTGTCTTATAATGGCATCCAAGAATGAATCTGCAAAGATTGTTATAAATGACATCTAATTCGCAAAGTAAGGTCTTGGTTGATATGAACCATTGACTAGCAATGGTTCCTTGAGGAAATCCAGAGGATCCTTGAGGATCTCCAGGGTTCCTTGAGTCACCACTCATTCTAAGAGTGCCATACAAACGCTTCACACCGCGTGGCTGTTGCCACTCTAATCTGGTGGTCCCTGCGCGCACGACCCACGTGGAGTTCCAGGTCTCCGGCAGCCTCTGGAACTGCCGTTCTGCGGCCAACAAGGCAGAGTTCATCTCAGCCTATGCTACCCTCCAGTCCCTCAACTTCTTGGCGCTGACGGAAACATGGATTACCACAGAAAACACTGCTACTCCTACTGGTCTTTCCTCGTCTGACCATGTGTTCTCGCATACCCCGAGAGCATCTGGTCAGCGCTGGTGGCACAGGAATCCTCATCTCTCCCAAGTAGACATTCTCTCTTTTTCCCCTGACCCATCTGTCTATCTCCTCATTTGAATTCCATGCTGTCACAGTCACTAGCCCATTCAAGCTTAACATCCTTGTCATTTATCGCCCTCCAGGTTCCCTTGGACAGTTCATCAATGAGCTTGACGCCTTGATAAGTTCCTTTCCTGAGGATGGCTCACCCCTCACAGTTCTGGGTGACTTTAACCTCCCTACGTCTGCCTTTGACTCATTTCTCTCTGCCTCCTTCTTTCCACTCCTTTCCTCTTTTGACCTCACACTCTCACCGTCCCCCCCTACTCACAAGGCAGGCAATACGCTTGACCTCATCTTTACTAGATGCTGTTCTTCTACTAATCTCACTGCAACTCCCCTCCAAGTCTCCGACCACTACTTTGTATCCTTTTCTCTCTCGCTCTCCTCCAACACTACTCACTCTGCCCCTACTCAGATGGTAATGTGCCGTCGCAACCTTCGCTCTCTCTCTCCCGCTACTTTCTCCTCTTCCATCCTATCATCTTTTCCCTCTGCTAAATCCTTCTCCCTCCGATCTCGTGATTCTGCCTCCTCAACCCTCCTCTCCTCCCTTTCTGCATCTTTTGACTCTCTATGTCCCCTATCCTCCCGGCCGACTCGGTCCTCCCCTCCTGCTCCGTGGCTTGACGACTCATTGCGAGCTCACAAAAGAGGGCTCCGGGCAGCCGAGCGGAAATGGAGGAAAACTAGACTCCCTGCGGACCTGTCATCTTTTCACTCCCTCCTCTCTACATTCTCTTCCTCTGTTTCCGCTGCTAAAGCCACTTTCTACCACTCTAAATTTCAAGCCTCTGCCTCTAACCCTAGGAAGCTCTTTGCCACCTTCTCCTCCCTGCTGAATCCTCCTCCTCCTCCCCCTCCCTCCTCCCTCTCTGTGGATGACTTCGTTAACCATTTTGAAAAGAAGGTTGACGACATCCGATCCTCATTTATTAAGTCAAATGACACCGCTGGTCCTGCTCACACTGCCCTACCCTATGCTTTGACTTCTTTCTCCCCTCTCTCTCCAGATGAAATCTTGCGACTTGTGATGGCCGGCCGCCCAACAACCTGCCCGCTTGACCGTATCCCCTCCTCTCTTCTCCAGACCATTTCCGGAGACCTTCTCCTTTACCTCACCTCGCTCATCAACTCATCCTTGACCGCTGGCCATGTCCCTTCCGTCTTCAAGAGAGCGAGAGTTGCACCCCTCCTCAAAAAACCTACACTCGATCCCTCCGATGTCAACAACTACAGACCAGTATCCCTTCTTTCTTTTCTCTCCAAAACTCTTGAGCGTGCCGTCTCTAGCCAACTCTCCTGCTATCTCTCTCAGAATGACCTTCTTGATCCAAACCAGTCAGGTTTCAAGACTGGTCATTCAACTGAGACTGCTCTTCTCTGTGTCATGGAGGCTCTCCGCACTGCTAAAACTAACTCTCTCTCCTCTGCTCTTATCCTTCTAGACCTATCCGCTGCCTTTGATACTGTGATCAGATCCTCCTCTCCACCCTCTCCGAGTTGGGCATCTCCGGCGCTGCTCACTCTTGGATTGCGTCCTACCTGACAGGTCGCTCCTACCAGGTGGCGTGGCGAGAATCTGTCTCCGCACCACGTGCTCTCACCACTGGTGTCCCCCAGGGCTCAGTTCTAGGCCCTCTCCTATTCTCTCTATACACCAAGTCACTTGGCTCTGTCATATCTTCACATGGTCTCTCCTATCATTGCTATGCAGACGACACACAATTAGTTTTCTCCTTTCCCCTTCTGATAACCAGGTGGCGAATCGCATCTCTGCATGTCTGGCAGACATATAAGTGTGGATGTCGGATCACCACCTCAAGCTGAACCTCGGCAAGACGGAGCTGCTCTTCCTCCCGGGGAAGGACTGCCCACTCCATGATCTCGCCATCACGGTTGACAACTCCATTGTGTCCTCCTCCCAGAGTGCAAAGAACCTTGGCGTGACCCTGGACAACACCCTGTCGTTCTCCGCTAACATCAAAGCGGTGACCCGATCCTGCAGGTTCATGCTCTACAACATTCGCAGAGTACGACCCTACCTTAAACAGGAAGCGGCACAGGTCCTAATCCAGGCACTTGTCATCTCCAGTCTGGATTACTGCAACTCGCTGTTGGCTGGGCTCCCTGCCTGTGCCATTAAACCCCTACAACTCATCCAGAACGCTGCAGCCCGTCTGGTGTTCAACCTTCCCAAGTTCTCTCATGTCACCCCGCTCCTCCGCACACTCCACTGGCTTCCAGTTGAGGCTCGCATCTACTACAAGACCATGGTGCTTGCCTATGGAGCTGTGAGGGGAACGACACCCAAACGAGGGCACTACGTTCATCCACCTCTGGCCTGCTAGCTCCCCTACCTCTACGGAAGCACAGTTCCCGCTCAGCCCAGTCAAAGCTATTCGTTGCTCTGGCACCCCAATGGTGGAACAAGCTCCCCCACGACGCCAGGATAGCGGAGTCACTAACCACCTTCCAGAGACACTTGTAACCCTACCTCTTTAAGGAATACCTGGAATAGTATAAAGTAATCCTTCTTCCTCCACCCCCCATAATTTTCTTTTTTTTTAAAGGTGGTTGTCCCACTGGCTATCATAAGTTGAATGCACCAATTTGTAAGTCGCTCTGGATAAGAGAGTCTGCTAAATTATGTAAATCTAAATGTAAATGTTGTGTTTGATAGATGATGTCACCATAGTCTAGGATAGGAAGCAGCAATTGGGTTACTAAGGTCTTTCTAATGGATACAGTAAAACAATTCTTAGATCTGTATAGTAACCCAAGCTTATAGTTAATTGTTTTTCTAATATAATAAATTTGCTTTCCAAAAGATAATTCAGAATCTATCCTCAAACCTAGATATTTTAAACAATCAACATTTTCAAGCATTGTTCCATCACTTGCATTAATTTTGAAATTGCCAGCTGTGGAGTTTATTATTTTCTGTGTACCAAAAAGCATGATATAGGACTTTGTTTGATTTAAAACCAAATTATTTGCCTTAAATCATTTTTGTAAAGTGTTGAAATCATCTTGGAGAGTTGCTTGTATCTGCAAAATATTTGAACCTGATGTATAGAGCACTGTATCATCAGCGTATAAGTGAACATGCGTATTCAAAACAATTAGATGCAATTCATTTATGAATCTAGAGAAAATAATGGGTGGCAATGCTGAATCTTGAGGTACATGTATACTAAGTGCAAGAAGTTGTGATTTGTGTCCTTTTCTATTGCTGAAATACGCATGGAACCAGTTTTCCTAGTAAGATAGAATGATCAACTAAATCAAATGCTTTTGATAAATCAATAAAGACGGCACCAGTTAGTTTGCCTTGGTCAGATGAAGAATTTTTATCATTAATAAGTTTCACTAATGCTGTAGTAGCATAATGGGTGGGTCTAAAGACAGATTGAAAGTGTGAAATTAAATTAATCTAGGTACTACCGATACATTTGAGAATATATTAATTTCTCAAAGAGTTTAGCTATTGAACAGATTACTGATATAGGTCTATAGTTATTTGGGTCTAAGGAGTTTCCACCCTTATGAAGAGGGGTCACTTGGGCACATTTCCATTCAAAAGGTATTTCAACAGTCTTTAAAGACATGTTGAGATCTGCTAGATACATTATAACATTAGCAGACCACCTTATAGCCTTATGCATATACATAAGGCTACATGCTGGATACCAAAATGTAGGCTATTTACATTTGACTGTATCCTTAAATGACCCTGTAGCCAGTTCTCAAATGAAACTCATTGAAGGCCACATAAATCAAGCCACTGGGTCTTTTCTGCTGAATCCAGTAATATGGAACACTATGCAGAGACACTGCTGAGAAGGCATATTGTTAGAGGTTATATGATAATGGACTGACCTTTTCTCGTGGCTTAGGTGCCCTTTATTCCACCTTTAGAACTTGTGGTTGAGGTGGTGTTGAGACCGTGTGTGAGCCTCAGTTTGTGTGAGAAGAGATTACAGAAATGTTGAATGCAATGAAATATAAGATCAATAATGTTCTTGGCATCAGTATAATGTATTTGATCTTTACATCACCTTACAACTAACTATAGCTGAATGATGCACTTCTGGTCCATTATAAACATTGCCCTTCCATCTCTTCCCCTACTCATCAACAATTTCTGAATTACATTTTCTCTTCCACCATATGACAGATTTCCAAACATATTTGGATGGCATATATTTTCTGTTTTGTATGTCTGTGTTTTGACGAGAAGGTCTCCCAAAGTGATAGCGGCTCCATTCAATAGTGAACTATTTTCCCAAAAGCCACACAAATCTTCAACTACACAGAAATCCCAATGAAAAACAGGAACTGAAGTAGGCAGGGATGTATCACAAGACAAAGCATGTGTCTGCAAAACGTACACTGTGACAGTCTGTGGTATTTTAACACACTGTAAACAAACATGAGCAATACACTATGGCCTCTGCCATACCCTCTCCCGCCCTCCATCCCTCTCTCTCTCTTCCCTCCCCACCTCTATCCTGAGGTTCACCGTCCACCGCTCCCCCTCTCTCGTTACTCTACCCCCCTCGCTGCCTGTAAAGTCACAATGACTCAGTAGAATTAAGCAGCCTTGAGATGCATTCAAAATTGCTAAAATTCTCATGATTTATACAATAATTTTATCAATATTGAAAGAGTCATTTTAAAAGAACACCCAAATCATGAAATGGGATAAGAGTTGAGAGTTTTAAAATAGGACTGTGTTAAAATAGGTCTTCCTTTTCAGCCCGGCCAAATGCTGTACATTTCACGATTACACACCGTCATACCTCGGTTACGCGTACAATGTAACTCTGTGCTAGTAGCCTAGTAATGGGGTTGTTTGCAAAGTAAGCAACATTCAGATAAAAATAATCATGATACATGGTAGTAGTACCTTTCAGAGTCACAGAAGTGGAACTTATTAATCTGACCTTAGTTAACTGTACACTCCGATTCTGTCTCAGGGCTCCATCTCTCTTTCCCTCTTTTTTTGTTCCCCTCCCACTCTTTCTAATGATGTAACACACTACTTCTTTCATAACCCCCTCCCAGACTGCATCTCTTTCCCTCTCTTTTCTCCCTCCCTGTTTCTAATGATGCACACACAATTTCTTCCATAGCCCCCTCGCTCCAAGAGTATTTCTGTCTCTTCCTCGTCATAACAACTGCCTGATGGTGACCGTTAAATTGACACTCGCTAAAATAGACCAAAACACACAGCGATAAAACATGGCATTGCTGCTCCTTGCACCAATGCATTGTGGGAGGGAAAAGACTCTCTCTCTCTGTACAACAGCGATTCTGGCCTAATTCTTTCTGAGCCATTCACTGAACCGTTCACTCTTATCTCATTAACCTACGAGAACCAATCAAACCCATTCTTGTACTGAAGGATGCTGAGGCCAAATTGTATTGATGAGTTGATTAGCTTTGGCTATATATTCAATACCACAACATAGATTGAGATCCAAATGGCCTTGGGTTATTTCATTATGTCAATAGCAGAGATTAATGATCAGAAGTGTATGCCATAGCCTATGGAACGATAAATGACATTACCTAAAAGCTAATAATGGATCCTATTATTCATAGAACAATGATCTAACTGTCCAATTCTACAGTGCCTTCAGAAGGTATTCATACCCCTTGACTTATTCCACATTTTGTTGTGTTACAGCCTGAATTCAAAATTGATTAAATAGTTGTTTTTCTTCAACCATCTACACACAATACCCCATAATGACAAAGCGAAAACATGTTTTTATAACTTTTTGCAAATTTATTGAAAATGAAATACAGAAATATCCAATTTACATAAGTATTCACACCCCTGAGACAATACATTTTAGAATCACCTTTGGCAGCCGTTACAGCTCGGAGTCTTTCTGCGTAAGTCTCTAAGAGCTTTTCACACCTGGATTGTACAATAGTTACCAATTGTTCAAGCTCTGTCAAGTTGGTTGTTGATCATTGCTACACAGCCATTTTCAAGTCTTGCCGTAGATTTTCAAGCCGATTTAAGTCAAACTGTAACTAGGCCACTCAGTAACATTCAATGTCGTCTTGGTAAGCAACTCCAGTGTATATTTGGCCTTATGTTTTATGTTATTGTCCTGCTCAAAGGTGAATTTGTCTCCCAGTGTCTGTTGGACAGCAGACTGAACCAGGTTTTCCTCTAGGATTTTGCCTGTGCTTAGCTCTATTCAGTTTATATTTATTATTTATACTTGCAGATAATTGTATGTGTGGGCTACAAAGATGAGGTAGTCATTCAAAAGTCATGCTAAACACTATTATTGCACACAGAGTGAGTCCATGCAACTTATTATGTGACTTGTTAAGCACATTTAACTTATTTAGGCTTGCCATAACAAAGGGGTTGAATACTTATTCACAAGACATTTCAGCTTTTCATTTTTTATTAATTTGTATATGATGGGGTTTTTTGTGTAGGCCAGTGACACAAAATCTTAATTTGATCCATTTTAAATTCAGGCTGTAACACAACAAAATGGATCGCTCATGGAAGCTCAGCATAGAACATGAGAATGACTCACTGATATACAGCATCATACAGTACAATGCCCACCACCATGAAGTAGGTTTTGAACAGTCATATGACATTCTGATTGCATGCAACAGAATTGGAAATCATTTGGTGGATTGTAGGCATGCAAAGGTTTAGGGACCTTTTGAGGGGCCACACATTGTATGGTCAAAGTATAGTTTGCCTGAGTAGTGCATGGTCAGCATATAATAACAGCAGCATAGATCACTACTCTGTCCACATGATTAAATTAGGGAGAAGAACTTACCTCCTCCTCCACCATCTTCAGTGAATAGATAGATATTCACTAACAAATAGCAGCTCTTGATGAGAAGATGACAAACAGGACAGGAGGACAAGAGAAAAGATCTTCAGATGGAAAAGCGCGCTGAACCTGCCCAGTCTTCAGAGCTACAGCCTGCACATAAGGAACTGATGTTATACGGACGGTTTGTCAGCAATGCCCTACATATGTCATATAATAGTACAAATCAAGCAATTTACCGCAATTCACCTGTCGTGACCAGTCGTGCTATTCCTCTCCCGCCCTCCACGATTCCACTGGCACCAATGCGGTAGGCTACTATAAAAACTAAGCCCCTTGCAAATGTCTTCGTTATTCGTTTCATATAGCTCAGGCTTGTGGAGTGGATGCGCGACAATCCGCACGTTTCCCTTTGAGGAGACAGTCCAGTTCCCATCAACCTATGAAAAACGAAATGCTCTCTACGTAAACTCCTTTTGGCGTGGGTGGTGATGGTGAACGAACGTTGTTTTAGTTGTAGGGGATGTAGCGGTCCCCGGATAGAACCAGTGGTTCCAGTGTCCTCCCCATGATGCTCTGCGAAGGCGACCTTGAGAGTGATCAGCTGATGATGGATGCTGCTGATGCAACGCAGCCCGGTTACCAAAGCAATGTATCACACGCCTGGCACGGTCCGCGATACTGATCCATCCATTTGTATGCTCTTTCGTTCTTCCTATTCCTCCATCTAATATTTGTTTAAATGGATGAAGCTGTAGCATATGTGTAGCCTGTTCGACAATTAGGTGTATGCTGCATAAATTGCCTCCCGTATATTGTTCTCAAGCAGTGGGACTGGGTATGACTTCACATGGCTGTCAGAAATATCGTGACCCAGCGTAAGAATAATAACAGTAGCCCATGACTCAGGGTAATTCAGTCAACATGAACAAGCATAATTAAACAATTATTGTTCATAAATTGTTACATTGTTAACTTGTAGGTTATGTTCTCAAATACAGAGCAAAGCTCTTGGTAATTATTCAGACCATAGGCCTAATAAAGCATTCGTTTTCTATTATTTTGAGATCAAAATTAACATGCTCACTTACATAGTGCCCCATTATTCTTAATATAAAAGAAGCCCTACAAGACTTTGGACAATAACAGGCCCAAAATAACATGGCACAAACAGTTTATGTTGCAGCATCAATGTTAGCTGAATGTGATGGCTTTGCACCAGGTTGTGCCCTCTCATCATCCTGATCATTTAATAAAGGTTGTGCCTGTGTTTAGACAATTAGCACTTTCCTTGTATAATTAATCCATTCCTCATTGCAAATCATCGCTTTCACCTCATTCAGTTTTATGTAACCAGCATTCAGGAGTCTTTCCTGCAACCCTCATGGTCAGTTGCATCATATAGGGAAACGTTTACATTTTAATGGTGGGGGGGGGGGGGGGAGTATTTCCGTCTGTAATAAAGCCATTTTATGGGGAAAAACTCATTCTGATTGGCTGGGCCTGGATCCCCAGTGGGTGCACCCCTGCCCAATCATGTGAAATCCATAGATTAGGGCCTAATTAATTTCCATTGAGTGATTTTCTTATATGAACTGTAACTCAGTAAAATCTTTGAAATTGTTGCATGTTGCGTTTATATATTTTTTCAGTGCATTCAGAAAGTAACTTTTTCCACATTTTGTTACATTATAGCCTTATTCTAAAATTGATTACATTGTTTTCCCCCCTCAATCTACACACAATACCCCATAAAAACATGTTTTTAGAATTGTTTACAAATTTATACGAAATAAAAAAGTATTCAGACCCTTTACTCAGTACTTTATTGAAGCACCTTTGGCAGCGATTACAGCCTCGAGTCTTCTTGGGTATGACGCTACAAGCTTGGCACACCTGTATTTGGTGAGTATCTCCCATTCTTCTCTGCAGATCCTCTCAAGCCCTGTCAGGTTGGATGGGGAGCGTCGCTGCACAGCTATTTTCAGGTCTCTCCAGAGATGTTCGATCCAGGCTCTGGCTTGGCCACTCAAGGACATTCAGAGACTTGTCCCGAAGCCACTCCTGCGTTGTCTTGGCTGTGTGCTTAGTGTTGTTGTCCTGTTATTTTACTAAATTCTATTGTACCTTTTCAATATACCGACCTATCCTGTCTTGTGGATTAATTTATGGGACTGTCCAACACTAAACCACCAAAGTAAACATGACCAAACATCATCATAACATTAAAATATTTATTAGTCATTTTTACAGAAACATCCAAATGCTTGACAGAGACATTAAGATGTGCATTAGGGAAGTCGGCGGAAAGGACGCGAGATCAGTGGAAGAAGTCATGGAATGTGTCCATTTAGATTTTCCCGGGGAAACTTCCAGCTTCAATCTGATCGTCCCATTTTGCCACCTTGGAGAGAGAGAGAAACTCAGTAAATATCCTGTGGCAGACAGCACAATGACAGATAAAAGATGACAGCTGAGAAAGGAAGAGGGGGAGTTTGTCTTGAAATTAATAACCAGCCACATCACCTTTAACCTTGTATTAACGAGCAAGTTTCTTATACCTGATAGCTGGCACCGCTGATTTAAATAGAGGTCTCTTCAGGGGTACATATACATTAGAGAGTGTTCAATGCTAACTGTAGGGCAGTATGGTGCAGAGAGAACCAGTCAACGAGTGACACATACCCAGCTCAAGGGACACAGGCTCTTGTAGACTCTCTGGTACCAGTCACAGGGTGCCACGTCCTGGCCTTTGTCTGTAAGAGCCTTGTTACATCTGTGGAAGTCTGGACGGAGGAAGGTAGATATGTGCTGAATAATGTAAATGCATATGAACTGACCAAGATAATATTTTCATTAATTTAGCCCATTAGGTGCCAGTATTCTACACCAAATACTCAAGGACAGTTCAAGTATTCGAATTAGTAGGGCAACAACAGTAGTCAACAGCAATATGACTAGATGAGTTCTCATTATGGTCAGTGGCAGTTGTACATTTCAGTTGACAATTAAGGTGTTCACATTGTACTAGATTACACAATAACTGTAAATTAATTTGTGAATTAACAAATGGCCCAAATAAAAACAAAACGTGAATCACAAATAGGGGAAAAAACAGCAGGTGCCCATTCAGCATTTGGGTTAGTTAGCTAAGCATTCACATAAGTACCAGTATCAACACAGCAAAAGCCTTTGGAGCAAGTGAAAATGTCAACAAGTCAACTGTCACCGATGGGCATGAACCTGCCTATAGATGTACCTGCTTTGGTTAAAGCCCAAGTTGAATTCAGCAAGTGACATGGCAACCACCCACAGTGGGTCTGACAAAAGAACATGGGGACTATTATCATTGTATCTACAAGACATATTGACTGAATGTAATGATAGCCATGTCGTGGTGTTTTGATGATCATCGAGTTTATGGACCTTATTCACAGCGTGTTCAAATCGACCAACAGAGTACCTCTTGTCACATGTTTTTTGACTGCCAACCCTAGCCGAAGTTGATTCATTCTTCAAAAACCCTTATTTAAGCGTACATAAGTTTAGCATAGAAAATAACTTCGCCTGTGAATGTATGACATGCCTGTGAGATGTATAAAAGTATTTGATTAACCAGTGTGAATAAGATCTATTGTTTGAAAGGACAACAGCACCAGAACCATATTAGCCAAAACATCTCTGTGTATGGCTCTGAATAGCAATCAAAGGTAGAGAATGTGGTGGTTATTACCCAGATAATTCTGGAAGCAGTTTCGGGTCTGGTTGGTGTTGGGGAATCGGGCATCAAAAGGAGCCGTTCTGTAGTTCTTGATCTTCTCTTCAATTACGTCAGACATTTTGACTGATTTCAATCTGCAAAACAATCATACAAATCAAAACATTGAATAACTCAAATCTCAATCAATTTCCACAATCACTATCAACCTTGCCTAAAATGACATCGGAACGCATGCAATTAGAATCAGGCTAGCAGCTTGTAGTCCACAATTCTACTTCCTTAAACATGGACGCACTTGACATGACGAAGTGTGATTAATCAGGCTGTAATACACAATTGGTAAATTATATACTGAGACATTTGTGTACAAAATAGGGTAAATGTTCCTTACAAGCTAGAATGAAGTTACATTTGAACATACTCAAATTTAGAGAATCTTCAGGACAAACCGCAGACAACCAGTAAAGTTCAAAATGTAATTTTATTCAGCATCCTGGCTTGTAAGGATCATTTACATGTATATACACCAATTCATTGTGTACCACAGCCTGATTAATCAGACATGACATGACCTAGCTCCTACCCTTGGCCTGGAATAACTGCACTCATTCCAATTTCCACAAGACATAAAAAAAATGTTCACTTGTTGTTATTCAGGGACGACCAATTTAGACCAGGGTCTCATTCACAATGGTGCTCTGAGAACAAACAACTCACATGATAATTCAATGAATCAATAAAACAGCAAGAAATGTACTACAGTAATGCAGATAGACACATCTCAACAATACAAATAAACCACGACAATCAATCAAAACACTTGCAAACCTCAGTGAATTCACCCCTCGTTCATCCCCTGCCCAAAACTATTCACTAAGGAGGGATACAACTAAGTTAGTTATAGCTTGTCTACGTCTAACGTAGCTAGCTGGCGCCGGGTACTAGTGCATTGTAATGCATCGAGTGAGTGTCAAACTACTAGCAAGCTACTTGGCAGATAACTATTGTGTATAGTTAGCTAAACTAGCTAGGCTAACTAGACATCTCTAACTAGAGGTAAATGGAAAGTTAAGTAATTTGACTAAATTAGTTAGCCTGCAAGACGAGAAAGTTAGCTGTCTCATTCTCAATAAACTAGTTAGCTAGCTCATAGATATTGTTAGCCTAGTAGCACAGTTGTGCTTTTATCAATCTGTAGCTAGCTAACGTTAGTCGTTAGCTGTCTCTTAGCCAAACAGCCACATACACTTATTATTCACCTATGTATGACTGTTAATGACAGAGAAAACGTCGATTATTCAAAATGTCGTGCATCCTAGTTAACTGAACAACAATATTAGCTAAGAAGGCCTACCTCTGCGCTAAAAGTCTGATAGGCTGACCTCTTGCCGTGTCCTCTGAAGAAGTGTCAAAAAGCAAAGCATGATGGGAGAAAAGACAGGGCCGACGGCTTCTCCAAGTATTCAAAGACAGCGCACTACTGCCACCTGCTGTAAAAAAATAAATAAAAAATAAATAAAAAATAAACAAGACCAAAAAGATATCAAAGATGGTTAATAAATGAAGATAGGCCGTTTACCATTGAAAAAAATGGTCAGTTAATGTCTACTTAAGGGGGTGGCCCATACATGGGTTAGCTGAGAAAGTCACGAAAACGATGGGACGCTTCAATGGGGCAGAAGTCCGTGTGTTGTCGTGATTCTGGATGGCCAGATAGCTAACAACAATGACAAGAAACTGCAATGTTGGCAATCGTAAGTGGCTCGTTCTTGTTCTTGATACCATGTCTTGTTTTGACTGATTTCATGTCAATGCTAATATGGCAAAAATTCGCCAGCTAGATAACCAACAACTGTAACAGTGGAGGCTGGTGGGAGGAACTGTAGGAGGACGGGCTCATTGTAAAATCTGGAATATAATTATTGGTACGGAGTCAAACATGTGGTTCCCACATGTCTGATACCATTCCATTTATGCCATTACAGACATTACAATGAGCCCGTCCTCCTATAGTTCCTCCCAACAGCCTCCACTGAACTGTAAAGATGTATTTGAGAGACAAGTGCTGGCTGTGCAAATGTATTTATTTTTCAATAAACATTGGAGACTAAATATACACGGAGTATACCAAACATTATGAATAACTTCTTAATATTCAGTTTCACCCCCCCCCCCTTTTTTGTTTTTGCCCTCAAGACAGCCTCAATTCATCGGGGCATGGACTCTACTAGGTGTCAAAAGCGTTCCAAGTTGGCTGGATGTCCTTTGGGTTAGGGTTAGGTTTAAAATTAGATTTGAAAAAGATAACTTGTAGAAATGGGCGGGGTTTATGACTGTGGCTGTGGTAGCTAGAGATGACCCCTAAAAACACGCCACTTTGATATGGGACTCCCCAAAAACACGCCACTTTGATACAGCTACGACCGGAAGTGACTTTTCGTAGCAGGTTAGAGAGCATTTTCACTAACCCTAACCTAATTATCCTAACCATGCTAATAAAACTTGAAATGTTACTTCTCCTGACCTGCTGCGTAACTTCTGGTCATATCGGTATCAAAGTGGTGTGTTTTTAGGGAATCTCACTTCGATACAGCTACGACTGGAAGTTACTTTTCTTAGCAGGTTAGGAGAGCATTTTCCCTAACCCTAACCCTTTTCCTAACCTTAACCTAATTCTCCTAACCTGCTACATTAATTCTCCTAACCTGCTGCATAAGTTCTCCTAACCTGCTACGAAAAAGTAATTTCTGGTCGTAGCTATGGCATGTTATTAGGGAATCTCAAACCAAGCTAATGCCAGAAACTTTTGTTTCCTCAGTCAGAGAAAGAATATACAGTGAGGGAAAAAAGTATTTGATCCCCTGCTGATTTTGTACGTTTGCCCACTGACAAAGAAATGATCAGTCTATAATTTTAATGGTAGGTTTATTTGAACAGTGAGAGACAGAATAACAACAACAAAAATCCAGAAAAAAGCATGTCAAAAATGTTATAAATTGATTTGCATTTTAATTAGGGAAATAAGTATTTGACCCCCTCTCAATCAGAAAGATTTCTGGCTCCCAGGTGTCTTTTATACAGGTAACGAGCTGAGATTAGGAGCACACTCTTAAAGGGAGTGCTCCTAATCTCAGCTTGTTACCTGTATAAAAGACACCTGTCCACAGAAGCAATCAATCAATCAGATTCCAAACTCTCCACCATGGCCAAGACCAAAGAGCTCTCCAAGGATGTCAGGGACAAGATTGTAGACCTACACAAGGCTGGAATGGGCTACAAGACCATCGCCAAGCAGCTTGGTGAGAAGGTGACAACAGTTGGTGCGATTATTTGCAAATGGAAGAAACACAAAAGAACTGTCAATCTCCCTCGGCCTGGAGCTCCATGCAAGATCTCACCTCGTGGAGTTGCAATGATCATGAGAACGGTGAGGAATCAGCCCAGAACTACACGGGAGGATCTTGTCAATGATCTCAAGGCAGCTGGGACCATAGTCACCAAGAAAACAATTGTTAACACACTACGCCGTGAAGGACTGAAATCGTGCAGCGCCCGCAAGGTCCCCCTGCTCAAGAAAGCACATATACAGGGCCGTCTGAAGTTTGCCAATGAACATCTGAATGATTCAGAGGAGAACTGGGTGAAAGTGTTGTGGTCAGAGGAGACCAAAATCGAGCTCTTTGGCATCAACTCAACTCGCCGTGTTTGGAGGATGAGGAATGCTGCCTATGAACCCAAGAACACCATCCCCACCGTCAAACATGGAGGTGGAAACATTATGCTTTGGGGGTGTTTTTCTGCTAAGGGGACAAGACAACTTCACTGCATCAAAGCAACGGTTGGAGGGGGCCATGTACCGTCAAATCTTGGGTGAAAACCTCCTTCCCTCAGCCAGGGCATTGAAAATGGGTCGTGGATGGGTATTCCAGCATGACAATGACCCAAAACACACGGCCAAGGCAACAAAGGAGTGGCTCAAGAAGAAGCACATTAAGGTCCTGGAGTGGCCTAGCCAGTCTCCAGACCTTAATCCCATAGAAAATCTGTGGAGGGAGCTGAAGGTTCGAGTTGCCAAACGTCAGCCTCGAAACCTTAATGACTTGGAGAAGATCTGCAAAGAGGAGTGGAACAAAATACCTCCTGAGATGTGTGAAAACCTGGTGGCCAACTACAAGAAACGTCTGACCTCTGTGATTGCCAACAAGGGTTTTGCCACCAAGTACTAAGTCATGTTTTGGAGAGGGGTCAAATACTTATTTCCCTCATTAAAATGCAAATCAATTTATAAAATGTTTGACATGCGTCTTTCTGGATTTTGTTGTCTCTCACTGTTTAAATAAACCTACCATTAAAATTATAGACTGATCATGTCTTTGTCAGTGGGCAAACGTACAAAATCAGCAGGGTATCAAATACTTTTTTCCCTCACTGTAAGCCTATTTTGGATCTGAAAAGCTTACGACAATAGCTACTTTGTATTAGGATTGTTTGAGTGGATTTGGTCTTTCTGGTTTAAGAAGTTAAATGGGCAATCTGTAGTTTAAATAATAACAGCGAAACCGCAGCACTTTTTTTGTAAAGCGATGAGGGATGGGACTGGAGCTATGGATGCAAGGACTGACCATCCATGATGCATGTAAAGCTAAGTATACACTACTAGTCCAACGTTTGGACACACCTACTCATTCAAGGGTTTTTCTTTATTTTTACTATTTTTTACATTGTAGAATAATAGTGAAGACATCAAAACTGTGAAATAACACATATGGAATCATGTAGTAACCAAAAAGCCACCCTTTGCCCTAATGACAGCTTTGCACACTCTTGGCATTCTCTCAACCAGCTTCATGAGGTTGTCACCTGGAATGCATTAAAATTAACAGGTGTGCCTTCTTAAAAGTTAATTTGTGGAATTCAGAAGATAGACGTATTTGGTAAAAGACCAAGTCCATATTATGGCAAGAACAGCTAAAGTAAGCAAAGAGAAACGACAGTCCATCATTACTTTAAGACATGAAGGTCAGTCAATAAGGAACATTTCAAGAACTTTGAAAGTTTCTTCAAGTGCATTCGCAAAACCATCAAGCACTATGATGAAACTGGCTCTCACGAGGACCGCCACAGGAATGGAAGACCCAGAGTTACCTCTGCTGCAGAGGATAAGTTCATTAGTGTTACCAGCCTCAGAAATTGCAGCCCAAATAAATGCTTCACAGAGTTCAAGTAACAGACACATCTCAACATCAACTGTTCAGAGGGGACTGTGTGAATCAGGCCTTCATGGTCAAATTGCTGCAAAGAAACCACTACTAAAAGACACCAATAATAAGAAGAGACCTGATTGGGCCAAGAAACACAAGCGATGGACATTAGACCGGTGGAATTTTGTCCTTTGGTCTGGAGTCCAAATTTGAGATTTTTTGTTCAAACCGCTGTGTCTTTGTGAGACGCGGTGTGGGTGAACGGATGATCTCCGCATGTGTAGTTCCCACCGTAAAGCATATGGAGGGGGAGGTGTTATTTTGTGGTGGTGCTTTGCTGGTGACTCTGTCCGTAATTTATTTAGAATTCAAGGCACACTTAACCAGCATGGCTACCACAGCATTCTGCAGCGATATGCCACCCCATCTGGTTTGGGCTTAGTGGGACTATCATTTGTTTTTCAACAGGACAATGACCCAGCACACCTCCAGGCTGTGTAAGGGCTATTTTACCAAGAAGGAGAGTGATGGAGTGCTGCATCAGATGACCTGGCCTCCACAATCCCCCGACCTCAACCCAATTGAGATGGTTTGGGATGAGTCGGACCGCCGAGTGAAAGAAAAGCAGCCAACAAGTGTGTGAACTCCTTCAAGACTGTTAGAAAAGCATTCCAGGTGAAGCTGGTTGAGAGAATGCCAAGAGTGTGCAAAGCTGTCATCAAGGCAAAGGGTGGCTATTTGAAGAATCTAATTTTGGTTACTACATGATTTCATATGTGTTATTTTATAGTTTTGATGTCTTCAGTATTATTCTACAATGTACTTTTTAAAATTTTTATAAAGCAAAACCCTTGAATAAGTAGGTGTGTCCAAACTTTTGACTGGTACTGTACGTTTTCTGGAGCGCATAAAAAATAAGACTAATGATTTAAGCTTATGTTGATTGTGTTCTTGCTTACAAATACCTGGGCATCTGGATAGACCATAAGCTGTCTTTTTAAAAAGCATATTGATGAGTTAGTTAAAGTAACTGTCCAGTGAAAATCTCACTTTTAAAAGTACATATTCTGTTAACTCATATCCAAATAATGTGGTTGACCCCACATCAAACTTGTATCTTAAACAGACATAAAAAAAAAAATGCTTGCTATTTCCTCATAGAGGATGATGTCAATAGCCAATCAGCGGTCTACTCGCATTAATATTTTTAATGACCGGTATACGCCCACACCATTCTGTTGTTGGGGTACGCCCACACCATTCCAACACAGAAAAGCTGCTTTTTAACATACTCAATTAAAAACTATTGTAAGGAAAACTATTTCACTCATATTGTAATTAATTATAAGTAATATTTAGACATTTGGAAACACTGTACAGTTACTTTAAGAAGCTGAGAATAAAAATGCCATTCTATAGAAATAGGTCATGGCTATCACTAAACAGTAGAATGCAGTCAAAGTTTCTTGCTTGTCGTAGACTATGGTGACATCATTTACATGAATGCAGCTGCCACTTTTTTGAAGCCGTTAGATGCTGTTTTCCATAGTGCACTTTGATTTATCACGTGATCGGTTTTGCACTCACCAACTCGGTAAGTTAGTTGGCCCTCTTTGACGTTGTGTAGGAAACCCCCACATTACCTGACATCTTTACTTACCCATAGAAGTACATTTTACTATACCCGATCATAGGGATGCTAACTCTGGAATTTCTGTATGTTGCTACAGACATAGGAAAACAGCCTTTGTTCCACACTTGGGATGCAAGGAAACTCATCTTCAGAGTTCCCTTAAATTAGGTACATTCGTGCCTTTTCATGCAGTTCAAAATGTTGATCGAGGACTTCTTTGTTGAGGAATGTGATTGTTTTTCTTGAGTGTGTCTGTCATTTCATATTTTTGTATTCCCTTGTATTTAATATTTTTTTTAATGTGTGAAATTACAAAAAGCAGGGCTCCATTGTGAAAGAGACCTTGGTCTCAATGGGACTCCCTGTTGAAATAAAAATAAATTAAAATTACATCAAAATGATAGTTTTCAACTTTTAACCATGTTATGAGGCTATTCAGTGTTTGTTCACAATTACGTTGTTTACAAACAATGGAGTAAAACACGAGGCTGAATGTACACTTTGTATACATTCGGAAAGTATTCAGACCCCTTCACTTTTTCCACATTTTATTACGTTACAGCCTTATCCTAAAATGGATGATCAAATGCATTCATAGTTTGTTTTGTTTTAAAGACACCGCTTCTACTTAAGCCCATTCTGGGTTGCTTACTTCGGTCATATTGTGCTACCCCTAATCTCTCCAAGTGGGCAGATAAATAATAATTTGAGAGCCTGACCGATATATACAGTATATAGTTTCATCTATATTATTGGCCGATATTGGCCTTTTACCGATATATCGATATCGGCCGATAATTCCACCGATATTCAATAAATGGGATGAAAAAAGTGAATCTCATGCTTATCTGAACACTACCGCCCATTCTCATTGTCATTATTGCCACAATGTAAGAAATCAACATTTGAAGCATTTTTTGGACAATTACTTTTTTGGGTGGCAATTTAAGAGAACTTGGTGTGGTGTGGAAAAATGTCACTTTTTAATTTCCATACTGTAAAACACTAAATCGGCAAATATATCGGAATTGGTAAGTTTTGTCCCACAAAAAATCTGAATCGTTATCGGACCCCAAAAAAAACATTGTTCGGGCTCTACTTTCTATGAACCACCAGTGTTGGTGTTAGTAATGCTTGTATAGGATATACACCTATAGCAAGTCTTACAATTCATTACAGAGTGCTAGAATCACTTTAAGTGAATTGATAACACAGATGGTTCATGGTGAGAAACAGAATCAATTATAATCTTTCAGAATCCCCAAAATGTTGGTCAATTAAGTTGGATTTCATATCTGTACAGGAACTTCCTTAATGCATGGGAAAATTAAGAGGGGGGGAAAACGGTGTTCAGTTGGTTGTTAGTGTCAATGGTCATACTGTATCTCACCGGAGAACGAAACAGTGCCCCTCTGTCTCAGTATGTGCAGCGTATCTATCTGATGCTGTCTGGTCAGAAAGAGTATGATATTGTTGCGGCCCGTAGCATTGAATGCAAGGGAAGCCAGCAAGCATTTGGCCTCCCTTGATAAAAAAATAATAAAATAATAGCCAATCAGCATTGAGCTAAACTGAGTGAGCTCAGCTGTGACTGGTCCTGGCGCACCAAAAAAAAGTGTTAAAAGAAGCCAGTTTGGATTTGGCTTCAGACCAATCACATCACAAGCCAAACGTCATTATTGACAGAAAAAAACGTTAATTGTTGCATCTCATTGTGTTGTTGTCCTTCGGTGGCTGGCTAGCTAGCTAGCTAAAATCATCTCTTTCCTAAATTAGCCATGGGTGGAGGTAGGGATTTGGACTTGTGGTTTTACTTAATTCTCAGTTTTACTTAATTCTCCGTTATAAAAAATGATTCTGAACCAACCCTAAATTCATACATTGTGCCCCTGGCCTGAGAGGATGGAAGTTCAACATGTAGCTAGATGTAGGATGCTAATGTTAACTAGCTGGCCTGGCGTATCGTTGTCCATGAAAGGAAGTTAGGCTAGCGAACAAGTATTTTAGCCAGGTAGCGTAGGACAACTGTGTGACAGAGTCATAGACTGTTTAGGCAACATGAAAGAGGAGGATGACAGTGGCGCTTCTCTACAAGTAAGGTGAGTCAACATGTTTTTTCTACTTGCACGGGCGCATACACACAAATCAGTACCATGGACAGCCACATTATATTTAGTTTACGTTGATTGGACTAAATCGTTTTTGTTTTCTTTTATTTGTCACTGTATTAGACTAAGCATAGGTGATTAGATTATGTTGAAATGGTGCTGGAATAGTGGAGGCATCTCCTGTTTTCTTTGCGACTTGCAGTAACTCTCCATTGTTCTAAATTAATAGTTCTTTAATGGTCCGGAAATTTCGGAAACATTACCTTGCTTGACCATGCTGTGGTTCATGTAACTGTTTGTTACATGCAATATATTTTGTGGACTTCACCGGACAGATGTTGCTCTCCTATTTTTGTAATGAAACAAATGTGTAGTTGAATTTATTCTGCTACTGTGTCTTCTTATTTTCTCCGTAGGCCTATAAATCATGGTGTCAAGGCATATAAACTAACAGGTTATAGAGCAAACAATTGAATTATCACATCACAGGTTGTAATATGGCTTTTTTTTTTCTAGATTGGCTTCGCCAGTGATTTAACCCATGCACCACTACTTCCAATAGGTGCCCTTCTTCGCGAGGCGTTGGAAAATCTCCCTGGTCTTTGTGGTTGACTCTGTGTTTGAAATTCACTGCTCGACTGAGGGACCTTATAGATATTTGTGTGTGTGTGGGGTACAGAGATTAGGTAGTCATTCAAAAATCATGTTAAACACTATTATTGCACACAGAGTGAGTCCATGCAACTTATTATGTGACTTGTTAAGCAAATGTTTACTCCTGAACTTGCTTAGGCTTGCTATAATAAAGGGGTTGAATACTTATTGACTGAAGACATTTCAGCTTTTCATTTTTAATGAATTAGTAAAAATATTTTGACATTATGGGGTATTGTGTGTAGGCCAGTGACCAAAGAATCTCAGACTGTAATGTGGAAAAAGTCAGGGTCTCAAGAATCAATGGGTTTATGTCATTCATTTAAAAGTCCAAAAATGGATGTAGGCTAGCAATTTTACAGCAACTTTATTTTCAGTTGTACATACAGTACCAGTCAAAAGTTTGGACACACTTACTCATTCAAGGGTTTTTCTTTATTTTTACTATTTTCTACATTGTAGAATAATAGCGAAGACATCAACACTATGAAATAACACATATGGAATAATGTAGTAACCAAAAAAGTGTTAAACAAATCAAACCATTCTCTCAACCAGCTTCACCTGGAATGCTTTTCTAACAGTCTTGAAGGAGTTCCCACATATGCTGAGCACTTGTTGGCTGCTTTTCCTTCACTCTGCGGTCCGACTCATCCCAAACCATCTCATTTGGGTTGAGGTCGGGGGATTGTGGAGGCCAGGTCATCTGATGCAGCACTCCATCACTCTCCTTCTTGGTAAAATAGCCCTTACACAGCCTGGAGGTTTGTTGGGTCATTGTCCTGTTGAAAAACAAATTATAGTTCCACTAACCCCAAACCAGATGGGATGGCGTATCACTGCAGAATTCTGTGGTAGCCATGCTGGTTAAGTGTGCCTTGAATTCTAAATAAAACACAGACAGTGTCACCAGCAAAGCACCCCCACACCATCACAACTCCTCCTCCATGCTTTACGGTGAGAACCACACATGTGGAGATCATCTGTTCACCTACTCTGTGTCTCACAAAGACACAGCGGTTGGAACCAAAAATCTCAAATTTGGACTCATCAGACCAAAGGACAGATTTCCACTGGTCTAATCTCCATTGCTCATGTTTCTTGGCCCAAGCAAGTCTCTTCTTCATATTGGTGTCCTTTAGTAGTGGTTTCTTTGCAGCAATTCGACCATGAAGGCCTGATTCACGCAGTCCCCTCTGAACAGTTGATGTTGAGATGTGTCTGTTACTTGAACTCTGTGAAGCATTTATTTGGGCTGCAATCTGAGGTGCAGTTAACTCTAATGAACTTATCCTCTGCAGCAGAGGTAACTCTGGGTCTTCCTTTCCTGTGGCGGTCCTCATGAGATCCAATTTCATCATAGTGCTTGATGGTTTTTGCGACTGCACTTGAAGAAACTAAAAGTTATTGAAATGAAATGTTCTTGAAATGTTCCAGATTGACTGACCTTCATGTCTTAAAGTAATGATGGACTGTCGTTCTCTTACTTATTTGAGCTGTTCTTGCCATAATATGGACTTGGTCTTTTACCAAATAGGGCTATCTTCTGTATACCACCCCTACCTTGTCACAACACAACTGATTGGCTCAAATGTATAAAGAAGGAAAGAAATTCCACAAATTAACTTTTAAGAAGGCACACCTGTTAATTGAAATGCATTCCAGGTGACTACCTCATGAAGCTGGTTGAGAGAATGGCAAGAGTGTGCAAAGCTGTCATCAAGGCAAAGGGTGGCTACTTTGAAGAATCTCAAATATAAAATATATTTTGATTTGTTTAACACTTTTTTTGGTTACTACATGATTCCATATGTGTTATTTCATAGTTTTGATGTCTTCACTATTATTCTACAATGTAGAAAATAGTACAAATGAAGAAAGACCCTGGAATGAGTAGGTGTGTCCAAACTTTTGACTCGTACTGTACATTGCATAATTACCAATTAGGCCTGCAAGACTTCCTTTCATACCATACATCAAAACACACATTGGATATTTAATGCAATCGTACTGCACTGACTGTGGCTAGCCTACCCTCTCCCTTTCTCTCCTCTTCTGAGATGGTGTCTGTCACTGCAGGGTGCCCTGGGTCCTCACACAGATGGTCTTCAGGCTGTTCTTGCACATAGTGGCGTACCAGCCAGCCCTGTGGCTGTCTCCTGGCGACAGCCAGGCACACAGCTCCCTGGTGTCCCCCTTCTCTGGCTTGTGATACCAAGAAATATCCCAAAACCTGTAGAGGCAGCAGTCTCCATCAGTTTGACTTTTTTAAACCAAATGACCATGTACTGTAAGCACATTTGGTTACTCCGTCAAATAACTATCAATGCAGAATAATGCATCAGGTAATTATATGAAATGGACGTATGGCAATAAATATGCTTTCTTCATGACCTTAACTAGGGACCTCATACAGTAAGTATCCTCATATGATACTGTGATTTGAGGTAACGTAATCACAGTAATGCAGTCTTGAGTCTCGATACTGGACTCCACACCAAATGATAGAATTGAGATCCAAACTCAATTGCTGGACAAGATTTCTATCCATTTATGGGACCTTTTTTAGCTCAAGACTACCTTCAGAGGCAAATCTTCCGTAACTTTAAGTTAAGATTCTAAGTTACCCTTTTTCCACCGGGGAGTTGTCCACCCAGTGCCAGCCCTGCCTGGGTTACCGTTCCTCAGGCTAATCCAGTAGGAGTCTCCCTGGCTCAGTTACTTGGCTCTCTTCCACAGGAAGATCTGAGAAAAATGCAACACTCAGATGGAGGCCTCAAATAGACGGCCCTACATTTTCGTAGAACTCCTAAATCTATTATTAACTTTAACTGAGGGGGTCAAATCTAATGTATTACACAGTGAATGCAATGTGTCTACACATGCATGACTGACCTTATAGATTATGTTCGTGTCTGTGTTAGGCCTACTGTATAAAGGAATACCACAGCTTTGAGTGATAGAACAGCCTATATATATTGCTAATATTTCCAAGTAATTCTCAGTATATCTCAGTTCTCTATTTACCTCCAAAGCTCAGGATATTTTTGAGGATTTTGATTTGTCATGATTTAGGTTCTAAATCATCTCTTGATTCAAAAGAGATCCACATAATTAATAGAGAATTGAGAAATAGGCTACAATACATTCCTCCAAAGAAACTTAATGTACAGTACCAATCAAAAGTTTGGACACACCTACTCTATACAGGGGTTTTCTTTATTTTTACTATTTTCTACATTGTAGAATAATAGTGAAGAAGTCAACACTATGAAATAACACATGGAATCATGTAGTAACCACAAAAGTGTTTAACAAATTAAAATATATTTTATATTTGAGATTCTTCAAATAGCCACCCTTTGCCTTGATGACAGCTTTGCACACTCTTGGCATTCTCTCAACCAGCTTCACCTGGAATGCTTTTCCAACAGTCTTGAAGGAGTTCCCACATATGCTGAGCACTTGTTGGCTGTTTTTCCTTCACTCTGCGGACCGACTCATCCCAAACCATCTCAATTGGGTTGAGGTCGGGGGATTGTGGAGGCCAGGTCATCTGATGCAGTACTCCATCACTCTCCTTCTTGTTAAAATAGCCTTTACACAGCCTGGAGGTTTGTTGGGTCATTGTCCTGTTGAAAAACAAATGGTAGTCCCACTTAGCCCAAACCAGATGGGATGGCGTATCGCTACAGAATGCTGTGGTAGCCATGCTGGTTAAGTGTGCCTTGAATTCTAAATAAATCACTGACAGTGTCACCAGCAAAGCACCCCCACACCATAACACCTCCTCCTCCATGCTTACAGTGGGAAATACACATGCGGAGATCATCCGTTCACCCACACCGCGTCTCAAAAAGACACGGCGGTTGGAACCAAAAATCATTGCTCGTGTTTCTTGGCCCAAGCAAGTCTCTTCTTCTTATTGGTGTCCTTTAGTAGTGGTTTCTTTGCAGCAATTCGACCATGAAGGCCGGATTCGCACAGTCCCCTCTGAACAGTTGATGTTGAGATGTGTCTGTTACTTGAACTCTGTGAAGCATTTATTTGGGCTGCAATTTCTGAGGCTGGTAACTCTAATGAATGTATCCTCTGCAGCAGAGGTAACTCTGGGTCTTCCTTTCCTGTGGCGGTCCTCATGAGAGCCAGTTTCACCATAGCGATTGATGGTTTTTGAGACTGCACATTTTCCGTATTGACTGACCTTCATGTCTTAAAGTAATGATGGACTGTCGTTTCTCTTTGCTTATTTGAGCTGTTCTTGCCATAAAACCCTTGAATGAGTAGGTGTGTCCAAACTTTTGACTCGTAGTGTATATCGGTATCATTGGGTGATGGGGTTCATTGATGGGGTTCATGGCTCCCTCATACTTGCTCCTCCTCACTCTTCACCATGACAAGGTTGCCCCCTACAGACAGGCAGTGGTACCGGCTGGAGATACAGTCCTGTCTGTCCTGGGTGTCCTGGGTGTAGAAGGAGCATCTCTCCCCCAAAAGACTCCCATCCCTCTGGGCACTGCCTGCACTCACGCTCTGTGATACAGGTGGAAGGTTACGCCAGAGGTTACTCAGTTAGTTATAGGGGAAAGGTGAACAGGGGTGAAACAGGTCCCCCATGTAAAATAGCTTTTTCAATCTCTGTAGGATCACCTGTATAAATAAAATATGTCCTAATTATATCAATAAAAAATACTCTTAAAACCATCAAGTGGGGATTATATATGGTGTTACATGTCTACATCGACTGATCTGATAATAGCTAAAGCAATGCTCTTATTAGGATGACTAAATGTCTTATTAGGACGTGTAGCTCAGTTGGTAGAGCATGGCGCTTGCAACGCCAGGGTTGTTGGTTTGATTCCCACGGGGGGCCAGTATGAAAAAATTAAAAATAAACATGTATGCATGAACTGTAAGTCGCTCTGGATAAGAGCATCTGCTAAATGACAAAAATGTAAATGATGCCAGGCCTAGGCCTAGTGTGATGCTACCCAATTTTCACTACTCTTGTCATTGTCAGCCATTTTGGAATTTTAAGTTGATCCTGGTGATCCATCATTATATTTTCTCTGCCTGCCCATATATTGAACAGATTATTGTATTAGAGTATTTTTTTCCAATAGGCCATCCCATGTCCCAGCTTAAAGCAACCTGAATGTGTGTGCGCACCATTGGTTGTGGTGATGGGACAGTACAGGTTGAGTGCTGGGTACTTGCGGAAGAGGAGGAGGTAGGAGTGGTTCAGGGTGTTCAGCTTCTGAGTCAGGTCTTTGAGTCTGACCCCCGCGACCCCATTGCCATGGATACGAAAAAGTGAGGATGAGGTAGCATAGAGAGCCAATTATAATGAAAAGGTCAAGTTAGCGTTAAAACCTCAAGTCTTGACCTTCCATAACAATGTACAGTGCTATGAAAAAGTATTTGCCCCCTTTCTAATTTTCTCTACTTTTGCATATTTGTGATACTGAATGTTATCAGATCTTCAACCAAAACCTAATATTAGATAAAGGGAACATAAGTGAACAAATAACAAAGCAGTTCTGCATGGAAGAGTGGGCCAAAATTCCTCCACAGCGACATGAGAGACAGATCAACAACTACAGGAAGCATTTGTGTCACACCCTGGCTCTGGGACTCTATTTGTTGAGCCAGGGTGTGTTTATTCTATGTGTTATATGTCTATGTTGGGGGTTCTAGGTTGTCTGTTTCTATGTTTGCCTGTGTGACTCCCAATCAGAGGCAACGAGTGTCAGCTGTCGGCTGGTTGTCTCTGATTGGGAGCCATATTTAACTGTCTGTGTTTCACTTTGTGTTTGTGGGTTTTTGTTCCGTGTCGGTATTTGTTTACCGTGGACTTCACGAGTCGTGTTTTGGTATACTTTAACTAATTAAAGTCATGTTTGTTTCACACGCTGCGCCTTGGTCTACTCACTCATACGAATTTCGTGACAGAAAAACCCACCGTAAAAGGACCAAGCAGCGTGTCCAGGAGCAGGCAGACTGGACATGGGAGGAAGCGCCAGGAAAGGAGATGGAGAGGCTGGCGATGGCCCAGCTGGGCAAATCGTGGTCCTGGGAGGACATGCTCGGGGGCAAGGGACCTTGGGGTAGGATTAAGGCCCTGGCGAGAGAGGAGCAGCGGCGTCAGCAGTGCCATCGTCGGACGGACGAGAGGCACCCCCAATAATTTTTTAGGGGGGGGCACACGGCATGGGCGACTGGGCAGCAGGAGGCTGCCACAGGGCGAAATAGGAGACGAGGAGAGAAGGCCACCGGGTTACGGGAGCCATTGGCGAGAGGAGGGAAGGAAGTTGTAGAGGCATGGCGAGAGGTACTGAGGTGTATTGCCAGTCCGGTCCGGCCCATTCCTGATCCCCATTTAAGGCCAGTGGTGTGTGTTCCCAGTACGGTCCGGCCTGTTCCTGCTCCACGCACCAAGCCTACGGTGTGCGTCGTCAGCCCAGCCCGGCCTGTCCCTGCTCCACGCACCAAGCCTACGGTGTGCGTCGCCAGCCCAGCCCGGCCTGTTCCTGCTCCACGCACCAAGCCTACGGTTTGCGTCGCCAGTCCTGTCCAGCCTGTCCCTGCTCCACGCACCAAGCCTACGGTGTGCGTCGTCAGCCCAGCCCGGCCTGTTCCTGCTCCACGCACCAAGCCTACGGTGTGCGTCGCCAGTCCTGTCCGGCCTGTCCCTGCTCCACGCACCAAGCCTACGGTGTGCGTCGTCAGCCCAGCCCGGCCTGTCCCTGCTCCACGCACCAAGCCTACGGTGTGCGTCGCCAGTCCTGTCCGGCCTGTCCCTGCTCCACGCACCAAGCCTACGGTGTGCGTCGTCAGCCCAGCCCGGCCTGTCCCTGCTCCACGCACCAAGCCTACGGTGTGCGTCGCCAGCCCTGTCCGGCCTGTCCCTGCTCCACGCACCAAGCCTACGGTGTGCGTCGTCAGCCCAGCCCGGCCTGTCCCTGCTCCACGCACCAAGCCTACGGGGTGCGTCGCCAGCCCTGTCCGGCCTGTCCCTGCTCCACGCACCAAGCCTACGGTGTGCGTCGACAGCCCAGCCCGGCCTGTCCCTGCTCCACGCACCAAGCCTACGGTGTGCGTCGCCAGCCCAGCCCGGCCTGTCCCTGCTCCACGCACCAAGCCTACGGTGTGCGTCGTCAGCCTGGTCCAGCCCGTTCCTGCCACTCGCACCAAGCCAGGGGTGCGAGTCGTCAGCCTGGTCCAGCCCGTTCCTGCCACTCGCACCAAGCCAGGGGTGCGAGTCGTCAGCCTGGTTCAGCCCGTTCCTGCTACTCGCACCAAGCCCGGGTGCGAGTCGTCAGCCTGGTAAGGCCCGTCGCTGCTCCACGCACCAAGCCTAGGGTGCGAAGTCGTCAGTCCGGCACAACCCGTGCCTGGGTCATCGGTGCCAATTCAGGTACCGCTCAACTGCTCCACTAAGGAGCTGAAGCCTACCGCCCTGCTACGTCCAGTCCAGCTCCAGCCAGCGGGGCCAGACCGGACCAGGGGCGCTATGGGGGTTTGTTGGAGGGTGGTGGGCAAGACCGGAGCCGAGCCGCCGCCGAGGAGGAATGCCCACCCAGCCCTCCCCTGTTTTGCTCGTATTTAGGCGCGGTCGCAGTCCGCGCCTTTAGGGGGGGGGTACTGTCACATCCTGGCTCTGGGACTCTATTTGTTGAGCCAGGGTGTGTTTATTCTATGTGTTATATGTCTATGTTGGGGGTTCTAGGTTGTCTGTTTCTATGTTTGCCTGTGTGACTCCCAATCAGAGGCAACGAGTGTCAGCTGTCGGCTGGTTGTCTCTGATTGGGAGCCATATTTAACTGTCTGTGTTTCACTTTGTGTTTGTGGGTTTTTGTTCCGTGTCGGTATTTGTTTACCGTGGACTTCACGAGTCGTGTTTTGGTATACTTTAACTAATTAAAGTCATGTTTGTTTCACACGCTGCGCCTTGGTCTACTCACTCATACGAATTTCGTGACAATTTGGTTGGAGTCATTGCAGCTAAAGGTGGCACAACCAGTTATTGAGTGTAAGGGGGCAATGACTTTTTCACACAGGGGAATTGGGTGTTGCATAACTTTGTTTATGAAATAAATGAAATAAATATGTAATTGTTGTGTGATTTGTTCACTTATGTTCCCTTTATCTAATATTAGGTTTTGGTTGAAAATCTGATAACATTCAGTATCACAAATATGCAAAAGTAGAGAATTAGAAAGGGGGCAAATACTTTTTCATAGCACTGTAAATCAGTGAACTCCTATTTCTGACCCTTGAATCTGTTTTAATTAAAAATGATGACCTAATGAAACTCACAGTAGAAGGTCTGTAGGAGTGTGGCCATTGTCAGTAGAAAACAGAGCAGGGCCAAGTAATGTGATGACTGTCTGTACTGTGTATGCCACCAATCTAAGAGGGGGTAATATTTCAGCCACATACATGAACATAGACAGGGCTCTAACTCCTCTAGCTCCACAATGAGATAGGGTGCAGGCCAGGTAGCAGGCTGTTAGCCAGCCTGCCAGCTTAGTGGAGTCTGCCACTAGCACAGTCAGTGTAATCAGCTCAGCTATCCCCATTGAGACCGTGTCTGTGCCTCGATATAGGTTGAGCAAAACAAAACATGGCGGTGTTCGCCTTAGCAATCTCACCGGAATAAAGATCTCCTCCATTCCTGTCATTATTGAAAGAGATTGTGATATCTCACATCTCAAAATAGGGTTACTTAATGTTAGATCCCTCACTTCCAAGGCATAATCTTGATGTGATTGGCCTGACTGAAACATGGCTCAAGCCTGATGAATTTGCTGTGTTAAATGAGGCCTCTCCTCCTGGTTACACTAGTGACCATATCCCCCGTGCATCCCGCAAAGGCGGAGGTGTTGCTAACATTTATGACAGCAAATTTCAATTCCCCCCTCAGAAATGACTGTGTTTTCGCCTTTTGAGCTTCCAGTCATGAAATCTATGCAGCCTACTCAATCACTTTTTATAGCTACTGTTTACAGGCCTCCTGGGCCGTATACAGCGTTCCTCACGGAGTTCCCTGAATTTCTATCGGACCTTGATGTCATGGCAGATAATATTCACATTTTTGGTGACTTTAATATTCACATGGAAAAGTCCACAGACCCACTCCAAAGGCTTTCGGAGCCATCATCGATTCAGTGGGTTTTGTCTAACATGTCTCCGGACCTACTCATTGCCACATTCATACCCTGGATCTAGTTTTGTCCCATGGAATAAATATTGTGGATCTAAATGTTTTTCCTCATAATCCTGGGCTATCGGACCACCATTTTATTATGTTTGCAATCGCAACAAACAATCTGCTCAGACCCAAACAAAGAATCATCAAAAGCCGTGCTATAAATTCTCAGACAACCCAAAGATGCCCTTCCAGACTCCTACCAAGGAGGTTGGAGTACAAAAATTGGTTAACCACCTAACTGAGGATCTTAATGTAACCTTGCGTAATACCCTAGATGCAGTCGCACCCCTAAAAACAAAAAACATTTGTCACAAGACATTTTCTCCCTGGTATACAGAAAATACCCGAGCCCTGAAGCAAGCTTCCAGAAAACTGGAACGGAAATGGTGCTCCGCCAAACTGGAAGTCTTCCGACTAGCTTGGAAAGACAGTACCGTGCAATATCGAAGAGCCCTCACTGCTGCTCGATCATCCTATTTCTCCAACCTAATTGAGGAGAATAAGAACAATGCAAAATGTATTTATGATACTGTTGCAAAGCTAACTAAAAAGAAGCATTCAACAAGAGAGGATAGCTTTCACTTCAGCAGTGATGAATTCATGAACTTCTTCGATGAAAAGATCATGATCATTAGAAAGCAAATTACGGACTCCACTTTGAATCTGCCTATTTCTCCAAAGCTCAGTTGTCCTGAGTCTGCACAGAACTGCCAGGACCTAGGATCAATGGAGACACTCAAGATTTTTAATCCTGTATCCTCTTGACACGTTCATGAAAATAGTCATGGCCTCTAAACCTTCCAGCTGCATACTGGACCCTATTCCAACTAAACTACTGAAAGAGCTACTTCCTGTGCTTGGCCCTCCTATGTTGAACATAATAAATGGCCGGATGTGTACCAAACTCACTAAAAGTGGCAGTAATAAAGCCTCTCTTGAAAAAGCCAAACCTTGAACCGGAAAATTTAAAAAACGATCGGCCTATATCGAATCTCCCATTTCTCTCAAACATTTTTTTAAAAGCTGTTGCGCAGCAACTCACTGCCTTCCTGAAGACAAATACTGTATACAAAATGCTTCAGTCTGGTTTTAGACCCCATCATAGCACTGAGACTGCACTCGTGAAGGTGGTAAATTACCTTTTTAATGACCAAGGCTCTGCATCTGTCCTCGTGCTCCTAGACCTTAGTGCTGCTTTTGTCACCACATTCTCTCTTTTGGAGAGATTAGAAACCCTAATTGGTCTACACGGACAAGTTCTTGCCTGGTTTAGATCTTATCTGTCGGTAAATTATCAGTTCATCTCTGTGGATGGTTTTTCCCCTGACAAATCAATTGTAAGTTTCGGCGTTCCTCAAGGTTCCGTTTTAGGACCACTATTGTATTCACTATATATTCTACCTCTTGGTGATGTCATTCAGAAACACAATGTCAAATTTCACTGCTATGCGGACGACCCACAACTATACATTTCAATGAAACATTGTGAAGCCCCAAAATTGCCTACCCTGGAAGCCTGTGTTTCATACATAAGGAAGTGGATGGCGGCAATTTTTTAAAACTTTTAAACTCAGACAAAACAGAGATGCTAGTTCTAGGTCCCAAGAAACAAAGATCTGCTGTTGGATCTGACAATTAATCTTGATGGTTGTACAGTCGTCTCAAATAAAACTGAAGTATCTCAGCGTTACTCTGGACCCTGAGCTCTCTTTGACAAATATATCAAGAATATTTCAAGGACAGCTTTTTTCCATCTTCGTAACATTGCAAAAATCAGAAACTTTTTGTCCAAAAAGGATGCAGAAAAGCTAATCCATGCTTTTGTCACTTCTAGATTAGACTGCTCTACTCTCCGGCTACCCGGATAAAGCACTAAATAAACTTCAGTTAGTGCTAAACACGGCTGCTAGAATCCTGACTAGAACCCCAAAATGTGATCATATTACTCCAGTGCTAGCCTCTCTACATTGGCTTCCTGTTAAGGCTAGGGCTGATTTCAAGGTTTTACTGCTAACCTACAAAGCATTACATGGGCTTGCTCCTACCTACCTCTCTGATTTGGTTCTGCCGTACATACCTACACGTACGCTTCGGTCACAAGACTCAGGCCTCCTTATTGTCCCTAGAATTTCTAAGCAAACAGCTGGAGGCAGGGCTTTCTCCTATAGAGCTCAATTTTTATGGAATGGTCTGCCTATCCATGTGAGAGACGCAGACTCGGTCTCAACCTTAAAGTCTTTACTGAAGACTCATCTCTTCAGTTGGTCCTATGATTGAGTTTAGTCTGGCCCAGGGGTGGGAAGGTGAACGTCAAGACACTGGAGCGACGAACTGCCCTTGCTGTCTCTGCCTGGCCGGCTCCCCTCTCTCCACTGGGATTCTCTGCCTCTGACCCTATTACGGGGGCTGAGTCACTGGCTTACTAGTGCTCTTCCATGCCGTCCCTAGGAGAGGTGCGGCACTTGAGTGGGTTGAGTCACAGACGTGATCTTCCTGTCAGGATTTGGGCCCCCTCAGGCTTGTGCGGTGGAGGAAATCTTTGTGGGCTATACTCAGCCTTGTCTCTGGGTAGTAAGTTGGTGGTCTGTTGATATGTCTCTAGTGGTGTGGGGGCTGCGCTTTGGCAAAGTGGGTGGGGTTATATCCTGCCTGGTTGGCACCCGACCCACCCCTGTCTTAGTCTCCAGTCTCCAGTATCTATGCTGCAATAGTCTATGTGCCGGGGGGCTAGGGTCAGTCTGTTATATCTGGTGAAATTCTCCTGTCTTATCTGGTGTTCTGTGTGAATTTAAGTACGCTCCCTCTAATTCTCTCTCTCTCCCTCCCCTCCCGGAGGACCTGAGCCCTAGGATCATGCCTCAGGAATACGTGGCCTGATGACTCCTGGCTGTCCCCAGTCCACCTGGTCATGCTGCTGCTCCAGTTTCAACTGTTCTGCCTGCGGTTAGGGAACCCTGACCTGTTCACCGGAAGTGCTACCTTGTCCCGGACCTGCTGTTTTCGACTCTATCGCTCTCTCTACCGCACCTGCTGTCTCGACCTCTGAATGCTCGGCTTTGAAAAGCCAACTGACATTTACTCCTGAGGTACTGACCTGTTGCACCCTCTACAACCACTGTGATTATTATTTGACCCTGCTGGTATCTATGAATGTTTGAACATCTTGAAGAAAAATCTGGCCTTAAATGGCCATGTACTCTTATAATCTCCACCCGGCATAGCCAGAAGTGGACTGGCCACCCCTCAGAGCCTGCTTCCTCTCTAGGTTTCTTCCTAGGTTCCTGCCTTTCTAGGGAGTTTTTTCTAGCCACCGTGCTTCTACATCTGCATTGCTTGTTGTTTGGGGCTTTAGGCTGGGTTTCTGTATAGCACTTTGTGACATCTGCTGATGTAAAAAGGGCTTTATAAATCAATTTGATTAATACAGTAATGTCAGTATAAACATGATGCACACTAAAAAGTATAGCATTATGTTTTTTAGACATCAAACATGCAATAATCTGAACTTGCTCTTGAGCTTTTTTCTTTGGATAAAATGTGCTATAATTTTGTGATAATGGCATCACCTCTCCCTGTTGACCCCTCTGTCTTTTTAGGATGTAGCAGGCCCGGTCCAGACGCCCCAATTCTCCCCTGGTCTTATGAGTCCCATTCCCCCAGAGCAATAGGAGACTGCTGGAGACGGAGAATAGATCCAGCTCTCCTGAGTTCCACCTCACAAATGAGCGTTGAGACGGTATGTCACCCTTAGCTTCATGCAAAGTACATTTGATAGCAAAACCTGTCAGGCCGGAGAAGTTTAGATTATGGTCAAATACCCTTATTCTATTGTGTTTGTGGACAACTTGTAAGAGCTTTATGTAGCTTGTGTTGACATTTCTGGTGAATATCTGTGGTTCTCCAGGGCCCGGTTTCCCAAAAGCATCTTAGGATCCTATGGTTCTAACGATGAACGTAGCCTTAAGATGTTTTTGGGAAACCTGGCCCTAGTCTGTAAGTGTTGTCTTGGTCAGACCAATTCAACATGGCACCCAGAATAAAGATGTCAGCATACAGTATGTAGGCCATAACAGAACGCAATGTACAACCCCAAGACTTCTATTCAAATGCCCTCTGTGCTTAGATAACAACTGCTATTGTTTTAAAATGCAGTGCTTATCTATGCTTTGACACCTACAGTGTTGCCAGACATTCCCCTTATCCCCTTCTCCTCAATAATCCATGATCATATCTGTTTCAACCGATGCGATTTAGGTGCTATGTTATGCTTTTAAGCGGACCCATTTGTAGGCTGTGTGAGAGTCTTGTTTTGGCAACTGATAATCAATCACCAGTCATTTAAGATGTATTATTATTATTTTAAGACCGGCAGCCACAGGATTTGAATTCTTCCAACTGCACGCACCCCCTGCACGCTTATCAGCTCTGTTCTCAACACATGCAAATATCAAGGTATACAAAATTCCTGGGGGTTTGAAAGTGCTATACAACAAAAACAACATACTGTACAGATCCAAGGCTAAGTTAATATTGTGAGTTAATATAGGCTACAGCTGTATCCTTAAAAGGATTAGGACCTGTAGCATTGCTATTGCTGTTGCCTATTCCAAACCTAGCCTATATTGTGCCCAAGCTTTGCCAAAAGCAAATGTATTTCGTATTATACTTTGTTCTTCTAATCTGGTAGATAATATATGATATATGATTGTTGTTATTGTTTCAACTGCTGATTGCCGCTTTAAAGCATACAAAACAAAGCTGCAGCATTCTGACTTTGACTTGTATTGGGTCTTTAAGCCGTCATGATGATATAGGCTACTGAACATACAGAACACCCTCCAAAGGCAACTAACACCCTCTTGTGGCAAACAAGGTGGACTCAACGAAGAATAATCATCATGAGTCATGCCGCTGCTTCCTTTGTATGTAGCCCCCATCCTTTACCTCTTTGGTGTTTACAGATCTGTAAAGGGACTGGTTAGGTGTAAGCAAAATAGCAGTAGCTGCCCTTCACAGTATGCTCCATGTTGGGAAATCTTACCCTGCGATGGCTGGTGTGGGTGCAAGCTTTTGCTCCATCCAAGCAATAACACATTTGCTTACAAACATGAACAGTCTTCATTCAATGCTTTAATTAGGAGTGTTACTGCTTGACTGGAGCAAAAGCTTGGACCAACACCAGTCTTTGTAGGGTAACACTGACCACCAATGAAAGAAATTACATGAAATATCCGTTCATGAAATAATCAATAATATTTAACAGAGTAAGTGCATTTATTCCTTGTTTAAGTTGTACGATTAATCTTACAATTTTGGCTTACATACACAGGAAAGGGACTTTTGACCAAATACAGAGAAATGAATAAATAAAAGGTTGTTCAATATTTACAGACAAGAATAACGAATCTATTGAGTGTTTCTTTACATACAGATTAAAATGTATACCAAAGGCGAGATTATACAAACTTTATGGAAGCAACATAGATTCTGACGGTGAAACTGCATTCAATACTATGTTTAATCTGAATATTATCCAGTTGTATTAGCATTCATTAATCAATAATATTGTTTATATGTAACGAATGAGAAACATACACCCAAAATGTTGTGAAACGTTACATACATTTAGCCCACTATCAGGAAAATAAATTGGAGCATTGGGGTTTTTAATACTCATCTTGGCATTATAAACTCTTATCAAACAATCCAGACCACTATGTCCTCTCACAAAGGTGCATTAACAAATAGTTACAAACATACTGTAATGGTTGTGTACTGTAATGGTTGTAATGATTATTAGCAACCAGGGGCTATGTCCAGCCAAGTTCTGTACTATCACCATGGCAACAACAGATGACCCTTTTACCAAAGATTTTTATAACTAACCCAAGATAGACCAGAGCCTTTCATTTTCAATGGGAGCAAAATAATCATAGTGGGCAGAACAAGTAAGAAGGTGGGCAGAGCCAAGCACGAGCTAGTGAGATCCTATTGGCGCGTTCTAGCATTTATTTGCATATTTCCATTAGGGAACGCCTACTTTGTGAAGTGTGTGTGTGCAAGAACTCAATTCGCCCTTGCACTCCTTCTAAACAACACCATTTTTTGAAACTTTGGCAAAGGGTAAAGTTTACAAGACGTTGTCCACTCTGTTTGTTACAGATTCTAGTTTTGGAAACTGAAAACTGTATTGAGATAAAATGTTTTATCGAGGAAAGAATTTGCAGAATGCCGGCCAAAATCCATCTCGCTCCATCTTCTCCCAATGCCAGCCACTGGGCTTCCTCTCATCACCATATTTGGTAGTGAGTGGAAACACCAACCGGATGCTTCACATTTATACATCTGGTGAAATATCTGTCTCATTGTTTTATCTGTGCTTTTTTACGATCAGTGTTCATGTGAAACAATGAGACGATAGACAGTCCGAACTTAATACAGTGAAATGGGGGTAAGTAAACAAATAAAATAAAATACATTCCTCATTTGTATGCTTTACAGACAGAAAAGGGATGGCCATATACAGTGAAAGGATAGATAAGGAAAGGATGTGTTGTGTACAATTAGTTATATTTATCAAAAATGAAATGGTTTGTATTTGTTTATGTAATTTCACAGTTCATATTCAAGACATAGGCTATATTTTTCAGATTTGTATAAGCATTTTACATGGATTAAAAACACAGGACCCAACTAATAAAAAAACAACAGATTAAGTTGACAGTGAATATAAGCATTTTAGAACATTATAGCATTACATTTTTGTTTCCAAGCTGTTTTGAGTGCATGTGCGTGCATGTGTGAATGTAGCCTATTTGAGAGCATGTGTATGCTACTGACAGTACGGAAATAGTCTGGATCTGGATCAGAGCTCTACTTGACAGGTAAATCCCACTGTAAGCCATAAGTTACCATGGAGATGTCAGCATCACCGTAGATCTCTTGACAGCCAGTTAACCTGTATTTATGCAGGCTGCAAGTCAGACTTGACAATGTCAACTCTGCTGTTACATCAAACCTGGCAGCCATTTTAGACACACTGATAGAAATACAAATCGAAACCAAACCCAAAAGCTTCGCTGTGTTAAAACAGACATTCCAGCTTACAAAACATCCCTTTTTCTTTTTTTTTACACATAGGTGTACAATGTTTTCACAAATAGACAAAGCAAACTCCTTTAACCAAAAGCAGAGCACCATCAGCTATTTGTAGAGCTAAATTCCTGTGAAAAATCCAGTGGAATGTTGATCAGTTGCATGTGTGTACAACACAGTAGTAGAAAATAGGCCTCTAAAATCTCTGTGGGCAAAGTAGAATTGGGACAGGCTAAAAGCCTAAAAAACAAAAGCCCTAGATGAGCTCCTCCATCTTCATATACAAAAAATGCAATGTAATACCTCACATTCATCACTTCCAATCATCCAATCTTTATCAATGTCTTCTAACTCATACACTTGCAATCTGCATGGCTCTGTTTTGAGTGCCTTTAGTTTGCTCATTCCATACTGTCCACAGTTGGTTTATGAGCATTCTACCTCAGTGCTTCCCTTTTCATCACTGGTATCGTCATTAATCACCAGTCAAAAACAGAAAGACGAACAAATAACATCTGGAGTATTATGATTTTGAGAACCATATCCCGGCATAATATGTCCCAGCAAAATGCTTTGATTCTTTGAACACCTGACTGATAAAGAGCTTTGCTAAGGCCGGGGCATACATAGATGGACCCATTTAGAGACAGGGAATCCTATTACCTGTATTGGATCTCAGGAGCAGCAGTAGTCATGACCATTCGGTTAAATCCAGCCTTTGCTCTTTTAAAGTTCTCCCAGTTCCTCGGCCCAGCGAGGAAGGCAGAACAGAGAGGAAATGGATGGCAAAAATAGCAGGATGGCTCATTCTTGTTGCAAAGGGCCAGCCTAGTTTGTTACTAAGGGCCTGTCATGTCTCTGCAGCGTAGCACACAGAGCCCTGCTGCCACACCAGACAGCTGGTTGACTGACATCAGGGGCTTGGTGATCAGACATTTTGATGAGGCAGAATGGGATAGTGCTTAGTGGCAGGGGTCGAAGGGATATTTGGTGACCCCACCGTGAAGCTCGACCACTGCCTCTGTCCAGGAGATGAGGTCACCGGCCAGGTGACCTCCGCAGGAAGCCTGGCTGTAGATTTCATTGGGCGTGAGAACGCGGGACCACAACTGGAGGTCTGACATCTCGCCCACGAAGGACTGGGTGGCGTCAAATTGGCCACCTAGGGTGTCCTGTTAGGAAAGCACAGCGTTATTATTAAGAATAAAGGACCACAAAACATGTACAAGTACTATCTGTCCCACAATTAACGAACAAGACACAATTATTTAAACAGATTTGTCTTTGAGTTTTCCACCTTTTTTTCCTTTAAAACAAGGTTGGTTAGTTGCCAACAACGTTCTAAAACTAGGCAGTTCAGATCAATCAACCTTTGTACTTAAACCATCTCATGACCTAGTCTCATGTTAAGGTTAGGGTTAGGGGGAAGGTTAACTAACATGCTAAGTAGCAAAAAAGTAGTAAGTAGTTGCAAAATTGCTAATTAGCTAAAATGCTAAAGTTGTCCATTATAAGATTTGAACACGCAACCTTTGGGTTGCTAGACGTTCGCGTTATATGTAAGTAGTTGCAAAATTGTTAATTAGCTAAAATGCAAAAATTGTCTATTATAAGATTTGAACACGCAACCTTTGGGTTGCTAGACGTTTGCGTTATATGTAAGTAGTTGCAAAATTGCTAATTCGCTAAAATGCTAAAGTTGTCCATTATAAGATTTGAACACGCAATGTTCGCGTTATATGCCCACCCAACCTACTTTCGTTTTTTGCCTTAAGTAACCTTCTGTCTTATGTAACCATACCAAATGTAACATATCATACTAATATCAGTCTCTCAGATTTACATTTACTATGTTACGTCTAGTCTATGAGACCTGCTGGACGCTCTTGTCTAGTGCGACTTAGTTAGTGCATTCATCTTAAGAAAGCTAAGTGAGACAACCACATATCACAGTCACCAATGCACTGATTTCCAAGCTTAGTTTTTGGCAATAGCCTGTGTCTTCTCAGGACACAACTAGATGATAATCAGCTTTAACGATTGTATTAACAGCTTTTTGTGTTCTACAAAGCCTAAAATCAGCAAACACACACTGTAAGTGTGACAAGTAATTTCCGGTTCCTATCCCAGCTTTTATATGTTCTTCAGAACTTTGAGTATGCAAATTCATAGAAAGGAAACATATAGTTGTACCTGTTCCTGGCCCAGAATAAAGACTCCACCAGGCTTGATGGGATGCCATGCAGATAGATTCTCTCCAGATCCCCTTTTTACGCCGTCCTGGAAGGCCTCCCAATGCCCATTGTGTGTCGACCATGTCACACACAGATGGTGCCACTTCCCATCCGTCATTGCCATGGGCAATGTCACTGCCTGTGCAGGGAAATAGAGGCAATGGCTCGATTAACTAATTGCATGATTGGCTGATTGATTGATTGATTGGCTCAATCCAAAGAGTCTAAACAAAAGATTTCCATGAGTAAAAAGGGCAAGGTCACTGCCTGTTCGGAGAAAGAGAGATTATTACCAGGTTAATTGACTGTCACAGAACAGGGTATTAGTGTCATTGTCTTGGGCATTTAGAAAAATTACACCTTCAGAAGGTAAATTAAACACATGTTGTCATTTTTTTGAATTATATTTCGTGAAAGATTTGTCAGGTTTTTTGAACAGGTACAAATGGCCATCGCATTTCATGTAGTGTGCTTTCTTTTGTGTCAGTTCATAACAACATATCCTTCGGGTGCCATAGCTAGGCATCTCCCAGGTTGCACCACCAAATTCCCGAGTGGCGCAGCGGTCTAAGGCATTGCATCTCAGTGCTAGAGGCGTCACTACAGACCCTAGTTCGATTCCAGGCTGTATCACAATCCGGCCGTGATTGGGAGTCCCATAGGGCGGCGCACAATTGGCCCAACGTTGTCCGGGTTTGGCTGGGGTAAGCTGTCATTGTAAATAAGAATTTGTTCTTAACTGACTTGCCTAGTTAAATAATAAAAGAATAAAAAAAAGATCCCCTCGTCTGCGGGAAACCCTGCCTCATGCTGAGGTATGGGCCCAGACCATGTGTTTATCCTCACCTCCACCCTGTCATTAGACGCCTCTTCGAATGACTGTGCTAGGTAAGCTGTGGTCTTATGCCATTAGGGAGGATGATAGATGAGGACAGGGCCACTGTCTCTCAGGGGGTGAGAGCAGGCTGCAGCTGAACTGTAACTGCCTCCTGCCATGCTCCTTGAGGACAGGAGATACATTGAATTCTGGTGCCTGATTGGATGAGAATGGAGTCACCTGACACTGAGGTGTGAGCTTGCTTGCCTTGAGGTGACTGATTTTCCACTTGTGCTGCCAATGGGGCAACTGACTGATAGGTTTAGAAATTGTTGCAAATTTATTAAAAATAAACAACTGAAATATCACATTTACATAAGTATTCAGACCCTTTACTCAGTACTTTGTTGAAGCACCTTTGGCAGCGATTACAGCCTCGAGTCTTCTTGGGTATGACGCTACAAGCTTGGCAAACCTGTATTTGGAGAGTTTCTCCCATTCTTCTCTGCAGATCCTTTCAAGCTCTGTCAGGTTGGATGGGGAGCGTTGCTGCACAGCTATTTTCAGGTCTCTCCAGAGATGTTCAATTGGGTTCAAGTCCGAACTCTGGCTGGGCCACTCAAGGACATTCAGAGACTTGTCCCGAAGCCACTCTTGCGTTGTCTTGGCTGTGTGCTTAGGGTTGTTGTCCTGTTGGAAGGTGAACCTTCACCCCAGTCTGAGGTCCTGAGCACTCTGGAGCAGGTTTTCATCAAGGATCTCTCTGTACTTTGCTCCGTTCATCTTTGCCTCGATCCTGACTAGTGTCCCAGTCCCTGCCACTGAAAAACATCCCCACAGCATGATGCTGCCACCACCATGCTTCACCGTAGGGATGGTGCCAGGTTTCCTCCAGACGTGGCGCTTGGCATTCAGGCAAAAGAGTTCAATCTTGGTTTCATCAGACTAGAGAATCTTGTTTCTCATGGTCTGAGAGTCTTTAGGTGCCTTTTGGCAAACTCCAAGCGGGCTTTCATGTGCCTTTTACTGAGGAGTGGCTTCCGTCTGGCCACTCTACCATAAAGGCCTGATTGGTGAAGTGCTGCAGAGATGGTTGTCCTTCTGGAAGGTTCTCCCATCTCCACAGAGGAACTCTAGAGCTCTGTCAGAGTGACCATCGGGTTCTTGGTCACCTCCTTGACCAAGGCCCTTCTCCCCCGACTGCTCAGTTTGGCTGGGCGGCCAGCTCTAGGAAGAGTCTTGGTGGTTCCAAACTTCTTCCATTTAAGAATGATGGAGGCCACTGTGTTCTTGGGGACCTTCAATGCTGCAGAAATGTTTTGGTACCCCCAGATCTGTGCCTCGACACAATCCTGTCTCTGACCTCTACGGACAATTCCTTCGACCTCATGGCTTGGTTTTTGCTCTGACATGTACTGTCAACTGTGGGACTTTATATAGACAGGTGTGTGCCTTTCCAAATCATGTCCATTCAATTGAATTTACCACAGGTGGACTCCAATTAAGTCGTAGAAACATCTCAAGGATGATCAATGGAAACAGGATGCAACTGAGCTCAATTTCTGAATACTTATGTAAATTAGGTATTTCTGTTTTTAATTTTTTATACATTTGCAAACATTTCTAAAAACCTGTTTATGCTTTGTTATTATTGGGTATTGTGTGTAGATTGCTGAGGATTTGTATTTATTTAAACAATTTTAGAATAAGGCTGTAACGTAACAAAATGTGGAAAAAGTCAAGGGGTCTGAATATTTTCTGAAGGCACTGTATGTCTGACACATCACAGTAGGAAACCTTATAGTAGAAGAGTGTATGTGTGTAAAAAGTGAGGGAAAATAATATATATCTTTGCAAATTGGTCACTAGGTGAAACTACGCAAAATAATAAATCATGCTCTTACCTTGTCGTTGACCAGTAGTTCCATGGGGTTGTTGCCCCATTCGATCAGAACCAGTTCATTGGCCTGTCCCGGTACAGAGTAGGAGAAGGGCGTGCCGAGGCCAGGCCCTGATCCCCCTTTTATCCAGAGGCAGACGCTGAGGGCGAAGATTTCGTTGAGTAGGGTCCTCTTTATCCTTCCATACATGTAGTTAGTGCGCATAGGGAAGCCAATCTGGAAAGCATCTGGACTCTTTGGCTTTTTCCGGGTACCTGTTGGGATACAAAACAACAAAATATGAGCAATGAACAGCTGATACTGAATATCTGTACCTGCAAATTCAACTGGGAATGCATGATATAACTTGGAAAATAGTATACAGTATCAAAGTGGGTTATTATCAGAGTTTCAATACCAGGGTCAGTGTTCCTGTGGTTAAGGTGGCTGAGCACAGTTTCAAGCTTGTTGTGTCCACGGCCAAGAGGTCTTGGAGCCGGCGGCTTGCTGTTATAGGATGGACGAGGATGATGGCCATGGTCGTCATTGCCATGGTGACCATCGTCATGGTGACCATTTCCATGGTGGTCATCATGGTGGTCATCGTGAAGATCGTGGTGGTCGTCATGGTGATCATCATGATGGTCGTCATGGTGTTCGCCATTACGGTCGTCATGATGGTCATCATGGTGATTGTCATTGTGGTCGTTATGGTGGGTGTCATGACGGCCATGGCTACGATCATAATGGCGGTCATAGTGTCGGTCATAGTGATGTTCGTCATGGTGACTGTTTTGACGGTTGTTGTGGCGGTTGTTGTGGCGGGTGGGGGTGGGGGTGTGGGTGTCGTGGTGGTCATCACGGTGATCGTCGTGGTGACTGGGTACATGGTGGTCATCGTGTCGATCATCATGGTGGTCGTCGTGGTGACCGGGTCCATGGTGGTCATCGTGGTGGTCATCGTGGTGGTCGTCATGATGGTCATCGTGGTGGTCGTCATGGTGGTCATCGTGGTGGTCATCATGGTGATCATGATCATGATGCCCACCGTAGTGATTGTTGAGCTGCTTCTCAAGTGCATTGATTTTGCGTTGCAGGAGGTCTCTCAGTGAGCTTGAGTAGGAGCTGGAGGAATTCCTGGCCTGGAGAAAGAGACAATTATTCATAGTTATTATAGGAAATGTTTGCGTACCTTATTAGTCCATGTGCTTGGTTATTAAAACTTAGTGGAGCAAACTAGAATATCAGTTGGAATTTATTTCCATAATAGGACTTTTAAAGAGCTGAAAAAAGTATTTTTTCAAGGATGCTCAAATTCATGTTTTGTTTTAAAGACACCTCTTCTACTTTAGCCCATTCTGGGTTGCTTACTTCGGTCATATTGTGCTACCCCTAATCTCTTAAAGTGGGCAGATAAAAAATAATTTGGTTGGGATAAAGACATTTAAAGGCGGCCCCTACCTTCCTGTCAACTTCCTTCCTTTCCTCCATCTACTTCTGTCAGTGTCTCTGATCAAATCCGGCTTTACCCATTGCCACAGCTCACCCAGATTATTAGCTCGTCACAATGGATGATGCTAATTGGCATTGAAGGTGGCTACCACCCTGCAATGCTTAGACATCGGTTTGTGGCATAGACATCCTGTTAGGTGACGGAACTCCAATCTCAGCTGTACTGTCTTTGTCTAACACCCTCAAGACAGAGGATTTTTGGTAACACTTTCTATGGACCACCAGTGTTAATAAGTGTTATTAATGCTTGTATAGGCTATAGGCCTCTAAGTTGTCTTATAGCAAGGTTTTTTGGTAACACTTTTATTTTTAGAGCCTGACCGATATACACTACCAGTCAAAAGTTTGGACACACCTACTCATTCAAGGGTTTTTCTTTATTTTTTACTAATTTTTACATTGTAGAATAATAGTGAAGACATCAAAACTATGAAATAACACATATGGAATCATGTAGTAACCAAAAAAGTGTTTAACAAATAAAAATATATTTTATATTTCAGATTCTTCAAATAGCCACCCTTTGCCTTGATGACAGCTTTGCACACTCTTGGCATTCTCTCAACCAGCTTCATGAGGTAGTCACCTGGAATGCATTTCAATTAACAGGTGTGCCTTCTTAAAAGTTAATTTGTGGAATTTATTTCCTTCTTAATGCATTTGAGCCAATCAGTGACAAGGTAGGGGGGGTATACAGAAGATAGCCCTATTTGGTAAAAGACCAAGTCCATATTATGGCAAGAACAGCTCAAATAAGCAAAGAGAAACAACAGTCCATCATTACTTTAAGACATGAAGGTCAGTCAATACGGAACATTTCAAGAACTTTGAAAGTTTCTTCAAGTGTAGTCTCAAAAACCATCAAGCGCTATGATGAAACTGGCTCTCATGAGGACCGCCACAGGAATGTAAGACCCAGAGTTACCTCTTCTACAGAGGATAAGTTCATTAGAGTTACCGGCCTCAGAAATTGCAGCTCAAAAAGAAATGCTTCACGGAGTTCAAGTAACCGACACATCTCAACATCAACTGTTCAGAGGAGACTGTGTGAATCAGGCCTTCATGGTTGAATTGCTGCAAAGAAACCACTACTAAAGGACACCAATAAGAAGAAGATACTTTCTTGGGCCAAGAAACATGAGCAATGGACATTAGACCAGTGGAAATGTGTCCTTTGGTCTGGAGTCCAAATTTGGAGATTTTTGGTTCCAACCGCCGTGTCTTTGTGAGACGCGGTGTGGGTGAACGGATGATATCCGCATGTGTATTTCCCACCGTAAAGCATGGAGGAGGAGGTGTTATGATGTGGGAGTGCTTTGCTGGTGACACTGTCAGTGATTTATTTAGAATTCAAGGCACACTTAACCAGCATGGCTACCACAGCATTCTGCAGCGATACGCCATCAAAGAGAGTGAAGGAGTGCTGCATCAGAAGACCTGGCCTCCACAATCACCCGACCTCAACCCAATTGAGATGGTTTGGGATGAGTCGGACCGCAGAGTGAAGGGAAAAGCAGCCAACAAGTGCTCAGCATATGTGGGAACTCCTTCAAGACTGTTAGAAAAGCATTCCAGGTGAAGCTGGTTGAGAGAATGCCAAGAGTGTGCAAAGCTGTCACCAAGGCAAAGGGTGGCTATTTGAAGAATCTGAAATATAAAATATATTTGATTTGTTTAACACTTTTTTGGTTACTACATGATTCCATATGTGTTATTTCATAGTTTTGATGTCTTCACTATTATTCTACAATGTAGAGAATAGTAAAAATAAAGAAAAACCCTTGAATGAGTAGGTGTGTCCAAACTTTTGACTGGTACTGTATATTGTTTCATCTATATTATCGGCCGATATTGGCCTTTTACCGATATATCGGCCGATAATTCTACTAATAACCGATATTCAATAAATGGAATGGAAAAAAAGTGAATCTCATGCTTATCTGAACACTAGCGCCCATTCTCATTTTCATTATTATCACAATGTAAGAAATCAACATTTGAAGCAAATTTCTTGGACAATTAATATTTTGGATGGCAATTTAAGAGAACTTGGTGTGGAAGATTTCCCTGCTGTAAAACACTAAATCGGCATCAGTAAGTTTTGTCACACAAAAAAATCAGAATCGTTATCGGACCCAAAAAATACATATCGGTTGGGCTTTACTTTCGATGAACCACAAGTGTTGGTGTTAGTAGTGCTTGTATAGGATATACGCCTATAGCAAGTCTTATAGCAAGTCTTACAATTCATTATAGAGTGCTATAATCACTTTAAGCAAATTGATAACACAGATGGTTCATGGTGAGAAACAGAATCAATTAGAACCAAAAAATAATCTTTCAGAATCCCAAAAATGTTGGTCAATTAAGTTGGATTTTGTATATACAGGAACTTCCTTAATGCATGGGAAAATTAAGAAGAAAAAAAAAACGGTGTTCAGTTCATTGTTAGTGTCAATGGTCATATGTCATACAATCACTCAACAGGACCTTCTCCTAGGCTTCATAAATTCCAATGGGATCAGTGCAATATATCCTCTAGGGTGAGAGTCAGGATAGTTAACTAATCAACTTAGTTCTTCCTACGCATGCACATGGATGGAGCTTGGGCTGTAGGCCACTGATTATCCTCACAGCATGAGAGAAAGCCGGAACACCCTTTGTCGTGCTTCATTTCAGGTCAGTAGCGAGACAAACAGTACCCCATAGTGACGCATAAGATAACTTAAATTCACACAAAGGGCAAATAAGCTTCCTATCCCTTTTCCTACTCATCCTTTGTTGTTGTTCCCACTCACCTGCAAGTTCTCCAGCCTCTCCTTGAGTGTCTGTAGTGTTTTCCTAGTCTGCTCAGGGGAGAAGGCCCCATGCTTGCTCCCAGAGTTGTCCTTCCCTCGGTGGTGTGGGTCCGATCGATGCCCATTGTTCAGTGGGTAGTGTGGGTTCCCGTGGTGGTTAGCATCATGGTAGGAGTGGTGCGAGCTCGGGTGATGGGTGTTGTGACGCGGGGGTCCATGGTGGTCGTCGTGATGGTCATCATGATGACCCATCCCCCGGCCAAAGCCCTCACAGAGGGTCAGCTTGGCAGTCAGTTCCCTGATCGTCTCCCGCTGGTCTAAGATGGTCTCTTTTTGCCGCACCAGGCTCTCGCGAAGGTGCAGGATGGTGGATTTGGCCTCATCTGATATTCCTATCCCCATTGACCTCCTGCCGTTACCATTGGGCGCCCCTGCAGCAGGTCCATGATGCCCATTACTGCTGGGTCTGTCGTGGACAGGTCCATGTGCTGCCCCACCTGGTGTGAAGCAGCTGGGGTCTGCTTCCGCTGGAATCGGGGTGCAAACAAACTTGGGCTGGGCTCCATAGTCATAGTCTAATCCCGGCACACTAACAAGAGCCATTGAGGAAGATATGAGAGTATAAAAGAGTAGAGAAAAAATTGGGAAAGAGGGTAGGATGAAACCTGGAAGTACTCCGCTCCAACACATTTGCCCTGTAGGCAAAAGCATCAGGGGTGGGATGGCGTTGTTGGCCATCTTCTCTCCTGTCAAGGGAGAGTGTCCTTCCACGCTTTATTTTTGGTGTGATGTATACCACGAGTAGAGGTCATTTGGTGCGGATGGCAATCTGATTTTACACATGGCAAAACAGTCCCAAATTCCGTGTCCAACAGGGTAAATTCCTTCAAGAAGTATTCCAACACGCAGGACCTTGTCTCAGCCAAAGCCGTTAGTGGTTCATCACTGTGCCACTGTATCAAACCACGCAGACTGGCTCCATAACAGGACAAATGGGTGTTGACGCGTCCTTTTCCACTGTTCAGGGAAGAGGGTTCTGCCTCCAGGTGATCCCTCTTGGCACAGCGTGCCTCTTGTGTTCGGCAGCCAAAATTATCCCTTTATAGCCGGCTTCTATCCATCTGTGATGTTCAATGGTGTTCTCATCTGGAAGGAAAAGACAAAGGCGATAAGTCATAAATGTCATTGACACTTAAAAACTTTACAGGAAATACTTTTTTTAAGTCTTGGGAAATGCTATCACTTCAGTGAATAGACAACAACAGCAACATACGAGGCCATGATCAGAAGTACATTGATATACTGAACAGTACAGAGCAATAGGATGGCGATGACAGAACTCGAGCAGAACAGGGGTGGGTAGTAATGGAGCAAGGGTCATAAAGAATTGAAATACAATTATTTAGTCAATCAGTCACCGCTATTGGTTTTCAATGAGCCAGCAATGGCCTGGAGTGAATGACGTCAACAGCTGAGAACCCCCCTGGCCAGTGTAATCAGATTACAAGGCAGCCAGCAGGATGCAGTTAATGAATGATGGTTTTCATTTTAATGTGGACAGGCAGGCAGTTTACTATGCAGGGGGTTATTCATAGTGGAACAACAGGGGAACAGTTGTGCAAGACAAGGGGCTATCATCAAAGAAGATGTATTGAAAGAGCCGCAAATAGTGCCAGTGTGATTGAGGAGGTGTGTACAGACTAGGAAAGCACCGTAGCCATGAGTTACAATGTACAGTAATGGAAAGAACTGCTCTTGACCAGGGATATAGTAGAATGCTGATTATGCATGTTTTTATCTGGGGAATAGCATTTACTGACCTTGAGCTAAATTAGCTTTGTTAGCGTTAATATTAATGTTATTCTTAATCAGAGATTGTCGTCCATCAAACCACCTAAATGACTTCAGCAAACATTCTAAGAGTAGGTATAAGGCCTCAACTAATCCAGGAGTTCCTGAATAGGGGGTCAGACAGAAAGTGAGGCAAAACTAGGAGAAGGTAACAGATAGCTCAAAGACACTGCCTTATAAGCCTCTTTCCCATCCCCATGGCTATCATCAATTCACCACACATACCGATAGGCCTACTTAAAATATAATCCCCAGTCCTATATTTTTATGAGATTATTGAGAGTTGATTGATTTGCCACATTAATCATACGTAATCCAGTGTATTTAAAGGTAGACTCAGCGAAATGATGTTGCCACAAGCAGCACCACAGATATTGAGATGAGCGAGATGCAACACTTCGCTCTCACACAGTCACACACAGTATCTGCGCAGGTGCATGGGTTCGCTTCACGCTATTACAGCATGGTAGCCATGGGACCAAAAGAGCGGAGAAGTTGAGCTTTGCGCTTCAACGCTCTTAGTTGTTGCAGAAATTTACCCACTATGCTGTTTACTTTCTGCATCTACGTCATATCGCTGAGTATGCCTTTAATCAGATATATTCTGAATAATACATAAAATATAAATGTGTCAATGTCAAGTTGGCAATTGTTTATGTCAGCAAGCTATATTTCAGCATCTACAGTGGATTAGAAAAATAATGTGTTTAACTATTTTCCTTCTGTAAATTTACAGCAGGAATGATATAATGTTTTACAGTAAGGAAAATAGTACTGTAACATACATCTTTGCTGTAAAGCAAAATTACAGGTTTAAGTTTGCAACTCTGGTGCCAGTATAATGCTGTAAATGTACAGTGAAATTATCCCTGAAATCTAAATGTAAGAAAAATAATACATTTGTACATAAAATACATTTATTAAAATTGGTAACTGTTAAGAAGATTAACAACAAATCAACAACAGAATTGACAATAGAAGTAAGAACTGTTAACACATATGTAACCAAATAAGATCCTCATTACAACACTAATTAAAAACTATATTGTGTGCCTGTGTGTGTGTGTGGTGTGGGGGAGAAAGAGAGACAAAAGACAGAGAGGGAGATGGAGTTAAAATTGGGATTGGGTACAATCTTAGATCCATGGTCATCAGGGCAACTATTCGGGGTAAGGGGGTTCAGAGGCGGTGAAACACACAACGGGACAGTTTGGGCGGGAGAGCATCCAGGAGAGAGAACTCGGCGCAGCATCAGGTGTTCCTCATGGGGCTCCGTAACAATCCTCCTCAGTTCTGATTTGTCAGCTCTTCTCACCCCTAGGACAAGCATAGAAAAATAAAGAATAGAATGAGAGACAGAGAGCACCAGGGCTGTTACTCTGTGGGTACAAAAGATAGGTGACAAGGGATATATCAAGCTGGTGTCGTGTGTGTGTGTGTGTGTGTGTGTGTGTGTCAGGAGGTTGGTGGCACGTTAATTGTGGATGACTGGCTCATGGTAGTGGCTGGAGCGGAATCAGTGGAATGGTATCAAATACACCAAACACATGATTTCCATGTGTTTGATGCCATTCCATTCGCTCTGTTCCAGCCATTATTATGAGCCGTCCTCCCTTCAAAAGCCTCCACTGGTGTGTGTGTGTTTGTGTGTGTGTGTGTGTGTGTGTACTGTACTTACCTCACTAGAGGTCTTTAATCAAACTCAGTGAGCTCTTGGAAGAATGGGGCAATGTAGGGGTTGAAAACAGCTGGCTTCCTCTGGGCCACCTTGTCACTTTGTCCGATCTTCAGGATTCATCATCTTGGGTTGATTCGAACCTGTACAGCCATGTATCCAATATAGTTTATGAAATCAATTGAGGTACCTCAAACCCTAGCTATCTAATAAAACATTGCTATAGCCAACACAATACCACATTTTCCTTTCTTTCTGTGCCAACTAATGTTTGCATACTACTGGTAAAGTAGTGGCCTCCCGAGTGGCGCAGTGGTCTAAGGCACTGCATCGCAGTGCTAGCTGTGCCACTAGAGATCCTGGTTAGAATCCAGGCTCTGTCGTAGCCGGCCGCGACCGGGAGACTCATGGGGCGGCGCACAATTGGCCCAGTGTCGTCCAGGGTAGGGGAGGGAATGGCCGGCAGGGATATAGCGCAGTTGATAGAGCATGGTGTTTGCAACGCCAGGGTTGTGGGTTCGATTCCCACGGGGGGCCAGTATGCAAACAAAAATAAAATAATGAATGCACTCACTAACTGTAAGTCGCTCTGGATAAGAGCGTCTGCTAAATGACTGAAATGTAAATGTAAAGTGAACAGGTTTAGCTAATACTGTAACATTATGGAACAATGTTGTTGCGAGGTTATACGGACACGGACATGCCACAGGGTTGTGACAGCTAAGGAGGACACGGTCCCGGTGTTGCCTTTCATGCTCTCACAAAAGCTCTGACGAAGGCCTTGAGGCCGATACGTAAGGCTTATTAAAGAGCAGTGATACTATCAAGACAGTGATACTATCAAGAGCAGTGATACTATCAAGAGCAGTGTGCGGGTTTCTTCTTTTTTTGTCAGCCATTTATGCTCTTCCCATTGAGTAGACTGTATCTCGGTGACATCTAGATGGCTACCAATATTCGTTATTACTTGTGTGGGCTGCTATCCTACTTGAAATATAAAAAATATATTTTTTAATTGGCCACGTTACTAGCGTAACGAAACTGTGATAGAGCTGCCCAGTGGAAGCAGGCACCTCGATACAACACCGGTGCACTGGTCATTCTCATTGGCTTTAGTGGCTGAGGCTCGCGAGTAGTTTAACGGCCCTCGACATGGTTTGTGTAAAATGCGGCCTGTTCATCCGGGGGAAAGAAACGTTGCGCCAGTAATATGGGTCATATCCAATGGTCATATCTTTTTAATTGCTAGAAACAAGCTGTTTTCTCTGTAGTAATGGTGAAAACATAATGGTTAGGAATCTGCGCTCAGTTTATTCTCTATGGCACTCAGAAGCTGCGGGTACAGCGAAGCCTATCATCACAGCAATTATTATCTGGGAGATTGTTTTCTAGCTCACACAGCAAGATATTTACAAAGCAATTTAGAGCAGACTGAAATGGCTTGTGTCAACCTGAGCTAGCTAACTAGCTAGCTAAGTTAGCTAGGAAAACATGCAGTAATTCCACGTTGGCTAGCAATAAAGATACTTATGAATAAGTCAAGGTACAGTACCTACCCAGCAGCTGCTGAACATTTTCTTCCACTTCACAGAAGCTTCAAAAATATATTTCATAAAATAGTCTGATATTCATGTGGCTCACCGGACAGCATGAGGTTGGCGCCTGAAACGGATCTTTGTATCTCTACAGTAGGCATAAGCTATTACAATAAAGAAATACAGTATGTTAGAGTAATTTTTACAGGAGGCTTCCAATTACAGTTAATAACAGTATTTTTTCCAGCATTTTACCCATAATATAGTGCAATCTACAGCATTGATGCTGTAAAACAGATTTACAGTATTTTACTGTACATTCTACAGTGTTTTATTGTTGAAATTACAGAAAGGTCTTACAGTGTAGTGAGAGATTCTGGCAATTACTCTGTTTTTCAACGTACCCAGAGTCAGATGAACTCGTGGATACCATTTTTATGTCTCTGCATGCAGTATGAAGGAAGTTAGCATTGGCTCGCAAAAGTACCTCTTACTTCATGTATACTGCACGCAGAGACATACATTTTTTATCCACAAGTTCATCTGACTCTAGGTAAATAGTAAAAAAACGAAATTGCTTGAATCTCACACTATCCCTTTGCGTTATTGTTTAACAACATGTTAATACAATGTTGTTTCTAGAATAAAAAGTGTACGTGCCTTGGGAATTTACTTAAATAAGGAATTAAATAATTGGTCTTTTTACTATAATTAAGATTTTGGTTGTCACCAGATAATACCATTTATTTAATACAATTTAATATGCCATTATTTGTTACAAAACAGCCACCATCTACAACGTTTGTAATTAAGACTGATGTTTATAGTTGTCTATGAGCAATATGTATACTTTCAATTAATGTTGGACCTAACTTCTCATTCTAGATCAAATGCACTATTGACATTGACATAATTCTAAAATATATATTCAGAGCCATCATAAAGTACATAATTTTTAGATGAGCCTTACCAAGTCTTGCTCAAATCATCATTATCATGTGTTTCTACTTCTTTGCTCCTTTCTGCTTCACTGCTCCTTCATAGAGCAATTACAGTAACACTGATACTTCCTATAGGTTATAAGTAATCTGTTAGCTGCCTTTTAAATGGACACTTCAGGATTTTGGCAACGAGGCCCATCATCTACTTCCCCAGAGTCAGATGAACTCGTGGATACCATTTTTATGTGTCTGTGTCCAGTATGAAGGAAGTACGAGATAGTTTCGCGAGCCAATGCTAACCAGTGACGGGCGCAATGACTGGAAGTCTAGTCATTATGCTAATTATAGTTAGCAAATGTGCTAACGCTAGTTAGCAAATTCCTTCAAACTGCACGCAGAGACATAAAAATGGTATCCACGAGTTCATCTGACTCTGGGGAAGTAGATAAAGGGCCTCATTGCCAAAATCCTGAAGTATCCTTTTAATAAGTCAATGGATTGACAAAATGTTGTGTTAGTCATTGTTTTGGGCGACTACCTACGCACAAAGAATCTTCCCAAGCCTTGGCAAGTCACAGTCTTCTGACCAGGAGGGACTTTCCTCCTCCCAAGGTTGACTCACTAATAGGATTCCCAGGATTAATACCTGAGGGTAGGGCAGAGGATTGGCCCTGGACTGCTCACTTCAGAAAGTCAAAGCATTGTTATCACATGGGTCAGAGAAGCTGGGCCAGTCTACAGGCCACAAGCCAATTCAAGCTAGACGTGGGTTGACGTCTCCATATGCCCTGTCCCATTGCTTTTAAGAAGCTTTTCCTCCTCATGCCCTGTTATGCTTGATTCATGCCCCACGGCATGCATATTGAACAGTGCTGATTGGCATGTAAACCTGGCACAGTGATGCATCCTGTTGCTTGAACGTGACTAACTAATGAAAGCCTGTGATCAATAAGAAAGAGTAGAGAGGAGACAAGGGTTAACCTTGACGCAATATATAGAGCATTTGCAGATATTTGCCCTCCACAAATATTGTCATAGAATAAAAGTGTTCAGTATAGGTGCTAAGAATGGTACACAATTTCCTTTAACCTAAATCTAAATTAAAGTTTAAAAAATGTACTATATATCACATCATGGGTTTGTATCATATATAATATAATGCGTATATACTTAGCACACTTGCTGTGTAGACATAGAAATTCAACACTTAAAGGACAACTTTTCAACCTCATATTCATAATCTCCAGCACCAAATCAGTGTCTACATTTGTGAAAACAGCGCGTTTCTATGATCTGTGGTGAAAAAGAAAAGTCCCCCAAAAAATGCTTATCTGTGACATCACAGGGTAGGATTAAAAGTTTTAAAAAACACTGATTTTCAAAACCTGCAACAAGTTTCTAGCCCAAGGGAGGGCATTTTCTTGCTCCCCACGTCACCGCGAATCTCAGTGTTTGAAAGTCACGGTGTAACTTTTGATAAAGTCATTGGGTAGAATTTTTTACTTTATACTTTTTTCTACAAAACTTAGAAATGTGCCGTTTTCACTTATGTTGACACTGGTATTGTGCTGGAGATAATGAAATGAGGTTGAAAAGTGGTGGAGTTGCCCTTTAACACGTACAGTGTGGCTCTCGTTCATTCTTTGGGCCCCTCTGTGCCATATCCTTCTGTGCTACCCCCGACTGTGTAGCACAATTACAGTGTACCACCACAGACTGGTCCATCCATGTAATTACTAAAACACAGTCTAAGTGGGACCCATGCTGTTTCCAACAAGTGTTTTGTTAACTGGAGTTTTAAAAAAATCAGTAACAGCAACATGTGTTCAACAGATCCTTCATTTTGGCTAAACATGCTTGCCAATAACACTAAATAGGCTGAGCCATGTTGATCTCACTGCAAGGGTTGAAGCAAAGGTCTAAAGGTTGTGCCCCTGACTTAACCTCAACCATGACACAATGTGACATTTACCTCTGGGCAGCTATCAGGATCCTGCAAGACAGGTCTCTCCTGACTGTACAATTGTTGACCATGCCTTCAAAAGCTCATCAAGTGTGTTAAGAATAAAACACACACACTTAATCTGACCATAGATTAGTTGAAGCTGCAGAAGAGCCAGTGTTTCATTGTAATCCACAGTGGAAAGGAAATGATCTAAAATAATGACTGCGTTGCCTTTCAATCTTTCGTTCTAAAATAACTTGTGAACTGTAGTATTCTCATGACCAATAAGAAATATCCGCAACAAATAAATAATTGTTTCTGTATTACCGCAACTAAGTAGAGAATATTTGAAGTTGCCAAACATGTGGGCCTGGGTCAAAGGTCATGTCATGACCTCGACACAAGCATGTGGCCACAAACACATCCAGAGAACAGCTGAAAGGCATAGGACTGAGAAATAGGCCTATAGTGGTGAATATTCCCCTTAACACAACCAAGGTGATTGTCTGACATCACACTATAAGTTCCCATGGACTCTGTGTACAGTAAAACACTGGTAACTGTCCATGACCACTACAATTAACTGTTATACAGTAGGAGCTTTGTAAACTAGCACTATCCAAACCTAACTTGGCACAGTGGAAGTGTTTCTGTACTGGGGAAATACCTTGTTATCCAACTATTTCGGACAAATTCTCTAGTCAAGCAATCATCATGTTGTGATTTAGCATTACACTCTTAGAAAAAAGGGTTTCAAAAGTGTTCTTCGGCTGTCCCCATAAGAGTGTACAGATAAATGACATTTCAATCTACTTCTCTATTCTATGTCTAGTGAAGCATAATCACAATACCACAGTACGAACTTGAGAAAATATGCAGTCGACAAACAAGATTCCAGAAATGACCATACATGTTGAAAATGGACAAATTACTAATAGTAAAAATATATAATCCAAATCCCAATGCAGCTTGAAAACAAATGTTTACAATTGCAGCAATACATTTGGTTACTCCATAGGAATTATTTTATTCCTAAATAAGCAGTCACAACTTATTTATTTCTACGACTTTGTCACGTCAAACTATTTCAGATCATGCCCCTATATACTGAAGTTGAAATATCACATTTGATCCAATGGAAACTCTGGCTATTGTAGAATTGATTTACATGGAAAAACCTTTATCCTTTTCAAAAGTGACATATTATAGGCATTTAACACTCTTCCACAGTGAGTGAGATCAATAAAAGCTATGCCTACAAATTTGAGCATATTGTTTTATACTACCTTCTTCTGAAACCAAGACTTCCCCAGAGAGAAAGAACAGCACCCTACAACTTTGGAGACATTTACTTTAAATCAGAAAGGCTCAACTCTCTGTTTCTAAAATACAGTTATAGCCAGGCTCTATCAACCATTTGGACAAAGCAAAGCAGATTATCCTAAAGGTAATCAAAAAATACCTTTTAGATTTGTATATCTTTTTTTAAAAATTGCAACAATCCCAAGGAGTAATAAGTGTTTTTAGGGCGAATAAGTTTTCTTACCTGGTCACAAGCTACAGAGTCCCAAGCTGGTTAGTCCATCCCCAAACACTGATCAGATTGAAAAGGATTTGCTCTAGGAGGATAATTTTAACTCTCTCTTCCTCTCCCTCCCTCTCTCACCACTTTGTTTAAATATCCTTCCACTCCTCCTGGTTCTCACGGTCAACCATTTTCTCGGTCAACCATTTTCTTGATTCTTCTTGGCTTTCTTTTTCAGACATCCATACGTACCCTTTCTCAGGTTCAGATTATTTCCCTACAGAGCTTTGGACACTGCTTTGCCCAAGAACACCCAAGCATTAAAATGTATCTGAGTATAATAAAGGTGTTTATGAGCATATATTTACATACATAAAAGTTGATTAATTAAGTCCAAGCAACTGATACATTGTGACTACACTATATTCTACTTCCACGTAACAGAACAAACTAGGGAACCATTTACAGTGCCTTCAGAAAGTATTCATACCCCTTGATGTATTCCACATTTTGTTGTATTACAGCCTGAATTAATGGTTTTAAACAAATGTTTCTCACCCGTCTACACACAATACCCCATAATGACAAAGTGAAAACATGTTTTAGAAATGTTTGCAAATGTATTGAAAATGAAATACAGAAATATCTCCTTTACATAAGTATTCACACCCTTGAGTCAATAGAAGCACCTTTGAGGGTGATTACAGCTTTGAATCATCTTGGGTATTTCTGTATCAGCTTTGCACATCTGGATTTGGGGAATTTCTCCCATTCTTCCTTGCAGATTTTCTCAAGCTCTGTTAAGTTAGATGGGGAGTGGTGGTGAACAGCAATCTTCAAGTCTTTCCACAGATTTTCAATGGGATTCAAGTCTGGGATTTGGCTGGGCCACTCAAGGACTTTCACATTCTTGTTCTGAAGCCATTCCAGCATTGCTTTGGCTGTATGCTTGGGGTCATTGTCCTGTTGGAACATACATCTTCACCCCAGTCTAAGGTCGTTTGCACTCTGAAGTAGGTTCTCATCAAGGATTTGCCTGTATTTGGGTTCCATTCATTGTGCCCTCTATCCTTGCCAGTCTCCCAGTCCCTGTCGCTGAAAAGGCAGAGTCTGGGTAGTTCCATATTTTTTCAATTTCCCAATGACGGCGACCACTGAGCTCTTGGAAACTTTCAACACTCTAGAAATTGTTTTATACCCTACCCCAGATATATGCCTCATCACAATTATATGTTGGAGATCTACAGACAGTTCCTTGGACTTCATGGTATAGTTTCTGCTCTGACATACACTGTCAACTGTAGGACCTTATATAGACAGGTGTGTTTCTTTCTAAATAATTTAATTGGCCACAGGTGGACTCCAATCAAGTTGTAGTGACAGCTCAAGGATGATCAAAGGAAATTGGATGCACCTGAGCTCAATTTAGAGTGTCATAGCAAAGGGGTGAAATACTTAGTAAATTAGATATTTCTGTATTTCATTGTCAATACGTTTGCAAAAATGTCTAAAAACATGTTTTCGTTTTGTAATTATGAGGTATTGTGTGTAGATGGGTTAGAGAAAAAAATTAAATTTAATCAATTTTGATCTCAGGCAATTTTGAACACAACAAAATGTGAAATAAGTCAAGGGGTATGAATTATTTCTGAAGGCACTGTATATAAAGCAAAGACCATTGGGGAAATAAAATAAACAAAATGCAAGGTTGTTATATGATACTGAACATACAATAGACTTCACATTATATTGATATGGCAAATACACTGCAGAAGCATTAAAGGAAAAGGTCATTTTTAAATATTGTTTGTAAATACCTTGATAAAAAAGGTGAAAGTTCCTTTTCACATACCTATAATAAGGATCAAATTAACCAAATCAGAAATATATTTGCTAATGCTAACTCTGCTTAAGGATTTCTGAGAGTTCAGAGAGTTTGGACAGAAGATGTTGGATAAGAGAGAGTAACAGATTCCTAGACGAAGCGAGGAGGATGGAAAAGAGAGGAGGAGGGTGGACAGGAGGAATAACAATGATGGCAGGAGGGAGTATGAGAGAGAGGGGAGATGGACATTAGACACTAATTGCCATGTGAACGTCAAGTAGTCCTAGCCAGCGAGAAGTCCTGGCCAGCGAGAAGTCCTGGCCAGTGATTCTTCGGTCCAGCCAGTGTGGCCTCTTATCTACTGAGGTCAATAAGAGTGGCATGGTCAGTGCACAACAGCAATTGGCATTTTAATAGCACTGCATCTGGTTGCACACGGCTGTTGTTGTTCTATATTGCTGACATTGAGAGCCTGGGTCACTCAGAGGGTCTACTGTAAAGTTGTGTTGAGAGTGAGCAAAAATGCAAGTGTTACATCAACTCTAATAGTGTTCAATTTAAAGTTATTTTGGGGACCTGCGTGGTTCTGGTACCGTTTCCGACCTACATTTCTGCTTATAAATCTATATGTGGACACCATCGATCGAAATGGCTTGAGCGGTAGCCCTGATTCTCATGGACACAGGAGTATGTCTCTTCTGCCTGTGTGAAGCAGGATGTGAAATCTGACACCACTTGAAGCTGGTATGTCCCTCCTACCATTTCATTCGCTCTTCCGACTGTCCGGCAACTCCTGGCTGAACCCTACGTCACAGCCAATAACAACGCATATGCCTGGAATCCTTACAGCAGGAAAGAGTGGTTTCGTCGCTGTAACACATTCAGAGATCGATTTATAGCCAGTAATCTAAAATAATTCATAGATTTTAAACAAAAAACACTTTTTGTTTGTCATAGATGGACAAGATAGATTAATATGAGATGAAAGGCGAGTTCCTAACGAGTTCAGGAAGCCAAGCTAAAGCTCTGTGATATTCACAGCGATGGGGGCAGACGTTTTGATCAAGAGAGACCTTTAGAAAATATACACATTTTCTCTAACACTAAATATACAAATATGTATTTTACAGTTATAAGTAAGGTGAAATCTTATAGTTAGCCATTTTATAAATGTATTATACTATATTTTGCCTTATTCATACAGTTTTGTTGAATAGGAAATACATCATATGAAATATTTCATTTTTTTATCATATTTGTACTATGTACTTGAGCTTGTCTCCTCAAAAGTGACCACACCTCATCAATTTATAACTATTTTTACCAGAAAGGTGAGATTTTAACCTTTCTTGGAGTATGCAGCATTACTAGTTATTGTTTATGGCCCTCTCATGATAAATAAATACTTTTGGGGATTATGTAGATTACATTTTCGATTACATTTAGTTACATACAAGAGGTTAACACTGGCCAACACTGATTATTGTTGCATTAACTCTACATTGGTGTCAGTCCTCAGAAATCGTGAATTCCTATTTTTCTTTTGCCAAGTACACATTTTGCACAGGAATGACAAAAGCCCCATTGATGGAGGAGGGTAAAATCATTGGCATTGGCAACAGTCGCGGGGGGCACCAGTTGAGAGGGAGCGAGGTTCTACATCTGTCTGTCTATATAACTCATCCTCTATCTACCGTCGCCAGCTACGAGGCTACGTGCAGTGCCTTCAGAAAGTGTTCACACCCCTTGACTGATTCCACATTTTGTTGTTACAGCCTGAATTCAAAATGGATAAAAAAAATGTTTTACCCATCTACACACAATACCCCATAATGACAAAGTGAAAACATGTTTTTAGACATTTTTGCACATTGAAAATTAAATACAGAAATCAATCATTTACATACACTATATATTCAAAAGTATGTGGACACCCCTTAAAATTAGTGGATTCGGCTATTTCAGCCCCACCTGTTGCTAACAGGTGCAATCTCCATAGACAAACATTGGCAGTAGAATGTCCTTACTGAAGAGCTCAGTGACTGAACCAGGTTTACCTCTAGGATTTTTCCTGTGCTTAGCTCTATTCTGTTTATTTTTATCCTAAACAAACTCCCTAGTCCTTGCCGATGACAAACATACCCATAACATGATGCAGCCACCACCATGCTTGAAAATATGAAGAGTGGTACTCAGTGATGTGTTGTATTCAGGACATAAAGTTAATTTCTTTATCACATTTTTTGCAGTTTTCCTTTAGTGCCTTCTAGCAAACAGGATGAATGTTTTGGAATAGTTATATTCTGTACAGGCTTCCTTCTTTTCCCTCTGTCATTTAGGTTAGTATTGTGGAGTAACTACAATGTTGTTGATCCATCCTCATGTTTCTTGTATCACAGACATTAAACTCTGTAAAATTTTTAAAGTCACCTTTGGCCTCATGGTGAAATCCCTGAACGGGGTTTCCTTTCACTCCGGTAACAGAGTTAGGAAGGACGCCTGTATCTTTGTAGAGACTGGGTGTATTGATACACCACCCAAAGTGTAATTAATAGCTTCACCATGCTCAAAGGGATATTAAATTGTTTTACCCATCTACCAATAGGTACCCTTCTTTGCGAGGCATTGGAAAAGCTCCCTGGTCTTTGTGGTTGAATCTGTGTTTGAAATTCACTGCTCGACTGAGGGACCTTACAGATAATTGTATGTGTGGGGTACAGAGATGAGGTAGTCATTCAAAATAATGTTACACTATTATTGCACATAATGAGTCCATGCAACTTATTATGTGATTTGTTAAGCACATTTTGATTCCTAAACTTATTTAGGCTTGCCATAACAAAGGGGTTGAATACTTATTGACTCAAGGGATTTCAGCTTTTCAGTTTTAATTCATTTTGATATTATGGGGTATTGTGTGTAGGCCAGTGACAACAAAATCTAAATTGTATCCATTTTTAATTCAGGCTGTAACACAATAAAATATGGAAAAAGTCAAGGGGTGTGAATACTTTCTGAAGGCACTGTAAGTGTCTGTTTCTAATAGCCAGGACTAGAGCCAAGAACAGTTAGGAGAGGAGGAAAATGATCTAAGGATGAAGGAATAGGACTATGAATGTTCTGCCTCCGTTCTGGTCTAGATAGTTTTTTTGTCACCACCCACACTATACTTTTTCTTAAAGTTTTATTTCAATTGTTTTCATGTTACACCCTAATAATGATGGAATTGTTCATTAACTGTATACCACATCATTTTACATAATATTTTTTAATGATTTGGAGTTGCACTATACTGTGGTTCAGTGTGCATTTCTCTGTATTTACATAAAGTAAAAAAGATGTCACCAGAAACATTCAGCCAAGCCTACCAGCAGCGCCAAGCAGTCGCACTATGAATACATTTGCATACATTTGGCCGCAGGGTGAATTAGGTACATGGGTCTCAGCCGGTTGCATCATATCCTCTTTCACACCAACAAGCCAATCTGCTGAGTGACAGGTTCCCACCTGTGATGGGGCCATCCATGGTCATCCTAATTTAGCCTCAGTGTAGAATGGCTGGAGCCATTCAGTCCGGTGACGTGTCCTGTCGTGTCTTGAGGCTGTCAGGCATTCAATTGGTGTCTGTTCCTGTTGTGAAATCCAATTAGGGAGGTGTGGTTGAACTGCTCAGTCCAACACCTGGTCAGCTTTCTGATCCTTTGGGGAAATAAATGGCTTTGTTGGGTGGCTGGATGGCCATTTTGTGTCTCCTGCAATGGTTGGACGGACATTCCCTTTTTCACGTGACTGGTGACACAACGCACTTCTGAGTTGTCTCCGTACTACTGTACTCTTTCTTGCAACTTGGCTAACTGTCAAACTTTTTTTCTTTTTACTCTTAATAACTATTTAATCAAACTTTGTATTTAACAAGTTTTTAACAAGGTCTTAGTTTTGTCCTCACACAACTCTTTTTAATTTAACTTTTTCACCGCGGACGCTTTATCTGGACATAGATCTGCAGTACCTCCTCCGGCCGAAAAAAAATGCTAAGTAACGTTATGCCTTCTCATTGCAGTCGCTGTACTCTTAATATACAGGAGAACTATCGCCTTATTGTGAGGACAGCCGAGTTGCAATTAGTGGATTCGGCTATTTCAGCCACACCCGTTGCTGACAGGTTTATAATATCGAGCACACAGCCATGCAATCTCCATAGACAAACATTGGCAGTAGAATGGCTTTACTGAAGAGCTCAGTGACTTTCAACTTGGCACCGTCATAGGATGCCACCTTTCCAACAAGTCAGTTCGTCAAATTTCTGCCCTGCTAGAGCTGCCCCGGTCAAAAGCAAGTGCTGTTATTGTGAAGTGGAAACGTCTAGGAGCAACAACGGCTCAGCCACAAAGTGGTAGGCCACCACACAAGCTCACAGAACGGGACCGCCAAGTGCTGAAGCACATGGCGTGTAAAAATCGCCTGTCCTCGATTGCAACACTCACTACGGAGTTCCAAACTGCCTCTGGAAGCAAAATCAGCACAAGAGGAGGAATCATGGCTGAGACCCATGTACCTACACTGAGGCTAAATTAGGATGACCATGGATGGCCCCATCACAGGTGGGAACCTGTCACTCAGCAGATTGGCTTGTTGGTGTGAAAGAGGATATGATGCAACCGGCTGAGACCCATGTACCTAATCTTCATGAAATGGGTTTCCATGGCCGAGTAGCCGCACACAAGCCTAAGATCACCATGCGCAATGCCAAGCGCCGCTGGAGTGGTGTATGTCTCGCCGTCATTGGACTCTGGAGCAATGGAAATGTGTTCTCTGGAGTGATGAATCACGCTTCACCATCTGGCAGTCCGACATACACATCTGGGTTTTGCGGATGCCAGGAGAACGCTACCTGCCGCAATGCATAGTGCCAACTATAAAGTTTGCTGGAGGAGGAATCATGGTCTGGGGCTGTTTTCCATGGTTTGGGCTAGGCCCCTTAGTTGCAGTGAAGGGAAATCTTAACGCTACAGCATACAATTACATTCTACACGATTCTGTGCTTCCAACTTTGTGGCAACAGTTTGGGGAAGGCCCTTTCCTGTTTCAGCATGACAATGCCCCAGTGCACAAAGTGAGGTCCATGTCAGAGGAACCGATGTGGATGTGGTGGAGGAGTCAGGCGCAGGACACAGAGGCTTCGTCCAACAGACTTTACTAGTCAAAAGTGCAAAATACAATACACGGCCTCGAAAACAAACAGAGGCGAGTGAATTACGTAAACCATGCGTAAACACTAAACAAAACAAACAGAGCGCAAACACGCAGCTCCGAACGACAGGCAGACAACAACACACAATCTAACCAATACAAAACAGGGAACTTATAGGACACGTAATCAGAACACAAACAGACACAGGTGTACAAGACAGACCAAAGCAATCACACCACGAAACATACAACGGTGGCAGCTAGTACTCCGGGGACGGCGAACGCCGAAGCCTGCCCGAACCAGGAGGAGGAGCAGTCTCGGCCGAAACCGTGACAGTCCATACAGAAATGTTTTGCCGAAATCGGTGTGGAAGAACTTGACTGGCCTGCACAGAGCCCTGACCTCAACCCCACCGAACACCTTTGGGATGAATTGGAACGCCGACTGCGAGCCAGGCCTAATCACCCAACCTCCATGCCCGACCTCACTAATGCTCTTGTGGCTGAATGGAAGCAAGTCCCTGCAGCAATGTTCCAACATCTAGTGTAAAGCCTTCCAAGAAGAGTAGAGGCTGTCATAGCAGCAAAGGGGGGACCCACTCCATATTAATGCCCATGATTTTGGAATGAGATTATAGACGAGCAGGTGTCCACATACTTTTGGTCATGTAGTGTATTATGGTACATTTCAGACGAACTCCAGACCAGCCATTGCATTGACAGCCGCTATTGCGTTAGCTAGCTGGCCTCAGACATTCATCCTAGCTTTATTATCAACTGGCTAGCTTTATCAGGCAGCTTTAGATGCGAGGGGAAAATGAATATATTCGCTAGTTAGTTAACCATCTGATTGAAGAAGTTGATTATAAATGCCATTAGCTAGCTAGATAGTAAGTTAGTTGAAAAAATATGAGGTTGTGGCGATATATCGCCATCTGGTGGCGACTAGAAACAATTGCATAATAGGAACTATTACAAATTGATGGTCCTTGAAAATAAATATTAGTGCCTAAAAAAGTACTTGAAAGTCCTTGAATTTCACTTGCTATTGTCTGTACGAACCCTGAACTAAACTAATGAAAGAGCTACTTCCTGTGCTTGGCCTCGTATGTTGAACATAATAAATTGCTCCCTATCCTCCGGATGTGTACCAAACTCACTAAAAGGGCAGTAATAAAGCCTCCCCTGAAAAAGTCAAACCTTGACCCGGAAAATGTAAAAAACGATCGGCCTATATCGAATCTCCCATTCCTCTACAACATTTTTAAAAAGCTGTTGCGCAGCAACTCACTGCCATCCTGAAGACAAATAATGTATACGAAACACTCCAGTCTGGTTTTAGACCACATCATAGTACTGAGACTGCACTCGTGACAGTGGTAAATGACCTTTTTAATGGCGTCAGACCAAGGCTCTGCATCTGTTCTCCTGCTCCTAGACATTAGTGCCACTTTTGACACCATCGATCACCACATTATTTTGGAGAGATTGGAAACCCTAATTGGTCTATACCAAGGTTCCCCAACTGGTGGCCCGCGGGTGGTTTTATTTGTCCTCCCAACTTTTCTGAGCAAAAAATATATATAGATATTATTTGTTTGTGTGGAATTTTCGTTGTAAAAACACCAGGAAATCAGCTCCAAGTTATTTTAATTTAAGAAATCTGTTCCCAAGTACTCACACCCATAATAGAGAGACACGTGATCGTATACAAATATAAGCAAGGTTTGAAATGATTATGTTTTAGTCAAACATTATATCTGTTTGGGCTTCTTGCTGTGAATTTGCTGTCTACACATTTTTTGTAATTATGTTCCGGCCCCTCGACCATCCGCTCCAGAAAAAATCGTCCCGCGGCTGAATCTAGTTGATGATCCCTGGTTTACACAGAAAAGTTATTACCTGGTTTAGATCTTATCTATCGGAAATATATTAGTTTGTCTCTGTGGATTGTTTGTCCTCTGACAACTCAATGGTAAGTCTTTGTGTTCCTCAAGGTTCCGTTTTAGGACCACTATTGTTTTCACTATATATTCTACCTCTTGGTGATGTGATTTGGAAACACAATATCAACTTTCACTGCTATGTGGATAACACACAGCTGTACATTTTGATTAAACATGGTGAAGCATGCCCAGGAAGCCTATGTTTCAGATATAAGGAAGTGGATGACGACAAATGTTTTACTTTTAAACTCGGACAAAACAGAGAGGCTAGTTCTAGGTCCCAAGAAACAAAGAAATCTGCTATTTGATCTGACAATGAATCTTGACGGCTCTACAGTCGTCTCAAATAAAACGGTGAAGGACCTCGGCGTTACTCTGGACCCTGATCTCTCTTTTAACAAACAAATCAAGAATATTTCAAAGGCAGCTTTTTCCATCTTCGTAACATTGCAAAAATCAGCAACTTTTTGTCCAACAATGATGAAGAAAAGCTAATCCATGCTTTTGTCACTTCTAGATTAGACTACTGCAATACTCTACTCTCCGGCTACCTGGATAAATCAATGAATAAACTTCAGTTAGTGCTAAATACGGCTGCTAGAATTTTGACTAGAACCAACAAATTCGATCATATCACTCCAGTGGTTTCCTGTTAAGGCTAGGGCTGATTTCAAGGTTTTACTGCTAACCTACAAAGCATTACATGGACTTGCTCCTATCTATCTCTCCGATTTGGTCCTGCCGTACATACCTACACGTAAGCTACGGTCACAAGATGCAGGCCTCCTTATTGTCCCTAGAGTTTCTAAGCAAACAGCTGGAGGCAGGGCTTTCTCCTATAGAGCTACATTTTTATGGAATGGTCTGCCAATCCATGTGAGAGACGCAGACTCGGTCTCGATCTTTAAGTCTTTACTGAAGACTCATCTCTTCAGTTGGTCCTATGATTGAGTGTAGTCTGGTGTAGGGGTACGAAGGTGAACGGCAAGGCACTGGAGCGACGAACTTCCCTGGCTGTCTCTGCCTGGCCGGCTCCCCACTCTCCACTGGAATTCTCTGACCCTATTACGGGGGCTGAGTCACTGGCTTACTAGTGCTCTCCCATGCCGTCCCTAGGAGGGGTGCGTCACGTCATGCCAGGCTTTTTTCGCTGTACTCGAGTTGAATGGGTTGAGTCACTGACATTATCTTCCTGTCCGGTTTTGCACCCCCTAGGGCATTTGCGGTGGAGGAGATCTTCGTGGGCTATACTCAGCCTTGTCTCAGGGTAGTAAATTGGTGGTCTGTTGATATCCCTCTAGTGGTGTGGGGGCTGTGCTTTGGCAAAGTGGGTGGAGTTATATCCTGCCTGGTTGGCCCTGTTCGGGGGTATCGTTGGACAGGGCCACAGTGTCCCCCAACCCCCCCCCGTCTCAGCCTCCAGTATCTATGCTGCAATAGTCAATGTGCCGGGGGGCTAGGGTCACTCTGTCCTATCTGGTGTAATTCTCATTTCTTATCTGGTGTCCTGTGTGAACTTAAGTATGCTCCCTCTAATTCTCCCATCTATCTCTTCCCTCCCCTGAGGACCTGAGCCCTAGGACCATGCCTCAGGATTACCTGGCCTGATGACTCCTGGCTGTCCCTGTCCCCAGTCCATCTGGTCGTGCTGCTGATCCAGTTTCTGCTGTTTTGCCTGTGGCTATGGAGTCCTGGCCTGTTCACCAGATGTGCTACCTTGTCCCGGATCTTCTGTTTTCGACCCTCTATTGCTCTACCTCCCTCCCTCTCTCTCTCCCTCTCTACCGCAACTGCTGTCTCGACCTCTGAATGCTCGGCTATGAAAAGCCAACTGACATTTACTCCTGAGGTGCTGACCTGTTGCACCCTCTACATCCACTGTGATTATTATTTGACCCTGCTGGTCATCTATGAACGTTTGAACATCTTGAAGAACAATCTGGCCTTAATGGCCATGAACTCTTATAATCTCCACCCGGCACAGCCAGAAGAGGACTGGCCACCCCTCAGAGCCTGGCTCCTCTCTAGGTTTCTTCCTAGGTTCCTTTCTAGTGAGTTTTTCCTAGCCACCGTGCTTCTACATCTGCATTGCTTGCTGTTTGTGGTTTTAGGCTGGGTTTCAGTATAAGCACTTTGTGACATCTGCTGATGTAAAAAGGGCTTTATAAATACATTTGATTTGATTTTGGTTACTCATTGATATGCTGCTGTTGAAACGTTATACTGAGTGCACATCAATACTAGGTATAACTCCAGTAACAGTAATTTCTCTTTCACACAGTCAGTCTCTTCACAATGATAATGTTGTCGGGAGATATTGGAGAGCAAATTAGTTTAGAGAAATATGAGAAGGGGAAATATTATGAGTGAGAGAGAGGATAGAGTGTGTGAAATATAATTGTTGATAGAGTAAATCAACAGAGAAAGGGTCTGAGACTAGGGTGTGCATGCGTGTTCGTAGATGTATGTTACATTGAATTTGTTTGTCACTAAGTGAGTGATAGAAGGATTGAGAGAGAGAGACAAGGAGGTTGATGAGTAATCGTTTTTCTTCGCAGTGCACAGAACTGGCAGGCGCTCCTCCTGTGGCAATCCCCTTATCTCTCTCTGCGTCAGCCAGGACCTTCATTTAATCAGAGAGAGAAGGATGCGCAGTATTACCACTGGCTATAATGCAGTCAGGGAGGAGTGGATGCACTGCCATACTGACAGCACATAGAGCACCACAATGGAATATACCCTACTAAACCTTTATACCAAACCATATACAAAAAATATATATATATACAATCATTCTAGCTATACTGTAGCTAACCTTTAACAAAACCTAAATTTTTCTGGGTCAGGTCCCCGTGTCAGAATGAACTCCATGCAATGCCATACATGCCAAATAAGGCATTAAGTACCACTCCAAGCCTTAGATGGCACACCAGACCATCCAACATGTTGCAGCTCTTCATCAACTTTGAAGTATTTTTTGATACAGTAATGTATTATCCATAGACCCCAACAGTACAACGCAACCCAACCCCAACTTTGTCCCTAATAGATCCCCTCGCGCTGGTCTAATCCTTTCACGCATTACAGTTAAACCTCGCCATGCATGCCTTTTAAATTAGCGGGGCTCATTTTGTCAGCACCGCCGCCCCACAAAGCTCTGACTGGTAGTGCCATCTTATGGAGATAATTTGCTACTACAGTTTCTTAGTAAGTCGCAGTCCAGGACCCTTTTCTAATACTTCAGAAATGCATCTTTCCTTCCTACTTTCCTTGAAGTAATCAGAGATTTCAATTAGTTGGATTGCTGAACGTAATGGGGTGGTAACATTTCTTACACCTATCCAATCACTTATACATTTGTGCTTACCTTAAAGACGCAAGGAATAAAGGATGCATTTCAAAGATATTCAAGGAAACAAGGAAGGAAGGATGCATTTCTGTATTCGAACATGGCCCGGTCTCTCTCATTACTTATCACAATGCTGAGCATTCGAACATGGCCCGGTCTCTCTCATTACTTATCACAATGCTGAGCACATCTGACTGCAGCATTCTGTCACTGACAGGAGAATAATTCCCTGTGTGAATTAATGTTTCCAGTCGCATAATTACCAACCCTGTTGAAGCACTGTTCAGACCAGAGAGGTCACACTTACCCCTGTGTTGCATTCTTATAGTCTAATATGTTATTATGTGGGCCCAAATATACATACCAGCAGTACATGTATTTTTGTTACAAATAATTATTTGTTCATACAGTATGTATCATTTTTTATGCAAAACTAGTACAATAAATACATGAAACAAGTCAATAAATCAATTCAGGATGACTGTTTATCCTGGCTATAACTGATTACCCTCCTCCTGTCTTTCAGTTTAGCAAGGTTTGGAGACGGTGATCCCTGGAGTCCCTCTACGACCTCACTACATATATCTTTCCCCCTGATAGAGAGTTGTGGTATGGTGTTGAGGTCCTTATACCTATGTTGTGTACTGTACAGTATGTGCTTCTGGACATACGATCTGAACGGTATGTGCTGGACATACAGTAGTGGCACTAACAGCCATCCCCATGCACTCACTGTATAAGGTTCTGCATTGGGCAGCGGACGTATAAAATATTTGCATGCATGATCCATTTTTTTTTTTTACTTTCCGATACAAGAGAAAGTGACATTTACTTTTGATTCAACTTGATTTTGAGTTTTTATAAATCATTCATTAATAAGTCTCCCCAGCAACAATTGTAATAATATCGCCTTTAGAATGGAAGACATCAAGTACATTTCTAAAATGTCTACATTTCACCTTCCTTCTGCCAAGAAGACACCTTTATTTAGGGCAATGTACAGAAGTCACACTTACTTTTGCATAGCCGCTTTTTATAGCGGCTTTAAAATAGACTTTGCATTAACTCAAACGACACAGGTTGGATCTTGCTCAAGGGTACATTACCGTTGTGTTATAGACCCTGTGAATAGATCCTGCAAGTCCAGTTGCTTAGCTGTAATCAGATAATACTGTCTCCTACACAAACCCAGATTGACATGGATAAACTGTGGGTTTGAAGGTGTCAGCAGAGGCAGAGTATGCGTTTGCCCCTTGCCGTTACTCGATCTTACTCAGCCTACGTCACACCAAGGCTATATGCAGAGTTTCTTATTTGAAGTGTTGCAGCCACAATTCTTTAATCAAAAAATACTAGCAGAAGCCGCAGGAATCTACCTCCACCCCCTTTCCTGACATAACCTCGTACGCAGTCATGTGCCTCTAGTTCTTTTTTTTAATGTCATTAACAGGTGGTTGTCAAAAATAGAATGAAGAAACACACACACACACACACACACACACACACACACACACACACACACACACACACACACACTATCAGGTGCACCCACACACACAAACACACATGCACACACATGCACACACATACACTAACGGGTGCATGCTCACACACACATACACAGACACACATACGCACACGCGCATGCACACACACACCACGCACACACACACACACACACACACAGAGACACAGAGTGATATAGAGACAACACACTCATTACGCATATTCTCGCAAATACATTTTACAGGGCCCAGCAAAGACAGATAGATCAAGCACAACCGTACGTGCATGTCTAAACAAACATATACACTTTCAAACACCACACAGGCATAGGCGTGTGGCCACATAGCTACTAAACCCACCCACTCACCAACTCCCTGCAACACAAGGCTACTTTGGCCTCCACCCTCTTTCCACTGCCCTTACCTCCCCTCCTCTCTTTCTCCGCGGCCCCTCTCTCGCTCACTCATTCTCTTCGCCTCGCCCTATTTCATTCCGAACTGAACCACACACACCAAACAGGTCAGCAACTTCTTCATATCATTGTTATGATTCGTAACGTGACCATGACTGAGTGTATAGTAAAGCAAAATGAGTACAAATTAATTAATTTGTGTCCGTTGTAGATATTGAATTACAGCATTGTAAAATAAATTGAATTGCTTACGCTCAAATGATGGCCTTGAATGTTGCTCTGGGGTGTCTGCATTTGCTGCCGTTCGTGTTTGTGTTTTTGTGTATTTCAATTTCATACTGATCACACTGTTGTATATTTCAATGGGTATTGTAATTGAATAAGTTGATTTGGATGGAATATTGCGAGGTACTTTAAGTATTCAAGACTGAATCATAGAGGACTGTTTTGCATCTGTAATTTTAGTATTTATGGTTCAGAGCTTCTTCTCGCTAAACTGTCAATTTGTATATCATGCGAGGGTAACGGTAATGCTGTGCAAATATTCTTGATGGAGCCTTTTCATTGTCTTATTTTTAGTTGGCATACTAGTTGCTTAGACTTCTTTGCAAGATAGCTATATGTAGGATAATTACTACTGTTGTCCATCTTTCAGTCTACAGTAAATATAGACATAGTTCTTTAAGATGTGTAAAAGTGACTAACACAACTCTGACTTAATGATAATAACTTAAGTAATATGTGCATACCAGTGGAGGCTCCTCAGAGAATTTCATAGAAATAGTGAAACATTAAACAAAGCTGTCATTTTTAGATTAAACTATACTAAATATATTCACATCACCAAATAATTGATTAAAACACACTGTTTAGCTATGAAGGTCTACAGTAGCCTCAACAGCACTCTGTAGGGTAGCACCCTAGTGTAGCCGGAGGACAGCTAGTTTCCTCCTCCTCTGAATACATTGACTTCAATACAAAACCTAGGAGGCTGATGGTTCTCACCCCCTTCCATAGACTTACACAGTAATTATGGCAACTTCCGGAGGATGTCCTCCAACCTATCAGAGCTCTTGCAGCATGAACTGACATTTTGTCCACCCAATCAAAGGATCAGAGAGTTAATTTAGTACTGAAAGCATAAGCTACAGCTAGCTTGCACTGCAGTGCATAACATGTGGTGAGAAGTTGACACAAAGAGAGAGAAAGACAATATTTAAACAGTTTTTAACAAAAAAAAATCTTCAAAAATGAAGAAAGAGCGAGAGGGAGAGAGAGAGCTAGCTATATTTCGTAGTATTTTTTTCACTTACTTAGCTAGCTTAGCTAGCTAGATAGTTTAGCCTACTCAAACACCTGGCTCAAACAGAGAGGGGTGCTAGGTTAGCTAGCTGGCTATAGCTATCCAACACTGGAACTCTTCCAAGTAAAGGTAAGCCTTTGGTTTTATTAATTTATTGCCACTGGGGCCCGCCGGTGTAACTGCTAAACTGATTGCTGACTGTACACTGGACTGCATGATTGTAGCAGGTTTACTAATGTGTTAGTTGTATTAGCTATGTTGACTATGATGTTAGATAATATAGTGACAACGATGTAGGCTGTGTGTAGCAGTTAGTGGTTATGTTATGAAGGGTTGGCTTGGAACGTTTTTTTTCCGCCTGGTCAAAGACAGCTAAAGTGTTGTGCACTGAAGTCAGCTAGCGAAGGGAAAAGGTGAGAGAGGAGGAGCACACGTAGATGCGAGAAGGAATTACAATGAGCAAAGTGATCATGCTGTTTGTATGTGGCTGCTATGAAAGTGAGCTGTGTTTGGCGTGTGATCGGTTGTATTCATTCGGCCGATTCTGTTGAAAAATGTTTCTTAAATGGAAGCAAACAGAACGAAACGGGGATAAACATACCCATATTTGTCCAATAGAAACTCTTGTTTTCAACTGTTGGACTAATGATTACATACTAGATCAGCTAGATGCAGGCAAGAGTGTGCAAGGTGGTATTGAATGTGTCACTATCTGTCACCTTGATTACAGAACATTCTCTCAACCTGTGCACCTACGTTGTAAACTTTTATTCATAGGCTAGGTTGTAGCAACATCATGATGGGTATAGGGAAAATATGAGTAGCATTTAGTAGCCTAAACCTATCGATGTTACATTGAGCTGGGTGAATGGAATTTGAATGACAGTCATCCAATATGCTGTAATAGAAATAATATACCATTTAGCAGACGCTTTTATCCAAATGGATTTTTTTTAAACGTATGGGTGGTCCCGGGGATCGAACCCACTACCCTGGCGTTACAAGCGCCATGCTCTACCAATTGAGCTACAGAGGACCACGCTCATAAAACATTTCTGCGTCCTTCCTCATCTTAAATGGCACCAACCGCCACTGATGCACACAATATTTGCTATGAAAGGTGAAAAAGTGTCAATTTAGCACTCATTGACGTGCTGGTGCTGGTTCAGACTTGATATCCAACCATGCAGTTGGAAATGATTCTGTGCAGCATTAAATTGTCCATCATATAGCCGTCAAGATTAAAATGATATTTGCCATGTTGTATTTGATCAGACTCTATAAGGTGACATGGCAGTTGTTAAATTGAGTTTGTACTAACATTGTGATGGATTAAAGTCAGTAGATGTTCTTCTACTGATGTTAAAACTCATTGTTGTTTTTTTCTTCGTTTTTTTTCTAGAATAAGCTGCTTTCTCCCTGCTGGCTTCTCCTCCATATCTCTGTTTCCCAACATCTACCCGGAAGCTTCCTCTCTTTTTGATATTTTTGTCTAATCTATTCTATCTTTTAACTCATTTTTCATTATGACCCGCTCATCATTGCATACTTCTTCCAAACCACCTTTTACATCAAGCTTTCGATGTCTGGTGTTAATACCTAACAATTAATGATTTGTGCCGACACACAAAAAAACACAAATATATATATATATGTTTTCTGCACTGATAAGCCTTAACATGCCTTATTATTTTTGATGGTGGGTTTGGTATGTTTGGTTTATGAACTGAGTCATCAGTGCTGCTAATTCCCATTTCCCTTATTTTCCTGTCCTCCCACATCTTCCTGTTTCCCTCCCTCCATCCCTCTTGCCTCACCAATCCCTGTCCACCATCCTTTCTATCGCGCCACTGCCACCTCACCATACAAACCCATTCCCTGTCTCCTACACTCTCTCCCTGTCTTTATCCATTATTCATCTCATTTTTTTTCTCAATCGTAAACATCTGCAAAGCTATGTGGTCCACCTTCTTTCTGCACGAAGAGGATGGCAGGCCGATTCCACCAGGGGCGGGAGTAGGACCAGGAGCAGGTCCCCTGGGACTGACAGGTGTCATGGGTGGCAGAGGGGCTGGGGCTGGTGCTATGGGAGTTAAGCGCCGGGCAAAAGCGTCAACATCAGGAGGCATGAGCGAGGTCCAGGAGGGCAAGATCAAGCTGGCGTTCTTCGTGGCCATCGTGGGTGTGGTGTTGACTGTCTTGGGCTTGGGCACAGAGTATTGGGTGGAGCTGTCCCCGCCAAAGACCTTCTACAACAACCAGACGTGTCTGGCAGCCCACTACGGGCTGTGGAAAGGATGCACCCGGACTCTGTGGGTGGCTGACATAAGCCCTGAGCGAGAGAGCTGTGGGCCGGCTGAACTGCCCGGAGGTGAGTGCTCTGGGGGTGACTGCTCTGGGGCTGCATGAATAGGCCTACATTATTTTGTGTAAACCAAACGGCATCCACTCAAACTCATACAATCCAATCTGTACAAAACCACCTATCAGAAATCACATAGACCCATTTTTTGCATACCAGCAAATTGTGTAAACCAAACAGCATTCACACAAACTCATACATTCAAAACTATACAAAATACTCTCTTGAGAAATCCTATGGACCCTTCTATGACAGATTTTAAAGGGGAAGTTTAGCCACATTTCAGGATCCCAAATCTCAAGGCCAGAAGTGACAATTATGATTACTTAGCTATAGCCCCCACCGTTAGATACGGCTAGATATCTTTGTGTCCAGAATCCAATCACTGGATGCAGGTGTAGACTGTCTATCAGGTGTAGACTGGGTCACAGATGGACTGCAATATACATTTACATTCTGTAGGGATAGATGCTTTCCTTAAACTCACACACCGATTACTCCCAAATACTGTACTAAAATGGCTTACTAGAGAGGGCAGTGCTGCAGTATATTTTTATGGTAGTCTATATGTTGGATAATCTACATTTATCAGACTACAAGATGCCATAACACTAATTGCATAGAAGAGATAACCTTGGCATTGTCATCGATGTGCATGAATGCATAATAATTAGTGTGCAGCAAGCCGTATGAATCTCAATAAAATTATGGTGATGTGCAAGTTGATAAGGTCTCCCTCCATCTGTTTTAAATAAGTTCCTTGTCTCCCCCCATCTCCTCAAGAATCTAACTGCACCTACTTCAAGTTCTACACTACTGGAGAGAATGCCGTCATCTTCCAGAAGACAACAGAAAAGAGTGAGTCAGCTTGTCCCATGCCCTCTTTCAACCCATGTCTCACCTTGCCCACCCACACTCTTTCTTTCTTCCTCGAGTCTGTCATCTATATTTCACTGGGTCAGCCATTGACTGCAGAGAGTGTCTAAAATGTATTCCTCCTACTCCTTTTCCATTATAGCATTGAAGTCAGTAAGACAGTGTTTCTTCATGGGTCCATGTGGACAAACTGAAATCCTGTTTTTTTCTTGAGCTGTAAACCAGAGGTGTCATGTACCACATTTAAGATGGCCAAATTCTATATCTTTGGATTCATTATGCGCAAAATAAACTATCTTCTGTATTTTTAGTTAGTTTCAATGGGCATGATGCCCTACATGTCAGGAGTGCGACATTTAACATTTCTATTATCCTCTAGGCATGTCAGTAACCCCTAGGGCAGCATTTCCCAAACTCGGTCCTGGGGACCCCAAGGGGTGCACATTTTGTTTTTTGTCCTAGCACTACACAGCTGATTCAAATAATCAACTCATCATCAAGCTTTGATTATTTGAATCAGCTGTGTATTGCTAGGGCAAAAACCAAAACGTGCACTACTTGGGGTCCCTAGGACCGAGTTTGGGAAAAGCTGCCCTAGAGTATGTCAGTGAGGGGATGTACCAGTATCTGTTAGAATTATAAATGGATGCCAGGACCTTACCTTTTTGTAGATTGGCCATTTTGAAGATGGTTTCACTTATGTGGTTACTTTACTTACCTTAGTTGAATGCACTCGTTGCAAGTCACTCTGGATAAGAGGGTCTGCTAAATTACTCAAATGTAAATGTACCTGGTGCCAGTGTACTATGAATAGTGGAATGTACCTGTATCAAGACAATAACCGTTTCTCTCTTCCCAGGTCTGAATGTGGCGGCAGCCATGATGGCCCTCTTCAGTCTCTTCCTGATGGTAATGGGGGCCATATGCATCACCACGGCCCTCAGCAAAGGAGAATCGTTCTTCCTCAAGCCTGCATCGGTTTGCTTCATTCTGTCAGGTGAGTGAGTAGACATATGACAGCCAAGGTGACATACTGTACATGTATAACTACAATGATAAAAGGTTACTATTTTGACATGTCTAATGAGACCATGGGAAGATCTCAAATGCGTACTCCTCACGTCCTCTCTCCTCGTCTCCTCCTCAAAACCCATTGGAGGAGAAGGTCAGAGGGGAGAGACCTCTGGCTTTGTCATCCAATGGGTTTTGAGAAGGAGAAGAGAGGAGAAAGTTGCGGAGAGTCAGGAGTCAGTTAGGAGTCAACCTGTGCATGCAGCAAAAAAAAAGCTACCGGTACTCAACACTTTCAAAAACATATAGCCGTTATTCAAGTGTATCAAGGGAGGGCTCACTAATTAGATATACAGGGCATTAGTCATGGCATCTGTCCAGTCCTGATATACTCTGAGGCTCTGGGAAGTAGATGAGGAAAAGGTCACAGTTATCGATACCACCTCCACCATCCCACCAGTAAGATGTATTTACTAACTCCACACACACCAAGCCCCTGTTATCGCTCTCTTTTGTTCTTTCTCTCTCTCTTTCTCTATCACTCTTTCCTCCTCTCTCTTAGGCCTCCTGATGCTCCTATCTCTTATTCTTTTCAACCAATCGGTCCTCTCCTTCCTAGCCAGTGACCACTCGGTGCCGTTGCATCACGAGTTGTCTTGGTCAGTATCCTGTGTTGGGTGTGCAGGGGCCATTCTTATTTTGGGCGGAATCCTCTTTCTCTTGCTTGCACTACCATTCAGCCCCTGGCGAAAGTGTTTTCCCCCCAAAAATGAAAGTGACAGCTAGTGGCGAGGAGGAGGTATTGCACTTTATCTGTATCGTCTTATAACTGTTGAGAAATGGACAGTATCCTGCAATTTTACATTGAATCATTTGAAGTTGTGTAGAGAGGGGTTCAAGTTGTTCATCGTCTTGAATGTTTTTTCTCTCCTTATTTTGCATAAATCCGTAGGTCATTGAAGGGACACTATACTGCTCTTGACTTATGAAAGGTGAAGAATTAACTCAATGCCTAATTCTTGGGAGAATCAAAGGTGTTAGTTGACAGCAAATGTTTTCTCACATTGCATGTGTAAAATGTTATATGCCGGTATGTTCAAACGTCTCTCCAAGTGTGAAATTCAATTGAATTCAAAATAATTTTAAATGAATTTAACAAAAACAACAGTTTGCAGTTGTGTATTGAATTGGTGAACATTACTTCTTAATTATTTTTGCCCAAACTTTGATGATATTGTGATCGACAGTCTTATTAGAGAGTATAATCCTAAGGATAGTAATTGGGATTCAGATGTATTACATAGAACAAAGGTACAGTACGAAACGTATAGAGTTTCTAGTAAATAAATACATGCACAACCCCATGGTATTGCAATGTTTTTACAACTGCCTTTAATATACAGATGTATATATATCAAAGAGACAATAGCCTCTAAAATCCAAATGTTTTCAGACCTCAAAGGTAATATCAAGATTAGTCTACGTCCCAGGCCATCATGTTTTGTAGATTCAGTTATATGCCACAACATAAAAGTAATGAACCATGTAAATTCCAGATCTGCGGTGCTTATGTTATTCATGAATTTGTGTAGCATCCCTACCGATGGCGTGGGATGTGTGGACTCATATTAAATATTAGACTACTTTCGAGGTCTGAAAACATCTGACAAATTTTGATTTTGCAGTCTAATGTCCCTTAACATTTTAGATACACCATCTGCTCTTGGTGTGTGGGTGACTATATTATAGAAATAGCAATAAATTATTAAAGCGGCACTGCCTAAAAACATCTCTGCCTGAAAGGACAGGCAATTTCATCGTAAACCTTATTAAAGAGGTAAAGTGCTACAATGTTGCAGCATTTAGCTACTAACCAGGTATATAAGGTTGCATTGTAAATACACTATTCAAAGTCATATGAGCCTTCAGTGTTGTAAATTAATAACGTAAAAACATTTCATGTGTTGAGTGTAACCCAAATGTCACACGTTTATACTGTAAGATTTTTCTTTCAAGAGAGATACTTGTCAGAGGTATTCTGTGCATATCGGTATTTCAATGGGTATTGGAAGGTGAATTGTGTCTGTGGTTTTCATTGGAAATAATTGTGTATGTAAGACTTGATTTAATTATTAAATGTGAAGACAACATATCCCTTTCTTGTGCTTTTTTTCTGTATTTTTTCCACTCCTCCCTCCTCCATCGTTCATCTCTCCATCATCTTAAACACACATTCAGTCACCATCTTGACCTCTTTCCAGCTTTCTCTGTCTCCACTGTCTCCCACATGTTGGCACCCTCCGCCGCTAAATTTAGAGCGTGGCGAATACTGCTGAAGTGGTTATAAGAAACACAAACCTTGGATTCAAACTGTGATCCCCATCTCCAACATCGTCCAATTCAAACAAACCCCCCACCTCCCCCACCACCACCTCAGCCCACCCTTCCAACAGGTTTTTATTCCATCTCGCTTGCCGAAGTCAGTCTGGTCTGGTCCTCATGTAGGCCTATCATGTGTCTCTATAAATGCCACACACACTGTCACTCATGTCTCACCCCGCCTGGTGGCTGCTCCTGTGGGACGGGGTCCAGACGATTGGTGGTGGGGTCTATGCTGTGTTAACCTCTACCCCCGTTCTCCCCCCTCCTGTCCTGGCCCACTTCGCATGCAGCCCTGAAACACGAACCAACCATCGCTAGACACCTGACACTCGGCCCAAGCTGTATATTTAGATGTTAATCGCTTTCAAATGGAGCCGTTGCTCGCTTCTGAAAGAGTGTGTGTGTGGGGGTCCGGAGGTGGGAGTGTTTCTCTGAATTCCTGTTGTTGAAGTGTGTGTGCATGTCGGTGTGGGTATGTGAAGTGATTGTGTCTGATTGTTTACAATGCATTTGCTTTCAAGTGTGTATAGCCTGTAAATGCTTGAGTCCGGGTGAGTGTGTGTGTGATGGTGATCATGGGTGTTACGACCTTTTGTGTATGTGTGTGTCAGCAAGGATCAAGAGGTAATAAGAAGAACTGGCCTCTCTTGACGTTACCAAAAAAGAAGAGGCCCGGCCACCTCATAACTCACCTTGTTATGATGGTAGCACTGAGCCAGCAGGGTTTACAGGTCTCCTATCCACGCCACTGGTCCCTCTTCCACTTGGGGTGCTTTCTGGGGACGAGGTGCACGTTGACATTTTTCACACTATCATGCCAACCCAACTCAATATATTTTCTTTTCACATTCTCCTTTATAGCACGGTTCCAGCAACTGTGATTGATGCGTAACCAGACCAGCACAGTGCATAGTTGCTTTCTGAGGGCAACAGACCCACAGAGACTGCAGCACCAGGGTCGTGTTCAGTAGGGGGAAAACATTTGGAAACATTTTGAAACAGGGAGATATTACCTGACCTTGTCCAATAAGAAACACACTAATGTTTTAAAACGTTTTGCTAAAGTGTGCCCTACTGAACACAACACAGGGCTCCCCAAAGAGAAAGGACTAATTCAACTCCCCAACTAAATCACACATTAACTGTGCACTCCATGCTGTTGAACAAATAGAGCATCCCCCTCCCTCCCTAGCTCTCTTCCTCCTCCAAAGTCATTACTTTAATGAGATTAAACAGTCACTTTCCCCCTGGACAGATCGTCATCATCATTTCCATCCCAAGAGTGAAGAGATTCAGTGTTATTCAATTATTATTAATTAACTGCCGTTGTAGTCATGTGTTAAGGAAATCTGCTGCTTTCCTGGGCCTGCATCTCTTAGCCTCAGCTTTCATCTACGTGACCTCTGACCTCTGACCCAATATCTACTGGACAATCAAGGTCACCTGTTGAGGTATTGAAGAGACATTACACTCCAAAATCAAGTTTTTCAGATGTTTTCTGTTACCTCAAAAGGGGTCTTCTGTTGAAATGAGTACATGTCCGATGCTATCTGTTTTGTAGCTCCAACTATATGAATGGAAAAGATGAGCGCCATGTAATTACCAGATATGCGGTGGCAAACATTTTGGCATTCATTTGTTGTATTACCATCTTGGTTAGATGTTAAATAACACACTCCACACAACACATTTTCATATATAAGTTTATTGAATATATTTTTTGTATTTATTTTTGAGGCTCAGAATTGTGTATTGCTTAAACATCACAAATGTCCTTAGTTTGATTCATGTGCAGTAGAGTAGAAATATCATGTATCATGAAGAGATCGTTGTCTTCTTCAGTCACAGGATCACAGGTTTTCAGCCCCCTAACCCCAAGGTAGGCCCTTTAATGCAGCGGTTCTTAACTGGTTTTGCCTCGGGACCCAAATTAAACCAGATTATCCCAGTCGCGATCCAATATTCGCATAGTGTAAAAAAACAAACGCCAAAATGTAATCTGGAATTTCTTTTTTATGCTATATTCATAGTAATTGTAGCAAATTATATGACTAAGGAAATAAGTCAATTTTGCCCATATTCTTTATGAAGAATGTTGATAAGCTCACTGGTTTGAGACCACAAAATCAACCAAATCCGCTAAATAGCCCTGCTAGCTCTATTTTGAAAATACTATGATTGAAGAAAAATATTTAAGAGATTCAATTATTTAATCACTTACTACCTGGTTTTAGTTGTTTAGTCATTTAAGTTCAGACTGCGACCCATTCAAAGCCTCCCGTGACCCAAATTTGGGTCGCGACCCATCAGTTGAGAATCGCCGCTTTAAAGAATAACATTAAGAATATATACCATTGCTAAAATAAATAGATTCATATAAAGTCTATAATCTAATACACTTGTCAGGAACAATAAAAACACAGATTAGGCTATGTTGGTTATATCCGTATTAGCAAACAAAAATAATAGCCTTAAAAATGTGATAATAACAATAAGTATAACAATAATAATAATAATAGCGACTTATTATTAATATTAATAATAAATAAAATATATTTAAAATAAAATATAAATACAATATTACACTCATATTTTCACACATGCTTTCCACATGACACCATCGGATTAAGTGTGATGGAGCTAGAAATCAATGAAAATTCTCAACTTTACAGAAATACAAAAATACAAAAATCATAGTTCAAAATGTTCAAATTTACCCTGCATTTACAAATACGAGAATAAAAACAACAGCAATGTGATCATATTCAAGAAGTTACAATCTTTACAGTCTTGTAACCTGGCTATGATAATCAAGCACTCGGAATGATATATTGTGCATTTCAGAATGAATATATACTGAATAATATTGTTAATAATACATTTGATATTCTAGTCAGTGGAATAGATGTATTCAGAGTAGTCAAAAACAGACTGGAATGGCCAATTATTCTCGTTCAGTTATCTTACATTTTTCTACGGCCCTTTTTGGCAACACTTTACAGAAGCCCTGTCATACAGTCCTCAAACGATCAATGTCATAATCAGTCATAAACACGAATACATTAGGTAATCAAACACTAGTATGTCGCATACAGCAAGTATGTGCAAGCTAACTATGGGTACTAGCTAACTAGAGAATTGAGGCCACTGTATAAGCCGTCATGACCATGTTAAGGCAGTTGTCAAGAATTTACACTAGTTGTCCTGACTGCTTATAAAAGTTATTACGTATGGCAGCGAAAAGTAGGCTGTACGACAGGGAGTTACTATAAAGCGTTACTCGCCATTTTGCCCTCCACCTCCATGGCTCTTGCTCCTATCTCAGAGGCTCACACTGGCGTGGTTCTCCTGTTCAGCGTGTCCGAGTCGGTGTCCCTGTTCCGTTTGCCCCCCAGGCGGTCCAGGGTGCCCATGCCCCTCTCTCTCTCCATGGTGCCGGTGGGTAGAGGTGGCTGTTGGGGGGCAGGCCCGGAGGACGACAAGGTATTCAGGGGCGCAATAGCAGTGGCGCCGGCCGCGGCATTCTGGCCCACCGCAGAGAGGTTGGACTTGGAGAGAGAAGGCAGCGTGCCGCTCATCATCACCCCCACTTCCTCTTTGGGGAAGTAGTTGTGCAGCTGGTAGAGGGAGGCCCGGTCCCCCGTGCCGTAGAGGGGGGGCCCACCGCCACCAAGACTCCCCATCTTGGAGTCCCGGGTCAGGGTATACATGGAGATATCACCCCCTACTCCTCCACCAGGATGGTGCGGGTTGGGCAGGGTGGCCACGGAGAAAGGCGGAGCAGATGGCGGTAATGCAAAACACTTGGCGCCTGTGGGTGAGGTGTCGCAGGGGGAGCCAGGCGGGTCGGTAGAGTGAGAGCTGGAGCGGGAGCGCCGGCGGAAGCGGTAGCTGGGAAGGCGGAGCATGGCGTGCGTGGTGCTCTTCAAGAGTTCGGTGCGAGAGCGGCAGCGCAGCTCCTTGTTCTTCTCGATGTAGATGTTGACGGCCAGGACGCCCACCATCTCAGCCAGGATGAAGGAGAGGCCTCCGAAGTAGAAGGACCAGCCGTACGAGTAATGCCACTTCTTGTCCTCGTCCTTCTTGGGTGAGATGTCGCTCAGCGCCGCAGAGATGTACACGATCACGCCAATGATGTTGCTCAGGCCTGGGGGAAAGAGAGAGAGGAGGTGAGAGGTGTGAAAAGCTCTGTGAGATATAGACTAGATTATAAACTGGGTGGTTAAAACCCTGAATGCTGATTGGGTGACAGCTGTGGTATATCAGACCGTATACCACGGGTATGACAAAACATTTATTTTTACTGCTCTAATAACGTTGGTAACCAGTTTATAATAACAATAAGGCACCTCTGGGGTTTGTGTTATATGGCCAATTTACCACGGCTAAGGGCTGTATCCAGGCACTTTGCGTTGCGATCTTGCATAAGAACAGTCCTTAGCCGTGGTATATTGGCCATATACCAAACCCCCTCGGGCCTTATTGCTTAAATATAATATGCCATTGATTTTCTCTGAGGTTTCCATAGGGGATGGGGGAATGGCTCTAAACAAACCATCTCTACTTGATTACTTCTCTTGTGCAATGTCTCAGTGACCCATATCTTCACTCAGGAGGTAATATATGCCATAATACTAAATAAACAATCTTTATCACTACTGCTGTGTTGTGCCTCGTTGACCTGAGTCTCCACTCAACGGATGATATATGTGGGAAATCTAAGCCGCAACCAATATCATTAACATTAAATGAGTTATGGGGAGGGAAAAACAACACAAAGTTGAACATCATGGATGGATGAAATTATGAGGATCATTATATTATCCTTGATAATAACACTATTTACCAGTCAAAAAATGAGAATTAGTTCAGAGACCGTTGAGAACATTTAAGGCAGAGTAGGGCTATTGCATTACATCTGAACAAGAGGAAAATAAATATGCGACACCATTGAGCATGATTTTAACTCCAGGACTAGGCTTCATCTGTGTCCGGGAAACCATCCCCATGTGTCCTGAGTAATAGAGAAACAGTCAAGAACAAGACACCAGCGCCTTACCAGCAGCCACAAACAGGATGCCTCCTCCTAGGATGATGTTCCTCTTGCTTTTGTAGAAGCTGCTGGATGCAACACACATCGCCCCCATCAGGAGGAGTATAGCACTCAGGATGGGGAAGATACTGGAGGCTCGGACCACACCTGCAGACGGATGGGGGTGAAATTGTCCTTAGTTGCTGATCAGTTTTATGTTGACAGTGGTTGGTGGTTATAGTTATCATTTGGGGATTCTAGATCCTAGCTGGTCCTAGATCTGTGCCTATGGGTATCTTCTACCTGGAGCTCTGCTTAGATATTTCTTCCTATCCTCTGATAATATTGGAAGCGACTGCAACCTTGGTGGTGTCATGGTGTCATAACCTGCTGAGCGTAGCAAAAATATATTAAAGATGAATGATTCAAGCTGAAGTTGTGAAGGTGACTTTTCAGGCTGCATATGTGACATTGTCACCATCTGGAGTAAAGTAATATGCTACAATAAGCATTTACAGTATTTTGTAACACCTTACATAAATGATTAAATGTATCTTACATTCTAATTCCAACCAATGTTCTGGTTTGGTTGGAATATCCTGTTGCTTTGTCATAATTCCCTGCACCTGGGAATTCACTGATGCGGTTTCCCAGGTTTTGCTTTTCAATTCGACATCACATCTCTCTAGTGACATCCTCCCACTGCCCACGTCCCCTTACTCACGCAGGAGATACTCTGCTGCATCTTGATCATAGTCTGCATCGTCCGGGAAATGATTGATCTGAGAGCACACTCCTCTCTTCAGCCCTGAGAGAGAGAGAGAGAGAGAGAGAGAGAGAGAGAGAGAGAGAGAGAGAGAGATACAGAAAGATGGGAGAGAGATTAGAGAGAGAGAGAGAAATACAGAAAGATGGGAGAGAGATTAGAGAGAGAGAGAGAAATACAGAAAGATGGGAGAGAGATTAGAGAGAAATACAGAAAGATGGGAGAGAGATTAGAGGGAGAGAGATGAGAGAGAGAGAGAGAGAGAGAGAGAGAGAGAGAGAGAGAGAGAGAGAGAGAGAGAGAGAGAGAGAGAGAGAGAGAGAGAGAGAGAGAGAGAGAGAGAGATACAGAAAGATGGGAGAGAGATTAGAGAGAGAGAGAGAGAGAGAGAGAGAGAGATTAGAGAGAAATACAGAAAGATGGGAGAGAGATTAGAGAGAGAGAGGGAGAGAGAGGGAGAGAGATGAGAGAGAGAGAGAGAGAGAGAGAGAGAGAGAGAGAGAGAGAGAGAGAGAGAGAGAGAGAGAGAGAGAGAGAGAGAGAGAGAGAGAGAGAGAGAGAGAGAGAGAGAGAGAGAGAGAGAGAGAGAGAGAGAGAGAGAGAGAGAGAGAGAGAGAGAGAGAGAGAGAGAGAGAGAGAGAGAGAGAGAGAGAGAGAGAGAGAGAGAGAGAGAGAGAGAGAGAGAGAGAGAGAGAGAGAGAGAAAGATGGGAGAGAGATTAGAGAGAGAGAGAGAAATACAGAAAGATGGGAGAGAGATTAGAGAGAGAGAGAGAAATACAGAAAGATGGGAGAGAGATTAGAGAGAGAGAGAGAAATACAGAAAGATGGGAGAGAGATTAGAGAGAAATACAGAAAGATGGGAGAGAGATTAGAGGGAGAGAGATGAGAGAGAGAGAGAGAGAGAGAGAGAGAGAGAGAGAGAGAGAGAGAGAGAGAGAGAGAGAGAGAGAGAGAGAGAGAGAGAGAGAGAGAGAGATACAGAAAGATGGGAGAGAGATTAGAGAGAGAGAGAGAGAGAGAGAGAGATTAGAGAGAAATACAGAAAGATGGGAGAGAGATTAGAGAGAGAGAGGGAGAGAGAGGGAGAGAGATGAGAGAGAGAGAGAGAGAGAGAGAGAGAGAGAGAGAGAGAGAGAGAGAGAGAGAGAGAGAGAGAGAGAGAGAGAGAGAGAGAGAGAGAGAGAGAGAGAAATACAGAAAGATGGAAGAGAGATTAGAGAGAGAAACAGATATCAGCTATCTGGGGCTTGGTGTTTGGACATATTAAGTATTCATTTGAATCCCTTTCCAAGTCGGTTAAAATAGCTCAAACACAATGTATTTTTCATGACAGTCATATGAACCACAACCCCCTGTACTCAGAGGAAAACAACAGACCAAATCAACTAAAACTAACTATAATAATCAATAATCAAGGAGTCATAATCAGTGGTTTCAGAATGTTGAGCAGCCACCACAAATATTATATAAAATGGTTGTGTTGTTGTCCTCTTTTGTTGAAGCTGTCTATTGCAAATGGAGAACCACTCCATCAGACTATCACCACTGACTCATCGCTCATAATTGGCCTCTTTGACATTCGCTAGTCTCGCATAGCCATACCTCCAAAATCACATCATTGTCACGCCAGGTTCTCGATGAGGCTAGTTGCAATAGGGTAAAAATGTGAATGTTTGGTCATGTTAGATAAGCGACTCTTGAAATGAGCCTTCTCCTCCTGACTGTCTGCCACTGCCCACTGGATGTCCTCTGAATCAGTGGAGGCTGATTAGGTGAGGACAGCTCATAATAATGGCTGGAATGGAGTGTAATGGCTGGAATTGAGTGGTATCAAACACATGAAAACGATGTGTTTGATACCATTCCATTCACCCCATTCCATCCATTATTATGAGCCATCCTCCCCTCAGCAGCCTCCACTGCTCTGAATGCACTCATCCAGGACGCACTGTGTAAAACCGTGTCTTTCATGGTTGAGCTGCTCATCAGCGTCATCAGAAAAAAAACACACTAACACGGTACGACCAACACATACACTTTTGTACATTCACACGCACACGCACATAAACAAGTGTACAAACACACACACAGGCAGCAGTGGTGTGTATTAATGGATGCCAAGCGAAGCCAGGGTTCCCCAAAAAATAATCATAATAATAATTCATTTCTCTTTCGTCTCTGTTCCGGAATTTTCCTTCAATTCGCAAGAGGCTGAATGTACACTACATTACCAAAAGTATGTGGACACCTGCTCGTCGAACATCTCATTCCAAAATCATGGGCATTAATATGGAGTTGGTCCCCCCTTTGCTGTTATAACAGCCTCCAATCTTCCAGGAAGGCTTTCCACTAGATGTTGGAACATTGCTAGGGGGACTTGTTTCCATTCAGCCACGAGCGTTAGTGAGGTTGGGCACTGATGTTGGGCGATTAGGCCTGGCTCGGTCAGCGTTCCAATTCATCCCAAAGGTATTAGATGTGGTTGAGGTCAGGGCTCTGTGCAGGCCAGTCAAGTTCTTCCACACTGATCTCAACAAACCATTTCTGTATGGACCTCGCTTTGTGCACAAGGGCATTGTCATACTGAAACAGGAAAGGGCCTTTCCTGTTGCCACAAGGTTGGAAGCACAGAATCATCTAGAATATCACTGTATGCTGTAGCGTTAAGATGTCCCTTCACTGGAACTAAGGGGCCTAGCCCGAACCATGAAAAACAGCCCCAGACCATTATTCTTCCTCCACCAAACTTTACAGTTGGTACTATGCATTGGGGCAGGTAGCATTCTCCTGGCATCCGCCAAACCCAGATTCGTCCATTGGACTGCCAGATGGTGAAGCGTGATTCATCACTCCAGAGAACAAGTTTCTACTGCTCCAGAGTCCAATGGCGGCAAGCTTTACAACACTCCAGCAGACGCTTGGCATTACGCATGGTGATCTTAGGCTTGTGTGCGGCTGCTCGGCCATGGAAACCCATTTCATGAAGCTGTTGATGAACAGTTATTGTGCTGACGTTGCTTCCAGAGGCAGTTTTGAACTCTGTAGTGAGTGTTGCAACCGAGGACAGACTATTTTTACGCGCTATGCGCTTCAGCACATGGCAGTCCTGTTCTATGAGCTTGTGTGGCCTACCACTTCGCGGCTGAGCCGTTGTTGCTCCTAGACGTTTCCACTTCACAATAACAGCACTTACAGTTGACCGGAGCAGCTCTAGCAGGGCAGAAATTTGACGAAATGACTTGTTGGAAAGGTGGCATCCTATGACGGTCAATAAGCTCTTCAGTAAAGCCATTCTATTGCTAGTGTTTGTCTATGGAGATTGCATGGCGGTGTGGACGATTTTATACACCTGTCAGCAACGGGTGTGGCTGAAATAGCCGAATCCACTAATTTCAAGAGGTGTTCACATATGTTTGTATATATAGTGTATCTCACCGGAGAAAGCATCAGAGCGAGCAAAATAAATTCACACATTGTGCTCCTGCCCTGAGTGGATGGAAGTTCAATATGTAGCTAGATGTAGAAGACTAACGTTAACTATATACTGAACTAAAATATAAACGCAACATGCAACAAAGATTCAAAGATTGTACTGAGTTACAGTTCATATAAGGAAATCAGTCAATTGAAATAAATTCATTAGGCCCTAATCAATGGAATTCACATGACTGGGAATGTTGGTCACAGATAACTTTTAAAAAAGGTGCGTGGATCAGAAAACCAGTCAGTATCTGGTGTGACCACCATTTGCCTCATGCAGCGCAACACATCTCCTTCGCATAGAGTTGATCAGGCTGTTGATTGTGGCCTGTGGAATGTTGTCCCACTCCTCTTCAATGGCCATGCGAAGTTGCTGGACATTGGCGGGAACTGGAACACGCTGTCGTACACGTCAATCCAGAGCATCCCAAACATGCTCAATGGGTGACATGTCTGGTGAGTATGCAGGCCATCGAAGAACTGGGACATTTTCAACTTCTAGGAATTGTATACAGATCCTTGCGACACGGGGCCGTGCATTATCATGCTGAAACATGAGGTGATGGCGGTGGACACCATACACGTGGTCTGCGGTTGTGAAGCCGGTTGGACATACCGCCAAATTCTCTAAAACGATGTTGGAGGTGGCTTATGGTGGAGAAATGAACATTACATTCTAGTAGACATTCCTGCAGTCAGCATGCCAATTGCACGCTCCCTCAAAACTTGAGGCATCTGTGGCATTGTGCCGTGTGACAAAACTGCACATTTTAGAGTGGCCTTTTATTTTCCCCAGCACAAGGTGCACCTGTGTATAGATCATGCTGTTTAATCAGCTCCTTGATATGCCACACCTATCAGGTAGATTATCTTGGCAAAGGAGAAATGCTCACTAACAGGAACGTAAACAAATTTGTGCACAAAATTTGAGAGAAATACGGTTTTTGTGCGTATGGAACATTTCTGGGATCTTTTATTTCAGCTCATGAAACATGGGACCAACACTTTACATGTTGCTTTTATCTTTTTGTTCAGTGTAATAGCTAATGTTGCCCATTAATGGCAGTTAGGCTAGTGAACAAGCATTTTAGCCAGGTAGCCTAGGACAACAAAAAATGAAAGCGTGTACTGTATGAAAGAGTGATAGGCCATTTCTTCAACATGAAAGAGAGGAGGATGGCATTGGCGTTTCTCTACAAGTAGGGTGAGTCAACATGGTTTTCTACTTGCACGAACATGCACACACACACACACACACACAGAAATCAGAACCATGGACAGCCACATCATATTTAGGTTACGTTGACTGGACTAAATTGTTTTTGGTATCTTTTAGTTGTCACTGTATTAGACTAAGCATAGGTGATTTGATGATGTTGAAATGTTGAAGTTGAAATGGTGCTGGAATAGTGGAGGCAGCTCCAGTTTTCTTTGCAACTCTCCATGGTTCTAAATCAATAGTTGTTTAGTGGTCTGAAAATGTCAGAAACATTAACTTGCTTGACCATGCTGTAGGTCATGTAAGGGTTTGTTACACGCAATATGCTTTGTGGACTTCACCGGACAGATGTTGCTCTCCGGTTTTGTGATGAAACAAAGCTGTGGTGTAATTTATTCTGCTACTGTATCTTCTTATTGTCTCGGCCTTAGGCCTCTATATGACGGTGGCAAGGCATATGAACTAACAGGTTATAGAGCAAACCGCAGCAGTGAATGCCCAGCTTTTTTGGGGCTTCCCCAGTGATTTTACCCACGCACTGCTACTGATAGGCATATATGTAAACACACTGAGCCAAACACGGTGATCCACCCACACATACACACACACACACACACACACACACACACACACACACACTGAGCCATTCATCTGACCCCACCAAAACTCTGGAAATACACTGGACCCCCCATCACCCCTCCCCCTCCACACTCACACCTCCCCACACGCATCTAGTCTTCCCCTTACCCTCCAGACAGCAGATCCTCCAGAGGCCAGAGTGGGTGAGGGCTCCAGGGTCTTTCTTGTCCTTGTTGTTGGGGTCGTCCTGGGAGGAGTTGGCCGTGCTGTTGCAGATGAAGGCCCGTGCGTACAGCCAGTAGTCCGTCCCGATGGCCACCGCCATCAGGGAAAAGGCTGCAAACGCCCCCAAAGTGGTGAGGACAACCTGGATCCCCTTCTCCCACCACACCATGACTGGGCCGGAGAGAGGGAAGAGAGAGAGGGAGGAGAGAGCGGGATGGAGAAAGAGGAGAGTTGGTTAAAATGGTAAGGACACCTGAAAAGCTATAAATCAAGAGCATTGTCTTGAATGGTGTGGGTTTGTTGGGTGTTTCCAAGGTAACAACTGAATGTAAATGTACCCGATATTGAGCTGGATGTCCAAAACCTGGTGTCTCGCTTTCATTTCAATTCAATAGGACTTTGTTAATCCCAGAGGGCCAATTAGAAAGGCATTGTCAGTGCTTTGTCTTTCTGATGACTTGGAATTGTTTAAATACAAAAGCCATTTTCGAAAAGGGCAAAAAGACTTCAGTCTAGTCTAGTTACAGAATAATGACTTGGGTAAATCATATTGTTGTCTTTTGAATCTAGGCATCTGTTAAGTGTGTCTTTGCTTAAGTGTGTGTGTGTGTGTGTGTGTGTGTGTGTGTGTGTGTGTGTGTGTGTGTGTGTGTGTGTGTGTGTGTGTGTGTGTGTGTGTGTGTGTGTGTGTGTGTGTGTGTGTGTGTGTGTGTGTGTGTGTGTGTGCGCGCGCGTGTGTGAAGTGTGTTTCACCTTGGGGCATGCCCCTGCCTTTTGCCTCCATGTCTGCAGCTTGCTGTTCCTCGTCAGCGAAGAGTGCACCTTCAGAGTCCCCTCTGTCCAAGCAGCATCCATCGACCGCGCTCCCTCTCTCGTTTCCTCTCTTCTCTCTCGTTCCCCTGTGTCTCTCTCTCTCTCTGCTCCCTTGTTCTTCCTCTCTCACACTCTCTGGTTCGTCTGTATGTGAGCGTGGGTCCGCAACTCAAGGTTCCGTCCCTTTTCTCAGTGGGTGGTCATGGCACTGGCAGGCATCTCAGCGTTGCTCCTGTGGGGAGAAGAAGACAAAATAAAGGATTGAATAAATTAATGTGACGTGAGAGGGAAGCCAAGTAAAATGATAACCTTACAAAAATATAAATCATTAATAAAATTGGGTTTGTACATTCTGCGATGACAGACCAGAAAGGAAAGAAGCTTATCCGTTTCCACATTTCACACTGAGAGAGGGATATATAAAGCAAGAGGGAGCGGGAAAGAAGTGAGAGAGCGTGCTCTATCCATTGCCATGGCAACAGCGAATTCTAAAGTCTAGGACGGAACTGAACACGGTGAGCGAGAAGCGAGTGGGGGGTGAGGGGCAGCTGAAACAGCTGAGGGGATTTTGCCGACATTAAACCAAATATAAATACTGATGCTGAAGACCTCAATATAATATATATTTTTAATAACGTGAGTCATTGCAAAGCCATGATAAAATATGCTGAATCCTTTACCTCTAAAAGTCGAAGTCGTTAATTGTTTTTAGATGGTCATATCATGGATCATTTAGATATTTGATTTTACATTTTAGGTATCCCAAATAATAATATTTGATAAAATATTGAATTTGGCCTTTACTACTATAGCCCATAGAAACCCATTCATAAATGGCAAAAAGACAGTCACAAAATGTATCATGAGGAATAATGTTTTGAAGTGTCTGTCATATAGGCCTATCGAGGAGATATAAGAAAAAAAATTGACACATATTTAACCCCTTATTTTTGTTGCCACAAAACTACCTCCATACATTGGTGTGTATGGGTTACTTTCAGACTAGTGGGGGTCATAGAGCATCGTGTTCGTGAGAGTCTACCCATTCCATAGTGGGTTCATATTAGTTTGTCGCTCAAACAGTTCGGATGCTACAGACATTTTCGTGAGAAGACCGATTTTCGGGATGTCTCATGGTCTGACAAACATCGCTGTAGCTCGGCCACCTTCCACCACAGATACGAAAGGCCAACATAGGCGGATGTGGTGGATTGAGACACAGCCCATACAAAAAACCTTAAACTGACGGATTTTGATGGTGATTTTTTAATGATGTTACTTAGATTGAAGCACGGGTGCGTCAATAGACTCTTTAAACTGTACTGTTCAATTAAGGAAGTAATCAAGAACATTCAGATGATGACAAGCTCTTCGATCAGTATGATTATTTAGTTGAGCTATCATATGCTGTGTGTGTGCATCTTCGGTATCATAAGCTGAAAATGTACGTACAGTATGATTAATGAGCAGCGAATACATTTGTGTTTACAGTAATTACGTACAATGCAATTGTTTCTATATTACATTATGTGATGGATGCAGCATGCATCAAATGATTCCGTTTACTGCAGTAGGAGCATTGTAATTATAATATAATAGACCAAAAGTTAGGTGATAGTCATCTAACAGTGGTTTATGACTCACAATTTCTACCCAAGTTTCTTTCTAATAATAACGTTTGTTCAATCTATACCTATTGAAACTCGTTTGAATCATACACAGATGATTTTCCTCCAAATCAAAACCAATAGAAGATTTTTGTTTCTATAGTTGTTTCTGTATGTACTGTTTAGAAAACAAGTAACCCAGATGCACAGATATGGAAGAAATGTTGCCATCGGCAACATAAACACAGGAAGCTGATAAAGGAAGAGATCTGATTCAAGGACAAACTAGAACCGCATACTGAAATGCATGAACATACAGCTTTGGGGTATATGTGGCACTAAATGATGAGTGATTGGGGAGATTCGGTAAGAATATAACATTGTAGAGTGAACAAAGGGTATGGGCCCAACAACAAGAGGATAACCTTGATATTAATTGCACATTTATCCACACGGTGTATATTACATTTCATTAAAAACATTGTGCACAAAGACACACACACACACACACACACGTGCAGAAGCACACACAGAGATGCACACTTTCCTTATCTTTGGTCTGAATCCTGAACAGTCACCTGACTTACATACTGTATTTATGTTTACATACTGTATGTATGTAAAGTTTATTGTCAGTAAAGAAGAACTGTGTGGCAAAAGTTGAGGAGAGGCAAGTAGCTCTGAATACTTACTGTGTGTGTGTGTGTGCATGTGTGCTTGAAATCATAAAGCAGAACCATTGCATTGATAAGGCTATTGCTATCTGTGAAAAGAAATGCACGACACCCTGGTTAAGCAATTATGCAATGATACATTCTGTTTATTAACACAAATATCACTTGCGACACCAGCAGAGAGAGAGAGAAACACGCCAGGTTAAGACACCTGACAAAATCAGATTTTAAATAAGATGTTGAGTTATTAACAGCTTTTGAGTAGTCTCTATTCAGTCTGAACACAGTTGATGTACAATAGGAATATTTGAGTGCTTTGCTTACTTAAATAGTCTCAAGGCTATTAATTTGGACATAGCTGTCATTGTACAAAGTAGGCTACATTTCTGTGTAAACATTAAATAAATATGTATTTTTCCAAAAGAATAAATGCAATATTGTTTTTAAAAAAAACATATAGGTTAATTATGTGCTAATACTGTAAAAGGCTAATACTGTAGGCTAATACTGTAAAAACGTAATACTAATTATGTACCTGGAACTGCTCTGCAAACACATCCCTCTTTTTATCATGGAAATATAATAGACTATTGAAAGCATATCATATGCATATTGCATACTATCCTTATTATAATTCTAAAGATGATTATGGAAAGAATATTGCTCAATGTTTTACCTGTAATTGTTGAACTTCTGCGGTGGTGACCGTGGACCGACTCTGGATGCGAGGCATGGGCAAGAGACGTGAGAAAGAACCGTAGATATTGCAAGAAGAGAATGAACGAAACGACGTCGAGGGATGTGGTGGGAGTTGGAGGAGGGGGGAGAGTGAGTGAAAAATGTGTTTTTGAATAATAGGTCAAATCCATTGGTCAAATCAGACGTTTAATTCCTTTCATTATAACAGCATTTATAATAAACATGATTGCATAAATTACTAGGTTATACATTATTTTATTATTATGAAAAGAATATATCGAGGCTTATTTGGGCTCCCGAGTGGTGCAGCGGTCTAAGGCACTGCATCTCAAGTGCTTGAGGCGTCACTACAAACCTCCTGGTTCGATTCCAGGCTGTATCACAACCGGCCGTGAAATAGGAGTCCCATAGGGCGGCGCACAATTGACCCAGCGACGTCCGGGTTTGGCCGGTGTAGGCCTTCATTGTAAATAAGAATTTGTTCTTAACTGACTTGCCTAAGTTAAATAAATTATGGAGGGGGGTTATATGAACGTAATGCCAGTCTCAAGTGGATTTATTACTTCTACTTTCTTTAAAAAATGCCTTAGGATTAGCTATATAAAATGCATAGCCACGTTTGACAGGTGCTACTGCGAAAAGGTTTGAGAAAGAGTTTAATGGAAAAGGTTTGTATCCAATCATGTTGAAGCGCGCCAATTTTGGCAGTGAAGTCACAAGACAGCTTCTCACACATGTGCAATCAACTTGTTACAACAGCGGTCCTCACCATTTACTAAAGAAATCAGCCAACAATTTCTAATTTGATACCGGAAAAACATTGAAGCCAAGAAGTACATTAAAATAAGTATATTAAATTATGACATCACTCACCTGCGTTCACCATACAGAACATAGAATTAGGAGTTAGAATACTAGAATGGACATTAACATTCTTAAGGTGGTATAAAGGTCAGCCAATTTGGTCAGAGAGTTAGTCAGTCATGGTTTGCCAGTGCTGTGATAAGATATTGTGTAAAATAATTAATTGGAAAAATTCATCCGCACTGTATGTTTGTTAGGTAGCCAGACAGTTTTAGAGGAATTATTTCATTAATTGTTCGAATTAACTGCCAATATGTCAACATTCCATTAAACAGTGTTGTCAATCCACAGCCATACACTGGCTGAAATCAGTTGATGATAGGACTTAGATATAATAGCACTCACAGCTTTCCAATATATATATATATATATTTTACATTTACGGTCTGTTTATACTGAACAAAAATATAAACGGAACATGTAAAGTGTTTGTCCCATGTTTCATGAGCTGAAATAAAATATTCCAGAAATGTTTCATATGCACAAAAAGCTTATTTGTCTAAAATGTTGTGCACACATTTGTGACTCCTTTCAGGAAACTAGGCGTATGTTGTGCATCACTACTTCACAGGAGCGCCATTTGAACCTAAACTTTTTTTTAAAATCTAAATGCGTTTTTTGGCAGTGTATTCTGGAACATGTGAACTTTCATGTGCCTTAATAACAAACCTGAATGCCATCTGTAAATACAAAATAAAATTATTAAATTACGAGCCTAGTTGGTTTAGCCATGGAAGAAGACGGCAACCTTCCCGCTAGCCATGATTGGCTGAGATAATTAGTGCTGGACATGCCTAGAGATGAGTTCAGTATGGGTAGGTAATCCTTTCTAACGCCGCTTCTTCACTATAAAACACATGGGGGCCTCTGACTGGCCTCTGCCTGGGGTCTCCAAATCACTAAATCCTCCCCTGCACACACACACACACACACACACACACACACACACACACACACACACACACACACACACACACACACACACACACACACACACACACACACACACATACACACACACACACACACACACATACACACACATACACACGCAAGGAACTGATACATTTCTTATGGTCTTGAAGAAGCAAAGCTTTGGATTAAGACACAATAGCAGGGGGCATTACCAAGCTATATAAAATATGTCAGTACGTCAGTCTCCAGTCCTGCTATTCATTCTCTACACCAGTGTGCAAACAGGATTTCACCTCAATATAGTTTAGCCATGTTGATCTTTTCAGCTCTCAAAGTTCCTGACATGAGCGGTAGGTGCTTGCACGTGTGTGTGTGTGATTGTGATTGTGTGTGCAGTCAAAAACCCTGACAGACATCTGACCACAAACGTTAAGCACACACACAGATTTACCCCTAGGATTTATTCAATAGCTGTAGAACAATAACATGTTAGTCAGCAACCCCCAGGCATAGATCCAATAACAAAAATTATCATAATATCATTAAAACATTTTTCATGTTCTCAGGTATGAACAAGCTCTTAGATTCATTAGTGCATTGCTTAGCAAAAAGAAAATGGCATTATTGTCATTATTACTACTAAATCGTACCATTGATTTTGTTGTAAATATGGGTAACATATTTACACTAACAATAATAGTAAGTAACAACAATAATAATTATCATATAATAATAATAATGAATAGCTTTGATCTCTGTTAGTGTTGTTAGGCACAGTTCATTTGAATAAGCTCAAAAAAGGTTCTGAGAGCGCCTTTACAAAAGAAGAAAGAAATGGAGAATGAGTGAGAAACGAGGCCTGCAAAGAGAAGAGACATTACATTAATGGGGATTTGAGAGACAAACCAAGACAAATGATCAATAAAGTTCAAAAGGTAGTAGGATATGAGGATGGGCAGTGAGAGGAGGAAGAAGTGAAGGCAATAAAAGGAGCTTGAGGAAATCAATGAACAGTTGAAAAAGACAAACATGGAGAAAAAAAACAGAATCTCACTTTAGCTACAGAAAACCCCAATCGTCCTCAACTTCAATAACATTCATGGTCCAGTGAAGACCTGGCTTTCTGAAAGTAAACCTCAATTTAACACAGTAGTTTAATGAGGAAAAACAACAGAGGATAATATTGCATTGACAAAATACAAAATCGTTTTAGTATTTGTTTTAAACAATTATTATAGCTACCCCCCCCCTCTCTCTCTCTCTTTCGCTCTCTCTCTCTCTCTCTCTCTCTCTCTCTCTCTCTCTCTCTCTCTCTCTCTCTCTCTTTCTCTCTCTCTCCTCTCTCTCTCTCTCTCGCCTCTCTCTCTCTCGCTCTCTACCCTCTCTCTCTCTCTCTCTCTCTCTCTCTCTCTCTCTCTCTCTCTCTCTCTCTCTCTCTCTCTCTCTCTCTCTCTTTCAATTAATCAACCTCTCACACCAAATCATAACAGGCATATAATAATATAACAGGCCTATATTTTATATATACAGTGCATTCGGAAAGTATTCAGACCCCTTCCCTTTTTCCACATTTTGTTACATTACAGCCTTCTTCTAAAATGGATTACCCCATAATGACAAAGCAAAAACAGGTTTTTAGAAATGTTTGCTAATTTATAAAAAATCTAAAACAGAAATACCTTATTTACATAAGTATTCAGACCCTTTGCTATGAGACTCGAAATTGAGCTCAGGTGCATACTGTTTCCATTGATCATCCTTGAGATGTTTCTACAACTTGATTGGAGTCCACCTGTGGTAAATCCAATTGATTGGACATGATTTGGAAAGGCACACACCTGTCTATATAAGGTCCCACAGTTGACAGTGCATGTCAGAGCAAAAACCAAGCCATGAGGTCAAAGGAATTGTCCATAGAGCTCCGAGACAGGATTGTGTCGAGACACAGATCTGGGGAAGGGTACCAAAACATTTCTGCAGCATTGAAGGTCCCCAAGAACACAGTGGCCTCCATTATTCTTAAATGGAATTAGTTTGGTAACATCAAGACTCTTCCTAGAGCTGGCGCGGCCAAACTGAGCCAAGAACCCGATGGTCACTCTGACATAGCTCCAGAGTTCCTCTGTGGAGATGTGAGAACCTCCCAAAAGGACAACCATCTCTGCAGCACTCCACCAATCAGGCCTTTATGGTAGAGTGACCAGACGGAAGCCATTCCTCAGTAAAAGGCACATGACAGCCTACTTGGAGTTTGCCAGAAGGCACCTAAAGGACTCTCAGACCATGAGAAACAAGATTCTCTGGTCTGATGAAACCAAGATTGAAGTCTTTGGCCTGAATGCCAAGCATCATGTCTGGAGGAAACCTGGCACCATCCCTACGGTGAAGCATGGGGGTGGCAGCATCATGCTGTGGGGATCTTTTTCAGGGGCAGGGACTGGAAGACTAGTCAGAATTGAGGGAAAGATGAATGGAGCAAAGTACAGAAAGATCCTTGATGAACACCTGCTCCAGAGCGCTCAGGACCTCAGACTGGGACGAAGGTTCACCTTCCAACAGGACAACGACGTTAAGCACACAGCCAAGACAACACAGGGTGGCTTCAGGACAAGTCTCTAAATGTCCTTGAGTGGCCCAGCCAGAGCCTGGACTTGAACCCGATTGAACATCTTTGGAGAGACCTGAAAATAGCTGTGCAGCGACGCTCCCCATCCAACCTGACAGAGCTTGAGAGGATCTGCAGAGAAGAATGGCAGAAACTCCCCAAATACAGGTGTGCCAAGCTTGTAGCGTCATACCCAAGAAGACTCAAGGCTGTAATCGCTGCCAAAGGTGCTTCAACAAAGTACTGAGTAAAGGGTCTGAATACTTATGTAAATGTGATATTTCAGAATTTTTAAAAATGTATTACAACCTATATTTGCTTTGTCATTATGGGGTATTGTGTGTAGATTGATGAGCGGAAAAAACTATTTAATCAATTTTAGAATAAGGCTGTAATGTAAAAAATGTGCAAAAAGTAAAGGGGTCTGAATACTTTCCAAATGCACTGTATATATATATATATTACACTATAGTTTTAATAAAACTACACCACTACACTATTCTACCTATTATGATTATAGAACAAGCTACAAATATGAGTTATCCTTTTGTTATAATTTTCTCTCCAGCAGGAACCAGTCCTGTTCTTTGATAATGCATTCATATATTTTACTCTATAGTCTATCATAGGCTGTACATCACTGTCCTGGGTCCCAAACTAAATAATACTACCTTCCATCACATGAGTATGTGCATCTGCTACATAATGAACAATATAAATATTAAAATACATTTGATCAAGTTATCTGATTGCAGGAAAATATCTGGAATTCTGAAAAACAGTCACATCTTATTAGGAAAACAATTGGAATGCAATTCAATGTCTAGTGGAATTTGTTCACTATTTATAGGGAGATATTGCAAGACTTTGTTATAAATCTTCTTCTATCCCCAAGTCGGGAATTGGTATCGGTCTTGTTCGCTACAAAAGTGTGCATGTCATGATACAAAAGTTCAACCCCGATGCAGAGCCATCAGACTCACAGCAACAGCACTAGAGGGCGCTACAGAGACCCATTGGTCATGTTTTGCTCTCGTTTAACACCTCACTAACATAGACACTATCTTGAAATATATTTCTGTGCTTTATATTTGACAATGTTAAACTCTTATCAAACACTTTCTTGCTTTCACATCCTCATTTATGGTTTTATCATTTATCATGTCGCATTTACTTACATTATTATTATAATACAGATGTTTAGAAACATAGCTAATGATAATGGTCACAATCTTTATTTTGATATTAGTAGTAGAAATAGTAGTAGTAGTAGTAATTGTAGTTATAGCAGGACTGTTGAAGCTGGTGTGTGTGTGTGTGTGTGTGTGTGTGTTGCATTTACATTAAGTATACCAATAAACATAGAATATAATGTAAACATGTAGTTCAGTGGGTAGGCTGCATAGGCAACATGTATTATATACACCCAGTCACAGTCAAATGGAGAAAAGTAAACATTTCAAAACAAACACAGTATTTACTTCATCAATCTACTCCATTGCTAAATGGGACGCTCTTCTGGTAACTATAAAGAGAAGAAAGATACTCTAGCGGTAAGCAGCCATGTGCTACAGAATATGAACACTCAAGCTAATTAGCAATCAAAGGAGGATCATATGTCTCATGGCATCTGCAAATATGTTCTCATTCTTGGTAGTAAAATGGGTGCTTTTTTATATTCTCAGTCGTAAATATTTATAAATGATGGAAAGTTATGGATTTTCTTTGTTACTATGACATTTTAGTCAAAAACATAACAACAAAAATTCAAGTGTTTTTATGGATTCCAAAATGGATGCTGAAGCCTGCCACCTGGACATGTATACCGGTAGTAGAAGAATGCTACTGCAGAGGAGAATCTGATATGTTACAATATGTACAGTTTCAGTCACAGAACCCTCTTGAATGATCTTCAGAAGTCTCAGATTTCTGTCCTCGAACCTCAAAATGGGAACATTCATCCAACAATGCCTCTCAAATACACATGATTAATAAAATGATAGACCTAGTCATACAGTAATACACATCTCATGAAAGACAAACATGGTTAAGCTTTCAACATTTGTTTTTCCAGCACTTAAAGAAAAATGTCTATACAGTTTAAGTATAAATCTCTATGCATATACAATGTGTTCTTGATTCTTGTGTGTTAGTGCTTGAAATGCATCTTATGCTTATTCTTCTGAAACAGCAGCACTCTTTCTCACAGCCCCCCTCACTTCTCCTCCTCCCTCTTTTTCTTATTGTGTAAATAATTATCATATCCCTCCCTCCCTCTCTCCCTCCCTCTCTTCCTCCCTCTCTTCCTCCCTCTCTCCCTCCCTCCCTTATTTCCTCCCTCTCTCTGAAAGTTTGCTAAAATGTCTGTCTTCATCTTAGGCACAGCATACATTTTAAATCATCCTCCACCCACCTCGTTTTCTTTCCCTCGTTCATTCCCTTCTTGCTCTTGATCTCCTAAATCTCCTTCTCTCATCCTCTCTTCCATCTCTCCTCCCACACTCTTCATGCGTGTATCTGTGTGTTTGTGTGTGTACAAGCGTGTGTGTGTTTGCATCTGTCTCTGTGTGTTGCACATATGACAGAGCCAACCCCCACTTTGTCTACCCCCCATCCCTCACTCCCCCCTTCTAGCATGGCGAGGCACTCATGCGCATGTGTTGGTGGTAGCGGGGAGGGGGCTGGGCAGAGGGGGGCATGGCCATGGGTATGGGCATGGACTGGGGAGGAGGCCCGCTGGGGTGAGAGGACATGGTGTGGTGGGGGTAGGAGAAGGAGGAGGAGGACTGCTGGTAGCTGGCGCCCGAGGAGGGGCCAGAGGATGGGGCCTGTTGCTGTTGTTGTTGCTGCTGCTGCTGCTGTTGCTGCTGGGAGCTGCCCTTGGGCGGCGGGGGCGTCTGGTTCAGCTGGATGGAGATGTCACTGGAGACCTCAGACGCGCTGCGGCCCCGCTGCGGAGGAGGCCACGACTCGGGGTGCAGGTACTGGCCACTGTAGTCGCTACACTCGGACAGGCGGGGGCGGTAGAGGGACGGGTGGGGCTGGTACATCTCCTCCTCGGCGTAGCGCTTCATGAAGAGGTACACTGACATCACCCCGGCCCCCTGGGAGAGAGCAGAGCAAGCGCTCGTATTAATACATGACATGAAACACTGAAACACCATCATAAACAAGTCATAAGTGACACATTGGGCCATCACGCATCAGGCACACTATGAACCACAGCAAAAAGAAGCCTAAATAAAAATGTATTATATTATATAAAAATGACATACAGTACTGGACCATGAAATACAATAAACACTGGAACATTTAAAGGTCCAATGCAGCCGTTTTTAATCTAAATATCAAATCATTTCTAGGTAACAATGAAGTACCTTACTGTGATTGTTTTCAATTAAAGTAGAAATAGTAGTAGTAGTAATTGTATAGCGCAGTGATTGTTTTCAATTAAAATGGTCAAGAAGAAACAAAAATAGCTTCTTAGCAAAAAGTCATTTCTCAAGCAATGATTTTGCTAGGACTGTCTGGGAGTGGTCTGAGTTGGGAATGGAAAACTGAAAACTAGCTGCTATTGGCAGAGAGGTTTGGAACTCTCTTTCTTACTGGTCTATAAACTCCATCCCACCAAAACAGGCAGAAATTTCAGGCGGTCTTTTCAAACAGCTCTTACACTTAAAGGGCATTAGAATAATTTTCACAATTTCACAATGTTATTCCAACCTCATAGTGTGGAAATATATATATAAAACACAGGAAAATCACGTATTTGACTGCACTGTGCCTTTAATAAAACACAATACCCCTCAATACAACAGGATGTAATATAGCATCCAGAAAGATCTATAAAATGTTTTGAATTAATATAAAATACTAAACATGTTAATAACATTACATGCATGCGTTATTTTCAACTGTGGAATACGTTTATATGATGCACAAACCTCTGCAATGCACTGAAGACATAATAGTGCTCAGATTCAACCAAACCGCTCCTCCGTGTAATAACTCGTTATCAAAAATGCAGTGTTGCGCCAAACATCCGCACAAACATTTACACCACATCCACTATTCATCGCTGACATCTTAGTACAACATCCTTGAAACTCGAGCACGTCAACGCCAGCGCTAAGTGCTATTCCCCCTCCTCTTCGTCCTGCCGCTGCAGAGGGGCTGGAGAAAAAGAAAAGCCCTGTAGCGAACGGTATATTCATGTGACAACAGCAGCGTTTTAAGCTGCCGCTGTGACAGAGCTGTCGCCCTAAAGTGTGCGCTATTAACATTTATGAATATTGATGTGAGTTGGGGGGGGGATCCTAACCGTGAAGCACTAAGCTAGCCGGTTAGCAGTTAGCAGAGGTTAATAGCTAGTGGTCGGCCACTACACTAGCAGGCGGACGGGTGTGCTGACCTCTTTGAGGAGGAAGGAGCTGGCAGCGAAGGCGAAGGACCAGCCGTAGTGGTAGTGGAAGAAGTGCTCAGGCTCACGCGGCCGGTTCATCACCTCGTCGTTGATGCTGCTGATGTAGAGGACCAGGCCCACCACCAGGCTGAGCCCTGAGAAGGGGGAGAGGACAGGATGGAGAGAAAAAGAGGGAAAGGGAAAGCAGGGCGCCAGAGAGAGGCAATGAGGGGCATAGAGGCAGAGAAAGACATGGGAAGGAGTAGAGGAAAGCGAGAGAGATGGAATGGAGAGAGGGAGAGAGGAGGGGAGAGAATGGAGGAGGGGAGAAGAGGCGAGCCAGTGGAGGGGGAGAGAGGAAGAGGAGAGAGAGAAAGAATGGAGAGGGGGAGAGAGGGAGTGCACAGTGTTGAGGAGATTATATGAAACAGTGAGCGAGAGAGGAAGGGTGATGGGGAATCATAAGTGAGAATGAGAGAGAGAAGGGTAGAGGAAAGAGAACGGAAGGGAGGAGGGAAGGGACAAACGCCAGGGGCGAGAGTGGGTGGGGGAATGGGTCAGAGAGTGTGAACATGAAGGGGAGGGTGGGTGGTAGGGAGAGCGAGAGAGAGATTTGGAGACAAGAGGATACACAGTGAGCAAGATGGAGGGAGAGAGTTAGAGATGAAAAGAAAGGTGGAGAGACGTAGTCTTTTTTTTGTATGAGTACATCTCTGACTGCTTGTTGCCTTGGCATCCAAATAGATCTCCTTAACATAGAGAGCAAGACAGACGGAAAGTGGGACAGTATGTGGCCTACACTCTTAGAAAAAAAGGTGCTATCTAGAACCTAAAAGGGTTCTTCGGCTATGCCCACAGGAGAACCCTTTGAAGAACCCTTTTTGGTTTCAGGTAGAAAACTTTGATTTAGATTAGAAGTTTAATAGTCAGATGTACAGGGTTGCAGGTGTGATTTCAGGGTACAGTGAAAATCTTATACTCGGAGCTCTAACAATGCAGGTCAAAGTGAAATAAGTGTTATTTTATGAGAGCATTATTTTATGAAAACAAGAATCATAAATTATAGACAGTAAAACGTGATTATGATACATTGCAAATTACTAAACATTGCTACTACTACTACTACAAATATGAGCACCACAGCTGCTAAATTAGTGCCACTGCTGCAAATAATCACAGTCTCTCAATTAGTTTGCTTAGTTAGCCTTCCTAAAGCCACCATTGTTGCTACATGTTTCTGCTTTCACACTGAAAAGAGCTCGTATGGCCAAACATTTGAGCACATTTCCCCTGATGGGTTAAAAAACCACAATAAAACAACTGAATAAGAAGATCCTCAAGACTTCCTCTTGAACCACATTTTCATTATTCATTATTTTGAATAAATGAGCCTTATTATATTTTCTAAATGGAAACCAAATCCAAACCACTGCCTGCATGCCTGCGAATATGCGATAAACGAGGACAACATACAAGCAGAGTGGTGGAAGAGAAAGAAAACCCCATTAAAGGATGTGTCAGTGCTTTTCCTCAGCCAGCCAGCCTCGGCTTCTGCAGCCTCTGACCCTAAAATCCTCCACCACCATTAACCAGTACAGCAGCCCCACTACATAATCAGCCCTGACCAGCACCACAACAACAACAACAGCAGGAGATTCAGGCAGCAGGCTCCAGCAGGCAGCAGTAACAGCAGCTGCAGCTGCAGCGACCAAAGCTCCTGGGTACCAGTGACCTGGCTCCCCCTTACTGTCTCAGCAGGGGGAGCTGTGGCTAGCTGCTGCTAGCTCGTCACCTCGCCTGCTTCCCTCTCAGCAGCAGTCAGACGTTCTGCGTGGGCGTGCTAGAAAAAAACAGAACAGAGAGCTGTCCCTCTCTGAAGAAAGGCAGGCTCCACCGGAGCCAGTTTGAAGTGTCTTCCATTCAGTTTTATCAGAATGGTTTGGGTTAGGAGAAGGTGTATGGAAAGCTGATCCTGAATCGGGGTGTGAGAATGTTTTGTTTGTGATTACATTTTCTATCTTTTGTGTTGTGGAATGTCGATGAAATTGAATTCAATGGCAACCACAACATCTTTTCTACGACAAAGACATTGAGAACAATGTCCCGCTGAGCATCTATAAAGCTGTCAGTTTGTTCAAATGGCTTCAAAGAAACAGAGTGAATAATAACAACAAACTCAATATTTTCTCAAGCCAGTCGATTTCTTAAGTTGTTTCTTGGGACCTATTATCTGAAGTATTTTCTTCTCAATTCACAGCCCCATGTTTCAAGTTTCACATTTTATTAGTCCAATGAAATGCTTACTTGCAGGTTCCTTCTTGTTAATTCAACAATAATAAGAAATAATAAAATATAAGAATACAAACATAAAGTAAATGGCTCAGTAGAATAGAATACACATTTTAGCATAAGTACAGTGCATTCGGAAAGTATTCAGACCCCTTCCCTTTTTCCACATTTTGTTATGTTACAGCCTTATTCTAAAATGGATTAAATAAAAACAATTCCTCATCAATCTACATACAATACCCCATAATGACAAAGTGAAAACAGGTTTTTAGAAATGTTGGCAAATGTAAATAAAAAAATTAAAAATAAAATAAATGCCTTATTTACATACGTTTTCAGACACTTTGCTATGAGACTCGAAATTGAGCTCAGGTGCATCCTGTTTCCATGTATCATCCTTGAGAAGTTTCTACAACTTGATTGGAGTCCACCTGTGGTAAATTCAATTGTTTGGACATGATTTGAAAAGGCACACACTTGTCTATATAAGGTCCCACAGTTGACAGTGCATGTCAGAGCAAAAACCATGCCATGAGGTCGAAGGAATTGTCCGTAGAGCTCCGAGACAGGATTGTTTCGAAGCACAGATCTTGGGAAGGGTACCAAAACATTTCTGCAGCATTGAAGGTCCCCAAGAACACAGTGCCCTCCATCATTCTTAAATGGAAGAATTTTGGTACCACCAAGACTTTTCCTAGAGCTGGCCGCCCGGCCAAACTGAGCAATCAGGGGAGAAGGGCCTTGGTCAGGGAGGTGGCCAAGAACCCGATGGTCACTCTGACAGAGCTCTAGAGTTCCTCTGTGGAGATGGAAGAACCATCCAGAAGGACAACCATTTCTGCAGCACGCCACCAATCAGGCCTTAATGGTAGAGTGGCCAGATGGAAGCCACTCCTCAGTAAAAGGCACATGACAGCCCACTTGGAGTTTGCCAAAAGGCACCTAAAGGACTCTCAGACCATGAGAAACAAGATTCTCTGGTCTGATGAAACCAAGATTAAACTCTTTGGCCTGAATGCCAAGCGTCACATCTTGAGTAAACCAGGCACCATCCCTATGGTGAAGCATGGCAGTGGCAGCATCATGCTGTGAGGATGTTTTTCAGTGGCAGAGACTGGGAGACATCAGGATCGAGGGAAAGATTAACAGAGCAAAGTACAGAGAGATCCTTGATGAAAACCTGCTCCAGAGCGCTCAGGACCTCAGACTGGGACAAATATTCACCTTCCAACAGGACAACAACCCTAGGCACACAGCCAAGACAATGCAGGAGTGGCTTCGGAACAAGTCTCTGAATGTCCTTGAGTGGCCCAGTCAGAGCCCGGACTTGAACCTGATCGAACATTTGTGGAGAGACCTGAAAATAGCTGTGCAGCGACGCTCCCCATCCAACCTGACAGACCTTGAGAGGATCTGCAGAGAAGAATGGGAGAAACTCCCCAAATACAGGTGTGCCAAGCTTGTAGCGTCATACCCAAGAAGACTCGAGGCTGTAATCGCTGCCAAAGGTTCTTCAACAAAGTACTGAGTAAAGGGTCTGAATACTTATGTAAATGTTATAGTTCAGTTATTTATATTCTATACATTTGCAAACATTTCTAAAAACCTGTTTTTGCTTTGTCATTATGGGGTATTGTGTGTAGATTGATGAGGGAAAAAAACGATTTAATCAATTTTAGAATGAGGTTTTAACGTAACAATGTAAAACGTAAAAAGTAAAGGGGTCTGAATACTTTCCGAATGCACTTTATACAGGAAGGCACAATTTATAGTTCAATATTTACACAGAAAATACCTTTCACCGAGTGAACTACTAGAAAACCATTACTTTTTCAATTTGCGCCTGAAACAGTGCAATCGTTCACTGCTTTAGGTCAGTGACATGTAATAAGGACAAGATGGGCACATAACTGCTCTGTAAGCAGCATCTCATGCTAGGCTAGCATCTGTGAGCAAGATCTGCAATTCCCCCAAATAGAAACTGATGTAATCTTATAGACAACTGAGGATCAGGATACGCTGTTAGCCAAGCCACTAAATCAACAACCAATCAGGGGGGTTCCAGACCCAGACCACACAGAACCTACTTTACATACCAGTGGCAGCTCTCATCAACCAATAAGTATCTTTAATACTGAACATCATTAAAACAACAGCCAATGGGAAACCTTTATCATTTCCTTTCATCATCAAAAAGCATGTGGCTCCGTACCTGAGAGGATGAAGAAGATTCCGGAGATGAAGGCCAGGATGGTGCGCTGTGGCCGGATGTGTCCGATGTTACTGATGACGAAGGCAGTGAAGACAAAGAGCAGCGACACCATGGGGAACGGTGTGGCTGTCCGTACCATCTCTGATGAAGGGATAGAAGGAAACAGGGCGAGAGAAAGACAGAAGAAGAGAGAAAGATACATTGAGAGAAGGATGAAGAGTTAAGTAAAACAATGAAATAAAAAATATCAAACATAGTCAAAAATATTCAACATTTCTTACATTGTTTTAATCCAAGTTTCAGTGTCCCACTGCGATAATGAAAGTTAAGTTGTGTTCAGTGGAAAATGCTTTCTGTTACACTCTTCCTCTATTTATTAATAATTAAGTTCATAAATAAATTAATGCACTGTACGTAACACATTGAAAAATGTGAATGGTCTAAACTGGTATACAAGTATATAAATGATTTGTAGCTGTTATGTTGTAGCTATTATGTTGTAGCTGTTATGTTGTAGCTGTTATGCTGTAGATGTTATGCTGTAGCTGTTATACTGTAGCTGTTATGCTGTAGCGGTTATGTTGTAGCTGTAATGCTGTAGCTGTTATGTTATAACTGTTATGTTGTAGCTGTTATGCTGTAGCTGTTATGCTGTAGCTGTTATGCTGTAGCTGTTATGCTGTAGTTGTTATGTTGTAGCTGTTATACTGTAGCTGTTATGTTATAACTGTTATGTTGTAGCTGTTATGCTGTAGCTGTTATGCTGTAGCTGTTATGCTGTAGCTGTTATGCTGTAGTTGTTATGCTGTAGCTGTTATGCTGTAGCTGTTATGTTGTAGCTGTTATGCTGTAGCTGTAGTTGTTATGTTGTAGCTGTTATGCTGTAGCTGTTATGTTGTAGCTGTTATGTTATAGCTGTTATGTTGTAGCTGTTATGTTGTAGCTGTTATACTGTAGCTGTTATGTTGTAGCTATTATGTTGTAGCTGTTATGTTATAGCTGTTATGTTGTAGTTGTTATGTTGTAGCTGTTATGCTGTAGCTGTTATGCTGTAGCTGTTATGCTGTAGCTGTTATGTTGTAGCTGTTATGCTGTAGCTGTTATGCTGTAGCTGTTATGCTGTAGCTGTTATGTTGTAGCTGTTATGCTGTAGCTGTAGTTGTTATGTTGTAGCTGTTATGCTGTAGCTATTATGTTGTAGCTGTTATGTTATAGCTGTTATGTTGTAGTTGTTATGTTGTAGCTGTTATGCTGTAGCTGTTATGCTGTAGCTGTTATGCTGTAGCTGTTATGGTGTAGCTGTTATGTTGTAGCTGTTATGTTGTAGCTGTTATGTTGTAGCTGTTATGTTATAGCTGTTATGTTGTAGCGTTTATGTTATAGCTGTTATGTTGTAGCTGTTATGTTATAGCTGTTGTGTTGTAGCTGTTATGTTATAGCTGTTATGTTGTAGCTGTTATACTGTAGCTGTTATGTTGTAGCTGTTATGGTATATTTGTTATGCTGTATTTGTTATGCAAACCAATAACTCAGGCTACTGATTACGTGTCTTTTTTATGTCTGTCTGCTTGCTCTGCAATTATTTGTTACGTTGTCTATTTGTCTATTCAGTAGTGCTATGTTACTTGTATTGTAGTCTGCCACCTTCTAACTGGGTTTTCCTGTTATACTTTGTTACCCATTTGCCTGTTATACCTTGCTGCCTACTTTGTCCCTCGTGCTGTTGCCTGTTCCTACAATGTTTTGCATTGTTGCCATAGATCTCCCATCATGTAGTGTCGTGATGTCCCTCTTGTCGTGATGTGCTTTGTCTCTGCCTATTTTGTCCCTCATGCTGTTGTCTGCTCTTAACAATGTGTATGCCATGATGTCTTGTTGCCACAGGTCTCCCGTCATGTAGTGTGGTGGTGTCTCTCCTGTCGTGATGTGCTTTGTTTCCACTGTCTGTCTGCTGATGTATCTGTGCTGTTGCCAAGTGTCTTCCGTGTGTGTTGTCTGTTTATGTCATATACTTTTAATCCCCGCCCCCTGCCCCACAGGAGGCCTTTTGCCTCTTGCCAGGCCGTCATTATAAATAATAATTTGTTATTAATTCAAATGAAAGTCATGAGTGAACAAATGAATTAAACATGAAAAAGATTGTCATCTGCTTCACTTCCTTCCTTTCTTACATGACTACAAAGTCTTTATGAAGTAGTTACAGAGGTTGACTTAAATTGGGATTGGGAGAACTTGTGTACAGAAATACATGCTTTATTTAATACTAGCCCCCACCATTCTAATTCAATTGTATTAAATTGTCAATCACGAAGAAAGGAAATCATATAAAAGAACGATTAAGTAACATTCATTCCCAAGAGAAAATGTCCTTCATCAGTTTATAATTCCCTACAGGTTGTTATGCCTGCAGCATGCTGTATATACTGTAGTAAAGTTTTATAAGGTTTTCCAAGTTTCCACATCTTAAATAATTAAAATAGTTGTTAAATAAAGAAAAAGGGAACGTGAGCAGTGTTCAACACAGGTTTTAAATCAAAGAGGTTGGGAACTATTTTGTCTCAACATGTTTCCTGAGCAGAGCCTAAAGCAATGACACAATGACATCCAGGGGTTATTTTCCTGCACGTTTCTCGCCGTGGTCAGGTGTCATCACTTACTCAGTATATTTGCAGTGTTTTCGGTCACAATATCTATCTCAGCTTCAGTGGTGAAGTATTCTGATGCTACACATCTCCCCTGTTCAGGTCCTGAGAGAGAGAGAGAGAGAGAGAGAGAGAGAGAGAGAGAGAGAGAGAGAGAGAGAGAGAGAGAGAGAGAGAGAGAGAGAGAGAGAGAGAGAGAGAGAGAGAGAGAGAGAGAGAGAGAGAGAGAGAGAGAGAGAGAGAGAGAGAGAGAGAGAGAGAGACAGAGAATAGGCCCAGAGGGAGAGTGGAAATCAAGGTTTTTAGTGGATGAGCAGAAGAGACAAGGGGTGGAATGGAGAGGAAGTCATTAACCTGGAATTTGGACAGAGAGGGGGACAGTTAATCAGAGTGGCACAGAGGTGAACAGTCAGCGAGGAAAGCCACAATCCACACGACAGCAGCATCTTTCACCTTTCACCTTATGTACCTAGCACCAGCACAAACAATGCCATTCCCCTGGAGGGCCACCAATAGAACCCTGGCTAGAGGAGCGTGCGTGTGTGTGTGCGCACATTTTTCCTTAAGCGTTCCCTTCAAACTTAGCAGACTGAAGCCTCTGAGTCATGGGTAACAATCATTGTCTTACGTCAGATAGCGCATCAATTCCACCTGCACTGATCTGTCCAATAATATCTATCTGCGGACTGCAGTAACTACATGCCGAGCCCACTACACGCTGCGCCCGCTACACGCCACGCCCACTGCCATTGAGGGTCCTTGTAATGCATTACGTCACTGCATGAGTAGACATATCTGCTGGAGCCAGACCCTGTTGAACCCAACTCTAGCGTGGCACTACTTGGTGGGTGCTGTGTGTATTCGATCGGTACTACACGCCGCGCCCACCAGTCTGCGGTCCGCAGATAGACTCTACTCGTATCTCGCAAAGGGTAATGGGATAGCTTGAAAGTAATCTGGCTACAATGGGCTGCCATAACATTCAAACATATTACCAGAGATATGGATATAATGACGAGATGCTTATGTCTCCGACCTAACAATGAGATTTGTTGTCCACAGAGCAGAACAGGGGGCTGTCAAGCTCCCGCCTATTCCTCTCTTTGGATTGGTGGATACATCTAGTTATTTGAATATCATTTTTTATATTCAACGAGGGGTGTTGACGTCAACTGCCTGTTTTCAATAGAGAGTGAGATGCTATGCTAGCCACATGAATATATTTTTTCTCAAAGTTGCTGGGATTTCATATGCATCACACATATCAGTACACTCGTAACAACCTAAGCATTACAAAACGTATATATTACGCCTCATTTATCAAAATAGCAATTTATTTTTATCTTGACTAAATTCAACACTCCTATTGCCTCCCATACAAAAACTCCTAACCTGCTTAATAATTAAGGATCTGCTTAACATGGACATATTTTTGGAAGAGAAAGTGCTCTCGCTTCGCCTCCCTCTGTCTGATATTACTTAGGTGACATTGCCTAATGAACCCTATTTCACCCTCAAATAGTCCGAATTATTATAAGCTCAGCGTAAAAATAGATCCGTAATTGATTGTGACGTTTTTTTTCTGAGGAAGTCAGAAAAGTCATTTTACATCTAGCTAAGAAGTTTGGTATTTCTGGATTTTTACAATGTGCCCGACAATTAGCTTAAATTTGTCCATGACATTAGCTTGCTAATGTAGCTCTAAGCTAGTCACTTTGTATAAAATGAATAGGAAGCTAACCTAGTCCACACACTCAATGCTAAACACCAAGTGCTTTCTCCATTAGCTAGCTAGCTAGCAAGCTACTTTAGCAACATTATTTTATCACAATGAATACGTTTTGAAGAAGCAGCTAGCGCTGCCTGATCTGCCGTGAGTCAGTAGCCTCCCGCCAGCTCAGCTGCTGCTGCACTCGCTGACCCCAACGTAACAATCGCGGAGAAACATGCTGATCTACGACTGATTTCTGATAACAGCCCCTCTTAATTGGGGCAGCATGCCTACAATGTCAGGGCTTTATTGCTTAATTATACACTGAGTGTACAAAACATTAGGAATATCTTCCTAATATTGAGTTGCACACCCTTTTGCCCTCAGAAATGCCTCAATTTGTCGGGGCATGGACTCTACAAGATGTCGAAAGCATTCCACAGGGATGCTGGCCCATGTTGACTCCAATGCTTCCCACAGTTGTGTTAAATTGACTGGATGTATTTTGGGTGGTGGACCATGCTTGATAAAAACAGGAAACTGTTGAGCCCAGCAGCGTTGCAGTTCTTGACACACTCAAAGCAGTGTGCCTGGCACCTACTACCATACCCCATTCAAAGGTATTTAAATATTTTGTCTTGCCCATTCACACTTTGAATGGCACACATACACAATCCATGTCTCATTTGTCTCAAGGCTTTAAATTCATTCTTTAACCTGTCTCCTCCCCTTCATCTACACTGATTGAAGTGGATTTAACAGGTCACATCAATATGGGATCATAGCTTTCATCTGGATTCACCTGGTCAGTCTATGTCAAGGAAAGAGCAGGTGTTCCTAATGTGTTGTACACTCAGTGTATGCGTTTCTGGCACCGAGAAATAGGTGCTACACTCCTTTTAAAATCTGATTTTAAACCTATCCCTATCCCTAACATTAACCACACTGCTAACATTATGCCTAATCCTAACCTTAAATTAAGACCAAAAAGCACCGTTTTATTTTCATGAATTTTTATGATATAGCAAATTTGGACTTTGTGGCTGTGGTAACTAGTGACAACCGTTGAGGGACGAGCATCGCGTATGAGTTACGCGATCTGACGTAAGACAATGGGGTAACAATAATGTGTGTGTGTGTGTGTGTGTGTGTGACAGAATGACATATGGAATATAGCCTATGTTTATTCCAGCACCTGCCACAAAGCATTACAGTAATGTACGTGTAGATGTGCTTCTGTACATATGAACTACTGTTTATGCGTATTGCTTTCCTCACACAAAACCTGCCACGAAGCATTATGTGTAAATATGTACACTATATGTTTATGTATGCTTCTGTACATATAAACGAAATGTGTCTATTACGGTATACCTGCCACGAAGCAGACCCTCCACATGCCGGAGTGCAGGGCCATCCTGACCTCCATGCTCTGGTTCTGCTGCAGAATGACACCCTCCTCCATCAGCAGCCAGTAGTCTGTGGACACAGCCACGCCAACCAGGAGCAGGCCGCACGCCCCAAACACCGAGGACAGGAGTGTGAGCGCCCGCGTGCTGAACATGCTCATCTGAGGAGGAGAGGAGAGTGGAGTGAGGAGGTGAGAGGACAGGAGAGGTTTGGGGTCGAGTCTATTTCACTTCAGCTAATTGAGGAGATGAATGGAAACCCTGGTTGAAATGGAGTTGACCTCTACCCTGGTGGGTTTTCTCATCAGGATAACTCAACAGAGATGAACTTACAATAGAGGAACCCCTCTAGTGTTGAGAAAAATGAAGAGAAAGCTTATCCGGATGACTGAACGATCCCTTCTATCACAATGCTTCACATTTCATTGAAGATAATTAACCAAAGAACAGTATCACCTCGTTGTTCTGTCTTCAACTCATCTTAAAATAGCAAAGACTGAGGGAAGTGGAGGCTTATCCACCAGTGTGGTTACATACGTTAAATACTGGTACATATCCGTTAAATACTAGCTTGGTTAAACCAGGCTGAATGTTTCACTCAATGGATTCAGTCTGGTTTAACTAGGCTATAGGTATAGCATAACAGTGAATACATAACCAGTGATAAAAGCAACACAGGGACCACATGACTGTGAATGGAATGACCTCACCATCACAGAGCAGCGTGCAGCAAATTAGAGGTTAGGCTCCTCCACTGATAACAGTGTGGCTTTTCTCACTCAAATGCTTCACTGGTGAGAAGAAAGAAAATAAGAAAAACCTGCATGGGGAGGAGAGGAGGAGAGGAAGAGAGGAGAGGAGAGGAGGAGGAGAGGAGAGGGGGAGAGGAGGAGAGGAGAGGAGGAGAGGAGGAGAGGAAGAGAGGAGAGGAGGAGAGGAGAGGAGGAGAGGAAGAGAGGAAAGGAAGAGAGGAAAGGAAGAGAGGAGGAGAGGAGGAGAGGAGGAGAGGAGGAGAGGAGGAGAGCTACTGTGGTGCCGAACGAATGACCTCATCACTGATTTGAGATGCAGCAGTGCACATTCAGCAATGTCACAATGGATTTTTCTCAATCATGATGACTCACCAGTTACAAATATTTGATATGGTAAAAATCCGGCCTGCCTCCCTCGCGTGAACCCAGTCAACCCAGACCTTCAGAAAGTCGTTGAATAAACAATGTCACCTCAAGGAAAGAGTGACCGAGGGTAAAGGGGGGACTGTGTATGTGTCAAGATTCCATCAAGGCCATCACTGATGATGGGATAGTGGAGGAGCTGGTAAGGAGGTGCAACAGTTAACGTATGTTGTGCTCAGTAGTTGTGTATGACACATACTTGTGTCTGCAAGGTCAAACAGAATGTGAAGATGGCTTCTTCTGTAATAACTATGTTGACTGTGCGTGTTAGACATGGCAGCCAGAGCGGGGGAAGACACCAGTCTCAAACAGATACTTTAATAATTTTCCTTTAGATTTAAGGGCTTTTCACGCTACTGAGCAACCGAGCCAAGCCAAAACAACCTATACATTGCCTTTGTAAAGGATTCAGACCCCTTGACTTTTTCCACATTTTGTTACATTACAGCCTTATTCTAAAATTGATTAAATAGTTTTTTCCCCTCATCAATCTACACACAATACCCCATAATGCCAAAGCAAAAACAGGTTTTTATAAATTTTTGCTAATTTATAATTTTACAAAAACTGAAATATCACATTTACATAAGTATTCAGACCCTTTACTCAGTACTTTGTTAAAGCACCTTTGGCAGCGACTACAGCCTCGTGTCTTCTTGGCTATGACGCTACAAGCTTGGCACACCTGTATTTGGGGAGTTTCTCCCATTCTTCTCTGCAGATCCTTTCAAGCTCTGTCAGGTTGGATGGGGTGCGTTGCTGCACAGCTATTTTCAGGTCTCTCCAGAGATGTTGATCGGGTTCAAGTCCAGGCTCTGGCTGGGCCACTCAAGGACATTCAGAGACGTGTCCCAAAGCCACTCCTGCGTTGTCTTGGCTGTGTGCTTAGGGTCGTTGTCCTGTTGGAAGGTGAACCTTCACCCCAGTCTGAGGTCCTGAGCACTCTGGAGCAGGTGTTCATCAAGGATCTCTCTGTACTTTGCTCTGTTCATCGGGTCACCACCCTGACCAAGGCCCTTCTCCCCCGATTGGTAACTTTGGTCGGGCGGCCAGCTCTAGGAAGAGTCTGGTGGTTCCAAACTTCTTCCATTTAAGAATGCTGGAAGCCACTCTGTTCTTGGGGACCTTCAATGCTGCATACATGTTTTGGTACCCTTCCCCAGATCTGTGCCTCGACACAATGCTGTCTCGGAGCTCTATGGACAATTCCTTCGACCTCATGGCTTGGTTTTTGCTCTGACATGCACTGTCAACTGTGGGACCTTTTATAGACGGTTGTGTGCCTTTCCAATTCATGTCCAATCAATTGAATTTACCACAGGGGGACCCCAATCCAGTTGTAGAAACATCTCAAGGATGATCAATGGAAACAGGATGCACCTGAGCTCAATTTCGAGTCTCATAGCAAAGGGTCTGAATACTTATGTAAATAAGGTATTTCTGTTTTCTATTTTTAATAAATGTGGTAAAATAAAAATTTAACTGTTTTCACTTTTGTCATTATGGGTTATTGTGTGTAGATTGATGAGATTATTATTTGTTTTAATCCATTTTTGAATAAGTCTGTAACATGACCAAATTTGGAAAAAGTCAAGGGGTCTGAATACTTTCCGAAGGCACTGTACATAGTTGTTGGAACCGTTCTAAAAAGGACAATGTGAAAAGAAAATATCCAAGCCAGCACAGTTTGGTTCGGGTCGGCACAATGTGTGGAAAGGTTAATAGATACCATCTGGCCTTATGGATGGAACACATTCAGTACAGAGTACATTGAGTAAGAGGCATGGAACGTGGACAGGGTCAATCCCTCATGGGTCATTCATTGTGTGCTCTAACATTTTGAAGTGAGGAAAGATGTGAGAAAGAACAATTCCCTTGATTCATCATTCCCTTGAAACACACTTGTAACACGAAGAGACCTATGTTTCTCTAAGATGGGGCATTGGGGTGGATGAGATTCCCTTTGTAGTTAAAGCCTACAGAATAAACCATAATTCCCATGCTGCCACCTCAGCAAGGTATATGGAGAAAAATAAATCCATATTGCGATAAATTGCCTGAATTTATGTGATGACGATAAATAGAACCATAAGTTTATAACATTAATTTGCACCACAGTTTTTTTAATTATCCTTCAAACTACTACTACTAGTTTGATGGTTGTAACTATCAATTGTGCAATTAGCAATCACCAATATTAGCAAACTTATTTCATGTTAAATGTCACATTTCTCTAGTATAGGCTACATATCATAATGAATAATATCAGCAAAATATTCCTGTGATAAGTGATCGGTATGGTCGGTGTCGATCAGTTTTTGTTTATCGTCCCAGCTCTAGGCTCCACCACTTTATCTTGGGACTGGGAGAGCTTAGGTGTCCGGGAGCAAATGTAATGAATGCCACATGAATGGGGGGATGAATAGTGAATGGTGCTTTATGTTATAGCATGAAGGAGGGAGGGAATCCATGGAGGAAGGGATAAATAAAAGAAGGGATCAGTAGAGGGAGAGTTTGGAGAGAGAGAGAGAGAGAGAGAGAGAGAGAGAGAGAAGAGAAGCTTCAAGGGAATAATGTTTGAGGTCAGTGAGAGTGTGGATCTGTCCACTAGTATGGTGCTGAAATAACAGAATAATAGATCGCGTGAAACTAAGACTTTGGAGAGAGTGCGAGAGAGAGAGAGCGAGAGAGAGAGAGAGAGAGAGAGAGAGAGAGAGAGAGAGAGTGTGGCTGAGGGGGAATATGTTTGAGGTCATGGTTAGAGTGTGGAGCTGTCCACTAGTGAGGTGCTGAAATACCAGAAAACTAGATAGTGTAAAACCAAGGGCACTACTAGCCTATAGTCTCATGTATGCATCCAAGAACGATACTGTACTGGGTCAGCTCCTTTTTGTAGCTTAAATAACAAACTTCACACTTAATTAATTAGCTAGGTTTATTCATTAAGGCAGTAATTTGGGGTCATTAATATACAGATGCTAATAAGTGTGTAATAATATTCATAAGTTTGATTACTTAAGACCTTCCACCAGTGAGGAATGGCGCCATTCAGGGAATAGGCACTTTACTTGGGGTATGGTGCACTGTAGCACTCAGCATATAGGGTTGTGGTAAGAATACATAAAGCGTCTGCTAAATGACTAAAAAATTTAAATGTAAATAGCATTATCCATTATCTTAACATGTCATTAGTAGTGAATCCAATGTCAGCATGCATGAAAACATTGGTGTTGAAAATGTTCCAAGTGTCATGTTGTAGCTCAATTAGTAGAGCATGGCGCTTGTAACGCCAGGGTAGTGGGTTTGTTCCCCGGGACCACAATACGTAAAAATGTATGCACACATGACTGTAAGTCGCTTTGGATAAAAGCATCTGCTAAATGGCATATTATTATTATTATTATGTTAATGGTATAACTTGACATGAACTGTCATAATGTGTTATGACTGGTGTCAAGTAATTCTAATGAGTGTGTTATGACCATGAAATAGAGGTGTTATGACATACATCTTAGGTACAGTCAAATGGGACTAGGGTTCTCTCAATGAAATGTAGCAGATCCAGCGACTTTCAAGGACACACAGCTAAATGTTTAATATGTGCATTCAGGCTTCTGCAGATTAAAGAATCAAATCGGAAGAAATACATGGTATACTATGCAGAGGCACAGTGCTTCATTGTGCATTGTCTCCCTAGAACAGCATTGCATTAAACGTCGTAGTACAGTATGATGGAAAGTGGAAGGGAAATAAAGGATGGATGGATGAGGCAATTTGGAGCAATCATGGGTCAAGTGGACCAAGACAACTGCTGAGTGGTACAGAAACTACAACTCCCAAGGCACCGGGACCAGCCCCACAGATGGTATTCCCAGATAAGCGGCCAATGAAGGCTCAGGAGGGGTGTTGTTTTCTGTTGAGGCGGCAATATGTTCCACAGTCAGCAGGCTCAGCCAACTGGCATGAAGAATGCAGTATTTAAAGCAGGGATGGGAAAGTAGGTGGTCTGACATCGGGTTCTTGAATGAGAAGAACCACGCACAGGAGAAAGTATGTGAACAGCACAGTAATGTACAGAGTGCAGTACATTGTATGCATGTACAGAGTGCAGTGCATTAAAATGCATGAATGACAGAGATAACGAACATCAAATGTGCTCAATAAGGGAAGATAAACTGTATGGGGGGAGAGAGAGAGAGAGAGAGAGAGAGAGAGAGAGAGAGAGAGAGAGAGAGAGAGAGAGAGAGAGAGAGAGAGAGAGAGAGAGAGAGAGAGATGGGAGAGAGGGTTGGGAGAGATGGGGATGGAAAGAGAGAGAGGGATGGGAGAGAGAGGGATGAGAGAGAAGAGAGAGAGAGAGAGAGAGAGAGAGAGAGAGAGAGAGAGAGAAAGAAAGAGGGGAAAGAGAGGGGGGGGGGACATGTCTGGGGACCTTGGCCCAAATAATGTTAGGAGAATCCAAGCTCTCAGACTGAGCCTACACACACTTAGGAGTGTCACATGCCTGTACATGGCCAACTATACCTACAGTTACAGGCACTAACCACCATTCACAAATACATCCATGATCTATGGACAGCCATGTCTGTTTTCTTTAGCATTATATGCTGAGGCATTGAAGGCTATTAAGACTGACTGAAAGAGACAGGGATAACCCATCCAAGCATTTAAATTGGACACCCAGAGCCACACTTTTTTACCACTCGTTCGCTCTCTATCTCTCCTTCTCCTCTTCCTCTCTCTCCTTCTCCTCCTCCTCCTCTCTATCTCTCCTTCTCCTCCTCCTCTAGTTCTCTTTCCTCCTGTCACACACCCATCAAAAACTCGACACACACACACAATTTTAAACATGCACATGGACCCAGATACACAACAACTAGGCTACTGCAGCACACATCATATACCACCATCTTCCCCTCAGGTTCCCAAAGTAACAGGCATACCACTCACTTCAGTCAGTGCGCCTATAGCACCGCAATGAACAACGCTCGCCAGTGGCAAATGCGACACGCAAATGATTCTAATCACCAAGACATGTCATGGGAAGGAAATATTCATAAAGATAACATTCTCAGAGCCTGCCACACGCACATCTTGCGGAGAGAGAGAGCGAGAGAGAGACCCGAGGCAGTACAACGACAGACAGTGCTTTTTCAAAATTTCTAACCCAAATGTCAGTTGCATACATTTCCTGTGTGTATTCAGCTAGACTAAATAGACGCAGCAAATGTTACAGACAAACTGACTGTAGCCCACAACACTCTGACAGACCGACATCACCACGAAACGTGTGAACTGCTATAACCCAAAATGAAAACTATGATGATGAATGATGAGACATTTAGACATTTTTTAAGACGGTTTATTAAATTAATGGTAATTTGCATAGCGCAATGATGACACATACTGGCACTACTCACCCTTTCCGACCGTCCAAATGAATTGTGCAGCCGTCGAAAGATCCGCGCGCTAGGGAGCCTTTTCAGATTGTGCAGTTTTCCTTTTGCGCCCCCTCTCTCTCTCTCTCTCTCTCTCTCTCTCTCTCTCTCTCTCTCTCTCTCTCTCTCTCTCTCTCTCTCTCTCTCTCTCTGACTCTGACTCTTTCTCTATCGTGTGTTTTACCGTATCGCCCCCTCGCTTCTCTCTCTCTCTCTCTCTCTCTCACTCTCTCTCTTTTGCCCCCCTCCTTTCACTCACTCTCTATTTCAGCACTGCGGAGAATCGGTTGAATGGGTATACCGAGGATGGCGCGGGAGATGCGTGAGATGGTGGGAAGCGAGGGGAAGCGCCACACAGAGGGAGGGACAGCAAGCCGCGACAGCAAGTGAAGACCTTCTACTGTTGCAAGGAGACAGCCAAAAACACACGACACGGAGGCAAGCACGGACACCCAGTTGGGTTGGCTATCACACTCACGCAAGTGCGCGCCCGCACGCAACAAGCAACACGCACACACACACACACACACACACACACACACACACACACACACACACACACACATGCATTCAACGTGGTATGGAGAGAGAGGATAAATGAGGACAATGATTATGCTACCAGTCTTGCGCAACAACACAGTGCTACTTGGAAACATTTAAGTGATTCATCCATTTACAGTAACATTTAAATTGAAACAGAGAAAGAACATGGAAGCATATAGAAACTGCTCATGAGTTAGAGTCAAATGAGGACTTACATTACAAAAGGGGTTTTAGGGAGTGGTGTGATAATCACAGACAATGTGTATGGTTTTAAATCATATATCAATAATATTTTATGATCAGAAATATATTTGATGCATATTTAAAATGGCATGTGAGTGAGCTGCACTGGCTTGTAGTGTGAGCTGAAGTTGTACTGTTGTAAGGGATATTATTATGTATAAGGGAAGGGGAGGGGAGGAGGGTTTGGTTGTAATGGCTCAGTTAAGAGTGCTGCTCCACAGCATGACATACACCGCTCTGCTTCTATGCCTACGGCCATCTGCACAGCCGCACACACGCGCGCGCACACAGACACACTGGCGATACTGACTTCGTGGTCACCCAGATGTGTAAATCGCCAAGGAGGGTGTGTGTGTGTGTGTTTATGCTTGCATGAGTCCATTCATGCTCGAGCAGTCACATTAACCTTAAAAGACTGATAGGAATGGCTGTGAGTCACAGGGGCATGTGGAAGCAGTGTGGTTGGTCAGCATTGGAATCGATCCCTTTCCAAACCACACACAACCACCACATACAGGACCGACTGTACCGCCTATCCTGCCTAATAGACTGAAAGGTCACAAAGTAGAACAGACATTATTTTATTGATGGGGGAAATTAGACCTTTCGACAATATGGATGCTATCACCATAGCTGCCAATCATGGTCTGATCTGATGCTCTTTGACATTTAGCATAAAGTTTCCATTAAATTTGCATGAGTCGTTAGCCATTAGCTATTTCCAGGTGCTCTTTGGCTTATATTTAAGCAATAAGGCCCGAGGGGGTGTGGTACATGGCCAATATTCCATGGCTAAGGGCTGTTCTTATGCACAACTCAACGCAGAGTGCCTGGATACAGTCCTTAGCCGTGGTATATTGGCAATATAACACAAACCCCTGAGATACCTTATTGCTATTATAAACTGGTTACCAACATAATTAGAGCAGTAAAAATAAATGTTTTGTCATACCTCGTGGTATATGGTCTGATATACCACGGCTTTCAGCCAATCAGCATTCAGGGCTCGAACCACCCAGTTTATAATAATGGATAACTCCCTGTTTGATGTACTTGAGTTTAACTGTTCACCACTATGGCGCCTTTGCATAGATCAAGGTGATTGGGAACTGCAGTGGAATTGTAGCTTGGTCCCAGATATGTTTGTGCTCTCTTCCCAACTCTTATGGTGACAAACATATCTTGGACCAGAATTGTAGAATCTTTAAGCACTGGGGAAAAGAGCCGAAATCTGAGATGACTAAAGAGACATGACTGTTGCATGCACACCAATGGTCCATTGCCACAAACATGAGACGGGTAAAGGTGATCTATGACAAAATCTATAATAGGATGCAAGAGTCAAAAACCAGAGACAACTTTATATCTTACTGAAATGGATATGTTAAACGGAAACCTTAATTAGAATACAATCCTGTTAACAGAGGGGCTTGTAGGCTATATCGACCCAAACACCCCAACCTAGCTCAGGGAACACCAACAACACTAAGAGGAGAAGAATAGTCTTAATAGTTCATCATCCCTCCCTCTTTCTTCCCCTTTGTATTCCTCTGTGGCCTCCCCCTCCTCCTTTCTCTCTTTTTCCCAGTCTATTTTTAGATGCATGCTAGGGAAATCCAATACATGAATAGTGATATAAATAGCATGCTGTACATTGACCACCACGCATGAAAGAAACACGTAAGAAACATAGAAAACTGCTTAGAATTTCTGATTAATATTGATACTTGAACCTATGCCAATGAATATACATTTCCAGTATGGCAAGATAAAGAGAACAAAGCTATAACAGGAATGTTACAATATAATCTGCCTACGTTTATGTATATGAAGACGCCACATGCATCAAACGTGTTTACATGTGTTTGATTGGGGGGTGCGTCCTGTTGGAAATTCCCACTCTCCTTATAAAGATTGTCTTGAATATTTTCAATGTCATTACCTTGTTGCTGTGACAACCATGACTTCAAAGAAATTATTTCAGAAGAAAAAGGTGTGAGAGTGAGAGGGAGAGAGAGAGAGAGAGAGAGAGAGAGAGAGAGAGAGAGAGAGAGAGAGAGAGAGAGAGAGAGAGAGAGAGAGAGAGGGAGATTCAGCAAAAAACAGAGGGGTTTGACAGTGAGCTGGGAGTTTGGGATGGGGAGGGAGGAGAAGAGGAGAGAAGGAGAGGTGAAGAAGAGGGGGAAGCAGTTGAGGTGCGGTCTATGGAGAGAAAGGAGGGGTATGAGCATGTACAACAAAGTGATGAGATACGTGGATGGGATACAAACGCTGAAATTAACAAGCAGAGAGAGATGTACCTCAACAGTAATGTATATACAGTAGCTACAGTGCCTTCAGAAAGTATTAAACCCCTTGACTTATTCCATATTTTGTTGTGTTACAGCCTGAATTCAAAATTGATTCAATATTTATTTTTTCTCACCGACCTACAGACAATACCCCATAATGGCAAAGTGAAAACGTTTAGTTTTTTTGCAAATGTATTGAAAATGAAATACAGAAACGTCTTATTTTCATAACAATTCACACCTCTGAGTCAATACATGTGTTGTGGAAAGTCTTACACAGGGACACTCGAAGTCATTCTTAAATTAATCATTCTTTATTATCAGCGCGTTGGAGAGGTTCCAACCAACTCAATGCATGAAGTACACATGTCGATTAGGAGTTCTAACGAGGCAGTCCCGTTAGTACCCTTATATACTGACAAGTTATATTTGCATGATTTAGCTTATTCATCATTCATAATTAATGTTTGCTTCATTCATGTGACGACCAATACTGGGTCATGCATGTGACAGACCAATACCTCACAAGGTTTCTTCTCTCTAAGCTGAGACCTTGAAACTGAGATATCCCTTTCTCTAAACAAGGTTCTGGGCGTACTGCCAAATTGCAGATACTGATAGTATTTGGACATTATTTTTGTATTTATTCTTCAAGCTCTGTCAATTTGGTTGTTGATCATTGCTAGACAGCCATTTCAAGTCTTGCCATAGATTTTCAAGCCAATTCAAAACTTTAACTAGGCCACTCGGGAACATTCAATGACATCTTGGTAAGCAACTCCAGTGTATATTTGTCCTTGTGTTTTACAGTGAGGGAAAAAAGTATTTGATCCCCTGCTGATTTTGTACGTTTGCCCACTGACAAAGAAATTATCAGTCTATAATTTTAATGGTAGGTTTATTTTAACAGTGAGAGACAGAATAACAACCAAAAAATCCAGAAAAACGCATGTCAAAAATGTTATAAATTGATTTGAATATTAATGAGGGAAATAAGTATTTGACCCCTCTGCAAAACATGACTTAGTACTTGGTGGCAAAACCCTTGTTGGCAATCACAGAGGTCAGACGTTTCTTGTAGTTGGCCACCAGGTTGGCACACATCTCAGGAGGGATTTTGTCCCACTCCTCTTTGCAGATCTTCTCCAAGTCATTAAGGTTTCGAGCCTGATGTTTGGCAACTCGAACCTTCAGCTCCCTCCACAGATTTTCTATGGGATTAAGGTCTGGAGACTGGCTAGGCCACTCCAGGACCTTAATGTGTGTCACGATCGTCGGTGAGAGAGGAGGAACAAGGTGCAGCGTTGAATGCGAACATAATTATTATTTATAATGATCACACGATCAAAACAACAAAACGAAAACGTGACGTCCCTGGTTACATACACAAACCAACACGGAACAAGAAACCACAATGAATGAATGCCAAACGGCTACCTAAGTATGACTCCCAATCAGAGACAACGAGCTACAGCCGTCTCCGATTGGGAGCCACCCTGGCCAACATAGATATACAACAACTAGAACCAACACACATGAAAACTCACACCCTGGCTCAACATACTAGAGTCCCCAGAGCCAGGGCGTGACAATGTGCTCCTTCTTGAGCCACTCCTTTGTTGCCTTGGCCGTGTGTTTTGGGTAATTGTCATGCTGGAATACCCATCCATGACCCATTTTCAATACCAGGCTAAGGGAAGGAGGTTCTCACCCAAGATTTGACGGTACATGGCCCCGTCCATCGTCCCTTTGATGCGGTGAAGTTGTCCTGTCCCCTTAGCAAAAAAACACCCCCAAAGCATAATGTTTCCACCTCCATGTTTGACGGTGGGGATGGTGTTCTTGGGATCATAGGCAGCATTCTTCCTCCTCCAAACACGGCGAGTTGAGTTGATGCCAAAGAGCTCGATTTTGGTCTCATCTGACCACAACACTTTCACCCAGTTCTCCTCTGAATCATTCAGATGTTCATTGGCAAACTTCAGATGGGCATGTATATGTGCTTTCTTGAGCAGGGGGACCTTGCGGGCGCTGCAGGATTTCAGTCCTTCACAGCGTAGTGTGTTACCAATTGTTTTCTTGGTGATTATGGTCCCAGCTGCCTTGAGATCATTGACAAGATCCTCCCGTGTAGTTCTGGGCTGATTCCTCACCGTTCTCATGATCATTGCAACTCCACGAGGTGAGATCTTGCATGGAGCCCCAGTCCGAGGGAGATTGACAGGTCTTTTGTGTTTCTTCCATTTGCAAATAATCGCACCAACTGTTGTCCCCTTCTCACCAAGCTGCTTGGTGATGGTCTTGTAGCCCATTCCAGCCTTGTGTAGGTCTACAATCTTGTCCCTGACATCCTTGGAGAGCTCTTTGGTCTTGGCCATGGTGGAGAGTTTGGAATCTGATTGATTGATTGCTTCCGTGGACAGGTGTCTTTTAGACAGGTAACAAGCTGAGATTAGGAGCACTCCCTTTAAGAGTGTGCTCCTAATCTCAGCTCGTTACCTGTATAAAAGACACCTGGGAGCCAGAAATCTTTCTGATTGAGAGGGGGTCAAATACTTATTTCCCTCATTAAAATGCAAATCAATTTATAACATTTTTGACATGCGTTTTTCTGGATTTTTTGGTTGTTATTCTGTCTCTCACTGTTCAAATAAACCTACCATTAAAATTATAGACTGATCATTTCTTTGTCAGTGGGCAAACGTACAAAATCAGCAGGGGATCAAATAATTTTTTTCCTCACTGTAGGTTATTGTCCTGCTGAATTTGTCTCCCAGTGTCTGTTGGAAAGCAGACTTATCCAGGTTTTCCTCTAGGATTGTGCCTGTGCTTAGCTCTATTCCGTTTCTTTTTGTTAAAAAAAGTAATATCTGTAGTCCTGGCTGATGACAAGCATACCCATAACATGATGCAGCCACCATCATGCTTGAAAATATGAAGACTGGTACTCAGTCATGTGTTGCGTTGGATTTGCCCCAAACATAACGCTTTGTATTCAGGACATAAAGTTAATTTCTTTGCCACAGTTTTTGCAGTTTTACTTTAGTGCCTTAATGCAAGCAGGATGCATGTTTTGGAATATTTTGTTTTGTACAGGCTTCTTTCTTTTCATTCTGTCAATTAGGTTAGTATTGAGGAGTAACTACAATGTTGTTGGTCGATCCTCGGTTTTCTCCTATCACAGCCATTCAACTCCAAAACTGTTTTAAAGTTACCATTGGCCTCATGGTGAAATCCCTGTGCGATTTCCATCCTCTCCGGCAACTAAGTTAGGAATGACGCCTGTATCTTTGTAGTGACTGGGTGTATTGATACATCATCCAAAGTGTAATTAATAACTTCAACATGCTCAAAGGGATATTCAATGTCTGCTTTTTTAAATTGTTACCCATCTACCAATAGGTGCCCTTCTTTGCGAGGCATTGGAAAACCTCCCTGGTCTTTGTGGGTGAATCTGTGTTTGAAATTCACTGCTCGACTGAAGGACCTTACAGATAATTGTATGTGTGGGGTACAGAGATGAGCTAGTTATTCAAAAATAATGTTAAACACTAGTATTGCACACAGAGTTTCACGGATCCCCCCGGTACAGCTGCTCATTCCGTTCACCAGCTCCGGAGGTCTACGTCATCGGCCTTCTAGGTGTCACTGACCTGGTTCATTACCACCATCCCGGAATGTCTTGTCTCATTACGCACACATGGTTCCCATTCCCCCTGATTAGTAGGTGAATATATGTGCCCTCTGTTCCCCATTGTCCTTGTCGATTATTGTCCCATGTCCGTTGGTCTCGGTCTCCCGTGTATTGTGCTCTTGTTATTACGGATCTCATCCCGTATATTGTTTAAAGGTTTACACCTCGCTCTTTTGTTTGGGTTACATCCCTGTGATTTACATATACACTTCCGGTCAAAAGTTTTAGAACACCTACTCATTCAAAGGTTTTTCTTTATTTGTACTATTTTCTACATTGTAGAATAATGGTGAAGATATCAAAACTATGAAATAACACATATGGAATCATGTAGTAACCAAAAAAGTGTTAAACAAATCAAAATATATTTTATATTTGAGATTCTTCAAATAGCCACCCTTTGCCTTGATGACAGCTTTGCACACTTTTGGCATTCTCTCAACCAGCTTCGTAAAAGTGTCTGTTTTTCCAACAGTCCATCTCCTTCCTCGGATACCGCATCAGATGTGGAGATGGAGGGAGATCGCATTTCAGCCGTGCGTAATTGTCCGACTCCAACCACAGTAAAGGAGGTGCAGCGCTTTATTGGCTTTGCCAATTACTATCGGAGGTTTATCCAGGGCTTTGGCAAGGTCGCAGCTCCCATCACCTCTCTGTTGAAGGGTGGGCCGTCCCGGCTCCGCTGGTCTGCTGAGGCTGACAGGGCTTTCAGTAACCTGAGGGCTCTGTTCACCTCAGCCCCAGTGCTGGCCCATCCCAATCCATCATTACCATTCATTTTACAGACGCTCTTATCCAGAGCGACTTACAGTTATTGCATACATTATTATTTTATATATTTTTCATACTGGCCCCCGTGGGAATCGAACCCAATTGTGCGCCGCCCCATGGGTCTCCCGGTCACGGCCGGCTACGAAAGAGCCTGGATTTGAACCAGGATCTCTAGTGGCACAGCTAGTACTGCCTTAGACCACTGCGCCACTCGGGAGGCCATTCGTAGTGGAGGTGGATGCGTCTGAGGTAGGGATAGGCGCTGTCCTATCTCAACGCTCGGGCACGCCACCCAAGCTCCGCCACTGTGCCTTCTTCTCCAAGAAGCTCAGCCCGGCGGAGCAGAACTACGACGCTGGTGATCGGGAGCTGTTGGCTGTTGTCAGAGCCCTGACCTTCTTGAGGCACTGGCTCAAGGGGGCGAAACACCCTTTCCTCGTCTGGACTGACCCCCGTAACCTGGAGTACATCTGGGCAGCGAGGAGGCTGAACCCTCGCCAGGCCAGGTGAGCCCTGTTCTTCACCCGGTTTGATTTTACACCGTCCTACATACCGGGTACAAAGAACGTGAAGGCAGACGTACTGTTACGGCTGTACGACACAGAGGAGAGGCCCATAGACAACACCCACATACTCGCGGCCTCCTGCATTGTGGCGCCGGTAGTGTGGGTGGTGGACGTGGACATAGAGCGGGCATTACGCACAGCGCCATCTCCACCTCAGTGTCCAGCTGGGCTGCAGTACGTGCCGTCTCTTGTCCGTGACCGTCTGATCTATTGGGCACACACGTCCCCCTCCTCTGGTCACCCAGGTATCGGCCGTACAGTGCACTGCCTGACTGGGAAGTACTGGTGGCCTACCTTGGCTAAGGACGTGAGGGTGTATGTCTCCTCCTGCTCGGTGTGCGCCCAGAGTAAGGCACCTAGGCTCCTCCCAGTGGGTAAGTTACATCCCTTACCAGTTCCACAACGGCCATGGTCCCACTTGTGTATTGACTTTCTCACTGATCTTCCCCTCTCTCATGGTAACACCACCATCCTGGTCGTTGTGGACCGCTTTTCTAAAGCCTGCCGCCTCCTTCCTCTGCCCGGTCTCCCCACGGACCTGTTTACTCACGTCTTCCGGCACTATGGGGTGCCAGAGGACATAGTGTCTGACCGGGGTCCCAAGTTTACATCCAGGGTCTGGAAGGCGTTCATGGAACGTCTGGGGGTCTCGGTCAGCCTGACCTCTGGGTTTCACCCCGAGTCTAATGGGCAGGTGGAACGGGTGAATCAGGATGTGGGTAGGTTCCTGCAGACCTACTGCCAGGACCGGCTGGGGGAGTGGTCGGTGTTCTTGCCATGGGCCGAATATGCCTAGAACTCTCTCCGCCGCTCCTCCACTAACCTATCGCCTTTTCAATGTGTTTTAGGTTATCAACCGGTTCTGGCACCATGGCATCAGATCCAGACCGAAGCTCCTGCGGTGGATGACTGGTTTCAGCGCGCGGAGGAGACATGGAACGCTGCTCACGTCCACCTCCAGCGCGTTGTGCATCGCCAGAAGGCCAATGCTGACCGCCACCACAGTGAGGCCCCGGTTTTTGTACCGGGTGATTGGGTCTGCCCCTCCGCCTGCCCTGCCGGAAGCTGAGCCCACGGTTTGTGGGGCTGTTCAAAGTCCTGAGGAGAATACACAAAGTTACCTATAGGTTACTACTCCCTCCAGATTATCGTATTAACCACTCGTTCCATGTGTCTCTCCTCAGGCCGGTGGTGGCTGGTCCGCTCCAGGAGTCTGAGGTGCGGGAGGTCCCTCCGCCCCCTCTGGACATTGAGGGTGCCCCGGCGTACTCCGTCCGTTCCATCCTGGATTCGAGGTGTCGGTTGGGGGGCCTTCAGTACCTCGTGGAGTGGGTGGGGTATGGTCCGGAGGAGCAGTGCTGGGTCCCGGTGAGGGATATCCTCGAAATCTCCCTGTTGCGGGATTTCCACCGTCGCCATCCGGCTCGCCCTGCTCCGTGTCCTCCTGGTCGTCCCCGAGGCCGGTGTCGGCGCGCTGCTGGATCTGCACGTCAAGGGGGTGGGGGGGTACTGTCACGACTTCCTCCAAAGCTGCCTCCTCTCCTTGTTCGGACAGGCTTTGGCGTTCGTCGTCACCAGCCTTCTAGCCACTGCCGCTCCTCATCTCATCATTCCATTTGTTTTGTCTTGTTTATTACACACACCTGGTTCATATCCCCTCATCAGTACCTGTATACGTGTTCCCTCTTCCCCCTTGTCTTCGTGTGTGATTGTTTATTGTAGAGGATATTATAGATTGGTGGAGCTAGATTATATTGTGTATCGCCTGGATATTCACCCGTGTGCCTTGTTTTCCCCAGTCCGCCGTTTTACCGCAATGGTGGGTATTACACATTGCTGCGTACCGCTGTTTATCGAATAAACCATTTATTCTGTAATTTACTCTCCTCCGCCTGACTCCGTCCTAAATCACCCGCTACATTACCCCTCATCCCAACCATCATCGAACAAATGCACGGGGCACAGTACTTCACGAACTGGACTTGAGGAGCGCCTACAATCTGGTGCGCATTCGTGCAGGCGACAAATGGAAAACAGTCTTTTCCATGACCACGGAGCATTACGAGTATCTCGTAATGCCTTTTGGCCTGTCTAATGCTCCTTCAGTCTTCCTGGCCTTTATTAGCGAAGTGTTTCGGGACATGCTGAGACGGGGTGTAGTGGTTATATAGATGACATTTTGGTCTATTCTGCTGACCGAGCCCAGCATGTCTCGTTAGTCAGGTCTGTGCTGGAAAGACTGTTGGAGCATAATCTCTATGTTAAACAAGAAAAATGTTTGTTTTTCCAGCGGTCCGTGTCCTTCTTGGGCTACCTCATATCCATGGAGGGAGTGGAGATGGAGGAGCAACACGTCAGTGCAGTCAGGTCATGGCCCATCCCCAACTCTGTGAAAGCAGTCCAGCGATTCCTGGGGTTCGCCAACTATTTCCGGAGGTTCATCCGGGGCTTCAGCACGGTGGTTGCGCCTCTTACCTCCCTGCTGAGAGGAGGTCCCCAGCGGCTTCGTTGGATGGCGTAGGCGGAGAGGGCGTTCGAGACGCTGAAGGCACGCTTCACTACTGCTCCCGCAATGGCACATCCCGACCCCTCACTCCCCTTCATTGTCGAGGTGGAAGTAGGAGTCGGGGCAGTGCTGTCCCAGCGCACCGGAACCCCTCCAAAACTACGGCCCTGCGCCTTCTACTCCAAGCAGCTGAGCCCCGCCCAGAGGAACTACGACGTAGGGGACTGGGAATTCTTGGCGGTCAAGAAGGCTCTGAAGGCGTGGAGGCACTGGCTGGAGGGGTCAAAACACCCTTTCCTGGTGTGGACGGACCACCGCAACCTGGAGTACATCAGCGCAGCGAAGAGGCTAAACCGGAGAGGCCAGGTGGGCTCTATTCTTTGCCAGGTTCCAATTCACACTTTCCTATATACCAGGCTTGAGGAATGTGAAGGCGGACGCCCTGTCTTGCCTCTGACGCAGAAGAGAGGCAGGGAGAGGAGACCCCCATCATCCCTCCGTTCCGTATCATCGCGCCAGTGGTGTGGGACGTGGATGCCGACAAACGGCAGGCCCTGCATACGGAACCCGCACCTGCACAGTGCCCGGAGGACCCACGGGTGTGCGGGACCACCTCCTTTCCTGGACATAAACCCAGATGTCCCTAGCCAAGGTGGGCCACCAGTACTTCTCAGTCAGGTAGGCGATGGTACGGCCTGTGTCGGGTCATCCTGAGATAGGCCGTACCATCGCCTACCTGACTGAGAAGTACTGGTGGCCCACCTTGGCTAGGGACGTCCGGGTTTACGTCCCTTCCTGCTCCATCTGTGCCCAGTCTAAGACACCCAGACACCTCCCTTATGGAAAGCTCCTTCCCCTGCCGGTTCCACAACGATCCTGGTCTCACCTCTCGGTGGACTTTGTCCCTGACCTTCCCTCCTCCTAGGGGAACACCACCGTTCTCATCATTGTGGACCGGTTTTCCAATGTTTGTCGCCTACTTCCTCTGCCTGGGCTCCCATTGGCCATGCAAACCGTGGAGACTCTTTTTACGCATGGTCGGGATCCCGGAGGACATTGTGTCAGACCGTGGTCCTCAGTTCACCTCACACATATGGAAAGCGTTCATGGAATGCCTGGGGGTCACGGTCAGTCTCACCTACGGGTACTGTCAATCAAATGGGCAGGTGGAGAGGGTCAATCAGGAAGTGGGCAGGTTCCTGAGGTGTTACTGTCAGGGCTGGCCAGGGGAGTGGGCAGATTTTCTACCTTGGGCTGAGTACGCGCATAATTCCCTCCGCCACTCCTCCACTAACCTCACTCCTTTCCAGTGCGTTTTGGGGTATCAGCCGGCCCTGGCACCTTGGCATCTGAGCCAGACCGAGGCCCCTGTGGTGGACGAGTGGTTTCGGCATGCTGAGGAGATCTGGAACGCTGCGCACACTCGTCTCCAGTGGGCCGTGCGTCGGCACAAGGAACAGGCTGACCTCCACCGCAGTGAGGCGCCTGTTTTCTCTCCAGGCAACCGGGCTGGCTCTCCACCTGCCCCTTATTGTCCCATGTCCGTTGGTCTCGTGAGTACCGTGTATTGTGCTCTTGTTATTACGGGTCTCAACCCGTGTATTGTTTAGAGGTTTACACCTCATTCTTTTGTTTGGGTTACATTGCTGTGATTTATATATACGTGTTTGTTTTGGGCTTCGTCCCCGTTGTTTTTTCATGACGTACTTTGTGTTGGGTGGAGTAATAAAAAACCCTAATACGTATTCCTGTGCCTGTTTTCTAATCATTATACAACGTGACACAGAGTTAGTCCATGCAACTTATTATCTGACTTGTTAAGCAAATGTTTAATCCTGAACTTATTTAGGCTTGCCATAACAAAGGGGTTGAATACGTATTCGCTCAAGACATTTCAGCTTTTCATTTTTAATTAATTTGTACAAAATTCAAAAAACATTGAGCGAACATTGACATTATGGGGTATTGTGTGTAGGCCAATGAGAAAAAAATCTACATTTAATCCATTTTAAATTCAGGCTGTAACACAACTAAATATGGAAAAGGTCAAGGGGTGTGAATACTTTCTGAATGCACTGTATCTGTATGTACAGAAGAGAGATAGAGAGAAAGCGAGAGAATGTGAGAGGGGGGAGTGGGAGGGAGAGAGATGAGGGAGAGAGGTAGAGCAGTTTCATTCTGACTTTTAGGTAGACATTTAGAGGGACAGGGAGGAGGAAGAAATGTAGAAGGGGTGGGGAGGGAGGGGAGGAGGGACGAGGAGGCAGGCTTGAGTTACTGAAAAAAGAGAGGTTTTGCTGTTTCAACAATTACTAAACGGAGTGGTCAGCATCTTATGAGTGTAGGCTGAGGAAGAGGGGAGGACAGAGGAGGAGACGGAGTGGGAGAGGAAGAGAAAAGATAGGGAGGAGACGGGGTGAAATCGGAGGAGTGAGAGACTGAGGGATGCAGTAAAGGAATTAAGATTGGAATAAGAGATGGGAAGAGATAAGGGAGGATGAGGGGGTGAATGAGAGGATGAGCAGAATGATGGAGAAGAATGATGAGGGGAACAAAAAGGTTACAGTGGCTGGTAAGAAAGAGAGAAGGAACGAAAGATTGGGAAAATGGAGGAGGAAATTACGGAATAGTTGTGGGGGTTGAAAAATTGGTTAAGGATTCAAAAGACACATTATGTCTTGGCGCAAGCTCTGTTTCAGTATGTCTGAATATTCTTGGGGGGCTTTCTATGCAATAACGCATGCTGTATAATATGAGGCAAATTCCACCAATCCTATCCCAGAATGAAAGCAATAACACAATGAAAGCATTAACAGAGTTGATCCTCTTAATTTAGTCCCACTGTATAATATATCATCGCTACTTTGTCGCAGAGAAAAACTTAGTAAAAACTTTGGATGACATAAGTAAATAAATAATAATATGACTTTCACAGGAGAAAAAACACATAACAATCTGGAAAAATGTTAGTTAGTTGTCAGACATGTCATAGTACTGTAGATGCCACGCTAATGAATATACAGAAAAAAGACAGAAAGGCCGACACATAAGGAGGAACATACAGTATAGTGCACATACACAAATCTGTCATATATGACATATTCATGCACATAAACATTGTCTAGCAGAAACGAACAGACAACACAAGTGCCTTCAGAAAGTATTCATACCGCTTGGTTGTTCCACATTTTGTTGTTACAGCCTGAATTTAAAATGGATTAAATATGAATTTTTTCTCACCCATCTACACACAATACCCCATAATGACAAAGTGAGAACATGTTTAGATTTTTTTATGTGCAAATTTATTCAAAATGAAATACAGAAATGTCTAATTTACATAGGTATTCACACCCCTGAGTCAATCCATGTTTGAATCACCTTTGGCAGCAATTACAGCTGTGAGTGTTTTGGGGTACGTCTCTAAGAGCTTTGCACAACTGGATTGTGCAATATTTGCCTGTTATTCTTTTCAAGATTCTTCAAGCGCTGTCAAATTGGTTGTTGATCATTGCTAAACAACTATTATCAAGTCTTGCTATAGATTTTCAAGCAGATTTTAGTCAAAACTGTAACTCGCCCACTCAAGAACATTCACTGTCTTCTTGGTAAGCAACTCCAGTTTAGATTTGGCCATGTTTTTTAGGTTATTGCCTTGCAGAAAGGTAAATTAATCTCCCAGTGTCTGATGGAAAGCAGACTGAACCAGGTTTTCCTCTAGGATTTTGCCTGTGCTTTGCTCCATTACATTTATTTTTTATCCTGAAAAACTCACAGTCCTTAAAGATTACGAGCATACACATAACATGATGCAGCCACCGCTATGCTTGATAATATGTAGAGTGGTACTCAGTAATGTGTTATATTGGATTTGCCCTTAACAACAATGTGTATACTGGACAAAAAGTGAATTTGCCTTGCCACATATTTTGCAGTATTACTTTAGTTCCTTGTTGCAAACATGATGCATGTTTTCGAATATTTTTGTTCTGTACAAGCTTCCTTCTTTTCACTCTGTCAATTAGGTTAGTATTGTGGAGTAACTACAATGTTGTTGATCTATCCTCATTTTTCTCTTATCACAGCCATTAAACTCTGTAACTGTTTTAAAGTCCCCATTGGCTTCATGGTGAAATCCCTGAGCAGTTTCCATCCTCTCCAGCAACTGAGTTTGGAAGGACGCCTGTGTCTTTGTAGTGTCTGGGTGTATTAATACACCATCCAAAGTTTTATGAATAACTTCACCATGCTCAAATGGATATTCAATGTCTGCTATTTTTTTACCCATCTACCAATAGGTGCCCTTCTTTGCGAGGCATTGGAAAACCTCCCTGGTCTTTGTGGTTGAATCTGTGTTTGAAATTCACTGCTCGACTGAAGGACCTTACAGATAATTGTATGTGTGGGGTACAGAGATGAGGTAGTCATTCAAAAATCATGTTAAACACTATTATTGCACATAGAGTGAGTCCATGCAACCTATTATGTGACTTGTTAAGCACATTTGTACACATTTGTACCATAACAAATGGGTTGAATACTTATTGACTCAAGACATTTCAGCTTTTCATTTTTTATTAATTTGTAAACATTTCAAAAAACATATTTCCACTTTGACATTATGGACTATTGTGTGTAATCCATTTTAAATTCATGCTATAACACAACAAAATGTGGAAAAAGTCAAGGGGTGTGAATACTTTCTGAAGGCACTGTAAACAAATTCATGCATCCACATGGGGACACACATGACCAAACACACAGATCACACGTCACACATTGCCGTAAAAACAGCCTTCAAACACGCAACATCTTCCATCCTCCCGCGTTGGGCAGAAGCCCCAGGAGTCATGTTTTATTGGCAGAAGGTGCAGGGGCCTACAGGGCATTGGCAGTGAATGTGACTGACTCCTCTCCATCTATATACTGTATGTATATACAGTATGTCTAATATCCAGACATCCATATGTATCTGATTCTAAAGTATTACCTCTATGCACTTCCATGCAGCTGGATTCATATAGAGTCAATGGCTTCATACATTAGGGACTACTGAGGAATATTAAGCGGCTGTTTAAGAGTGTTTTTGGTCTATGACCCAGATAGGGACTCGTGTCTGGTCAAATGAGAGGAAATCTGGGAAGTTGTGTTTTTTAGCCGCTAGCTACTCAGCTCTGGCACATCTGTGACAGAAGCCTTTCGGACCTCCAAATGTGTTTGTGGGGACGCAGAGGCTTGAGTCCTCACTTTGCCATGCGATGTGGGATTGTGAGGACATAGGGATTACATGTCCTCATTTTGGCATCCTTACAGTGTGTTTTTTAGGACTCAATGAACCGTGTCCTCACTTTGACATCTGTGGCTGTTTAGGTGTTCAAGTTTACTGGAAGCCTTCGATACAGTGTGTTTGTGAAGACTCAGTGACCCATGTCCTTACTTTAATATCCAATGTGTTTGTGAGGGCTTACTGACCTGTGTCCTCACTTTTCCAGTGTGTCTTTGAGGACTAAATGACCCATGTCCTCACTTTGCCATCTGTGGCTGTTTAGATCTTACAGTTTTCTGAAGGTGTTCAAGTAGATCTTTCAGTTTCTGCAGGGCTTTCATTTAGCTACGGTGTATGTGGTATTTAATAAAAAAGGATCTAATAATTACTCCAACTTTGTGGTTCATTTAAAGAGGCACCATTATAACATTTGGTACCAGACAGTTACCAATTGTGTTGAATTCTTTAAGGTTGCACCAAAAAGCAGTGCTTGCTACCATGTTAGTGAAAAAAGTGCCAGTCAAATACAGTACCAACTGAAAAGGAACTATAAAATAAAACATTTCTTTACAATCCCTGAATGACTTGGAATCGATATGGAATTGACCCCAACCTTTGTGAAAAAGTTAATGGTCCCTCCAATGTAGCTACAGACCCTCTCCATTGCCTCCTGAGACCACCGGAGGGATCCCAAGAATTTAGTGATAGAGAGAAAGAGAGACAGAGCGAGAGCTGCAACAGGGACTCGAACCATTGCTCCTAAGCTACAGAGGCAAGCATCTTATGGACTGTGCCTTGGGCCGAGGTAGTAAAATGATCATATATACCATGTTACAAAAGCATTTAAAAGAAAACGCTACTATTTCGATTTCAGGACTGATTAATAGATTACGATTCTAGATCAAAACTAAGGTCAATGTCATCACATCAGTAGAAATATATATTATTGATGTCATTTGGAGTATGTAATGACAGAGGTGGCTCTAAGAAACACATTGAGATCTCGCCATCACACACTCATGCACACACACACACTTCCTCTCTCTTTTACACACACACATCCGACACACACATTGTGCAACCCGCTTTAGGTCAAAATGAGAGCAATGTGTTCTTGTTACACCCCCCCCCCGCGCAGGACTGTTAATGGCCTTGTTAGGAGACACATGTTTTTTAAAATTAATTTGCACTGAAGTTTGCCAGCATTGAACATTGGAGGGGGAACACCTACGAGACCAACGGTTAAAACATACCTCTCATTATCTGCTTTTCCCCATGTATTACCCATACCCATATTACTGGAAAGGATTACTGGAAAGGATGATCAGTCTTCTGTTCTCTGCTTTCGTACATACATTTTCTCTCTATCTGGGACATTAACCTTAAAAGGTCCAATGCAGCGGTTTTTATCTCAATATCAAATAATTTCTGGAAAACACTTAAGTACCTTACTGTGATTGTTTTCAATTAAAATGGTAAAAATAAAATACAAAAAATAGCTTCTTAGCGAAGAGCAATTTCTCAAGCAAGACTTTTACTAGGACTGTCTGGGAGTGGTCTGAGTGGGGAGGGGAAAACTGAAAACTAGCTGTTATTGGCAGAGGGATTTGGAACTATCTTTCTTATTGGTCTATTAACTAACCTGGTGATGTCACCAGGCAGGCCAAAGCTCCATCCCACCAAAACAGGCTGAAATTTCAGGCAGTCTTTTTAAACAGCTCTTACACTAAAAGGGCATTATCATAATTTTCACACTATTATTCCAACACGTTTTTGACTACAAAGGGCCTTTATTCTGCTAGGAAACATATGTACAGTATGTATTCAGAGTATTTTGTATACAGAACATACACACTCACACTCGGTTTCGGTTTCCATTGTCTGTTATGTAAATATATACTCAAACACACACACACACACACACACAATATACTTTCTTTACACATACTGCAGTGCACACACTCTTCCCCCCTCCCCCCACTGCCTGTTAATGCACACAAATATTTACCCTTCATCACACATCAACCTTGCACATACACTCTATTTCCGGCAACCTCATGCTCATGGCTAGACACACTCTTCCGCACATACTTTCTCTAGCTTGCACATAAACCCACACTAACTCTCCTCTGCATAAACACTATTTCCCCCCCTTATGTGCACTGGAGAAAAATCTCACCCCCACATCCCTCCTGCACAGGAGAAAATTAACCTAACTCCAAATGTATGATCACTTCTGTACTTAAATCGATATAGGCCTGGGCCTGAGTCGGCAGCATTTCAGTGGTGGCGGTGACCAGATCCTTCGAAGGCGTCCAGGCGTCATGGGAATGAGGCTCACATTAGCCTCGTCGTCGTCGTGCGCTGGCAGTTCTCCAGGAATATGCGTGCGTATGGTGAGTGATTCATTCCACTGGCTACCGACACGCTCTGCTGCAAAAGCGCGCCCCCTACTATATGGTGTCGGAAACGGGGTACTGCACCCTCCGACGCGTTTCATACACAATCCCCAACACCAAATGAGACGTAATGTGTTGAGACAGCACAAGCGCATCAACGTATCCGAGGTCGCTGGTGCTTGTGGGTCGTGAAGGCAGCCGAAGCCGCTCTTAGTCCAATCAGAGTTCAAAAGGTGAGAGGGCTAAGATAGTAATTAGTGATCGAAACACTAATTAGATTTATTAGCATTAGGTAAGTACAGTAAGTGGGGGATTCCCTGGTCCCATTCTGTTGGTTCTGCTGCCCTCTGCTGGAGTGAGAAGGACTGTGCTGCAGAACAGATACAGCAGACTAATATTATGACTCTTACATAGTCAATGCCCACCGGCTCGTCTGGGCATCACATGTTCATTTCGTTTAGCTTCTTTAATTACAGTATAAATGAAACATTTCACAGTACAGAGGCCTTGTTAGGGGATTGGATGTTATTCAATGGGTTCCGATTTTATTCAATGGGTTCCGATTTTGTCTCATACATATATATTAAAAGAAAGAGGTTAAAGGATCATATTCAACAGAATATAACATTTTCATTTGTGAAGTCTAGGTAGACGAGGAGTAAGAAAATGTCATTAAATACTACATTCCATCTCTTCTACAGCAGATATGACTGGAGTTTGAAGTGGTCCTCTATAGCTCAGCTGGTAGAGCACGGCGCTTGTAACGCCAAGGTAGTGGGTTCGATCCCCGGGACCACCCATACACAATAATGTATGCACGCATGACTGTAAGTCGCTTTGGAAAAAAGCGTCTGCTAAATAATAATATGCCATTTAGCAGACTCTTGCACACATTTTTTTTGTTTGTTTTGTGTATGGGTGGTCCCGGGGATCGAACCCACTACCTTGGCGTTACAAGCGCCGTGCTCTACCAGCTGAGCTACAGAGGACCACATTATATATTATGTTATTATGCTGAGCTTCACAGAGAGCATAAACCTGGGTCATACTACAACCCTCTGGTTGGCCTGGGCTACTACCGTTGGCCTGCCAACCTGTCTGTCAAATCAAATCAAAGTTTTATTGGTCACATACACAGATGTGCAGACGTTCTCGCAGGTGCAGCGAAACGCTTGTATTTCTAGCTCCAACAGTACAGTAATACCTAGCGATACAAAATAATACACACATAATTAAAAAAGTAGAAATTAAGAAATATCAGAACGAGCAATGTCAGAGTCCGGAATATATATAGTAAAAATAAAGAAAAACCCTTGAATGAGTAGGTGTGTCCAAACTTTTGACTGGTACTGCATATATATATATTTATCTTATATATATATGCAAAGAGTGTGCAAAGCTGTCATCAAGGCTATTTGAAGAATCTCAAATGTAAAATATATTTGTTTAAAACTTTTTTGGTTGCTACATGATTCCATAGGTTTTATTTCATAGTTTTGATGTCTTCACTATTATTCTACAATGTCAACATTTTTACAAATAAAGAAAAACCCTCGAATGAGTAGGCATATCCAAACTTTTGACTGGTAGTGTGTGTATGTATATATCAAGAAATATCAGAACGAGCAATATCAGAACGAGCAATATCAGAACAAGCAATATCAGAGTATATTCCGGACTCTAACATTGCTCGTATATATATATATATTCCAGACTCTGACATTGCTCGTATATATATATATTCCGCACTGTGACATTGCTCGTAAATATATTGCTCGTTCTGATATTTCTACTTTGACTCTATGTACATAGGGCAGCAGTCTCTAAGGTGCAGGTAGAGTACCGGCTGGGAGCCGGCTGGAACACAACACTAATTGCATATCAATGCCTGTTTTGCATGGCAGACTCATTAACAAGCTCTTCAGCATAATGGCCAGTATTTAGAAAATAAACCTCAGGCGAATAGCCTGTCAATTATTAGACCTATTTTAAATGTATCCTGTAGTTATTCTCATATAGTATGCTAAGTGTGAGGTTTATTAGAGGATGTTTGTGGGGAGAATATGAATACTGTATTACTATTGACAGCGTGTTCATTTATCTCCCAACAATCATCAACAACAGTGTTGCCGAATGTTCAGTTCAGCTCCGATCTTTGCTTGAATAGGTTTTGGGGTGAGAGGTCTTTAAAAAAGTAATGAAGGAAAACCAATGAGGTTGAAAGAATCCATAGACCTGTCTCCATGGATCTATATCCCTCCCCATGTCTATCTCTCTAGCTCTCTGTCAGCTTCTTGCCCTTCACACTCTCTATACCTCTCCACCCCCCTTCTCTCACCCATGTCTCCTCCATGTCTCTAAGCCCTTTTCTTTATCTGTCACAAAGTCCCCCTCTTCCTTCGTCTCTTTTGAAACTCTTCATTTCTATCTTGGGGTCTAGCCTTTTCCTCTTTCTCTCTCTTTCCTACTCATTGTGTGTGTGTATTTTCCTGTCTCCTAACTCCTGTGCACTGTTCAGGGTTTACTTTGGCCTGGTTTCTGCTCTAGTTTGTCTAGCAGGAACAGGAGAAGGAACAGGCTGTTCAGCCAATATGTACTACAAAAGTATGTGGACACCCCTTCAAATTAGTGGATTTCAGCCGCTGCCGTTGACAGGTGTATAAAATCGAGCACACAGCCATGCAATCTCCATAGACAAACACTGGCAGTAGAATTGGCCTTACTGAAGAGGCCAGTGACTTTCAACATGGCACCGACATAGGATGCCACCTTTCCAACAAGTCACTTCATCAATATTTCTGCCCTGCTAGAGCTGCCCCGGTCAACTGTAAGTGCTGTTATTGTGAAGTGGAAACGTCTAGGAGCAACAAGGGCTCAGCCGCGAAGTGGTAGGCCACACAAGCTCACAGAACGGGACCGGCGAGTGCTAAAGCGTGTAGTGCATTAAAATCGTCCATCCTCGGTTGCAACACTCACTACCGAGCAGTGGTGGAAAAAGTACCCAATCGTCATACTTGAGTAAAAGGAAAGATACCTTAATAGAACATGACACAAGTAAAGTGAAAGTCACCCAGTAAAATACTACTTCAGTAAAGTATTTGGTTTTAAATATACAGTACCAGTCAAAAGTTTGGACACACCTACTCATTCAAGGGTTTTTCTTTATTTTTACTATTTTCTACATTGTAGAATAATAGTGAAGACATCAACACTATGAAATAACACATGAAATCATGTAGTAACCAAAATAGTGTTAAACAAATCAAAATATATTTTATATTTGAGATTCTTCAAATAGCCACCCTTTGCCTTGATGACAGCTTTGCACACTCTTGGCATTCTCTCAACCAGCTTCACCTGGAATGCTTTTCCAACAGTCTTGAAGGAGCTCCCACATATCATGAGCACTTGTTGGCTGCTTTTCCTTCACTCTGCTGTCCGACTCATCCCAAACCATCTCAATTGGGTTGAGGTCTGGGGATTCTGGAGGCCAGGTCATCTGATGCAGCACTCCATCACTCTCCGTTCACCCACACCGGGTCTCACAAAGACACTGCGGTTGGAAACAAAAATCTCAAATTTGGACTCCAGACCAAAGGACACATTTCCACCGGTCTAATGTCCATTGCTCATGTTTCTTGGCCAATCATGTCTCTTCTTCTTATTAGTGTCCTTTAGTAGTGGTTTCTTTGCAGCAATTCGACCACACAGTCCCTTCTGAACAGTTGATGTTGAGATGTGTCTGTGAAGCATTTATTTGGGCTGCAATTTCTGAGGCTGGTAACTCTAATTAACTTATCCTCTGCAGCAGAGGTAAATCTGGGTCTTCCCTTCCTGTGGTGGTCCTCATGAGAGCTTGTTTCATCATAGTGCTTGATGGTTTTTGTGACTGCACTTGAAGAAACATTACAATTTCTTGAAATGTTCCGTATTGACTGACCATCATGTCTTAAAGTAATGATGGACTGTCGTTTGTCTTTGCTTATTTGAGCTGTTCTTGCCATAATATGGACTTGGTCTTTTACCAAATAGGGCTATCTTATGTATACCACTCCTACCTTGTCACAACACAACTGATTGGCTCAAACGCATTAAGAAGGAAAGAAATTCCACAAATTAACTTTTTTGAAGGCACACCTGTTAATTGAAATGCATTCCAGGTGACTACCTCATGAAGCTGGTTGAGAGAATGCCAAGAGTGTGCAAAGCTGTCATCAAGGCAAAGGGTGGCTATTTGAAGAATCTCAAATATAAAATATATTCTGATTTGTTTACCACTTTTTTGGTTACTACATTATTCCTTATGTGTTATTTCATAGTTTTGATGTCTTCACTATTATTCTACAATGTAAAAAATAGTAAAAATAAAGAAAAACCCTTGAATGAGTAGGTGTGTCCAAACTTTTGACTGGTAGTGTACTTAAGTATCAAAAGTAAATGTAATTGCTAAAATATCCTTAAGTATCAAAAGTAAGTTAAAGGAAAGTCTAAATCTTTTCAATTTTTTTACATAAAGCAAACCGGGCAGCAACATTTTCTTGTTTTTTTAATTTAAACACACAGACATCATTTACAAAGGAAGCATGTGTTTAGTGAGTCCGCCAGATCAGAGGCAGTAGGGATGACCAGGGATGTTCTCTTGATAAGTGTGTGAATTAGACCATTTTTCTGTCCTGCTAACCATTCAAAATGTAACGACTACTTTTGGGTGTCAGGGAAAATGTATGGAGTAAAAAGTACATAATTTTCTTTAGGAATTTAGTGAAGTAAAAGTAAAAGTATTCAAAAATAGAAATGGTAAAGTAAAGTACAGATACCGCAAAAAACTACATATGTAGTACTTTCAAGTATTTTTACTTAAATACTTTACACCACTGCTACCGAGTTCCAAACTGCCTCTGGAAGCAACGTCAGCACAATAACTGTTAGTCGGGAGCATCATGAAATGGGTTTCCATGGCCGAGCAGATCAAAATGCGCAATGCCAAGTGTCGGCTGGAGTGGTGTATAGCTCGCCGCCATTGGACTCTGGAACAGTGGAAACGCATACTCTGGAGTGATGAATCATGCTTTACCATTTGGCAGTCCGACGGACGAATCTGGGTTTGGCGGATGCCAGGAGAATGCTACCTGCCCCAATGCATAGTGCCAACTGTAAAGTTTGGTGGAGGAGGAATAATAGTCTGGGGCTGTTTTTCATGGTTCGGGCTAGGCCCCTTAGTTCCAGTGAAGGGAAATCGTAACGCTACAGCATACAATGACATTCTAGACGATTCTGTGTTTCCAACTTTGGGGAAGGCCCTTTCCTGTTTCAGCATTACAATGCCCCCGTGCACAAAGCGAGGTCCACACAGAAATGGTTTTCGAGATCGGTGTGGAAGAACTTGACTGGCCTGCAAAGAGCCCTGACCTCAACCCCATTGAACACCTTTGGGATGAATTGGAATGACAACTGCGACCCAGGCCTAATCGCCCAACATCAGTTCCCGACCTCACTAATGCTCTTGTGGCTGAATGGAAGCAAGTCCCTGCAGCAATGTTCCAACATCTAGTGGAAAGCCTTCCCAGAAGAGTGGAGGCTTTTATAGCAGCAAAGGGGGAGACCAACTTCATATTAATGCCCATGATTGTGAAATGAGATATTCGACGAGCAGGTGTCAACATACTTTTGTCATCTATACATAGAAAATAATACATGAACATGCATAGTGCATGTTACATACATATGTTACACAACAAATTAATTCAGTGTAGACTCCTTCAATATTAGTGAAACTGTCATTATTAGAAGTACCTATCATACATTTTAAGTGGTGATATAACTTTTGTATTGCAATCACGGACAATTGTACACTGAGTATACCAAACATTAGGAAAGCCTACCTAATATTCAGTTGCACCCGCTTTTGTCCTCAATTCGTCGGGGCATGGACTCGTAAGCATTCCACAGGGATCCTGGGCCATTTTGAGTCCAATGCTTCCCACAGTTGTGTCAAGTTGTCTCGATGTCCTTTGGGTGGTGGACCATTCTTGAAACTGCTGAGCATGAAAAACCTATCATCGTTGCAGTTCTTGACACAAAGCGGTGCGCCTGGCACCTACTACCATACCCCGTTCAAAGGCACTTAAATATTTTGTCTTGCCCATTCACCCTCTGAGTGGCACACATACACAATGTCTAAATTAAAATCCTTCTTTACCCTGTCTCCTCCCCTTCACCTACACTGAATGAAGTGGATTTAACAAGTGACATCAATAAGTGATCAGAGCTTTAACCTGGATACACCTGGTCAGTCTATGTCATGGAAAGAGCAGGTGTTCTTAATGTTTTGTATACTCGGTGTATACTGTGGTTGCAGTGCAACAACAATTCTGATCATTTTAAGGGGCGATCATGGTGAAAAGCACAACAATAGCGCTTACTGAGATGTGCTCTCGCTTCGAGTTGCAATTGTTGCACCTCTTCACGGTAGATCATCACGTCTGCCTAGCCTTGCATTATGGCTCTTACACAAAGACTGTCTGCCTGAATAACAAGTCTGTCAGATTATTGCATCAGAAAGTGAGGACCATAGAAATAGAATAATAATAAGCTACATACAGTAGATCCTAGATACGGACTGGAGCACCAAACCAACAAACTATAAATACATTTAAATATTCAATATTCTGAGGAAATAATTTAATATTTTAAAAGGTATTTTATATCAGTGCCCCATATAAAACAAAATCCCATTCCTGCTCTTACAATAAGTTATAGACAATCCATCTAATCATTTTTTACTTTAACTGGGTGGGTGATAACTGACCTCCTCGCAGTGAGGGGTGATGGCAGAAAGGCACTCTGGTACAAAATGGCTGTCAACCAACATCCATTAAGGTGTTTAATAGTGGCCCCAGCCATCTCATAACAATGCACTGTACTGTAAGTGCTCCAAGATCTGTTGAGCAGCTCCATCTCAATTAAATGTGTTATGGCATTAATGAGCTTCCATATATGTTGGTATGTGTGTGTGCGCATGTGCATAGTGCAGAGCTGGTACATAGTAAAAACAGATTTGAGTCAACACTTTGGACCTCGATTTACCACATTTCTATTCTTATTGTTGTTGCATTGTTGAGAGGTGAACTTGCAAGTAAGCATTTCATTGTAATGTGTACACCACGTACATGTTCCTGTGCATATGACAAATGACTTATATAATAAATAATAAATAAATCATAATAAATAAATAATAAATAATTGAACTGGACGTGGACCATTTTCATGTGGTGCAGCTGTGTGTGTGTTAATGAGAACACCTATGTATAGTTTCTCCATTAAGGTGTCACTTGCTGTGATAAACCATTAGACTTTTCTAAGGACAGACTGTGTTCTGCACAGCATGTACTCATGGCAATATGTGAACAGATAACTTACTCTCTCCATGCTTTCCCAATCATCCCACCCGCACCCACTCCTCTGACGCCGACACAAAGACAAATCTAAATGGACGGAAGAGGTTTTAATATGAAAAGTATTTTTATTCTGTTCTGCTTACAGTACAGCACAGTATTGTCTTTCCAGTGGTGCGGCAGCCCAACGTGACCACCGTGTTCTGCCCCAGTATGGCACATTGATTCTCACACAGTGACGCAGTGCAAGTCCGTCTAGACACAGTGTGGAGTAAAGACCGCGCAGGGTTAGCGGATAGAGACAGCGCTGGACGGGGCGCTACAGTGGGGATTTTATGGAGGAACACAGTGTGTTTTTGTTTAGTTCAGCACGACAGATGCAGCTTTGCAGAGAGAAAGCACACACCGCAGTCCCGGTAAGGCTCACCATGGAGAGTATACTGCAGCATGATGCAAAAAAGCCTGTTGATGCCCGCTAGGCTATATCGTGTTTAAAGAAGTAGCTGTACATGTCAACTCATTGGTCCAGTTGAAATTCAGGCCCAGTATCTCACCAGACGGTGATGTTGTTGGACATTCTCTGCCCTGGTAAAATACCTTATAATCCAATAGTTTTAATAATGTGTTACAGCCAAGGCCTAAACTCACACTACTACAGTGACACGGTCGTCTGACACACACCTCAGTCACATCGCAAATATAATTGTTAACTAATCATGGTTGATGGTCGGTAAGAACATAGTTAAGTACTGGTCTCTGATTTCACTGGGTTTTGAGACAAGGGAGGACAGACAAAAGACAGCTTCATAGATAATACTATACATTTAGTTGACAAACTTAACGTATAATATCTTATCTTTGAAATATATGATTATATATAGATATGCTATTATTGAGATGAAAGAAATATTCACAGATACTTAATAAAAAATAGAACAGTTTACAATTGCAGACACTCATCAACACAACAAATAGACATAAGGGGCAGAGATTTCGGTTAATTTTGTGGTACAAATACCTTGGCAGGTAACATTTCGCCCACGGTTAGCCTTGTCATTGGATTCTTGTAAGCTGTTGATTGTAACAAGCAAAGCACTGCTTCCATTGTGTTCCTATAGCTCTTGGGTTAGCCAGGTTTTAAGAATGAAAACCTATACTTTTAGCAACAGCGAGCGCTCCCAGTTGTGGGTGAATAAAAGGAGACATTTCCTTCACATGGAAAATTAATATCTTATCTAATGGCACTGGAATGATAAACAATATCCCCATATCAAGATGCTAAACAACAATTTATCTAATGCTACCCAACTCCACAAATACATATGTGATACACATCTAGATATTCAAAGAAATGCAGACAAACTTTACACAACAATTTTGTGTTCACTTTTTTTCTTCAGCTTATTAGCTAAACAGACTATATGGAGAAGATGGAACTAGCCTTGTGGGTTACTGACAACATGCACAAAAAGTCGTAACAGTATTCACTCTCTGCTACTCAACTTCCTGTTGCTAATGCTAAAGGTGGGTGGAAAACTGGCTCATTTGAAAGTACATCTGACTATGCAGGTATCAGCTTTGCAGTCAAATTGCTATAAATAAGCTAGCTCTTGATTACGGATTTACAAATGCATCTCTGGTAGCATCCTTTAGGCACCTATCATGTTGACATCATTACGGGGACATGGGAGAATTAATTCTGACCATCTGTGTGGCCACATGTCCGACAATCCCATCTAGCATTTACCCAATGGTTTTCCACATAGTGTCCCCCGAAAATGCTACAATCTTAAAGTGTCTTCATAGTTGCAGCAGACTAGGTCAAGGCTACATTCTGTCTTATGGGTGGATAGGCTGCCAATGACGTTAGGTAGTTGTAAAACATTTCGCGTGTACCCAGTATAGTACAGCACAGTGCTTACATTTTGTAATAATTAATATTTGTCTCATATTATAATGAAAAAAAAAAATGTATGCACTCACTAACTGGAAGTCGCTCTGGATAAGAGCGTCTACTAAATGACTAAAATGTAAAAATTTTTAAATAATAACACATATAGTAAAATAACCTTTTAAAATATAAAATGCATGAATTGTTGGTGTGCAGGTAATGTATTGCTCAAGAGGGACATGAATGGGGGAGTACCTGTGGTATAAATGAAACAGCATTGTATGTAAGCTCCACTGAAGTTTAGCACAGTATAAGATCAGTCACAGTCGGCTTACCCTGTTGTCAAGAATACAAACACGGTAAAACACAGACACACAGAATATCAAATATGAGTTTGAGAGGGTTAATGGGGATAACAGAGAGGGCTAGCTGCTATTCTATTCTCCCTAAAAGTGAAATATAGAACATACATGACCTCAGACTTCACAGTTCTGTGAGGTGTAAACCGTTAAAGGAAAGTTAGGGGTTAATGTTAAGGGATGTAAGTAAAATGTTTCTGCATTGGAGCCCTCAGTAGGGAGGTCTATGAATGAGTACCTGAACCCTCAAGAGCAAATATAATTTAACAATAATAACCACTTCACTTCAAGACCCAAAGACACGACGTGTCAGGACGACGGCCCCATTTCTGAGATCCCACTTCTGACACCAATTTAATTTAACCAACAACACATGTAGTCTTTCAGATACTCTGACCGGAATGAAGAGAGTCTCAGTAAACATGACATTGCTGTGCACTCCCTCTGACTGGACAATGGGGGTTGTGCAAGAGTTATAGGGGGCTGAGTTACAGGACTGCTGTTGTCACACAGTCAGGACCCAAGGTTTCTGAATAGGTCAGCGTTTCCTGCCCAGGTAGGTGTCTATGATTTGCCTCACACCTCGCTCTCCACACTGGAGAAGTGTGCGGACCCCCTCCGTGAGCAGAGGCTCTTGGCCTTGAGGGGCAGGTGAGGTGACTGTAACCTTTGGGGCTGGGGTACTGAGCGCAGTCTCTGGTACAGGAGTTTGGCACTAGCAGAAGCCATAGAAGACGGCTGGGGGGCGCCTGGGGTGGAAGATACTACAGAGGGAGATGAGACCGAAGAGGAAGAGGTGGGAAGAGGGACGTGGATGGGATGGGATGCAGAGAGAGGGGCAGGAAGGGCTGGGAGTGTTGGTGGAGGGAGGGAGGGGATGAGGGCCTGCAATGTAGAGGGCTGCCGAATGCGGTCCGTCCGCTGTGTTCGCTGGATGCTGAGATTGGACTGGCTTCCCGATTTGGGTTGATTCTGGGTCCGGTCGGGTTTGGAGGAATGCCGTTTGGAATTGGCGCTGCTCCCGAAACGTTGACAGTGTAGAAATAGCTCCTCCTGGCTACGAGAGCTCACCCTGGCCCATTTCGAGTGAGCGTGTTCATGTTCGAGGGCAGATTGGCAGTTGCAAGCCACATAACCTCGCCCTTTGTCCTTCCTTTTCCCTTTCTTCTCCTCCTTCACGGGAAGCTTGTCCACGGACCAGTATCTTCGAGGAGCTGGTGGTGTCAATGGAGGTGGAGGCCATTGTGTACCACCTATCCTCCCTGAACCCCAGGCTCCACCTGATCCCCAGCTACCTTCCCCTGCTATCTCTGCTCCCCCCCATCCCTCCCCATGCCTCAATAACGAGTCATCCCTACTGTTTATGCTGCCGGCTTTTTCTCTGGCGGGATAAGTGTCGAAAAACCAACCTCCCCCTCCTATGCCCCCAACCGCTCTACCCTCATGACCCTCCCAGTACCTTTCGAACTTTCCAAATTCTCCAGAGGAGCCGTCGTCGTCTGAATAGATGCCGACCACCTTATCGCGTTCCCTTTCGGACTCTGATGCGGTCCTTCTTCTTCTTTCGTGTCTCTTCTCTTGCTCCACTTTTCTCCTTTGCTCCTCGGAATCGTCATCCTCATCTTCAGAATCCCACTCATGAAACGACAGACCTTCTTTGGAGTGAACCTCCACTCTCTCGTTCCTGCCCAACAGGGGGCGCTTCTCCCCTTCTTTCCGTAGGGCCTCTCTATCTGAACCCTTACTCCTGCACCTGGATGAGAAAGGGATCAGTGGTAGAAATGCAGATGAAGGAGTCTCTGAGGATGGGTTTCCCGCTCCCCAGAATTTGACAGAGGTTGAGGGTTTACTGGAGCTCTGGTACTGCTTGCTGGAACTAGAAGGCCTACCTGCATGCCTGTGGCGAGAGTGAGGACTTATGTGCCTTTCCTTGCCTCTAATGTCATCTCCATCATCTCTTTCCTTATCCCCTCTCTCTCTCTCTCTCCTCTCTTCATCCCTTGGAATATCCCATCCATAACTTCTGATAGAACTTTCACTCTTTTTCCGCATTGAGTCACGCCTCGGAACAGAGTAGGAGGAGTAGGCCTCTTGTGTTATCGCTTTGAGCTGCTCTCCCTTCTCACCATCTCCCTCCTCGTGCTCTGATCGCTTGCCCCGATCTCTTCTCTTCACCTTCTCCTCTTTCTTCCTCTTCTTCTTCACTTTACGCCGCTTGCGCTCCCGCCCTCTCTCCTTTTCCTCTCTCTTTTTTTTCTTCCGGCCTTTCTTCCTTCTCTTTCTCTCCCTTTCTCTCTCTTTGTGATGTCGTTTCTCCTCCTTCCCCTCAGCCCTGGTTCCTGTTCCTCTACGTCTTTCTCTCTCGCCCCAGGAGGTCCACCACTCCTGCAGCTGGGCTAGCTGGCTCCCAGCCCTCTCTCTCTCATACTGTAGACGAGGCTTGCGGGGTGGTACAGGCGGAGGGGGTGGACTGCAAGGCAGTGAGCGAGAGGACATGCGTCGGGATTTGCCCTTGCTCCGTCCTAGCAGGAGGCTAGACTCCTCTGTCAGCTCATCAGAGTCATAGACGTCCTCGACATCCCTACTGCCAGCCCTGTACTTAAAACTCTGGGACGATGTGTATGAGGTGTTGGAGGATGAGGGTGAGTTGGAGCGTGAGAGGGAGATGGAGGATGAGGACGAGGATGAACTGGATGAGGTGGAGGAGCAGGAGCTGGAGGTGTAGAGGGCGGAGTGAGAGGGAGTGGTAGGGGTAGGGGTAGTGTGGGCAGGGGACGAGACAGGGACAGGCAATGGGAGTGGGGGAGGGCGACGGCCTTGCCTGCCACCTCCATCCCTTGCGCCGTATCGCCCTCCCCCTCTTCTCCCCAGGGGGAGGATGTTCTCATACAGAGGCCCCCCGGAGCCCTTTCTTTTAGGGAGGCTGCCTCTTCTCCAAAATGGCGGCCGATGTGGGGATGAGGGGAGCGGTAGAGGGGGCTTAGACATGAAGTGCCAAGGGGGCGGTCCTTTAGAAGGTAGCCATGGCATTCCTGAGGACTTTGTCCCCCTCTGGTTCGTTTTGGGGGTTTGAGATCCACCTGTTTGTGGGTCAGCATTTGCCCCTAAGCCTTCTGGATCGATCGGGCCATAGTATCGCTTGTATTCATCCAGGCCACCGTCCCCTCCACTGGCTCCCCCAGCCCAATGAGGGTGCAAGCCCTGTTGAAACTGTGCCATGTCTGGGATCCCACCGCTGCCACCAATAGGTTTGTCCGTGCTGGGCTTGGGACGGTTCCAGCGGTCTACAACAGCCAATCTGCGGTCATGGCGAGGCAGAAAAGTGGAGCACGGCATAGGACCCTCCAAAAGGGGACTGTTTGATGGCCCAAGGGCCATTGCAGAGTGCCCAGTAGTTGGTGGAGATGCAGCAGGAAGCATGCTGTATGCTTGCTGCTGTTGCTGCTGCTGCTGTTGCTGCTGGTGATGATGCATCTGCTGCTGCTGCACCATGGCAAGGGTAGTGTTACAGGTTACAGCCGCTGAGATGTGGGATTGGGGTGGAGGCGGCATTGTGGGAACACTATGATATAGGGGAAGTGTGTTTTTGAGGCCTCCAGAGATGGTTTCATCTTCAAACTTGCAGCAACTGTACATACCCTGGGTAGAGATAGAAGGGAAAGCTAATTAGGATACAGCTAGCAAACTACACATCCCAGTATCCCTTGATGAGAATATTGATACTTAAGTCTCGTTACATATGTACATATGTTGTGGCAGAAATGTAGCAGAAATGTGTCCCCATAGACTTACCTCAGTGTCTGCATTTACAGTGCACTCAAGCTTCAGTTCAATGTATCTTTTTAAACTACCACCTAGTGTGCTGCGTACTCTGGAGCTCCCACTGCACTGCTCAAACAGTAAGTCAGAACTTACTCTTTAAAAAAAGAATAGGCACTTGATATCTCCTGATGTAAAAATGGCTTTATAAATACATTTGATTGATTGAATAATCTGTCCTTTCTCTCCCCTCTAGCATACAATGTGACTTTCCATGAATATGGCGGATGCCACTCTAGGCAATCTCTCTCTACTCTGTACTCTGGGAGAGGTGGAAACTGACCACAAAATACTAATGAGGAACTTGTGACAGGTCTAATACAGGTTTAATACTAAGTAATTTACTGCCTTAAAAGACTGATAGGCTACAATTATCGGTTAAGTGCGTTGAATGGTGGGGCCATGTAAATCATAACAGCTTTATCACCTTTACTTGAAGGTGATTCATTCAATACCAATACGTCTTATGAAAAACAAGATTCATCCCACTAAATCACAATTATCAGGGTGGGGGCAAATCTGATGGACATGAATCAACACAGTCCGTAAAGCACATGAATCAACATTCTGTGAAATTGAAAGCGGGAGTCACGGTCGGACATATCCCGGAACACCAACGTAGAATGCAGCAGTATGAAAACACTTGATGTTACACAATGTCATCTGAAATCTGAGAGAAAATTAAGCTCAATTTTAAATAGGTCAAATTAAAACGAGGTCACCGTGTACGTGAATATTTTGATACAAGGACCTACCTTTTGAACAGTACTGCCTAAACATAGCCTGTGATGCATTGATGCACCGAGCCCTTTCCCTTCCGCCACCACCAGGAGGCATCACTACCACCACCACTACCACCACTACCACCACCACCACCACTACCACCACCACTACCACTACCACCACTATCACCACTATCACCACCACTACCACCACCACTACCACTACCACCACCACTACCACCACTACCACCAGCAGGGGTACCACCACCACTACTACCACCACCACTACCACCACCACTACCACCAGCAGGGGTACCACCACCACTACTACCACCACCACTACTACCACCACCACTACCACCACCACTACCACCAGCAGGGGTACCACCACCACCACTACCACTACCACCACCACTACCACCAGCAGGGGTATCACCACCACTACTACCACCACTCAGTCAGTGACTCACCCTGCTGAGGGCCAGTAGGAAGTCCATGCCCCCGGAGCGGCCCAGGCAGTGCCTGATCTTCCAGTACACAAGGTGCTCCCAGGCGAACACCAGCAGACTGAGCCCCATGGCCACCAGCAGCATGTAGAAGACGCCCGCCATGTTGTCGATGTCCAGCTTGGAGCTCATCACCTCTATCTTGTCGTTGTGACAGATCCCCGAAAGCCACAGGCGCTCGAGCATGTCGATCTCGTCTGGCGGTGGGAGAAGAGGGGACGGGAGGGAAATAAAAAACAATGAGAAGGGATTATCTGCCTTTGTTATGAGACAGGAAGTGTTTTATACCTGAAAGGGGGAAGCTGGGAAGGTAATAGTTTGAGCGGTAAGAAAGAGGAAGAGGGAAGAAAGTGTGTCTGGCTCAGAGCTGTTGTATGATGGCAAAGAAAAACTGCAAATGGCGAACATAGTGTGGGCGGGGGGCAAAGCGAGAATGAGAGAGAGTGAGCCTGTGTGTGTGAGAGAGAGAGAGAGAGAGAGACAGAGAGAGAGAGAGAGAGAGAGAGAGAGGGAGGGAGAGTGAAAGAGAGACAGAGAGAGAGAGAGAGAGAGAGAGAGAGAGAGAGAGAGAGAGAGAGAGACAGAGAGAGAGAGAGAGAGAGAGGGAGGGAGAGTGAAAGAGAGACAGAGAGAGAGAGAGAGAGCAAGAGAGAGGGGGAGAGAGAGCGAGAGAGAGACAGAGAGAGACAGAGCGAGAGAGCAAGAGAGAGGGGGAGAGAGAGTAAGAGAGAGCAAGAGAGGGGGAGAGAGAGAAATAGTACATCTTTGATGGAGGTCTGAAATGGCCTGGATACAGAGTCTCCGGTGCTAAGAGTGACCCCAACAATGCTTCAAGATGAAAGGTAGTGGACACTGATAGGACTCCCGACACTAACCATTAGTACCTTATCAAAAACAACTGTAACACTGTGAAGGAAAAATTGAGGAAAACCCAGAGCTTGTGCTCAGCGGAGAGCACATATTGAAATGGCAGCCACCTCTGTCGGCTAAAGCCCTCTGCATTGCAAGAGTAGCTACTTAAAGGACGTTTTAAAATCCTAGTTCATCAGAGTTATAACACTGAAACATTAAACTATATTAACCTTAGGTTAATTGCCCCTTGTGGGAAATCCCATTGTAAAGCCCAAGCTACATGGATTAGAAAAACAGGAATTAACCATGTTGACTGGAATGTCATAATCCACTCCAATAAAACTCAATAAAAAGGAATCTACCTAACAAAAATATTCTTCCAAGAATGTGTAGCTAAGAATTCACAGTCAGAGAGTTAAAGTGATCTCTCTGATTACATTTTTTACATTTACATTTGAGTCATTTAGCAGATGCTCTTATCCAGAGCGATTTACAGTTAGAGCAAATCATCTTAAAATAGCTAGGTGGGACAACCACATATCTCCGTCATAGTAAGTACATTTCTCCTCAATAAACAAGTGCAAGTGTTGGTTCACGAAAATCACTATACTTAACTGACAATTGTGTTTTCAACAATGGATCCTAATTTGCATGATCATAAACTGTGGCAGACTCCTAATCTCATTCATCATATTTCAATAAGCACCTCCGTCCCCGCTCTCACATTCAATCCTAAATCATGACAGCAGCTGAACCCAGGGCTTCATAAAGCTGCTTTAAGATCTTTACAAAAACCGCTCAACTGAGACAGAGCTGCAACATCCTCAGCACTAGCGAAGGAATAACCCCACCTTTTAATCACAGAACCAGAGCAAATGAGTGACAGAAAAAAAAGTATTAGAAAGAAAAAGTCCCATAATAGGAATACCAATTGTAACATTAACAATAAAAAAGTAAGTATGATACAGTACTGGAGAATACATTTATAGAATCCTTAAGACATCTTATGATGTAAGGATTAGTGAAACATTCTGGGGTGGTTGCACAGACCCAGATTAAGCCTACAGTACTCAAGGACTAAATGTTAACTAGAGAATCACCATTGCAGTCCATGTTAAGGCTTAATCTGGGTCACAACCACCCCTAATAAATCCAACAGTATGATAAGCCTCCTGTAAAACAGAGTATGTAGGCCTACTGTAAAACATACAGGTAACTGCCAAAATAATGGAAACACTTGAGTATATGAGGGATACAAAGTATTTTGAAAGCAGATCTCAACCCATTTGAACACTTATGGGAGATTCTGGAGCGGCGCCTGAGACAGAGTTTTCCACCACCATCAACAAAACACCAAATGATGGAATTTGTCATGGAAGAATGGTGTCGCATCCCTCCAATAGAGTTCCAGACACTTGTAGAATCTATGCCAAGGTGCATTGAAGCTGTTCTGGCTCGTGGTGGCCCAACACCCTATTAAGACACTTTATGTTGGTGTTTCCTTTATTTTGGCAGTTACCTGTGGTATGTAGATCTACTGTAAAATGTACAGTATGTAGGACAAACTGTAAAACCGTGAATACGTACAGCATTCAACTGAAATAAGCAGTAGGTACTGCAGGAAAGTGTATTTTTTCTCTCACTTCAATCCACCACCAAAAGCAGAGACATAGATTGATGCTGCCAGCCTGCCACTAACAAGCCAGCACATTTATCAACTTCTCCTGCCTGTCCCCAATCCCTCTCTCCCTCGTCCATCTCTCCCCCACTCTCTCTCTCCTCACCGTCTCCCACCAGCTGCAGTAGGGCCAAGTCCACGGGCCGTTTCCAGCGGGTGTTCTTATGCAGGGCGATGCCGTAACCCGTGGTGGCGAACACCTTGCCCGAGCCAATAGTCATCACCTTACAGCCCTCGTCCTTCCTCGCCATGTAGTTTAGCACAGCCGCATCATAGATGAAGGCATCTAGTTTGCTGAAGGGGAGGGAGGGAGGGGAGAGACATGGGGATGAGAGGGAGATGATAAGTGAGAATGCATCATGTGAGGTTTAATAACACGGTACGTCAAGTCTGGGTGAGGAATAGGCTGCTGGTGGTCAAGTCGTCTTGGGGAAGTGATTAAGTGTCTCTCCTCTGCATGAGGCGCACAATTTGTTATAACTACCCTCATGCTTCCAACATGATAAGTGTACGTTTTATCGAATGTAAGCAGAAATCGTATGTTGCACTATAGACACCAGCAGAGAGACAAACACACATACAATATAACAGGACCTCCTGGGGAGATAATTGTTGCTAAGAGGTTGCTATGCTGGGTCATGTACATTACGGCACATAACGGAAAAATAAATGCAACGGAAAGTGAAAATGTGCGTTTCTTATTGGACAAGTCTAGGTAGTCCCTCCCTGTTTCAGTCTGTTTTCTTCCGTTTGGTGCCTAATGAACATGGCCCTGGTTGGATGCAATGAAATGAAAGGGATGTCATCTTCACAAACACACAAACTGACCCAGTCTTGAGGTTGTCGATGGCCTCCTCCACGCCCTTCTGGTTGTTGCGGATCATGAAGTTGTGCATGTTGGCGTAGTTGCTGCGGATGTTCTCCTCCGTGCTCCCATTGGGGACGGTGCCAAATCGGAGCGGGGGGTACTGCTCAGTGGGTTGCTGGAACTGGGGGGATAGAGGAGGAACTAGCGGTTGATGAGGGGATTCAGGGTAAGAGGTGAGTGACGAGGACATTACATCGTAGATAATGCATGCATAAAGATCTACGGAAGTTAGACAAGGTGGACAATACCTCAAGCAACGTGTCAAAAATCAAAGAGCTGCCAAAACGCAAGAACATTTGAAAAGATTGCGGCTCAAATCTCCAACACCAACTCAGCTGAGTTGAGTGTCTAACTTTTGAGATGTTGTGATTTTTGGCTGTGCTGTCCAGTGCCCACCCAATGTCCTTAGATCTCATGTAAAAAGGCTTCTTCTATTTCCCCCCAAATATAATTTTTATTACAGAGATCTTCAGAAAGGGAGAGAATTGAGACGGACCAATGCATAAGTTGTCCGAAGGTGGCAGCAGCATTACCACTAGACCAACCTCCAGCACAACAAAAAACTTCTACTTTTATTGACTTCCAGGCGAACTCTGATTCTCCACCCTTCTCCTGAAGCGTGCACTTGCACATTCCCGTCATGGATGAACAATAATGGAGACTCCCTCCAGACAATGCCTTCACCAATCCATAACCAGGTCATGTGCAAGTGGGAATAATGAAGATGCCGATGTGGTATGAAAACAGACATCATGGCCACCTTGGCCTTGGATCAGAACGCCCTCCTCACTCAACACACCTTCTTGTCGCTGAGGCCAGACACAGTGTCGATGTACTCCTCCTGGATCATGAATGCTGCCAGGTTGGCCGTGTAGGAGGCCAGGAAGATGACAGCGAAGAAGGCCCACACCAGCACCATGATCTTACTGGTGGTTCCTCTGGGGTTCTCCACAGGCACTGAGTTATTGAAGACCAGAGCCCACAGCAGCCAGATAGACTTCCCTATGGTGAATTTAGAGCCCCCTGTCTCTGGATAGAGCGAGATAAGGGGGACAGACAGAGGGGGGGAGTGTGAGAGACAGTGAGTGAGAAAGAGAGAGAAAAAGAAAGAGAGAGAGAGAGAGAGAGAGAGAGAGAGAGAAAGAAAGAGAGAGAGAGAGAGAGAGAGAGAGAGAGAGAGAGAGAGAGAGAGAGAGAGAGAGAGAGAGAGAGAGAGAGAGAGAGAGAGAGAGAAATGGACACATAAATATCCCCAGGGTACTCACACTGGCATGTAACTCATCAGGCCTACTTAAATTGCTTCAATGGGGATAACCTAAAATAATAATGACCATACTGTAATAAATGACTTACTCTTTGCACTTTGCAGGCTGCGGTTGTAGCCAACGGGGCTGAAGAACTCGAAAATAAAGACTGTGACGGCGACCACGGACAGGCACATGACGAACATCATCACCCACACAGCTGGGCTGTACGGCTCTGAAACATCACAACACAAAGACAAGGGTTCTGTTCCAAGGTTCTCACTAGCTTACTAATTAGAATGAAGCTATGGATGCATCCCAAATGGCATTCTACGGGCCCTTGTCAAAAGTAGTACCCTACAATTCCCTATATACAGTGTGGTCCGAAATTATTGACACCCTGGAAAAGATCAGCAATAGTGACTGTATAAAATAAATAATTCAAATACTGAGCTATATTGTACACTCCAAAGAATTGGGAAATTGTATTATTTTATACTAATAAAATTGCTCAGAGAAAGAGATTTTGTTTAATATGTACTACAAAAAAATCTCCAAAAGATAGGGGTCAAAATTATTGACACCCCTAAAGATTCTTATTAATAAAGTAGTCAAAGGTTTAGTATTTGGTCCCATATTCCTAGCACGCAATGACTACATCAAGCTTGTGACTCTGCAAACTTGTTGGATGCATTTGCAGTTCATTTTGGTTTTGTTTCAGATTATTTTGTGCCCAATAGAAATGAATGGTAAAAATGTATTGTGTTTTTTTGGAGTCACTTTTATTGTAAATAAGAATAGAATATGTTTCTAAACACTTCTACATTAATGTGGGTACTACCATGATTACGGATAATCCTGAATGAATCGTGAATAATGATGAGTCAGAAAGTTACAGAGGGTCAAAGATCATACCCCCAAGACATGCTAACCTCCCCTGTTACTGGTAATGGTGAGAGGTTAGCATGACTTGTGGGTATGATCTTTGACCCTCTGTAATTTACATTAGTCACGATTCATTCAGGATTATCCGTAATCATTGCAGTGTCCACATTAATGTAGAAGTGTTTAGAAACATATTATATTCTTATTTACAATAAAAGTGACTCCAAAATGACACAATACATTATTTACCATTCATTTCTATTGGGCACAAAATTATCTGAAACACAACCAAAACGAACTGCAAATGCATCCAACATTGGAAAATAGCCAAGGAGGGAATTGTACAAAAAAGCCATTCTCAAACAACTACACTCGTGTCATAGGTAGGGATAGGAGGAATCTAAAGGGGTTGTTTTGTGGTAACATGATGTTGATTTGATACCTGTGAAGTAACGTTGTAATTACATGTATTAATGTGTTTCATGAAATTAAGAGGTTTTGTTATTACACAAGTGGAATACGGAATTTTCTTTAAATAATTTTTGGAGGCTCAGATTCTGTCTGACTCTAGTCATATAGGAGTAACTTACAAGCTCAAAACAATTAAGGTCAAACCAAGACGGTTGACAAAATGGTTGATGGTCTCAAGAAAACAACCTTACAGAAAGGGTCAGTCTTGAAGATCCAAGATTTTCTTGGCAAGAGATTACTCTGTGCTCTGGCCAACTAAGACATACTAAGACCAAGCCAAGGACCCTTATGTTACCATCAAATCAGTGACCCTTGATTCAGGTGAAATGGCCTTGGGATAAGAAAACTCCAGGTTGGATACAGTACATGTCCAGATTGTCTACTAAATCTTACTTGACAGATAGATAAACATCCATGTTTGAAATGGATCATTCAGTGGGGAAAAATGACATACAGTATGTGCTGTTTGAGTGTCTGAAACTACGACCACATCCAGTCTGTGCTACTTGAGTTTATGTCTGAACTAGCTTGTTTTACATACAGCACAGCCGCCTCCTATGGCCAGATTACTGTGTAATACTGAGTCATATCTGATGAGCTGCCATTATCTTGGTGTATTTCACACTGGATTATCTAAGATCTGGCTGCAGATATAGACGCACCATCACGTCTTAATCGATGGCTGTAGCTTTAAGATGTCAGTCTTGTCTGCAGACTGAGTCTCTGTCTCTACATGGTTGGGCAAAGTCTGGAATTATGCTAAGGAAATTTGAAATGTAGAGGTGTTATCTTAGAGACATATTTTACTCTGAAATATCTTCACCCTTCATTACTGAGGGGGGGGGGGCATAGCCTATTGGAATACTGAATTTCACCAAATGCTACAGTGAAAAATACAAGACAAAATTAAAATATCAACGGGTTTATGGATTTTGTTTGAGAAGCCTGTGAAACCGGGCTTGACAACTTTGATACTAAACCAAGAGCGAGAAATCAAGGTTTTCCTTGTTAATGGGGGGTAACGTTGGTTGGGGTATGTCAGGTATTGTGTGTTACCATAGACCCTTCATAGCCCATCATAGGCCCTTCATAGCCCATCATATGCCCTTCATAGACCTTCATAAGCGCTTAGTCAGCCCTGCTCACCAAGAAAGGCCGACGGCGAGACGGTGCCATTGCTACGGGAGACCATGACGCTGATGCCCGTCTCCACGAAGGGCACGGAGAACTCCACAGCCTCTGACCTCTCCTTGTTGACGGTCAGGGAGCCAATGGCCATGTCGGCCCGTTTATAAACCACCTGGTGGGCGGGAGGGGAACTGCAGTTAGGAACAGAAAGAAACGGGCCCATTCACGTTCACAGGCATTCACTTCCAGCTGTCTCAGTTGTAAAATGGTTACGTTAATGAGATCCGAGAGTGAGTTGAGCGACTGAGGAGCCTCGCGGTGGGGGAAAAGGGACACCTGCACCTGGTAGCAGGAGCCTAGCCCCCGGTGGTTGTGTAAACACAACAACACACCCTTAGCTGTGCTGTCACTGTGCATGTGGGCTGACACAGCCCCATCTCTTCTCTGTTAACCACCCGTATTAATCCCGGCACCCAGAGGGGGATTGTCTTCCCTGGAAATAACGAGGCATTTGCCCAAGACTCCACGCCAAACACTCCCTAGTTCCTTCTCCATGGGAATACTAATCTATTTGACAGTTCTTGGTCTCATTCTGTCTCCCGTTTACTTTTAGGGGATTTAAAGGAGGAATTGCATGGCACCCCTTGAATAAGTTTTTTGAATACGAAAAGAAAGAGAGAAGAAGAAATACATGACCCCTGACCTCCCCGACCATGCCATTCCACTGCCCATCACTCCCCCTCTTCCCGTGTCTGCCATTGGTCACCAGGTAGAGGTCATAAGAGAAGCCCACTATTTTGGCCAATCGCTTGAGGACGTCAATGCAGAAGCCTTTGCAGCAGTGCTTCGACGATTTCTCATCCACCGGCACACTGTGGTTACAGAGAGAGCGGGGGAGGGAAGGAGAAAAAGACAGGGAGGGAGAGGGGAGAGACAGGAGGCAGAGGAGAAAGAGAAACAGAAGGGAGACACAGAAGGACAAGTGGAATGTATGAATTATTAGCGAGAGCTGTATTAGCTGGATCAATACTGCCTGAGCTGCTCAGTTTTAGAGAAGGGAGGCATATCAGAACAGACAGGAGAGGAGAAGGAGGACTGCTTTAAAACTGGATGAATTGCAATTTTTCTGGGTGGGTTATCCTCAGCAGGGGACGAGGAATTTTAACAGGACATACGTGGACTCTTTCCAAGCATGTAGCTTTACAACAGGAATGTCTACAGAAAAAGCCTGATGACAGATCAAAAGCTACATTTAACTGGCCAAATATCAATGTGTGGTCCCTCCCTGTATGCCCACTATGATAACCAACCAGTCACTGCAGGTGTTAAGATTCCAATGGAATGTACAAACCAGGCTGATTAACTGGGGCAATCTCCCTGAGCCAATACAATTTATGGAACTTTCAGCAGGCCTTGTTACCAGACATCTTATCAGAGACAGACTGGGAACACACAACACACTCAGCAGACCTCCAGAGACCAGGACAGACTGTGCAACACTGAGTGAGAGTTTATAAAAGAGGACAAGAGAGAATATACAACAGCATGTCAATGAGAAAACGGGCAAAGCATGTGGTTACTGGTTAGACTATGCTGCGTCCCAAAAAGTTACTTTAAAGGGGAACTTCAATCAAAAGTTCAAATGTAAGGTTTTGTTTGGAACCTTTTAATATTTCAAATGATATTTCCACCTTGTGTGTAACCCAGAGCTGTTTGTCAAAATCTATAGTAGAGCACTGAAGCTGATGATGTCATAGGGTCACTGTGCACCATTGTGGCTCATTGCATAGATTTACTTTGACAATTATAAAGACATTTTAAAAGTTTAAAGGCTTTATTACTTATTTACAGCAATTCAGTTGCTAAATCTTTGCACATTTTCTGCAATTATTTTCCCTGAATGGCTTGAGGGGAGGGAACGTAACCATGCGACATCATACTTTTAGAAGGCATTATGGTCCTTTTAGGGAGGGTGGAATAAAGCATTGTATTTGAAACACACTCTCAATAAACTATATCAATAATGAGGAGCAACATGGACAACCACAATTACATTTTTTGTATTGCCCTTTACACTTATGATAGTTACAACATTTAAACTATGTTGGTTACATGTTGGTCATGGTTAAAACATCTGAATGGTTAAACCATGGTCAGTTATAGTTAAATATCTGCATGGTTAGACCAGAGTAGTTCATGGTAAAACATCTGCCACAGTAGCATGCCTTACTTGGTGGTGTTGAGTGGTAGTCTGCAGGGCACCGAGTCCCGGATGCAGGAGTTGGTGCCTGGGTCGGCGGGCTCCACAATGACAAAGGGCCTCTCCTCCAGGGTGACCACCCTGAGGTGCTGGGTGTCATCCAGCGGCTTGAGGAAGGAGCCGTAACGTGAAAAGGGCTGGATAATGAGATCCAGAACACCGTTCTGCCACGTGCCAACCTGCAGGAGATCATTTAGAGCCACTTAGAAAGTATATGGAGCGTGAGGAGGAAAAAAGGAAGCCTTTGTGCGACGCAGTGTCTCTTTTGTTCACCGCGGCGGTTTGTGGTAAGTGTGGCATGTACTAAACACTTAAGAGTGTTTCGGTGTCTCGGTGGTCAAGCCGAGACCAGAAGCGAACGCGACCTGTGTTGAAGTGATTCACTAATTAATTCAAGTGAGTACTTTGAGAGAACCATTTCCTCAGTTCTTCTTCAGGGTCACTTGAAGTTGATAGGTTCTAATATCACTGCAATGTATTAGACGTATACATATGTCGATCATGGAATGGCCTACACATGTATATATTATTATCCTAATATTTGAAATGGTGGTTATTTTATACTATAGGGAACAGTAAGTCACAGTATTTATGGATCTATGGAGACTATAGACGCACAGTATATCATAAGCGGTCATGTGTAAACGTGTCTCCGACCAATACAATTTGATTTGATTTGATTTGAAGTTGTCTGACTTTTTCCATCATGTAATGTAGTCTGGGGTCAAAAACTGGTCCCAGAGCTCAATCGTCCACTGCTTGTTCACTCAAACCCAACTGATCAGAGCACTCAGAGGAGATGGGAAATGAACATAAGGAGCGCTACTACAGGGACCATGTTATCCTACAGCTGCAACTGGGTGAGATTAACCCACCTTGACAGTATGGAGGCATATCACGATTCATGCTGAACAAATTACTCCTGTCGTGAATGGATATCATGGAATCCCTACGCCTTGAGGCAACAATGTGGGAAAACATCCAGAGTGATGAAAGGTTAGTTGAAAACAGCAGGAATGGAGTGAACGGAGAGCTGAGGCAAGCACATGGGCTTTCTCTCTCTCGGGGGGACAAACATTAGACGTCGAGTTAGCCTGTTAACGAAAGCTAACAAGGTTGACAAAACGTTAAGGAGGAGTAAGTAGGCACATCCGATGGACCGTGATAGTGCGGTTAGCGTGGTTAGCAAGGTGAGGGGAGAGAGTGTGTGTATGTGTGTGTGAGGATGAGTTAGCCAGACTTGATGGGTGTAAAAGTACAGCTGCACCATTGAGAGCATCCTGACTGGTTGCATCACTACCTGGTATGGCAACTGCTCGGCCTCAGACTGCAAGGCACTACAGAGGGTAGTGTGTACGGCCCAGTACATCACTGGGGCCAAGCTTCCTGCCATCCAGGACCTGGCGGTGTCAGAGGAAGGCCCTAAGAATTGTCAAAGACTCCAGCCACCTTAGTCATAGACTGTTCTCTCTGGTACCGCACGGCAAGCAGCACCGGAGCACCAAGTCTAGGTCCAAGAGGCTTCTAAACAGCTTCTACCCCCAAGCCATAAGACTCCTGAACATCTAATCAAATGGCTACCCAGACTATTTGCATTGCCCCCCTCTTTTACGCTGCTGCTACTCTCTGTTTATGATCTATGCATTGTCCCTTTAATAACTCTACCTACATGTACATATTACCTCAATTACCTCGACTAACCGGTGCCCCCGCACATTGACTCTGTACCGGTACCCCGTGTATATATCCTCGCTATTGTTATTTTTACTGCTGCTCTTTAATTATTTGTTACTTTTATTTTGTATTATTTTATTTTGTATTTTTTTGTGTGATTCTTTTTGGTATTCTTTCTTAAAACTGCATTGTTGGTTAAGGGCTTGTAAGTAAGCATTTCACTGAAAGGTTGTATTGGCACCTGTTGTATTCGGTGCATGTGACAAATAAAATTTGATTTGATTTGAAATGGTGGTTAGCCAGGTTAGCGAGCGTGTCAACTAATTAGCGGTTAGCACACTAACTCACTGACCTCCTCCCAGCCTTTCCCCTCGGAGTAGGAAATCACGTCCAGCACCGGATTGGACAGGTAGCCGTCGCTGTTGAACGAGTAGTCCCGGCCACTCAGCGTAATGTTATTGAAGAACCTGGAAGACAGGGAATGGAGTGAGAGAATGGCAGACAGAAAGAGAAAGAGAGAGAGAAATAGAAACAGGGAAACAGAGAGAAATAGAGGGGCACACGAGACAACTTTCAGCACAGACAGACAGAGAAACTGAGAAATGGGAGATGGAAAAACAGAGAAATGGAGAGGCATGCTAGACTTTCAGCAAGCTTCAAGTTTTAGCAGGAAGTGACAGGGAAGGCAATGAGAGAGTGGCAGAGAGAGAGAGAGAGAGAGAGAGAGAGAGAGAGAGAGAGAGAGAGAGAAAGCAGGGGACACTTAATCCTAGATATCTTTCATGTGTCTTCAGTTGCAAGCTTTGTAGTTCAAAGATCCAAAAACGGAAGAGGGAGAGTGGCAGGGTGAGAGACAGCAGGATGCAGGTGGGCAGTTAGGCAATACACTAGAGATCTCTCTATGTCCCAAGCTGCTTGTTATTATGTTCCAGCCATGTACAGTTACAGGTAGCTACGTCACATAAAATATAAATAAATGACTTCATTAATAAAACGTGAACTTGGCTTTGAAGTAACCAAAGTTCTGCAAACGGCAGGTCGTTTCTGCTTATCACATGAATAATGTGCAGCGCCTGTAAGTATTTGAGACTTGCAAAGACTGCAGTATGCAGAGAGGTAGGGTAGGCATGCTATTTTCCATAATCTTCAACGCATCTGTACCTCGTTGATATTGAGAGTGCTAATGGTTTCCTAGCCCCTCTGATATTCAGGGGTAAAAGCTATAAAGCAAACCACACTAGCTGTTGGCTTTCATGTGGAATATTTTGCTGTTAGGGGCAGTGTGTCTGTTGCAGAGTCTGAGATGCTTCTATGTCCCCATGACAACACTGCACCTAAAAGCACCATTCACAGAGGACACCAGTCAGATAGAATGTTAAAAACTCCCTTCCTTCGAATGGCATTTGGAATTAGTCGTCAGAGCGTTCTTGTTTTCATGATGCAGCAATCTGCATTTCATTTCATTTTTTCCATTTTTTATTTCGGCCATTATTTATGTAACCAGTGTGAAATGGCTAGGGTCCCTGGTTCAAGCCCAGGTATGGGTGAGGAGAGGGACGGAAGGAACACTGTTACATTTATACGAGGTTGTCACATAAAAAGCCTACCACACAATATGAGATTTTTAAATACGTCTCACCCAATGCCCTCTCTCTGACTTCACAAGAGTATTGAGCTGAATTATGACTTATCATTTCTGGGGTTTTCTATATCATATCATATAGCAGGAGGAATTGTTCACATTCTGGCACATGGTAAGACAGGCTGAAGCCCTACTGCTAGGGGCTATGTTGGTCTTCAAATCCATCCTGTTGCTACTGTATACAGTATATAAGGGGCAATAATGGAATGCAAACTAATGTAATGCAATGCAAATGAGCTAGAGGGCCTTATATGTACAGTACCAGCCAAAGGTTTGGACACACCTACTCATTCAAGGGTTTTTCATGGCCTAGTGATTCTATGATATCTATTCACAACAGGAGGAATTTGTTCAGCATGAATTGTGCAATTATTTTTACTATTTTCTACATTATAGAATAATAGTGCAGACATCAAAACTATGAAATAACACATATGGAATTACGAAGTAACCCAAAATGTTTTAAACAAATCAAAATATATTTTATATTTTAGTAGCCACCCTTTGCCTTGATGACAGCTTTGCACACTCTTGGCATTCTCTCAACCAGCTTCACCTGGAATGCTTTTCCAATAGTCTTGAAGGAGTTCCCACATATGCTGAGCACTTGTTGGCTGCTTTTCCTTCACTCTGCGGTCCAACTCATCCCAAACCATCTCAATTGGGTTGAGGTCAGGTGATTGTGGAGGCCAGGTCACCTGATGCAGCACTCCATCACTCTCCTTCTTGGTCAAATAGCCCTTACACAGCTGGAGGTGTGTTGGGTCATTGTCCTGGTAAACAAATGATAGTCCCACTAAGCGCAAACCAGATGGGATGGCGTATCGCTGCAGAATGCTTTGGTAGCCATGATGGTTAAGTGTGCCTTGAATTCTAAATAAATCACTAACAGTGTCACCAGCAAAGCACCCCCACACCAAACACTTCAAACCTCCTCCTCCATGCTTCACGGTGGGAACCACAAAGACCACAAAGACACAACGGTTGGAAACAAAAATCTACAATTTGGACTCATCAGACCAAAGGACAGATTTCCACCGGTCTAATATCCATTGCTCGTGTTTCTTTGCCCAAGCAAGTCTCTTCTTATTATTGGTGTCCTTTAGTAGTGGTTTCTTTGCAGCAATTCCCATGGGGCGGCGCACAATTGGCCCAGCGTCGTCCAGGGTAGGGGAGGGAATGGCCGGCAGGGATGTAGCTCAGTTGGTAGTGCATGGCGTTTGCAATGCCCGGGTTGTGGGTTCGATTCCCACGGGGGGCCAGTATGAAAAAATAAAAAAATAATATATGCACTCACTAACTGTAAGTCGCTCTGGATAAGAGCGTCTGCTAAATGACTAAAATGTCAATGTTATTCGACCATGAAGGCCTGATTCACGTAGTCTCCTCTGAACAGTTGATGTTGAGATGTGTCTGTTACTTGAACTCTATGAAGCATTTATTTGGGCTGCAATTTCTGAGGCTGGTAACTCTAATGAACTTATCCTCTGCAGCAGAGGTAACTCTGGGTCTTCCTTTCCTGTGGCGGTCCTCATGAGATCCAGTTTCATCATAGCGCTTGATGGTTTTTGCGACTGCACTTGAAGAAACTTTCAAAGTGCTTGAAATGTTCTGTATTGACTGACCTTCATGTCTTATAGTAATGATGGACTGTCGTTTCTCTTTGCTTATTTGAGCTGTTCTTGCCATAATATGGACTTGGTCTTTTACCAAATAGGGCTATCTTATGTATACCACTCCTACCTTGTCACAACACAACTGATTGGCTCAAATGCATTAAGAAGGAAATAAATTCCACAAATTAACTTTTAATAAGGCACACCTGTTAATTGAAATGCATTCCAGGTGACTGCCTCATGAAGCTGGTTGAGAGAATGCCAAGAGTGTGGAAAACAGTCATCAAGGCAAAGGGTGGCTACTTTGAAGAATCTCAAATATAAAATATATGTTGATTTATTTAACACATTTTTGGTTACTACATGAATGTAGAAAATAGTAAAAATAAAGAAAAACCCTGGAATGAGTAGGTGTGTTCAAACATTTGACTGGTACTGTATGTAAGGACTGAATGAAGGAGTCATAAAGGGCATTATTACTTTTCACATATGATTTGTTAAACAAAGCCCATAAAGAGAATACTGACGGCGAATAGAAATCCAAACCCAAGCGTAAAGAAATGAAAGCAGAAAACACCCTTGGTCTCTATTCTACATTCAAATTATTATTTCATGGTTTGGAAAAAGAGAGAAAAAATCCTGCTGACAAATACCAAACTATTCAGTAGTTGCTTTTCTTATAAGATGAAAAAAGATAATGTGTTAATGTTAGCATTCACTTAAACTCTGCAATCTCACTGATCTCTCTTGGTGAGTGCCATGTTGTCATGGCAACACACAGTCATTGACATTACATGTGTTTCCACTGATGCCGAACAATGTGAGGTGAACAAGCTACGGAATATTTGAATATAGATTTGTCTCTCATGCCGTAACAAAGACAACTCATAATGGCTAATGCATTCAGACAGAGAAGGATGGAGGAATAGAGAGAGAGAGAGAGAGAGAGAGAGAGAGGGAGAGAGAAGACAGGAAAGAGAGAGAGAGGGATAGGCAGAGAGGGAAAGAGAGTGAGAGAGCGAGAGAGAGAGAGAGAGTGAGTGATATGGGGCGTAGGGGTGGAGGGTTGGGGGGGGCAGGGGGGGTGATTAGCTATTTAAACATCAGACAACATTCGCATTAATGTACTCGCTTTAGAGCTGCATGCCTCACTGGTGCCAGCGCCTTCATTCGGAAACGGGACGGGCCATGTGGTGGGAGGGGGGAGGGTGTCCCTATTCTGTTGACAGTGCCCCTGCCATGATAGCGATGGCTCGGGAGATACAGAGAGAGGCCAGAGGAGCTCTGGTGGCTAGTTGGGTTCATGGCTGTGTGTGACTGCCTCCGATATTTCTACCCTGCATTTGTATTTGTATTTGTATTTATTAAGGATCAACATTAGCTGCTGCCAAGGTCCATTAACATTAAGGCAGTAATATACAATTTAAAATATTACATTACATTTCATAACCCTTTTCACAACACATTAAGTGTGTGCCCTCAGGCCACTACTCTACTACCACATATCTAAGCCACCATTATCAATTATCCTATTTACATGTAAAACGATGCCGCATCAGATCCCTTTTAGAGTCGGACCAAGGGAGAAGAGAGATGGGGAAAAGGAAGAGAAAGAGGGAAGAGATGGAGTGATGAGAAAAAGAGTGAAGCAGGGAGAAAGAGAGGAGAGAGAGGGTTGTGAAATGGCAATAGATGGGAGAGCGTGGGAGGGAAGGAGGGAGGGAGGGGAGAGAGAAGGAAATTAGATTGAGGATGAGATTGAATGGTGTAATAAAAACAATGCATAAAGAGCATAGCTGTGGGAGAGATAGAGGGAGGAGAGAGGGGTGCAGGGCTGACAGAGGTGCAGAGAGGTACGGAAGGGGATGCTGGTGAAAGATAGAAAGGGTTGTGAGAGAAAGAAGGGAGAGTGGTGAGATGTAGATAATTGTAGTTTTATCTTGACTGGTCAAATAAATGTATTAAAGAGACCCATTATAGCTGACACATTAACAATGAATGAACAGTAAGTGGTAATTAATGAATTAATTGGTACCATTTAGGCCTTTGGTAAAACTTTATTTGCCTTCAGAAAGTATTCACACCCCTTGACTTTTTCCACATTTTGTTGTGTTACAGCCTGAATATAAAATTGATTAAATTGAGATTTCTTGTAATAATGTCAAAGTGGAATTATGTTTTTAGAAATTTGTACAAATTAATACAAAATGAAAAGCTGAAATGTCGTGTCAATAAGTATTGTTATGGTATGTCTAAATACGTTCAGGAGTAAAAATGTGCTTAACAAGTCACATAATAAGTTGCATGGACTCACTCTGTGTGCAATAATAGTGTTTAACATGATTTTTGAATGACTAACTCATTTCTGTACCACACACATACAATTATATGTAAGGTCCCTCAGTCGAGCAGTGAATTTCAAAGACAGGTTCAACATCAAAGACCAGGGAGGTTTTCCAATGCCTCGCAAAGAAGGGCACCTATTTGTAGGGTAAAAATAAAAAAGGTAGACTTTGAATATCCCTTTGAGCATGGTGAAGTTATTAATTACACTTTGGATGGTGTATCAATACACCCAGTCACTACAAAGATACAGGTGTCCTTCCTAACTCAGTTACCAGAGAGGAAGGAAACTGCTCAGGGATTTCACCATGAGGCCAATGGTGACTTTAAAACAGTTACATAGTTTAGTTACAGAGTTTAATGGCTGTTATAGGAGAAAACTGAGGATGGATCAACAACATTGTAGTTCCTCAACAATACTAAACTAATTGACTGAGTGAAAAGACGTAAGCCTGTACAGATTTTTTTTTCTCCAAAACATGCCTCCTGTTTCCAACAAGGCACTAAAATAATGCTGCAAACATTGTGGCAAAGCAATTCACTTTTTGTCCTGAATTCAAAGTGTTATGTTTTTGGACAAATCCAATTCAACACATTACTGAGTACCACTCTCCATATTTTCAAGCATAGTGGTGGCTGCATCATGTTCTGGGTATGATTGTAATCGTTAAGGACTGGGGAGTTTTTCAGGATAAAAAAACTAACGGAATTGAGGCACAGGTAATATCCTAGAGGAAAACCTGGTTCCGCCTGCTTTCCACCAGACACTGGGAGATGAATTCACCTTTCTGCAGGACAATAACCTACAACACAAGGCCAAATCTACACTATAGTTTCTTACCAAGAAGACAGTGAACGTTCCTGAGTGGCTGAGTAACAGTTTTTACTTAAATCTGCTTGAAAATCTATGGCAAGACCTGAAAATGGTTGTCTAGCAATGATCAACACCCAATTTGCCAGAGCTTGAAGAATTTTGAAAAGAATAATAGGTAGCTAAATGTTGCACAATCCAGGTGTGCAAAGCTCTGTTAGACTTACCCAGAAAGACTTACAGATGTAATCGCTGCCAAAGGGGATTCTAACGTCTATTGACTCAGGGGTGTGAATACTTATGTAAATTAGATATTTCTGTATTTCATTTTCAATACATTTGTAAACATTTCTAAAAACACGCTTTCACTTTGTCATTATGGGTTATTGTGTATAGATTGTGAGAATAAAAAATAAAAAATCCATTTTGAATTCAGGCTGTAACACAACAAAATGTGGAATAAGTCAAGGGGTATGAATACTTTCTGAAGGCACTGTATCTACAGCCTATCAGTATCATTTCAACTAACAATCTACTAACCTTAGGCCTAACCCTAACCCTTATCCTAACCCTAAACTTAACCCTAGTCCTAACCCTTACTCTAAACCTAACCCTAACTGTAACCTTAGCAAGCAGTTGCTTATCAACAGATAGTTTGAAGATAGTATGACCATCTGTACAGCATCTACAGATCCAAATAACTATCCAAATAAAGTATGACCAGGCCTTTGTAGTTATTACGGATTACATCCTCATCAGTTCATTTAATCCCCCAATGCTAGTCAATAAACTAGCTTGATTCGCATAGACAAGTCATGTATCTTTAACATGATTTATATGGACTCAACATTTTACATTTACATTTCAGTCATTTAGCAGACGCTCTTATCCAGAGCGACTTACAGTTAGTGAGTGCATACATTTTTCATACATGTCATGTACAGTATCTTTAACTTGATTCACATTGACTTAACAAGTCATGTATCTGTAGCCCCTTTCCTGCAGTCAAATGACCAAATCATCCTCCAGTGACCTCATGGGTGGAATGTTATTAATATTTTTAATAATTTCATAATTAATACACTTTTTTTGCTGAAAATCCGGTGTTTCTATGTCAAACGGTCTTGTTATATTTCAGTCTTCTGTGATGTATATAAAGTGTAATATTGGGATGCAAACTCAAAATTGAATACATTTCAGCTCTATATCTGACATGGTACAGATGTCTTCTTTTTTTAAGCCCATAACCATGTGTGTGAGGTGTATACTTTTGTTTCAAAGTAGATTTGTTTAAGACTACCAAGAAACACTCTGTGTGACCCTGATTTAGCCCACTGCAGTAAAAGGTAATTAACTTGATTTGCAGCGACTCAACAAGTCTTGCACCTTTAACTTGATTCATATGGACATAAGTCATGTCTCTTTAACTTGATTCACAAATTAGCATGGTTCATGTATATTTAATTCAACACAAGAACATGGCTCATGTTCTGATTCTGATTCATTACTTTATTCTGACACGTACTGTATCCGGACAGACATGGACATACTGTATGTACAAATGGCTCATGTATCTTTCAGACAAATGTACTGAATGAATGACAGGAGGGACTTGGAGGAGTCACCTATGAGACACGGTTGACAGGCAGCAAAAGACAGACGGAGGGAGATACAGAGACTTCTCATACACAACTGGGAACTAGACAGGGAGAGAGAGATAAAATGAGGGTGAGAGAGAGAGCGAGAGAGAGAGAGAGAGAGAGAGAGGGGGGGGTTGAGGTGTTTCAGCTGTTGATGGGGAGAGAGAGGCAGTCAAGGGGGAGAGAGAGAGAGAGAGGGCAGAGACAGACACAAAGAGATAATCAGAGATGACAGAGAAAGGCTGAGAGAGAGAGAGAGAGAGAGAGAGAGAGAGAGAGAGAGAGAGAGAGAGAGAGAGAGAGAGAGAGAGAGAGAGAGAGAGAGAGAGAGAGAGAGAGAGAGAGAGAGAGAGAGAAGGAAAGACAAAGAGGCAGAGACACAGAGACATAGAGAGGCAGACATAGACAGAGACAGAAAGAGAGAGAGGGGGAGAAAGAGAAGAGAGAGAATGAGAGGCAGAGAGACACTGAGGATAGAGAGAAGCAGATGGACAGAAAGAGGCAGGCAGAGAAATAGAGAGAGAAGGAGATGGAGAGAAAGAAGCAGAGAGAGAGCGAGAGAGAGAGAGAGAGAGAGAGAGAGAGAGAGACAGAGAGAGAGAGAGAGAGAGAGAGAGAGAGCAGTGAGAGAGAGAGAGAGAGAGAGAGAGAGAGAGAGAGAGAGAGAGAGCAGTGAGAGAGAGAGAGAGAGAGAGCAGTGAGAGAGAGAGAGAGAGAGAGAGAGAGAGAGAGAGAGAGAGAGAGAGAAGCAGCCAGCAGCAGCAAGTGCCAGTCCTCTGCCACAGCTGAGCAGTTCTCCCCCCTGAGAGTTCTGAAGGAGCACCTCCGCTCTCCTCACCTGATCCTGTCTGGCACCCTCTGCGTCTGGTTGCCATCTGTCTGGCAGTTGCCTGCGAAGAAGTGTGGCCCTCGGGCCCAGCCATACTCCTTCCTCAAAGCCATGGCTCCGTGGGTCAGCACAGACACCCCTTTGGCGATCCTCCTGCGGGGCTCGTCCCTCCAGCCCTGCGGACGCACTGCGAACAAGGCCTTGGGGAGGCCCTCCAGGCCAAGGCCGGACAGGGCTGGCCCCACGGCGAACCACATGTGGGAGTGTCCGGCCTGACCCGAGGCCCAGGCCGCCTTGAAGATCAGTGCGGCCTCCTCCTGGGAGCAGTAGAGGAGACGCACCTGGAAGGAGCGGGGGAGGAGGATGGGAAGAAGAGGGTAGGGGAGGGGGGGAGCGAGCGGTTAAGTGGGAGTCTTGTTGGACCGAACTAGGTCAAATGATGTCAGTCACACTGTGGCAGTTTTGGGGGAGTTGCTGACCCCATTCACTGCCCTCTTTGAAAACATCTCAATTCAGACCATTTCCCACTCAGGCTGCAGCAGTGGACAGTATTTTGAGCAAAATGTCATATTATTTTTCTCTTTTTAAATTCTATTATTTCTTATTTACATACAGTGCCTTGCAAAAGTATTCATCCCCCTTAGCATTTTTCCTATTTTGTTGCATTACAACCTGTCATTTTTATTTGCATTTAATGTAATGGACATACACAAAATAGTCCAAATCGGTGAAGTGGAATGAAAAAAATAACTTGTTTCAAAAAATTCAAAAAAATTAAGAACGGAAAAGTTGTGCGTGCATATGTATTCACCCCCTTTGCTATGAAGCCCCTAAGTAAGATCTGGTGCAACTAATTACCTTCAGAAGTCACATAATTAGTTCAATAAAGTCCACCTGTGTGCAATCTAAGTGTCACATGATCTCAGTATATATACACCTGTTCTGAAAGGCCCCAGAGTCTGCAACACCACTAAGCAAGGAGCACCACCAAGCAAGCGGCACCATGAAGACCAAGGAGCTCTCCAAACAGGTCAGGGACAAAGTTGTGGAGAAGTACAGATCAGGGTTGGATTATAAAAAAATATCAGAAACTTTGAACATCCCACGGAGCACCATTAAATCCATTATTAAAAAATGGAAAGAATATGGCACCGCAACAAACCTGCCAAGAGAGGGCCACCCACCAAAACTCACGGACCAGGCAAGGACGGCATTAATCAGAGAGGCAACAAAGAGACCAAATATAGCCTTGAAGGAGCTGCAAAGCTCCACAGCAGATATTGGAGTATCTGTCCATAGGACCACTTTAAGCCAAACACTCCACAGAGCTGGGCTTTTCGGAAGAGTGGCCAGAAAAAAGCCATTGCTTAAAGAAAGAAATAAGCAAACACGTTTGGTGTTCGCCAAAGGGCATGTGGGAGACTCCCCAAACATATGGAAGAAGGTACTCTGGTCAGATGAGACTAAAATTGAGCTTTTTGGCAATCAAGGAAAATGCTATGTCTGGCGCAAACCCAACACCTCTCATCACCCCGAGAACACCATCCCCAGAGTGAAGCATGGTGGTGGCAGCATCATGCTGTGGGGATGTTTTTCATCGGCAGGGACTAGGGAAATACAGGGAAATTCTTGAGGGAAACCTGTTTCAGTCTTCCAGAGATTTGAGACTAGGACAGAGGTTCACCTTCCAGCAGGACAATGACCCTAAGCATACTGCTAAAGCAACACTTGAGTGGTTTAAGGGGAAACATTGAAATGTCTTGGAATGGCCTAGTCAAAGCCCAGACCTCAATCCAATTGAGAATCTGTGGTATGGCTTAAAGATTGCTGTACAGCAGCAGAACCCATCCAACTTGAAGGAACTGGAGCAGTTTTACATTGAAGAATGGGCATAAATCCCAGTGGCTGGATGTGCCAAGCTTATAGAGACATAGCCCAAGAGACTTGAAGCTGTAATTGCTGCAAAAGGTGGCTCTACAAAGTATTGACTTTGGGGGGGGTGAATAGTTATGCACGCTCAAGTTTTCAGTTTTTTTGTCTTATTTGTTGTTTGTTTCACAATCAAAAATATTTTGCATCTTCAAAGTGGTAGGCATGTTGTGTAAATCAAATGATACAAACCCCCCACAAATCCATTTTAATTCCAGGTTGTAAGGCAACAAAATAGGAAAAATGCCAAGGGGGGTGAATACTTTCGCAAGCCACTGTATGTGTCAAAAAGACCATCTACAGCAGGGTTTCAATTACATGGAAGAAAATCCTAAATTCACCATCCCAGGTCTAACTATTTTAAGTATTCCAGTTAATTTATTAAGTATTCTGAAAAATTGGCAGAATGTCTTAGCATATTTCCAAGACAGGTGATTGGAGTGTCTTTCAGGTAATTGGATACCAAGACAATTCTGTACTAATTAGACTCCACAGCAGGGTCCCCGGGAACAAGGTGGAGAAAGACTGTCCTGCTGTACAGGTACACTGCAATGAAAGGACGACGGCATGAAATACAACAAAGGTCCCCACAGTCCTGTGCCTGGGGCTGGTATAGCGGGTTGAGCTACCATCTGCAGCACAGTCTGATGGTCTATGGAGCTTTTAGCGCAGACTGGGAATTCACAGGACATTTACATTTAAGTCATTTAGCAGACGCTCTTATCCAGAGCGACTTACAGGAGCAATTAGGGTTAAGTGCCTTGCTTAAGGGCAAATTGACAGATTTTTCACCTACTCGGCTCGGGTATTAGAACCAGCGACCTTTCGGTTACTGGCACAACGCTCTTACCCACTAAGCTACCTGCCGCCCAACCGGACACAACTGCATGTTTACACTTTCAGTGTGGGATCCAACCCCAGTCACACAGCTATTCAGTGTGGGATCCAACCCCAGTCACACAGCTATTCTGTAGTCTCCCTTCTACCTTCAACCCTGTCTAAAGAAATAAAAATGACTAAATGATTAAGAAGAGTGAATAAAAAGGTCCCCAGTGTAGACCTGGGTTCAATCCCCAGCGTCTGTCCTTCCTGTGTCTCCCCTCTTCATCAGTATTCCCCTCTACTTCTGTACCATTAGAAAAAGATGAAGCATAAAAATATGGCAAATAAAAAAAATGGAAGGTCGTCGCCGTCTCACCTGCGCCTCGTTCTCCTTGAGCAGCCTGCGTGTGCGCGTCCCTCCCGGGTCGTCGGTGACGTTGAGCATGACCACGCCCTTCTTCTCCCAGCCGATGAAGGATCCGTCCGTCAGGCCCTCCACCATGGCCAGGAAGTCCTCGTAGCCATGGTGACGTGTAGCCACCACGGAAAAGGAGGTCCAGTCAAACTCCTCCAGCACCTCGAAGATCACGTCCAGCTGCATGGCTGTGGAGCAGGTGAACTGGAGGTAGATGGAGCCACTCTCCTAAAGAGTGAAATGGGTTTTCAGGACACGGAAAGAGAAAGAGAGTGCAGTGAACTGGAGGACGGTGCTGTCTCCTAGAGGGTTGTGTTCAGTAGGGAGAAAACATTTTGAAGCTGAGTGAAATGGGGAGGTAGTAAGTGAACAGAGTTTTATTTTCTGCTTTTGCCTCCTGAGACCCCCCAAAAAATAACATTTTGGTGGGATTACATATATATTTTTTACATATCAGAAGTGTTTGGGGTGAGAAAAAACATGTTACCAAGAAAAGAATGTGAAAAAATATTGTTATTTATCTTTTATTGTAAGTGCAAAATTGTTCTCTGTAGTGGTCATTAGGACGTAAATATTATACATTTACATTACAGTCAATGGGTACAGCAGCTGAAAAACATTTACATTACAGTCAATGGGTACAGTAGGTGAAAAACCTAGTTGCGGCATCCGGGACCACTACAGAGGACATTTCTTGATAAGCTCTTAATTTAGCTCTTATTTCATGTGAAAAAAGTTCTACACGGTCCTGAAAACCCACTTAACTATTCCTGAGATATTCACTTACTAGAAGCAATTTCAATATCAAACTCACAAAAATTATCATTAATAATTACACACACTTCGTAAAATTGTTCCATTAAATGTGCTAATTTTCACGCCAGCCATTTTTCAAAGAACCAGGAAGATAAAGTTGTCAAGGTCACACCCCCACGCATGTGATATCATTGAAAAGCCCAGAATGTCCTCTCAAATAATACAGTGGCCTGTATGGCCTCAGCGATACGGACCAAGAACGGATGTCCACTAGAGAGGACAAAAATGAATTGCTGGGTCTCAGGAGGATAGAAGAGGAATCAAGGCCTCGTATTCACAATGAGTCTCAGAGTAGGAGTGCTGATATAGAATCAGTTTTGCATTTTAGATCATAATGAGTAAGATACATGGACAGGAGAGACCTGATCCTAGATCAGCACTCCTACGCTGAGACGTTTTATGAATACAGTGGAGTCCAGTATCTTGTTTAATAGGGAGAAAACATTTTGTAAAAGTGTGAAACGAGGAGGTAGTATCTGAACTTGTCCAATAAGAACACAGTTTCTCCCTACTGAACATGGTCCATGTTGAGAGTAATGTAAAATGAGAATGACAGTGTGAGCTTAATTAAATAATAATAATAATATGCCATTTAGCAGACGCTTTTATCCAAAGCGACTTACAGTCATGCGTGCATACATTTTTTGTGTATGGGTGGTCCCAGGGATCGAACCCACTACCTTGGCGTTACAAACGCCGTGCTCTACCAGCTGAGCTACAGATTCAATCCTACACGCTTAGTCCAGTTGCTTAGTCTGATGAAGGTCTTTTTAGACCATAACGTTGGTTAGAAAGATCCATTAAAGTTGTGGTGCATCAAGTTTCTTACCTATTCTGTGGCTTTACATTCATGCCATTGCAATTTTACCCATGGTTAAATAGGCCTATAATCACACAATGTCTATGGGTACTATAAAAACCCTACTACAGCTGCTACCCTCAGGTAGACTCATTTCAAAGCCTCCTGTTTTCAGAGTAACTACATGCGTAGATAGTAGTTTTTACACAAAGACACCGTGCAAACATCGATATGGCCATTGTAATTGAATTCCAGTCTCAATAGCCTTCCTCCCTTTCTTTGTCTGTCTTGTGTAGACATGTGACAGGGACTACTGTGATGTCTTTCCAGTACAATCCTACAGTATGTCCCAAATGGCAACCTATTCCCTTTATAGTGCATTACTTTTGACCAGAGCCTTATGGGCCCTGGTTAAAAGTAGTGCACTATGTAGGGAATAGGGTGTCGTTTGGAACACACTATGTATCTCCCTTTGTTTTTTTTAACCAGATGTGTGTTAAATTATTAGTTATTCACTGTGCCACTATTTCTATTTTTTATAAAAAATTGTAATCTTATCTTTAACTCTGCATTGTTAGAAAAGGCCCTGAAAGTAAGCATTTCACTGTTAGTCTACATCTGTTGTCTATTTGACAAATCATTTTTATTTCATTTTATTTCAATTAAAAAGACGTGCCTTCCTCTCCTTGACTCCTTTCCTTTATCTTCACTGATCTGACCAGACTGGACAAGTAAAAGTGATATGAGGAAAGCCTACAATTGTCCAGTTCTTTTAGATTAGATTAGGATAAGAACAGATTGAGGAATGGAGAGAGGAATGGAAGATACTGTACTGAAAGGTTTAAGTACAAGTAGAGGATAAGGTTTCTAGACCCTTATACATAAGACAGACAAGATAACAGAGGCATAGATGGGTAAAGACACTTAAAAATGTTTCTTGTTAGAAAATACAAAATACTTTTGCCAAGTAATGTATTGAATTAAAATATGTGCAAGTAGCCCCATTAACTACAACAACATTCTCAGTAACGATTACAGAAACGTTGTACTTGCTATGACTGTGATGTCGTTGTTTATCTACCTTAGTTGAATTCACTGACTGCTTTAAGACACTCTGGATAATAGTGTCTGCTAAATGACCAAAATGTAAATGTGTAAAAATGAGCACTTGCAAAGCACATTGGGTATTATTTTCTAATGAGCTCTGCCCCCAAACAATTAGTATTTTAATCAAATGTGGCCTTGTTTGTGGGCAGAGCTCGTTCAAATAATACCCAGTGTGCTATGCAAGTGTTCATTTTTCAATTCTGGTCATTTATCAGACACTCTTATCATACCCTAGTGCCATCATACTTCTGATACCAATGCAGCAAATTTGGGGTGATAGGGGGCCACAAAATTGTGAACCGCTATAAAAACAATGGTACAGAAAAGTATTTTGTATTGTCCCAAACTCGGACCTAGGGACCCCAAGTAGTGCACATTTTGTGTTTTGCCCTAGCACTACACAACTGATTCAAATAAACAAATATTGATGATTAGTTGATTACTTGAATCAGCTGTGTAGTGCTAGGGCAAAAAACTAAATGTGCACCCCTTGGGGTCCCCGGGACCGAGTTTGGGAAACACTGCTCTAAAGTATCTTGTTACAAAATACATTGGATTGTAGTTCAGGACAGTGAAATACAAATGACAAAATACTCAAAAGTAATTGAAATAGGTATTTCAAATACATTTAACAGAAATACTGCCCATCTCTGAACAGAGGGATACAATTTAGAAGGAACTACACTACTAGTCAAAAGTTTGGACACACCTACTCATTCAAGGGGTTTTCTTTATTTTTACTATTTTTTACATTGTAGAATAATAGTGAAGACATCAAAACTATGAAATAACCCATATGGAATCATGTAGTAACCAAAAAAGTGTTAAACAAATCAGAATGTAGTTTATATTTGAGATTCTTCAAATAGGCACCCTTTGCCTTTATGACAGCTTTCCACACTCTTGGCATTCTCTCAACCAGCTTCACCTGGAATGCTTTTCCAACAGTCTTGAAGGAGTTCCCACATATGCTGAGCACATGTTGGCTGCTTTTCCTTCACTATGCCGTCCGACTCATCCCAAACCATCTCAATTGCATTGAGGTCGGGGGATTGTGGAGGCCAGGTCATCTGATGCAGCACTCCATCACTCTCCTTCTTGGTAAAATAGCCCTTACACAGCCTGGAGGTGTGTTGGGTCATTGTCCTGTTGAAAAACAAATGATAGTCCCACTAAGCCCAAACCAGATGGGATGGCGTATGCAAAGAGTCAATATTTGCAGTATTGACCCTTCTTTTCAAAACCTCTGCAATTCGCCCTGGCATGCTGTCAATTAACTTCTGGGCCACATCCTGATTGATGGCAGCCCATTCTTGCATAATCAATGCCTCCTTGCTCGCACACGCTTTTTCAGTTCTACCCACAAATCTTCTATAGGATTGAGGTCAGGGCTTTGTGATGGCCACTCCAATACCTTGACTTTGTTGTCCTTAAGCCATTTTGCCACAACTTTGGAAGTATGCTTGGGGTCATTGTCCATTTGGAAGACCCATTTGCGACCAAGCTTTAACTTCCTGACTGATGTCTTGAGATGTTGCTTCAATATATCCACATAATTTTCCTTCCTCATGATGCCATCTATTTTGTGAAGTGCACCAGTCCCTCCTGCAGCAAAGCACCCCCACAGCATGATGCTACCACCCCCGTGCTTCACGGTTGAGATGGTGTTCTTCGGCTTGCAAGCATTCCCCTTTTTCCTCCAAACATAACGATGGTCATTATGGCCAAACAGTTCTATTTTTGTTACATCAGACCAGAGGACATTTCTCCAAAAAGTACGATCTTTGTCCCTATGTGCAGTTGCAAACTGTAGTCTGGCTTTTTTATGGCGGTTTTGGAGCAGTGGCTTCTTCCTTGCTGAACGGCCTTTCAGGTTATGTCGATATAGGACTCATTTTACTGTGGATATAGATACTTTTGTACCTGTTTCCTCCAGCATCTTCACAAGGTCCTTTGCTGTTGTTCTGGGATTGATTTGCACTTTTGGAAATTGCTCCCAAGGATGAACCAGACTCGCAGAGGTCTAGAATTATTTTTCTGAGGTCTTGGCTGATTTCTTTGGATTTTCCCATGATGTTAAGCAAAGAGGCACGGAGTTTGAAGGTAGGCCTTGAAATACATCAACAGGTACACCTCCAATTGACTCAAAGTATGTCAATTAGCCTATCAGAAGCTTCTAAAGCCATGACATCATTTTCTGGAATTTTCCAAGCTGTTTAAAGGCACAGTCAACTTAGTGTATGTAAACTTCTGACCCACTGGAATTGTGATACAGTGAATTATAAGTGAAATAATCTGTCTGTAAACAATTGTTGGAAAAATTAATTGTGTCATGCACAAAGTAGATGTCCTAACTGACTTGCCAAAACTATAGTTTGTTAACAATACATTTGTGGAGTGGTTGAAAAACGAGTTTTAATGACTCCAACCTAAGTGTATGTAAACTTCCGACTTCAACTGTACATTTTTCAGAGAGCTACAGTGCATTCGGAAAGTGTTCAGACACCTTGACCTTTTCCACATTTTGTTACATTACAGCCTTACTCTAAAATTATCAATCAACACACAATACCCCATAATGCAATATTTTTGCAAATGTATAAAAAATTAGAAACTGTAATATTACATTTACATAAGTATTCAGACCCTTTACTCAGTACTTTGTTGAAGCACCTTTGGCAGCGATTACAGCTTGAGTCTTTTTGGGTATGACACTACAAGCTTGGCACACCTGTATTTGGGGAGTTTCTCCCATTCTTCTCAGCAGATCCACTCAAGCTCTGTCAGGGTGGATGGGGAGCATCACTGCACAGCTATTTTCAGGTCCACTAGAGATGTTCGATCGGGTTCAAGTCCGGGCTCTGGCTGGGCCACTCAAGAACATTCAGAGACTTGTCCCGAAGCCACTCCTGCGTTGTCTTGGCTGTGTGCTTAGGGTCGTTGTGCTGTTGGAAGGTGAACCTTCGCCCCAGTCTGAGGTACTGAGTGCTCTGGAGCAGGTTTTCATCAAGGATCTCTCTGTACTTTGCTCTGTTCCTCTTTCCCTCGATCCTGACTAGTCTCCCAGTCCCTGCCGCTGAAAAACAGTCCCACAGCATGATGCTGCCACCACCATGCTTCACCGTAGGGATGGTGCCAGGTTTCCTCCAGAAGTGACGCTTGGCATTCAGGCCAAAGAGTTCAATCTTGGTTTCATCAGACCAGAGAATCTTGTTTTGTCTGGCCACTCTATCATTAAGGCCTGATTGGTGGAGTGCTGCAGAGATGGTCGTCCTTCTGGAAGGTTCTCCCATCGCCACAGAGGAACTCTGGAGCTCTGTCAGAGTGGCCATCGGGTTCTTGGTCACCTCCCTGACCAAGGCCCTTCTCCCCCGATTGGTAACTTTGGTCGGGCGGCCAGCTCTAGGAAGAGTCTGGTGGTTCCAAACTTCTTCCATTTAAGAATGCTGGAAGCCACTCTGTTCTTGGGGACCTTCAATGCTGCAGACATTTTTTGGTACCCTTCCCCAGATCTGTGCCTCGACACAATCCTGTCTCGGAGCTCTACGGACAATTCCTTCGACCTCATGGCTTGGTTTTTGCTCTGACATGCACTGTCGACCTTATATAGACAGGTGTGTGCCTTTACAAATCATGTCCAATCAATTGAATTTACCACAGGTGGACTCCAATCAAGTTGTAGAAACATTTTAAGGATGATCAATGGAAACAGGATGCACCTGAGCTCAATGTCGAGTCTCATTGCAAAGGGTCTGAATAATGATGTAAATAAGGTATTTCTGTTTTTGATTTTTTATAAACCTGTTTTCGCTTTGTCATTATGGGGTATTGTGTGAGATTGATGATTTAAAAAAAAATCAATTTTAGAATAAGGCTGTAACGTAACAAAATGTGGAAAAAGTCAAGGGGTCTGAATGCTTTCCGAATGCACTGTTTTTTTTTTATTTTTATTTCACCTTTATTTAACCAGGTAAGCCAGTTGAGAACAGGTTCTCATTTACAACTGCGACCTGGCCAAGATAAAGCAAAGTAGTGCAATAAAAACAACACAGAGTTACATATGGGGTAAAGAAAAAAACATAAAGTCCGAAAATACAACAGAAAATATATATACAGTGTGTGCAAATGTAGCAAGTTATGGAGGTAAGGCAATAAATGGGCTATAGTGCAGAATAATTACAATAGTATTAACACTGGAATGCTAGATGTGCAAGAGATTATGTGCAAATAGAGATACTGGGGTGCAAAAGAGCAAATTAAATAACAATATAGGGATGAGGTAGTTGGGTGGGCTAATTTCAGATGGGCTGTGTACAGGTGCAGTGATCGGTAAGGTGCTCTGACAACTGATGCTTAAAGTTATTGGGGGAGATAAGAGTCTCCAGCTTCAGAGATTTTTGCAATTCGTTCCAGTCATTGGCAGCAGAGAACTGGAAGGAATGGCGGCCAAAGGAGGTGTTGGCTTTGGGAATGACCAGTGAGATATACCTGCTGGAGCGCAGACTACGGGTGGGTGCTGCTATGGTGACCAATGAGCTAAGATAGGGCGGGGATTTGCCTAGCAGTGATTTATAGATGGCCTGGAGCCAGTGGGTTTGACGACGAACATGTAGTGAGGACCAGCCAACAAGAGCGTACAGGTCACAGTGGTGGGTAGTGTATGGGGCTTTGGAGACAAAACGGATGGCACTGTGATAGACTACATCCAATTTGCTGAGTAGAGTGTTGGAGGCTATTTTGTAAATGACATCGCCGAAGTCAAGGATCGGTAGGATAGTCAGTTTTACGAGGGCATGTTTGGCAGCATGAGTGAAGGAGGCTTTGTTGCGAAATAGGAAGCCGATTCTAGATTTAACTTTGGATTGGAGATTCTTTATGTGAGTCTGGAAGTTGAGTTTACAGTCTAACCAGACACCTAGATATTTGTAGTTGTCCACATACTCTAGGTCAGACCCGTCGAGAGTGGTGATTCTAGTCGGGTGGGCGGGTGCTAGCAGCGTTCGATTGAAAAGCATGCATTTAGTTTTACTAGTGTTTAAGAGCAGTTGAAGGCTACTGAAGGATTGTTGTATGGCATTGAAGCTCGTTTGGAGGTTTGTTAACACAGTGTCCAATGAAGGGCCAGATGTATACAAAATGGTGTCGTCTGCGTAGAGGTGGATCTGAGAGTCACCAGCAGCAAGAGCGACATCATTGATATACACGGAGAAAAGTGTCGGCCCAAGAATTGAACCCTGTGGCACCCCCATAGAGACTGCCATAGGTCCAGACAACAGGCCCTCCGATTTGACACACTGAACTCTATCTGAGAAGTAGTTGGTGAACCAGGCGAGGCAGTCATTTGAGAAACCAAGGCTATTTAGTCTGCCAATAAGAATGCGGTGGTTGACAGAGTCGAAAGCCTTGGCCAGGTCGATGAAGACGGCTGCACAGTACTGTCTATTATCAATCGCGGTTATAATATCGTTTAGGACCTTGAGCGTGGCTGAAGTGCACCCGTGACCAGCTCGGAAACCGGATTGCATAAGCGGAGAAGGTACGGTGGTATTCGAAATGGTCGATGATCTGTTTGTTAACTTGGCTTTCGAATACTTTCGAAAGGCAGGGCAGGATGGATATAGGTCTGTAGCAGTTTGGATCTAGAGTGTCACCCCCTTTGAAGAGGGGGGATGACCGCGGCAGCTTTCCAATCTCTGGGGATCTCAGACGTTATGAAAGAGAGGTTGAACAGACTAGTAATAGGGGTTGCGACAATTTCGGCGGCTAGTTTTAGGAAGAAAGGGTCCAGATTGTCTAGCCCAGCTGATTTGTAGGGGTCCAGATTTTGCAGCGCTTTCAAAACATCAACTGTCTGAATTTGTGTGAAGGAGAAGCGGGGGGGGCATGGGCAAGTTGCAGCAGAGGGTGCAGAGTTGGTGGCCGGGTTAGTGGTAGCCAGATGGAAAGCATGGCCAGCTGTAGCAAAATGCTTGTTGAAATTCTCGATTATTGTAGATTTATCGGTGGTGATAGTGTTTCCTAGCCTCAGTGCAGTGGGCAGCTGGGAGGAAGTGCTCTTATTCTCCATGGACTTTACAGTGTCCCAAAACTTTTTGGAGTTAGTGCTACAGGATGCAAATTTCTGTTTGAAAAAGTTAGCCTTTGCTTTCCTGACTGCTTGTGTATATTGGTTCCTAACTTCCCTGAAAAGTTGCATATCGCGGGGGCTATTTGATGCTAATGCTGTACGCCACAGGATGTTTTTGTGCTGGTCAAGGGCAGTCAAGTCTGAGGAGAACCAGGGGCTATATCGGTTCTTAGTTCTGTATTTTTGAATGGGGCATGTTTATTTAAGATTGAGAGGAAATTACTTTTAAGGAACAACCAGGCATCCTCTACTGACGGAATGAGATCTATATCCATCCAGGATACCTGGGCCAGGTCAATTAGGAAGGCCTCCTCGCTAAAGTGTTTTAGGGAGCGTTTGACAGTGATGAGGGGTGGTCGTTTGACCGCGGACCCGTTACGGACGCAGGCAATAAGGCAGTGATCGCTGAGATCCTGGTTGAAGACAGCTGAGGTGTATTTAGAGGGTATATTAGTCAGGATGATATCTATGAGGGTACCCATGTTTAAGGATTTAGGGTTGTACCTGGTAGGTTCGTTGATAATTTGCGTGAGGTTGAGGGCATCTAGCTTGGATTGTAGGATGGCTGGGGTATTAAGCATATCCCAATTTAGGTCACCAAGCAGTACAAACTCAGAGGATAAATGGGGGGCAATCAATTCACATATGGTGTCCAGGGCACAGCTGGGGGCTGAGGGGGGTCTGTAGCAAGCGGCAACAGTGAGAGACTTATTTCTGGAAAGGTGGATTTTTAGAAGTAGAAGCTCAAACTGTTTGGGCACAGACCTGGATAGTATGATAGAGCTCTGCAGGCTATCTCTACAGTAGATTGCAACTCCACCCCCTTTGGCAGTTCTATCTAGACGGAAAATGTTATAGTTGGGGATGGAAATTTCAGAATTTTTGGTGGCCTTCCTGAGCCAGGATTCAGACACTGCTAGAACATCAGGGTTGGCAGAGTGTGCTAACGCAGTGAATAACTCAAACTTAGGAAGTAGACTTCTGATATTTATGTGCAAGAAACCAAGACTTTTGCGATTACAGAAGTCAACAAATGATAGCTCCTGGGGAGTAGGAGTGATACTGGGGGCTACAGGGCCTGGGTTAGCCTCTACATCACCAGAGGAACAGAGGAGGACTAGAATAAGGATACGGCTAAAGGCTTTAAGAACTGGTCTTCTAGTGCGTTGGGTACATAGAATAAAGGGGGCAGATTTCCGGGTGTTATAGAAAAGATTCAGGGCATTATGAACAGACAAGGATATGGAAGGACATGAGTAAAGTGGAGGCAAACCTAAGCGTTGGGTAACACTGAAAGAGATAGTATCTCTAGAGGCATAAATTGAGTCGGTCTGTGAGTGTATGGGTGGAGGGACAAAGGGGCTAACCAAGGCAGGTTCAGCTAGGCTGGGGGGTCTACAGTGATATAGTACAATTAGAAATAACCGAAACAACAATAAACTAACCATGTTTGGGCTGAGGCTAAACATAAACAGGATGTAGTACCGTAAAAAGGAAGATGGGCAAGAGGCCACGGCTAGCGTGTGCTACGTCCGTTTTGTTGTAGCCAGCTGGTAGCGACGGAAAAACTGATATGTTCTGGGTCGACAACGCGCAGTGCTGACTGTCCGAATATCCGGCGATCAATGTCCAGTGATTAAAACCAATCCCGCGGAAAAAAAAAATCAAATGTTCTGGGTGAAACACCGCCAGCTGTGGCCAATAGCAAGTAGCTAGTTCAGTAGCTAGTTCAGTTTAGTGAGTAAGCGTGTGCTAACGGGCCAGGGCTAGCAGATGGATGGAATCTTCGTGGTTACATCGTAACCACATCAGACGATTTCGTCGGCAGACCAGTCGTGTAGGATCGGCGGGGCTCCGCGTCAATCCTAGGTGGTCCCGTCCAGTTGATAGAGAGGTAGATAGCCGGGAGATGGGCCTAGCTCAGGTTGATTAGCCAGACCACAGCGTCCGTTTTGTTGTAGCCAGCTGGTGGCGATGAATCCGGAGTTAGAGGTCCAGTGAATCCGGCGGAAGAACTGATATGTTCTGGGTCGATAACGCGCTGTGCAGACTGGCCGAATATCCGGTGATCAATGTCCAGTGATTAAAATTAATCCTGCGGGAAAAAAATCCTATGTTCTGGGTGAAACACCGCTAGCCGTGGCTAATAGCAAGTAGCTAGTTAGCTGGCTAGCTAGTTTCAACTGGAGATTCTAGATTCTGGATAAAAGGTAAGTCAATAATAGAATCCGTTCCACATTGAGTGAGGCAGGTTGCAGGAAAGTATATTTTGTAGAAGGATGAAAAGTCTGATAGGGAAATATGTACGAAAAATACAAAAAACTGGGTATTTACAGGCTATTTACAGACACACGACAGAAACAAGACTGCACTACTTCGCCATCTTGGATGGTGCACAATTAACAAGGCCAAGTGATACTTGAATGAAGCCTGTAATTGTAGAAAGGTTCACAGTTGGATATGTGTACAAAAATAGGTTAAGCATCAAATTATACATTTGAGTTTGAGAAGAAAGACTGATTAAAGGTGCTAGGCAAAGGTCTGGGTTGCCTTTAAGGGTTGGGTTATCCCAAATGGGACTGGGTTGCGAATAAGCGTATACAGTGGCTTTCAAAAGTATTCACCCCCCATTTTTCCTATTTTGTTGCCTTACAACCTGGAATTAAAATGGATTTTGGGGGGATTTGTATCAATTGATTTACACAACATGCATACCACTATGAAGATGCAAAATATTTTTGGGGGTGAAACAAACAAGAAATAAGACAAAAAAACAGAAAACTTGAGCGTGCATAACTATTCACCCCCCCAAGTCAATACTTTGTAAAGCCACCTTTTGCAGCAATTACAGCTGCTAGTCTCTTGGGGTATGTCTCTATAAGGATTTTTGCCCATTCTTCAAGGCAAAACTGCTCCAGCTCCTTCAAGTTGGATGGGTTCCGCTGGTGTACCGCAATCTTTAAGTCATACCACAGATTCTCAATTGGATTGAGGTCTGGGCTTTGACTTGGCTATTCCAAGACATTTAAATGTTTCCCCTTAAACCACTCAAGTGTGGCTTTAGCAGTATGCTTAGGGTCATTGTCCTGCTGAAAGGTGAACCTCTGTCCCAGTCTCAAATCTCTGGAAGACTGAAACAGGTTTCCCTCAAGAATTTCCCTGTATTTAGCGCAATCCATCATTCCTTCAATTCTGACCAGTCCCTGCCGATGAAAAACATCCCCACAGCATGATGCTGCCACCACCATGCTTCACAGTGGGGATGGTGTTCTCGGGGTGATGAGAGGTGTTAGGTTTGCGCCAGACATAGTGTTTTCCTAGATGGCCAAAAAGCTCAATTTTAGTCTCATCTGACCAGAGTACCTTCTTCCATATGTTTGGGGGGTCTCCCACATGCCTTTTGGCGAACACCAAACGTGTTTTCTTATTTTTTTCTTGAAGTAATGGCTTTTTTCTGGCCACTCTTCCGTAAAGCCCAGCTCTGTGGAGTGTACGGCTTAAAGTGGTCCTATGGACAGATACTCCAATCTCCGATGTGGAGCTTTGCAGCTCCTTCAGGGTTAGCTGCGGCCTCTTTGTTGCCTCTCTGATTAATGCCCTCCTTGCCTGGGCCGTGAGTTTTGGTGGGCGGCCCTCTCTTGGCAGGTTTGTTGTGGTGCCAGATTCTTTCCATTTTTTAATAATGGATTTAATGATGCTCCGTTGGATGTTCAAAGTTTCGGATATTTTTTATAACCCATCCCTGACCTGTTTGGAGAGCTCCTTGGTCTTCATGGTGCTGCTTGCTTGGTGGTGCCCCTTGCTTAGTGGTGTTGCATACTCTGGGGCCATTCAGAACAGGTGTATATATACTGAGATTATGTGACAGATCATGTGACACTTAGATTGCACACAGGTGGACTTTATTTAACTAATTATGTGACTTCTGAAGGTAATTGGTTGCACCAGATCTTAATTAGGGAATTCATAGCAAAGGGGGTAAATACATACCACTTTTCCATTATTTATTTTTTCGCATTTTTTTTCACTTCACCAATTTGGACTATTTTGTGTATGTCCATTACATGAAATCCAAATAAAAACTATTTAAATTACAGGTTGTAATGCATCAAAATAAAACGCCAAGGGGGATGAATACTTTTGCAAGGCACTGTAAGTACACTTAGACAGGATATGCCATTGAGAGAGTCTCTAAAGGTAGGGTTGCACAACTCCTCGAGGGCCACTCTCTCTGTTGTCTGTTTCATCAGTGGCTGATTTTGACCTTTGTAAAACAAGTGTTGAACCCTCCCAGCAATCAGTGACATTAATTGTTCAATTATAGTAAGTACCAGGCAGACACAAAAAGCAGCAGGACTGCGGCCCTCGAGGCCTGAAGTAGTGTTCTCCTACTCAGACCACACTGTATACAGCGGGCAACAATTGTTGAAAAGATGACGTCATCATACTAGTTGTATAAGGGGGACGTTTTGTGATTTTTTTTTTTGCAACCAGATAACAACCAAAATACAACGTCTTTCCCATGATGTCTTGAAAAATACATCTTTACCTGGTTGTAACAGAGACCAGTTGGTTGCAATCTGATTTCATGACGTCTTCTCAACCAGAAACCCAGTTTACAACCAGAAAATGAAGAAGCCAAATTCTGCCCACTGGGTAAGATGAGGCTTCAAACACACAGTAACTTAGGACTTGTTCTGGAAAATGCAATAATTCTGCCACGACAGACTGATTGATTACTTGAAGTCCATTAAAAATGGAAAGGTCACAGCCAGGTAGTTACCTGTGGCTCCCTGCCCAGGCCGGCCCCTCCTCCCACAGCCACAACGGGCACTCCGGTCTGGGCCGAGACAAACTCCATCATGGGGGCCAGGGGAGCCTGGTTGGGTGGTGGGGGCCTCTCGTCCTCGAACACCAGGCCCTGGAGCGGTGTGGTCGCCAGCAGTTCACACAGCTGCAGCAGAAGGCTCGCCGGGCTGCTCTCGTTCACCGTCAGGTATATCACGTTGGCCGGGCCATACTGCGTCATCACGCTGTCGCCCACCAGAGCCACCGACGCAGACGCCAGCGGCGTGGACGCCGCCACCGTAGCCAATGACGATGAGGCCCCCCTTCCCTGAGGCCCCCCAGGCCCGCCCGTGGCGCCCGTTCCCCCAGCAGCGGCCGTCTCCGGGAGCAGGGAGGAGCCCGAGTGGACCACAGCGATGTTGACTACGCCCAAGTCCCTCTCTCTCTCCCGGGGGCGGAGCAGGAGGGGAGGGGAGGAGCGGGCGGGCCCCGTGCAGGCCAGCACGGCCAACAGGAGGGAGAGGGCGGGCTTGGCCGCCATGGGGGAGGGAGGGGGCGTAGTTTGGTGGGCGGAGCGGCGGCGGTTCACAGGCGAAGAGGGACCTGAAGTGGAGAGACGAGAAGAAAGTACAGGTTAGTGAGGAGAGGAGCAATGATACGCATAGAAGTAAGTAGGAGCTGCAGTGGTGAGGGATACTATTGAAAAACAATCAAGTGGAAGAGAGGGGGGGTAGGCGTAATGGGAAAAGGGGCGTCATTGAGCCTCATCTACAAAGAGCAGTTTTCAACAGGGAAGGGGAGAGAAGGAGTGTGTGTGAGAGAGAGAGAGAGAGAGAGAGAGAGAGAGAGAGAGAGAGAGAGAGAGAGAGAGAGAGAGAGAGAGAGAGAGAGAGAGAGAGAGAGAGAGAGAGAGAGAGAGTAAGTCGCAGTGGGGCAGAGAGATTGTGCTAGACAGGGGGGTGGATGAAATGAGAAGGGGGGTCCTGCATCCCCTACCATATGATCGATCAACATCAATTAAGGTCAGTGTAAGTGCAGAGCCAAGTACAGTGAACTATAGAGGAACATAAGCTCACTGCTTAGGAACTATAGTAGGAGTGCTCACCCCTTGAACTCAACCCTCCCCCTTACAGGACATCAGAATTCATTACCCCAGGAGCTGATTCATGGTTCGGTCCCACACCATTGGAGAGCTTTGAAGCTAAGCTATAGATCTTTGCAGCCATAAACCACCAACGGGTACTGTACATCTAAATGGACCGGGCTAAATCACAATACAAATAAAACTGGGGAGGGGTGAATAGTTTAGTCGAGGTAGGTGTGTATGCACGTTTTTATAAACAATTGTGTTTGAGGTGGGAAAATGCTCTGTGCAGTCGAATCAGGCTATGGGACTGTACACAAAATGTAAGGAGATGTAAAGCAACGAACACTCAATTAATCATTTTGAAGTCGCTTAGCGTGCCAACCCCCACGCCACCCCCCCCCTCCTTCTCATCCCCCCCTTCCATTCACTCTCTTTAATTAACCCTCCCTCTCTCCTCGGGGCACACACAAATACACACAGTCGAAAAAAACACTCTCTCCAGATCACTAACACACAGAGCAACGTGCATACACAATCAGTATCTGTCACTCCGTCTCATATTGCCCGTTTATTCTCCTAGCGTCCGTGGCTAATGTCATTGCTTTGAACCAGAAGGCTTGCTGACGTAATGCTCTCTTCACTCCCCCAAACCAACAGCTTCTTTCTGCCTCGTTCTCTCACTCTCTCTCTATCTAATTCCATTTTCACGACCCTCCTTTTGATGCAGAGTCATCATCTGAGGAAGAAATGCATAAAAAGAGGGGGATCACAATGATGTGATCGATTTTGGGGGAAAGGGGGGACAAACAAAAATAAACTGTAGCTGTCGTGGAATAGAGAGAGCAAATATAGGAGTGAGCCTGTGAGCCAGATAGCCACAGTGGCTGGAAAGTGAAAGAGAAGGCAATAAAGTACAGCTAGAGGATATACTGTGTCTAGGGGACAGTAGTAGAGGGAGGGTAGAAAGAGAAATATTTAACACTACCCTCAATATACCATTCAGACAGACCCAGACCTCGGCCCGAATGAGTGAAAAATGGCTCACCCGAACCCGGCCTGTTGCATAATTCAGTTGGATATTACTACTCCCTACCCCAGTTAAGCCTATGGGCAGAACCTGCCATGAAACCTAACGGCCTCACCATTTTTCACAGGGAGAAAGACTCTTAAATATGTTTCCCCGGCCCAGCCAGAAGGTCATGCGGCTGAGTCCAGTACACACCGTAGTAAACCAATACAGACCTTATGAAACCAGTACAAACCACACAGGTTCTGTACTCAGTCCGCAGGGCATAGGGATTAATCCAGTTCAAACCATATGAAACCAGTCCACCCCAGTACAGACACAGGTTCTGTACTCAGTTCGAAGGGCATACGGCTAAATCCAGTACAAACCACACTACAGACCATACGTACAGGTTCCGGATCAATCATTCCAGGCTAGCATTCCATCCGCTGGCCCTAACACCACTCAGCTTGTGTTGTCACACCCCAGAGCTCTCATATACAGGAGTTTTATGGTCTTCCCCTGGCATGGAGTGCATTGTTTGTTGCCTATGTTAAATGGGCCCTGCGGTATCATGGCCGTAGAGTGGTATAGTGGTTAGGGAAATGGCGTTGGGAGAAGATGCTTAGTGGTTCAGAGTACAGGTCTGAGTTGCTGTACGCTGTGGCTCCCCATAGGTTGCTGTACAACATACAACTGCATGAATGGATAATGCATATCCTGGCTGGCATAAGCAGTTTCAGCTGTAAGAACTCTGTAGCGACGTTACCTATCCAGGCATTAGCATACAGGCTTTACATCCTTGAACTCCTCACCATATCTATTTGTCTTGGTTGTCAACGGTTTATAGTCCTAATGGGTTTTACAACATGAATAGATGTCCTCATATTTCCCCTCTAAAAGCCCCTGCATCTTGTGTGACGGTCGTATTGCATGTTCATCTCCAACAGGAATCTTCTGTGAAGATCATATAGCATGGTCAGCTCAAAACGCTCTCCGGAGAGAACGGGATAACCGATAGCCATTAGTAACTGCACTGACCATGAAGGAAACAGAGGGGCAGAGCTTTATGGCCGTCTAAGTGTTGCCAGACTTTCTGCTCTTGTCCAGAGCAGCACGAGGGTTATGAGGAACTGTCTGTCCCTGTCTTACTCCAAATGGCATCCGCTGGCGCTGTAGCACACAGAGACACCATTAACAGGAGTGTAATGGGCTGTCACGTGTGCTCAAAACATCTCATGACCCAAAAGTCAGGGCCCTACCTAATAAGTGTACAGATGACTTGACTAGCCCCCTGACACACATAAGGACATTCACCCACACAAACACACGCTCTCACACGCAAACACACACACACCCTCATACACACACAATCTTATACACACTCACACAGAGTAAGATGAAATTCAATTTTGTCAAAGCAAACTGCTTTTCAAGGCACTCCGTGACACCATGTCTGACAGAAATGGAATTTCACGCAGTTAAAGATGTCTTCCTCCTGCTACAACATCTACTGTAGGTACAGGTCGATGCACTTGTAATATGTACATTGTCATTCAGACTGGCGGTTACTATATTTATCTTGTTCTATTTCTATATCTATATATATATATATATATATAAAATAAAATAAATCCCCTTGAGGTGATCTGTCTTGTTTCCAAGGAAGTCCCAGGAGAACAACTGAACAGATACAGGGCTCCTTGAGCTTTAAACACGTAAACGTACCTATTTTTCTTTAACAACAAATATACTCCAATTCCCTCACACTGAGCACAGCAGTTAGTTATGCAACGCTACTTTAAGTAGTTAAGATAAATGGCATAAAGGATTTGCCTGGATGAAATACAATCATTACTTTACGCACTAGTATTTCTCTTTCAATTTTGCACCAAATAAGGACACACAAGAAGCAATATTTATAATTTCCTACTGATTTTGTGGTTGAAAATGAGGAATATCGCATTCCAATTTATTGGGGATGTGATGCATTACCTCATGCATCCTCTTTGCATGAAAGTAATTTGGTGGTGGAAATTGTACTGGGAACAAACCTTGCCCCATAGCACTCTGCATACAAAGGAGCAATATTATTTACATAAATAATTGCTACTCTAAAAATACATATCACATTGCATTTGCTGAGGGTCATTGGTGACATTCTTCATTTCCCATATGCTGCGGCTATGGATGGTGGGAGGGGAAGGAATGAATTAATGCAGGCCTGCTCGGCTCAGCACACAACACCGAGGAGGAAGCACAGAGGTATTTAACAGCGTCTGCTCTCTCTGCAAATAAGTAATCAACAGGCTAGCCAGTGACCTTGCTAACAATGTTTTTATAAACATTACCTTCATTAGATTTAAAGAGAAGCTGGTGAAGGGAGTTATGGGTAATGGGGCAGAGGAGACAGAGGGATGTATTTCGTCTATGATGGGATATATTTTTTCAGGAAATTACAGGGGAAGAAGGAAGGGTAAAAACGGGCAGTGAGAGAGCGAGAGGGGTGGAAGGGGAGGTGGGTAAGATGAAGGAGAGACATGAGGACAGACCAAGGATGGTGGGTGGGTGGGTGGGGGGATCTCGGTTGTCACGCCACAATAAGGAACCGGCAAAGGTGCCTATCTACATGCCCCATGCAGTGCCACCAAAGATTAACGACCTGTTGCATTCCCGGGCACAATGGAAACCCCCAAAGACTGGCCTTATTGTTACACAAAGCTTTATGACCAGCTTTATTAAATCCATGTCTGACAGTAGGCCTATTTATTTCAGATATAAGTATGTAAAATGCCTTGGCTGTGATTTTGTGGTTTGGTGCTAAGGTGGAATTAAAGTTGTTGAAGGTAAACAGAGACAAAGAAATTGGCAGGGTCTGCACACAAACACACCTATTGCAGGGGAAATACGCCTGGGATAAACAATAGAACAATAGAGAAGAATAAAAAAATCTATACCAGAGACAACACACACACATCAACTCTATATTTCAGTCTCTATAAATTGTCTTTCTCTAATGCCTCATTCAGCTCCCTCGCTCTCTCGGTCTCTCTCTCTCTCTATTCCTAGACATGTACTGAACATACTGTACTGGGTTTTGAGCCAAAAACCTGCCTCTGTGAAAAAGGTCCACAGACGTATTCATCAAACGGTATTAATCGGCTCTGTCAGACTCACCCAACCAGCTGCCAATCAAGCAACTGACCAATAAACCTGCCTGTCAGTAGAACTGACTAAGAAAGAAATACAAAAACACAGCTGATGCGAGATGTGTAATCATTTGTGTTGGTCAGTGTCGTAGAGTAGCTGACTAAAGCTCAATTGCTCTCCTCAGAGGAAGCGAAATGAAGACAGACATTTCCAGTTGTACTGGTACAAGAGGATGTGGCCTAGCAGGTCAAAGCAGTGACTTCATCAAGCCAAAGTGTGCAAATGAAATGTCAATTTACATTTGGACGAAGGGGATTTATGATCAATGCCGTTAGTCAAATGTTAGCTCTCTACCATAAGGGAGACGGAATTTACAACCTGACTAAAACGCAATGTTAACAGAAAACAAACAAATCTGTTCCACAGTGTTCTCAACAACTATTATAGCTAGTATTATTTAGACAGTATCAGCCCCACCATCGTCAGGTATAGAGTCCCTCCATACCAAACTGTTTGCCCAAGCCTAAAAAGAGAAAAAGAAAATCAATAATAACCAAGGTTATATGATCCCCTGAATGCATTAGATCAAGACGACATCCTATAGATATGTATTTAACCTGAAGACATTGGAAAGAGTGCACAGCTCACAGTAAAGGACAATTATTAATTCACAGACATTGTGTAGTTCATTATCGTGGGACGACATTGTGTAGTTCATTATCGTGGGACATTATCAGGTTTTGTGCTTTATAAGTAGAATAGAGATTGCAACACCTACACTATAGCCATAATATACGACAGGCCTATCTGCAATGGATAGACACTGGCTGGCTGCACTGTAAATATGCAAACAGTGATACAAGAGGCACCACTAAACACCAGTTCAGTGAGTCACAGAGGCAAGAAGCTTGAGTTGGTTATCATTGCAAAGTCTTAAATTATTTATGACCTGCCAAACAACACACAGCCGATAAAAACAGAAAAGGAGCATTAATGAATTTTGAAAGTTAATTTGAACATTAGATATATTGGCTCCCAGATAGGCTTGTGTTAATTGAGAGGGCGCCTTCTTTGGTCAATGTGCTCTGATACTGAGAATGATAGCCTTTAGGCCTACCTTTAGCCTACTGTAGGCTAACTGACTAGGCTATGTAGCAGACCTAGCTAGGCTAATCCAAACAGAGACAATAGAGCATTTGGAATGAAGATGTGGTTCAGAAGTTTCGGAGTGGCCTTCAAACAGGGTCTTGGTGAGTCGAAGGTGAGGTTCCGATCACGTAATTCTGTCACGTACGTTCAGGCGGTCGTCTTTGGATGCGACCTTGTGGCAGCCCCCACCTCCAGCTCACTATTTTGACGTTAAGTTGGATCGAAGGCTTAATCCATTTTTTCAGTCAGGAAAGCTGAGAAAGTCTCATGGTGGGTCCCCTGGGTGTAGCCAAACCAACCAGCACATTGACCACCATCACCATTGAGGAAAGCCAGTGCCACTTGGCTTGTCTCTAAATAAGGTTAAGCTAAAATGGCCTCCTTTCCCCCGCTAAGCAGAACAGGTGATTTCAGTCCAAGGCCCCCACTAACATAGCTCACAACGTCATGCAGCCAGCAACCATTCATTCATACACAAGTGACTCAATGAAACACCTCAGACTGAGTGCAATTCTCAGGGACGAAGAATCACTTTTGTAAAGGTGTACTCAATATGAAAGGACATCCTGCTTTCTTTTCCTTGTCTGCTGTAGAGTTTGTGTTGATTAGGCACCAAATGGAAGAAAACAGACTGAAACAGGAAGGAACTACCTGGACTTTCGTTTTCTGTTGCTTGAAATGTTTTCTGTTGTGTGCCCTAATGAACACAACCCACCCCTGCCTGGAAGTTGGAAGCACAGAGCTGAATCCTCAGGTAACACAACAGGTGCAGCCATCCTCCTCTTCCTCCTCTGTCTCCTACTCAGTGGACCTGAACTTCTGAGTGTCACATTAGTCTGGGGATTTACTGGGACAAGTCTCAACAAGTCGAGAGTTACTCAGAGCTGAAACAACTGTCTGAAAGAAGCCTTCCCTGAGTGACTTCGGTCTGTCATTGTCGGATTTGGTTCTCTCCAGAAAGGGGTTCCTCTGGGATTACTTAGCCTAAGTCATTCAGAGGCCATGATATCAGTTAGGTAAGATGTGTTTCAACATCCTTCCCGGATTAAATGGATCAAATGGAGCATTTTGGATTAGGCCTAGTTCCACAATCGGTTTCTAAATTAGACTGTATGGCCTGTTACACATTGTGTGTGTGAAAATCGATGACATGTGAAACTAGGTCCATTATAGTCCAATAGCAAATCCCACCCGCTTTCATGCACACATGTCCAGAATAACTAACAAAAGAAAACATGTCGAGTACAGTGTCATCAACTGAACAATGAGTTTTCAGGCTACAGTCAAGATTCCATGCTGTCAAGCACTTGAGAACCCCAAACATGGAGAGTGTCCCTTCAAGGCTATCTATTACAAAATGATCAATGAAAAACATGTTTCAACTTGCTCTAGGATAGAAATAAAAGGCCTACAATATTGTTTTTCACAAGAATCAGAGTGTACCCATGGACCGTTTAAGGATGCAAATATTATTTAAACATGCCACTAGCCTACTTGTCAAGTATTTACTAAATATACACCAGTGGCGGTCGGTGCCGTTTATGATGAGGGAGGATGATTATTTTTTTAATGAGCATGGCCTTATTTCTATTACAGCATATTGGATGACTGTCATTCATATTCCATTCACCCAGCTCAATGTAACATCGACCCTACCTTACACAGAAAGCGGCACAGGTCCTAATCCAGGCACTTGTCATCTCCCGTCTGGATTACTGCAACTCGCTGTTGGCTGGGCTCCCTGCCTGTGCCATTAAACCCCTACAACTTATCCAGAACGCTGCAGCCCATCTGGTGTTCAACCTTCCCAAGTTCTCTCATGTCACCCCGCTCCTCCGCACACTCCACTGGCTTCCAGTTGAAGCTTGCATCTACTACAAAACCATGGTGCTTGCCTACGGAGCTGTGAGGGGAACGGCACCCCCTTACCTTCAGGCTCTGATCAGACCCTACACCCAAACGAGGGCACTACGTTCATCCACCTCTGGCCTGCTAGCCCCCCTACCTCTACGGAAGCACAGTTCCCGCTCAGCCCAGTCAAAGCTATTCGCTGCTCTGGCACCCCAATGGTGGAACAAGCTCCCCCATGACGCCAGGACAGCGGAGTCACTGACCACCTTCCGGAGACACTTGAAACCCTACCTCTTTAAGGAATACCTGGAATAGTATAACTGTAATCCATCCTGGCACCATCCCTACGGTGAAGCATGGTGGTGGCAGCATCATGCTGTGGGGATGTTTTTCAGCAGCTGGGACTGGGAGACTAGTTAGGATCGAGGGAAAGAAGAACGGAGCAAAGTACAAAGAGATCCTTGATGAAAACCTGCTCCAGAGTGCTCAGGACCTCAGACTTGGGCGAAGGTTCACCTTCCAACAGGACAACGACCATATGCACACAGCCAAGACAATGCAGGAGTGGCTTCGGAACAAGTCTCTGTATGTCCTTGAGTGGCCCAGCCAGAGCCCGGACTTGAACCCGATCGAACATCTCTGGAGAGACCTGAAAATAGCTGTGCAGCGACACTCCCCATCCAACCTGACAGAGCTTGAAAGGATCTGCAGAGAAGAATGGAAGAAACTTCCCAAATACAGGTGTGCCAAGCTTGTAGCGTCATACCCAAAAAGACTCAAGGCTGTAATCACTGCCAAAGGTGCTTTAACAAAGTACTGAGTAAAGGGTCTGAATACTTATTTAAATGTGATATTTCAGTTTTGTATTTTTAATAAATTTGCAGAAAAGTGTAAAAAATAGTTTTTGCTTTGTCATTATGAGGTATTGTGTGTACATTAATGAAGGGGGAGGGGGGGCAATTTAATCAATTTTAGAATAAGGCTGTAACATATTAAAATGTGGAAAAAGTGAAGGGGTCTGAATACATTCCGAATACACTGTAATACGAAATATAGCTAGCTAGCTAGCTCTCGCGCTCTCTCTCTCTCTCTCTCTATTTCTCTCTCTTTGAGTCAACTACTCACCACATTTTATGCACTGCAGTGCTAGCTAGCTGTAGCGTATGCTTTCAGTACTAGATTCATTCATTAACCCTTTAATTGGGTGGACAACATGTCAGCTCATGCTGCAAGAACTCTGATAGGTTGGAGGACGTCCCCCAGAAGTTGTCATAATTACTGTGTAAGTCTATGGAAGGGGGTGAGACCCATGAGCCTCCTAGGTTTTGTATTGAAGTCAATGTACCCAGAGAAGGACAGAAGCTAGCTGTCCTCTGGCTACACCATGGTGTTACCCTACAGAGTGCTGCTGTAGACCTTCATTGCAAAACAGTGCATTTTAATCAATCATTTGGTGACATGTGAATACATTTAGTATAGTTTTATATAAAAATGATAACTTTTTAATGTTTCACAATTTTTATTTTTATGAAATTCACTGAGGAGGATGGTCCTCCCCTTCCTCCTCTGAGGAGCCTCCACTGAAATACACACAACATTAGTGCAAGTGGGATAGTTTGCCTAAATAATTTTGATAAGATCAGAGCAAATTACCTTGTGCACAGTTCAGAATTGCAATTCAAAGAGCTGTCTTCCAATGGATTTACACATAGTGGGGGAGCACAGCTGACAGATGGGTATTGGGTACATACAGAAAGCTCAAGGATTGATTCAACATCTGAACGCTGTCTTGGGCAAATACCAGGAGATGTGGCAGGGAAAAGGCTACAAAGTGTTCTCCATGGACAAGAAGACAAATTAAGGACAAATGCCCACATGCGCATAAACCGGCTTCAAATGAAGGCAATGTGGCCGACATGGCATACTAATGGCGAATGGTAATGTACCCAGATACACATGCGGATTTTGGTGAGATAAGAAAGGTACACATTTCTTTCATCACTAATGTAAGTTATGTGTGGTGTCTCAGAACGTGTGTGTGTGTGTGTGTGTGTGTGTGTGTGTGTGTGTGTGTGTGTGTGAAAAAAAGCTCGTGCCAGTGTGTGTATATACAGTAGGCTATGCATGTGCAGTGTGAGTCTTGAAATAGTCAGAGCTCTTGGAGTGTGCACGCGCATCAATGACAGAGGGGTCAAAGTCTCGCGCAGCGGCCGGTTGTCGCCTATCCATCAAACTAGCTACCCATACGACACATATATAGCCTCGAGAAACGCTACGCCACTATTCTGGTCCTCGTGCATAACATTCAGCAACATTTGAAGGGCAAATCTTGGAACACTTCTTAAAGAAAACCTAAACATATCAACCTCACAGCAAGGAGAAAATACTCACTGTTTTTCAGGAGCCCGACACTCTCTTCTCCCCTCGTCTCTCCATCCACAATACACCCATTCCTCTTCTGGCCATATCCTGCGGGTTATCTCCCGTTGTGTAGCCAATATATTAAAATGTTGCACCGATACACAGTGTCTTCCTTTTCTTTACTCAGCGAGCCTACATGTTGCTGACTACCTCTCTTCCTCCCTCTTTCCCCTCTCACCAGTTATTTTGTTAAAATTCAGTATATACGCCTCGTCACCTAGCAACCTCTCTCTACATCACTCCCGCTACACGTGTTGAATGCTAAACTTGTGGATACACACTCTCAGTGGATACACACTCTCAGTGGTGTATCAGTATGCAATCAAGATATTTATTAGAACTCTCTCTCTCTCCCTCCCTCCCTTCCCTCTCAATTTTCCCCTCCCCTTAAACCCATATGAAACCTCTATTCCTCCTCCCTGCTCCCTCTCCCTCATCTCCTCGCTCTCTCCAAGCAAAAGAGAAGCCAGTTTATAGCCTACCTTAAAAAAACACTAAAGATAATTCAAGCCTCGCGCTTTGCGGTTATGTGTGTCCTAAGGGAATACATGATAATTGCCATTGTGAGTTTATAATATTCAACTCTCGGCTGAACTTTTTCACTGCAAGGGGATTTTGCCACTTGAAATTATTACACACAGATAAAGAACTTAATAATGCATATGTTAGAGACACACCTATAAAGAATCATGTGTTATTTAATTACTGTAATCCTGTCTGCATTTATCTGGCATTTGCAATTGTTCTACTTCTGAAAGTAGGTACTATAATTAGCCCTTATAGGAAATAACAGAAAATGAAATCTTATTCACCCTTTTTCATATTTTCTGCTCAGCACCAGCCATTTTGTCCTCTATGCTGGACATCACATTTTTGACTGTAGCAGAAAAGAAGCTAAGATGTGCCTCTGTACCATGCACACACACACCTTTTTTCTTGATGTAATCATTGTGTGTGTGTGTGTGTGTGTGTGTGACGTACGACGTGTGCACTTGCGTGTGTATGAGTGTGTGTGTGTGTGTGTGTGTGTGTGTGTGTGTGTGTGTGTGTGTCTGTGTGTGTCTGTGTGTGTCTGTGTGTGTGTGAGCCTCTGTGTCTATGTCTCTGTTTTGTTTCAAGTGAATCCACATTCACGTTTAAACCACTTGTTTTCATTCGTAAATATAGAGCTGCCATGCCGCCGACCAGTTCTATTAAATATAAAAAAATAGGCCCTAATGAACAGAAAACAATAGACACCCATCTTGGTTGTTTACCCTATTGTTTTGTAATTGAAAGACGGCATTGACCTCTCTCATCAGGAAGTTGATAGGAGAGAGAGATAATAACAGGAGGAATATTGCGATGAGGGAGAGCGATGGGAGGCTGAAGCAGTCTTTCATGAATATATTACAAATCCAGGAACATCTGAAACAAGCTGACACAGGTGGAACAATACCAAGTGGATATAAAACTAATATGGCTTTGATACTCTACAAGCACTATCATGTCTGTGCAGTCACTGCTTCTGAGTGTGTTACGAATACCTAAAGGAGATAAAAGCTAACCAAATCCTCTTTAGCTAACAAATCTATTCATCTTAGAGAATAATTACAGACAAATTGTATTGGAAAGCTGCCATGAAGAAATAACTGTATTTCTGCACACTTCTGGAGGCTGTGCCTCGCTATTGGGATTATACAATTAAAGCAGCATCCTAGTTCTTTGTTAATAATTGAGTAAAAGCAACCAATATTCTCAAAGAAATATGACAGCACATTTTTAATTTAGTCTATGATGGAATTTAACGTCTGAATTCTCCCTTTCTCCATTCTGACTGGGAATACAATGGAGTTAATTGCCTTTAGTTTTTCCAACAAAAAAAAACAGGAAGAGAAAGTTGAGGCAAAATGAATAAATTCAATGGTAGCTTGACTGAATACAGTGAAGTGACAATACAATTTGCTATTTAACAAGGTTCAAAATCAAAGTTTATGAAAATAGAGATTGAGGTGCATATACCTGGAAATGGATATATAGCTGAAACAAATGGCTTGGGACGTTAACCCATTGTGGAGGTCTGAAAACATCTTTCAAACCTTGATTTTGGAGTGAAATAACACTTTAAGTCTTGTGACACTCCTTGCTCTCAAAATATCAAAATGTAAGCCCCCCAAAATCCCCCAAAAAAAAAAGAAGATTGAATCTAAATGTATTTAGGGTGAAATTTCACAAAACTTGTCGCAATACAGAATAAAAAAATTATAGGAGGAAAAACATCATCACAGTACTCTCTCACCACCAAACATCCTGTAGATCCATATCTGCAACTTGGCCAAGTGAAGGAAGCCTCCAAGCAAATTTGGCAGGAGACATTGCCAGACCATTGGGAGAATGATACGTAAACTTCCAGGCTTGGTGAGAAGGGAATCTAATCGGGGCACCCAGACAGAGACATCCAAGACATGTCAGTATCTCTGCAGACTTAACAATGGAGACGTGCAATACACTTAGGCATTTAGCGCGTATATCCTTGATTGAAACATCCACTGATAACATGTCTGTTACTAATGACACAATTAAGAGAAAAGAGCAAGATCCCTCCTTCACTCACTCATTCCCTGGCTCATTAACTTGCTCAATGTTCCTATAACAAGCTTACATTGCATTCACAGTGAGCTCTGTTGTCAGTGTACATCGCTAAGACCAATGAAGATGTGTGTTTACAGTTGAAGTCAGAAGTTTACTTACACTTAGGTTGGAGTCATTAAAACTAATTTTTCAACCACTCCACAAATTTCTTGTTAACAAACTAAAGTTTTGGCAAGTCGGTTAGGACATCTACTTTGTGCATGACACAAGTAATATTTCCAACAATTGTTCACAGACAGATTATTTCACTTATAATTCACTGTATCACAATTCCAGTGGGTCAGAAGTTTACATACACTAAGTTGACACTGCCTTTAAACAGCTTGGAAAATTCCAGAAAATGATGTCATGGCTTTAGAAGCTTCTGATAGGCTAATTGACATAATTTGAGTCAATTGGAGGTGTACCTGTGAATGTATTTCAAGGCCTACCTTCAAACTAAAAAAAATCTAAATAAATCAGCCAAGACCTCAGAAAAAGAATTCTAGACCTCCACAAGTCTTGTTCATCCTTGGGAGCAATTTCCAAACGCCTGAAGGTACCACGTTCATCTGTACAAACAGCAGTACGCAAGTATAAACACCATGGGACCACGCAGCCGTCATACCGCTCAGGAAGGAGACGCGTTCTGTCTCCTAGAGATGAACGTACTTTGGTGCAAATCAATCCCAGAACAACAGCAAAGAACCTTGTGAAGATGCTGGAGGAAACAGGTACAAAAGTATCTCTATCCACAGTAAAACAAGTCCTATATTGACATAACCTGAAAGGCCACTCAGCAAGGAAGAAGCCACTGCTCCAAAACCGCCATAAAAAAGCCAGACTACGGTTTGCAACTGCACATGGGGACAAAGATCGTACTTTTTGGAGAAATGTCCTCTGGTCTGATGAAACAAAAATAGAACTGTTTGGCCATAATGACCATTGTTATGTTTGGAGGAAAAAGCAGGTTGCTTGCAAGCCGAAAAACACCATCCCAACCGTGAAGCACGGGGGTGGCAGCATCATGCTGTGGGGGTGCTTTGCTGCAGGAGGGACTGGTGCACTTCACAAAATAGATGGCATCATGAGGAAGGGAAATTATGTGGATATATTGAAGCAACATCTCAAGACATCAGTCAGGAAGTTAAAGCTTGGTCGCAAATGGGTCTTCCAAATGGACAATGACCCCAAGCATACTTCCAAAGTTGTGGCAAAATGGCTTAAAGACAACAAAGTCAAGGTATTGGAGTGGCCATCACAAAGCCCTGATCTCAATCCTATTGAAAATGTGTGGGCAGAACTGAAAAAGTGTGTGCGAGCAAGGAGGCCTACCAACCTGACTCAGTTACACCAGCTTTGTCAGGAGGAATGGGCCAAAATTCACCCAACTTATTGTGGGAAGCTTGTGAAAGGCTACCCGAAACGTTTAACCCAAGTTAAACAATTTAAAGGCAATGCGACCAAATACTAATTGAGTGTATGTAAACTTGTGACCCACTGGGAATGTGATGAAAGAAATAAAAGCTGAAATAAATCATTCTCTCTACTATTATTCTGACATTTCACATTCTTAAAATAAAGTGGTGATCCTAACTGACCTAAAACAGGGATTTTTTACTCTGATTAAATGTCAGGAATTGTGAAATACTGAGTTTAAATGTATTTGGCTAAAGTGTATGTAAACTTCCGACTTCAACTGTATGTTGCATAACCCTAACCCTACCAACCCATTACTCATTCATTGTTTTCTTTCATTTACTTCAAGCGTTTGGGGTTCCTGCCTGGGGTGTCAGATGGGTGGGGGTTGCACTTTTGGGACTATTCCATTGGATCCATTGCACCAGGCAAGCTCAAACAAGTGCAGCTAAAGTATTCCAAAGAAAATGAACACTATTGACACTATATCTATCAGTAGGCCTTCCAGCCTACAGCCACAGCCAAGCACAGCTGTGAGGAATAGTCTCTCATTAAGAGCTCTATGCCGAGCTGTCCAAGCTAAAGTGACTTTAAAGCTTTGGCGATTTTTCCCTGTCCATGGTGCTGAAACAATTGCAATGTGGCATCACATTTTACGACGCATTATTACTCAAGTGTGTTGCTACAAAGTGAAACGTTAATATATATGTATGCGGAACTGTCTAAGGTGCTGAAACGGTGCTCGGTTTTTACAGGCTTTATCCCTGGTTTAGCATTGGTTGCTTTCCCTGTCCATGGTGCTGTAATGTTAGCTAAAGTGCAATGTTAATAGTGAGTGTTTCATATAACGCCACAGTCTTACTAGCTTGTTAAAATAAACTGTATGTCTCATATTGAAATAATACATCAGCATTCACATTGAGAGGGTCGCTATATATACTGTATATACAGTACCAGTCAAAAGATTGGACACACCTACTTATTCAAGGGTTTTTCTTTATTGTAATATTTTCTACATTGTAGAATAATAGTGAAGACATCAAAATTATGAAATAACACATATGGAATCATGTAGTAACCAAAAAAGTGTTAAACAAATCAAAATATATTTTATATTTGAGATTCTTCAAATAGCCACCCTTTGCCTTGATGACAGCTTTGCACACTCTTGGCATTCTCTCAACCAGCTTTATGAGGTAGTCACCTGGAATGCATTTCAGTTAACAGGTGTGCCTTCTTAAAAGTTAATTTGTGGAATTTATTTCTTTCTTAATGCGTTTGAGCCAATCAGTTGTGTTGTGACAAGGAAAAGGGGGTATACATAAGATAGCCCTATTTGGTAAAAGACCAAGTCCATATTATGGCAAGAACAGTTCAAATAAGCAAAGAGAAACGACAGTCCATCATTACTTTAAGACATGAAGGTCAGTCAATAAAGTTTCTTCAAATGCAGTCACAAAAACCATCAAGCGCTATGATGAAACTGGCTCTCATGAGGACCACCACAGGAATGGAAGACCTAGAGTTACCTCTGCTGCAGAGGATAAGTTCATTAGAGTTTCCAGCCTCAGAAAATGCAGCCCAAATAAATGCTTCACAGAGTTCAAGTAACAGACACATCTCAACATCAACTGTTCAGAGAGGACTGTGTGAATCAGGCCTTCATGGTCGAATTGCTGCAAAGGAACCACTACTAAAGGACACCAATAAGAAGAAGAGACCTGCTTGGGCCAAGAAACACGATCAATGGACATTAGACCGGTGGAAATTTGTCCTTTGGTTTGGAGTCCAAATTTGAGATTTTTGGTTCCAACCGCCGTGTCTTTGTGAGACGTGGTGTGGGTGAACAGATGATCTCCGCATGTGTATTTCCCACTGTAAAGCATGGAGGAGGAGGTGTTATGGTGTGGGGGTGCTTTGCTGATGACACTGTCTGTGATTTATTTAGAATTCAAGGCACACTTAACCAGCATGGCTACCACAGCATTCTACAGCGATATGCCTTCCCATCTGGTTTGGGCTTAGTGGGACTATAATTTGTTTTTCAACAGGACAATGACCCAACACACCTCCAGGTTGTGTAAGGGCTATTTTACCAAGAAGGAGAGTGATGGAGTGCTGCATCAGATGACCTGGCCTCCACAGTCCCCCGACCTTAACCCAATTGAGATGGTTTGTGATGAGTCGGACGGCAGAGTGAAGGAAAAGCAGCCAACAAGTGCTCAGCATATGTGGGAACTCCTTCAAGACTGTTGGAAAAACATTCCAGTTGAAGCTGGTTGGGAGAATGCCAAGAGTGTGCAAAGCTGTCATCAAGGCAAAGGGTGGCTATTTGAAGAATCTCAAATATAAAATATATTTTGATTTGTTTAACACTTTTTTGTTTACTACATGATTCCATATGTGTTATTTCATAGTTTTGATGTCTTCACTATTATTCTACAATGTAGAAAATAGTACAAATAAAGAAAAACCCTTGAATGAGTAGGTGTGTCCAAACTTTTGACTGGTACTGTATATATATATATATATATATATATATATATATATATATATATATATATATATATATATACAGTACCAGTCAAGGTATCTTCCCACATATGCTGAGCACTTGTTGGCTGCTTTTCCTTCACGCTGCCGTCCGACTCATCCCAAAACATCTCAATTGGGTTGAGGTACTATATATATATATATATATATATATATATATATATACAGTGAGGGAAAAAAGTATTTGATCCCCTGCTGATTTTGTACGTTTGCCCACTGACAAAGAAATGATCAGTCTCTAATTTTAATGGTAGGTTTATTTGAACAGTGAGAGACAGAATAACAACAAAAAAATCCAGAAAAACGCATGTCAAAAATGTTATAAATTGATTTGCATTTTAATGAGGGAAATAAGTATTTGACCCCATCTCAATCAGAAAGATTTCTGGCTCCCAGGTGTCTTTTATACAGGTAACGAGCTGAGATTAGGAGCACACTCTTATGGAATGGGCTACAAGACCATCGGCAAGCAGCTTGGTGAGAAGTTGACATCAGTTGGTGCGATTATTCGCAAATGGAAGAAACACAAAAGGATGTCAATCTCCCTCGGCCTGGGGCTCCATGCAAGATCTCACCTCGTGGAGTTGCAATGATCATGAGAACGGTGAGGAATCAGCCCAGAACTACACGGGAGGATCTTGTCTATGATCTCAAGGCAGCTGGGACCATAGTCACCAAGAAAACAATTGGTAACACACTACGCTGTGAAGGACTGAAATCCTGCAGTGCCCGCAAGGTCCCCCTGCTCAAGAAAGCACATATATAGCCCCGTCTGAAGTTTGCCAATGAACATCTGAATGATTCAGAAGAGAACTGGGTGAAAGTGTTGTGGTCAGATGAGACCAAAATCGAGCTCTTTGGCATCAACTCAACTCGCCGTGTTTGGAGGAGGAGGAATGCTGCCTATGACCCCAAGAACACCATCCCCACCGTCAAACATGGAGGTGGAAACATTATGCTTTGGGGGTGTTTTTCTGCTAAGGGGACAGGACGACTGCACCGTATTGAGGGGAGGATGGATGGGGCCATGTATTGCGAGATCTTGGCCAACAACCTCCTTCCCTCAGTAAGAGCATTGAAGATGGGTCGTGGCTGGGTCTTCCAGCATGACAACGACCCGAAACACACAGACAGGGCAACTAAGGAGTGGCTCCGTAAGAAGCATCTCAAGGTCCTGGAGTGGCCTAGCCAGTCTCCAGACCTGAACCCAATAGAAAATCTTTGGAGGGAGCTGAAAGTCCGTATTGCCCTGCGACAGCCCCGAAACCTGAAGGATCTGGAGAAGGTCTGTATGGAGGAGTGGGCCAAAATCCCTGCTGCAGTGTGTGCAAACCTGGTCAAGACCTACAGGAAACGTATGATCTCTGTAATTGCAAACAAAGGTTTCTGTACCAAATATTAAGTTCTGCTTTTCTGATGTATCAAATACTTATGTCATGCAATTAAATGCAAATTAATTACTTAAAAATCATACAATATGATTTTCTGGATTTTCTCTCACAGTTGAAGTGTACCTATGATAAAAATTACAGACCTCTACATGCTTTGTAAGTAGGAAAACCTGCAAAATCGGCAGTGTATCAAATACTTGTTCTCCCCACTGTATACAGTACCAGTCAAATGTTTGGACACACATACAGTGGGGAAAAAAAGTTTTTAGTCAGCCACCAATTGTGCAAGTTCTCCCACTTAAAAAGATGAGAGAGGCCTGTAATTTTCATCATAGGTACACATCAACTATGACAGAAAAAAGAAAATCACATTGTAGTATTTTTAATGAATTTATTTGCAAATTATGGTGGAAAATAAGTATTTGGTCAATAACAAAAGTTTCTCAATACTTTGTTATACACCCTTTGTTGGCAATGACACAGGTCAAACGTTTTCTGTAAGTCTTCACAAGGTTTTCACACACTGTTGCTGGTATTTTGGCCCATTCCTCCATGCAGATCTCCTCTAGAGCAGTGATGTTTTGGGGCTGTCGCTGGGCAACACAGACTTTCAACTCCCTCCAAAGATTTTCTATGGGGTTGAGATCTGGAGACTGGCTAGGCCACTCCAGGACCTTGAAATGCTTCTTACGAAGCCACTCCTTCGTTGCCCGGGCGGTGTGTTTGGGATCATTGTCATGCTGAAAGACCCAGCCACGTTTCATCTTCAATGCCCTTGCTGATGGAAGGAGGTTTTCACTCAAAATCTCACGATACATGGCCCCATTCATTCTTTCCTTTACACGGATCAGTCGTCCTGGTCCCTTTGCAGAAAAACAGCCCCAAAGCATGATGTTTCCACCCCCATGCTTCACAGTAGGTATGGTGTTCTTTGGATGCAACTCAGCATTCTTTGTCCTCCAAACACGACGAGTTGAGTTTTTACCAAAAAGTTCTATTTTGGTTTCATCTGACCATATGACATTCTCCCAATCCTCTTCTGGATCATCCAAATGCACTCTAGCAAACTTCAGAGGGGCCTGGACATGTACTGGCTTAAGCAGGGGGGACACGTCTGGCACTGCAGGATTTGAGTCCCTGGCGGCGTAGTGTGTTACTGATGGTAGGCTTTGTTACTTTGGTCCCAGCTCTCTGCAGGTCATTCACTAGGTCCCCCCGTGTGGTTCTGGGATTTTTGCTCACCGTTCTTGTGATCATTTTGACCCCACGGGGTGAGATCTTGCGTGGAGCCTCAGATCGAGGGAGATTATCAGTGGTCTTGTATGTCTTCCATTTCCTAATAATTGCTCCCACAGTTGATTTCTTCAAACCAAGCTGCTTACCTATTGCAGATTCAGTCTTCCCAGCCTGTTGCAGGTCTACAATTTTGTTTCTGGTGTCCTTTGACAGCTCTTTGGTCTTGGCCATAATGGAGTATGGAGTGTGACTGTTTGAGGTTGTGGACAGGTGTCTTTTATACTGATAACAAGTTCAAACAGGTGCCATTAATACAGGTAACGAGTGGAGGACAGAGGAGCCTCTTAAAGAAGAAGTTACAGGTCTGTGAGAGCCAGAAATCTTGCTTGTTTGTAGGTGACCAAATACTTATTTTCCACCATAATTTGCAAATAAATTCATAAAAAATCCTACAATGTGATTTTCTGGAGAAAAAAAAAATATCCATTTGTCTGTCATAGTTGACGCGTACCTATGATGAAAATTACAGGCCTCTCTCATCTTTTTAAGTGGGAGAACTTGCACAATTGGTGGCTGACTAAATACTTTTTTTCCCCACTGTATATATATATATATATATATATATATATATATATATATATATATATATATCAGCTTTAGTGCAACATTGGTTTTTGGGCAACAAAATTGATATTAACGATTAGCCTAACTCTGCAAAAGTTCTAGGAAACTCAGCCTGTCTGCTTTTGGCAGATCACTTTTATACATTTCCTTTCTGTGATTAAGTCACATTATTTTCAATCATCTAAAATGTGCTTCTTACCACAACCAATCATTGAAATGCCTCCCAATCGCAGAATCTCAATATCTCCCTGATAAGGAAGGCTGCAATTTCTTCGGTTCCCGACCTGAAATAGAGGTTTCACCAAAAGTCTAATCAGTGTCGTCATCCCTTGAATGTATGTTAAATTAAAATGAATTCTTTATGCATTTATGTTATCAATGTAGTTTTTTTTAAGTGCAGACAGGCAGCCAGCCAGGCGGACGGACAGACTGACGGACAGACAGGTAAAAAGACAGTCAGCCAGGTAAAAAGAGGTAAACAGGTCAAAAGACAGTCAGTCAGTCAGAAAGACAAACAGATTGAGAGATAGACAGATAGACACCCAGAAACTCTGTAAATACAGCTAATAACCTTTGACCCCCCACTCAGTGGATGAGGGATCCTAATGTGGCTTGAAACTCTAATCCTCTCTAGTTTTATAGTCTTGGTGAGTCTAATCTTTGTGCCACAAGCCCATGACAACTTCCTTGTACTTGCATGGTTGACTCTCTATTGTTGGACATTGTTTCCTCCTGGCGGTTTCTGCTCATTAATCATAATTAACATCATGTTGGAATGGATTCAATAAAGGCTACCTCTGCGCACCTGTGAATCTAAGTACATCTCCATCTATTCCCCAGGCCCATTTAAGTGGCCGTAAATTAGGAAAAGCAGAGAGGAATCAAATCAAAGAAAATAAAACTCTAATCACACATCTGGTCAAAACCATCACAGAGTTCTTTGTCATGAGTCAGAGGACTTTTACAGAGCTATTGGACTGTGGCCCGAAATGACCTACAGTCAATATACTGTACTATGTACTGTGTTGGGTCTATGTAGTTCAGATTGGGGTGCATTAGTAGTTTGGGTTAGATTAGCTACTCCCAAACCATGTCCTGATGTGCCCCTGTACATTGCTGGTTTTTATTCACACTAGTCTGGAGGACTCACATAGGATGACTATGAGAGCATTTTCAAGGTCTAATGTGAAAATCAGTATCTCATCTTGAATGTATGTCATAAGATTGATTCATTGATAGATCAAGTTTAAGATGAATACCAGTTTGTACAGGGGGCTCCCATAATGTAGATCAGGAGACACTGGGTTAGATCATATAGAACCTCATTGTACTTGGTTTTATCTGTTCACTGTCTGCTGAATTCCAAGGATTTATGGAATTTATGGAAATTGCCTTGCTGGTCAGTGTTCCATGAGATTCTTCAGGAGAATGATGATTTCTGTTTGCTCTCGGGAACTTCTCTGCATATTTGTTGACTTTGCGGCATGGTAATGATGGGGTTTTGTATTCAGGACACTCTCTGGTAGGGTCTCAACTCTGGTACAGGTGACCTATCTGTTTTTGTTTGTTTTTATTTAAATCAGACTGCTAGTTTTATCAAGATTTAATGGGAACTGTTGGATGTGGTTGGAGGATGTGGATGGAGGATGTGGCTTCTGTAGTATTATTAGATCTAATATGTTGTAACAAACAGTGGTGTAAAGTACAGTGGCTTGCGAAAGTATTCACCCCCATGGCATCTTTCCTATTTTGTTGCCTTACAACCTGGAATTAAAATAGATTTTTGGGGGGTTTGTATCATTTGATTTACACAACATGCCTACCACTTTGAAGATGCAAAATAAGACAGAAAAACAGAAAACTTGAGCGTGCATAACTATTCACCCCCCCCAAAGTCAATACTTTGTAGAGCCACCTTTTACAGCAATTACAGCTGCAAGTCTCTTGGGGTATGGCTCTATAAGCTTGGCACATCTAGCCACTGGGATTTTTGCCCATTCTTCAAGGCAAAACTGCTCCAGCTCCTTCAAGTTGGATGGGTTCCGCTGGTGTACAGTAATCTTTAAGTCATACCACAGATTCTCAATTGTATTGCGGTCTGGGCTTTGACTAGGCCATTCCAAGACATTTAAATGTTTCCCCTTAAACCACTCGAGTGTTGTTTTAGCAGTATGCTTAGGGTCATTGTCCTGCTGGAAGGTGAACCTCCGTCCCAGTCTCAAATCTCTGGAAGACTGAAACAGGTTTCCCTCAAGAATTTCCCTGTATTTAGCGCCATCCATCATTCATTCAATTCTGACCAGTTTCCCAGTCCCTGCCGATGAAAAACATCCCCACAGCATGTTGCTGCCACCACCATGCTTCACTGTGGGGATGGTGTTCTTGGGGTGATGAGAGGTGTTGGGTTTGCGCCAGACATAGAGTTTTCCTTGATTGCGAAAAAGCTCAATTTTTGTCTCATCTGACCAGAGTACTTTCTTCCATATGTTTGGGGAGTATCCCACATGCCTTTTGGCGAACACCAAACATGTTTGCTTATTTTTTTATTTAAGCAATGGCTTTTTTCTGGCCACTCTTCTGTAAAGCCCAGCTCTGTGGAGTGTATGGCTTAAAGTGGTCCTATGGACAGATACTCCAATCTCCGCTGTGGAGCTTTGCAGCTCCTTCAGGGTTATCTTTGGTCTCTTTGTTGCCTCTGATTAATGCCCTCCTTGCCTGGTCTGTGAGTTTTGGTGGGCGGCCCTCTCTTGGCAGGTTTGTTGTGGTGCCATATTCTTTCAATTTTTTAATAATGGATTTAATGGTGCTCCGTGGGATGTTCAAAGTTTCGGATATTTTTTATAACCCAACCCTGATCTGTACTTTTCCACAACTTTGTCCCTGACCTGTTTGGAGAGCTCCTTGGTCTTCATGGTGCCACTTGCTTGGTGGTGCCCCTTGCTTAGTGGTGTTGCAGACTCTGGGGCCTTTCAGAACAGGTGTATATATACTGAAATCATGTGACAGATTATGTGACACTTAGATTGCACACAGGTGGACTTTATTTAACTAATTATGTGACTTCTGAAGGTAATTGGATGCACCAGATCTTATTTAGGGGCTTCATAGCACGCACCACTTTTCCGTTATTTATTTTTTAGAAGTTATTTTTTTCATTTCACTTCACCAATTTGGACTATTTTGTGTATGTCCATTACATGAAATCCAAATAAAAATCAATTTAAATTACAGGTTGTAATGCAACAAAATAGGAAAAACGCCAAGGGGGATGAATACTTTTGCAAGGCACTGTCCTTAAGTAAAAATACTTTAAAGTACTACTTAAGCAGTTTTTTGTACTTTTACCTCACTACATTCCTAAAGAAAATTGTGTACTTTTTACTCCATACATTTTCCCTGACGCCCAAAAGTACTCGTTACATTTTGAATGCTTAGCAGGACATCCCTGGTCAGTGGTCAACTCTACTGCCTCTGATCTGGCGGATTTACTAAACGCAAATGCTTTGTTTCTGAGAGATGTCTGAGTGTTGGAGTGTGCCCCTGGCTATCCGTAAATGTAAAAAACACGAACATTTGTGCCATCTGGTTTGCTTAATATAAGGAATTTGAAATGATTTATACTTTTACTTTTGATACTTAAGTAAGTTTAAAACCAAATACTTTTAGACTTTTACTCAAGTAGTATTTTACTGGGTGACTTTCACTTTTACTTGAGTAATTTCCTATTAAGGTATCTTTACTTTTATTTAAGTATGACAATTGGGTACTTTTTCCACCACTGGTAACAAACTTGCATAAACCACAAACTTTATCTTTTACAGAATTAAAATATTGGGGTACTTGCTCAGTTTAATAATAGTGTATGGATAGGAAAATCTAAAGGGTTCAACATAAACAACACAAGAAAGATTTATCAAGAATGATTCATTCAACTAATGAATAGTCCTGTCACAGCCACACAGTCCAATGAGCAAATTCACAATATACTGTAACTGGAAAAACGTAGTCTTACCAGAACCTCTGATTGAGTATTTGAAAGAAAGTCCCAAATCCAAATAAATATTTGTAATCCAATGGTAAAACCCTAAAAAAAAGGCAAAAATCCCAACGAAATCCCATATTTAACGTCAATAATCCAACAGAAAGTGTAAAGGTCCAACAGAAGGTGATGGCTCTGAACCGCTCAATGTCTATTTTCCTGCGATGCACTGATTAGTCAGATTCCGTTGCAAAACGTTTGGTCTGTTGCAAAAAAAATTGCAACGGAAGCTGTTTACTCCAAATGGAAAACGTTTTGCAACGAAAACAAGAGTTTCTATTGGACAAATGTCCCTCCCTGTTTCGTTCCGTTTGCTCTATTTGCTTCTGTTTGGCGCTTAGAGTAAACGGTTTCCGTTGCAAAACTTTTTGCAACAGACCAAATGTTTTGCAACCGAATCCGACTAACGAATACACCCCTGCTTAATAGCAAACAATATTAGGCTCTCTCCCAACAATGGGGTTTCAGCCTAATTCAATATGGCACCTGCAGCCTTTAAGGCCTACTGCAAAATGCTCAACTGTAGCTCAGTTGGTAGAGTATGGCGCTTGCAACGCCAGGGTTGTGGGTTCGTTCGGCCAGTATGAAAATGTATGCACTCACTAACTGTAAATCGCTCTGGATAAGAGCGTCTGCTGAAATGTATCAGCACAGTGTGCTAACATAGTCTTGGACAAGTACATAAATTTAACACATTATATTCATATTTTCACTTTATGCTTTCATGTGGGCCCCGTGTAGCTCAGTTGGTAGAGCATGGCATTTGCAACGCCAGGGTTGTGGGTTCGATTCCAACGGGGAGCCAGTATGAAAAATGTATGCACTCACTAACTGTAAATCCCTCTGAATAAGGGCATCTGCTAAATGACTAAAAAATGTTTTGACAATGTTCTTGTTAAAGGAGTGCTTATAAAAATAATCAGGAAAGTTGACACTTTATATACTCTCAACTATTTAGTGAAAATAACCAACATTTTTTAATTATGTTCCTCCCTAGGATTCACAGAACCCAGAAATGTGCTTATCTTCATGGTATGTGAATATGGAGAAAAATCATGAGTCAATTAATTTGCAATGGACATTATCAAGGGGTGATCTAATTTCTGGCCTAAGATCATGTTCTACTCACCTTTCCATCTCCTACCTAATATCTCAGTCAAACCCATCTGCCGTTTGAGCGAACCTGGAATTAAACCTTGCTGCTATCATACTGATTTGCATTCAATTGGCACCGTTGGTATCTAAGATTAATTAGGCACTAATTATGTGGGCATATGGAGTGTGATCCAGCATACAGAGTATGTATAGTAACTTTTCTGAGATCCGACAGCCGGAATACCTTGCCTTAAACACGTTTTGGACCAAATATGGACCTTGTATTTTTACTTCCTATTTCCCACTGATACACACTGCCCCCGTTCTAATTCCTTAAATGTGCATGATTGGACAGGTGAACGTCAGGGCTCCAGAGCCGCTCCACCATGCCTTTCACGCCATTTCTAATCAGTGATTACCTCAGGGACAAAGAAAGGATGCACGTTTAAAGAATTTGAAGGGGGCCGGTGGTTGCAGTTCTGTGAGCAGAGTAGTGCAGTCCATGTCCAGGGGACAGGGTGTACCCCGTCCCTGTCTGCCTCTGGCAGTCGGTTGGCATCAGTGCAGTTGCAGTTACTGTATCAGGCCACAGTTACAGCTGGTGAACAGCAGGTGGCAGCACTGTGTTGTTGTTTTTTGTTTCCCTGCAGGCTGTCCTCTCAGTGTTTGATTAGTGAGAGTGGAGCTGTAGGCTCCTGATAGGCTCTCATGTAGTCACACAGACACAGTTCCCCTCTCTATCTCCTGGCGTATACTCACCACATAGACACTCATACACTTACAAATGTCCATGTGCATACACAATCTCATTGTACAGGCATACATACATGCATATGTATGCACACATGCACATACATGCGCACTCACACAAACCATAGACACGCTGACACATAAGTTCCCATGAACATACACACACTAACACAAAGTCCCCCACACACATACACAGATATTGCCATTTGCCCTAAAGATCCCATGGGTGCACTTGCATTTGCACACACATGATCAAACATCAATTATCATGCACACACACAAACACACACACACAAACACATCCCACACGCCCCTCTCTCTCTTTCCCTCTCTCTCTCACTCACCCAGACCCAGTCTAACAGATGGGACGAGGGCACTGCCAGATCCCGGTCGACTGACAGAGTCCAACAATCTGATATGTGAGAGAGAGGAGGAAGAAGGGATGGTGATTGATGATGACACACAGGGCTCAGACACAGACAGACAGACAGACAGACAGACAGACAGACAGACAGACAGACAGACAGACAGACAGACAGACAGACAGACAGACAGACAGACAGACAGACAGACAGAGCCAGACAGACAGAGCCAATAGGAAACGAGGGAGATGAAGATAGAGATGAGAGAGAGGGAGATCAAGATCCTCTCTTTAGCTAATGGCTTTGAAATTACAACCTTGGTGACACATTTATTTTGCACAGTTAGCAATGCAATCAGTGGGCGACGAGGAGCGACAATTTACATGCTAATACGTTCTCGTTTATGTGTAGAATGTTTTACATGCAATATTATATTTTGAGCACTTCTGCATGACTAAGGATGTCTGGTCATAATTGTGCACAAGCTTCTAGTCGGCATTAGTCCCAATGTTATGTTAGAGACTTGTCACAGCAAATTATTTTAAAAAAAAGTAAATGTGTGTCCCTGGTGAGATGCAGAGGAACTGTAAAAAAAAGTATTTCATTTTACAGTTTGTCAACTTTGATTCATTTTACAGTTGTCAATTATGAGTCAAATCAAATCAAATCAAATCTTATTTGCCACATGCACCGAATACAACAGGTGAATTCGGCGCACCTTACAGTGAAATGCTTACTTACAAGCCCTTAACCAACAATGCAGTTTTAAGAAAAATACGTGTTAAGTAAAAATTTGATAAGTAAAAAATAAAAAATAATAAAAATTAAATAGCAGTAAAATAAATAACAGTAGGGAGGCAATATACAGGGGGTACCGGTACAGAGTCAAAGAGCGGGGGCACAGGTTAATCAAGGTAATTGAGGTAATATGTACATGTGGGTAGAGTTAAAGTGACTATGCATAGATAATAAACAGAGAGTAGCAGCAGCGTAAAAGAGGGGGTAGCCATGATTAGCTGTTCAGGAGTCTTATGGCTTGGGGGTAGAAGCTATTAAGAAGCCTTTTGGACCTAGACTTGGGGGCTCCAGTACCGCTTGCCGTGCGGTAGCAGAGAGAACAATCTATAACTAGGGTGGCTGGAGTCTTTGACAATTTTTAGGGCCTTCCTCTGACACCGCATGGTATAGAGGTCCTGGATGGCAGGAAGATTGGCCCCAGTGATGTACTGGCAATACACCTCTATGACAATACACATATACAGTCTGTAAAGTATATCCCAGGGACCAACCAGCTTAGCCTGCTACAGCCTGATAGTACACTGTCCTATTGTCCTATTGTGTTCAGATTTGTCAGGTAAATAATATTTCTTCATTTGTTTTCATTCATTTGAATTGAAGAAAATTGAATTGGGAAATTGCCTGTATGTATGTGTGTGGGCAGAGGGTGGTCTCGGTTTCTCCTTCTTCGTCAATATCATGATTTCCCTTTTCTACAAAAACCTTTATGAACCACATTAAGACCAATTTACAGTATGTAAATGGTTTCAGTGTGATTAAAATGATTTTGGATGTATAGATCAGGTATGAAGCTGTGAGATTTGGCATTACTCATGATAGGATTGGAAAATAGCATGAGAAGCATTTAAAGGATTAGTGTAATGATGAGTGAAGGTACACAAATCACATTGAATCAGATCTGACTGGCTCTCTATCTCTGCCACACACAAACACACACACACACACACACACACACACACACACACACACACACACACACACACACACACACACA